>NC_134691.1:194652778-195380278 GCF_050947455.1 Rhinoderma darwinii | reverse complement strand
ATTGTCACTAATAGGGCTGTGCTGGGTCTAGTAAGACCCAGCAGCAGTCTGCCACTAACGGCACCCGGCGATCATGTGACCAGTCACATGATCACCGGGAGGAATAGAGACAGCGCCGCTGCTGCTGTCTCTATTCCTATACACAGCGTTCATTGAGCGCTGTGTAAAAAGACATCGGAGAAGACAGAAGCAGTGAAAGCTGCTTCTATCTTCTCCTCAGGGTCCCCGGCAGTCACTGACAGTCGGAGACCCGACATTCAGCTGCCCGATCGCGCGGGCAGCAAGTTAAAACCCGAGCCGTAAAAAGTCTATGGCTCGGGTTTTAAGGACCCTGACCGCTGGCCGTAAAAATACAGCCAGCGGTCGGGAACCGTAATAAGCAGGGGAAGGGAGCCAGCGCAGCGCTCCCTTCCACCTGCTGTACATCCCGGCCCTGCCACAGTGTACAGCGTAGCCATTCGTCCGAATGGCATCAACTCCTCCTCCTGACATGCATTCTGCGCTGTGAGGAGAGAGTGCGCGAGCGACGGTAGACCCGGCCATCACTCGGGACACATTCCGGTGATGGCCGTGTATTACCCGGCCCCATAGACTTCTATGGGAGCCGGGCGGCCGGGTACCCGGCCGAAAATAGGGCATGTCCCATTTTTTGACGACCGGTTTTCCCGGCCCGTCAAAAAAATCGGTCCTGTGAATAGCCCCATTAGGGGTCTATTGTTCCTAATGCAGCCGGGTGACGGCCGACTTATGAACGGCCGGCACCCGGCCGAGAAACCCTGTCTTGTGAATTCCGCCTAAGTCAACGGGGTCTGTCGGCCATCGTCATGACTGATTCAGCATTGTGTCGTGGCTTCCATTATAAACGGAAGCCAAAACGCAAATATGAACAGAGCCCACAATGAAAATATTTAGTGATTGATCACAAAAAGTAGTCGATTACTTCCAACAGAAAACATGGACAGCATTCATTTTAAATACTTTGTTAACCTTAAGGCAATGTTCACATGGCATGTTTTCAGGCGTTTTTTCAATAGACTTGAAATATGCCTGCATAAGCTTCCCATTGATTTGAAAGGGAAATACACTGTGTAGTTCATAGAGGACATATTTTTACAATGAATTAAAAACTGGCTTATAATAATATGCTTTGTAAAAAAGAAGTGACATGTCACTTCTTGAAGAATTTTACAAACTGATTTTTTCAATTGACACTTAAAAAAAAAAGCTTAGAAAATATGCCTTTAAAATACACTTGAAAACAATTTAAAAAAAATCAAAAACGCTTTTAAAAAAAATCAGCTTAAAAAACGCCTGGATTCAACCTTCTATTTTCAGTCTGAACATATGCAGTGTGAACATGGCCTTACAGTACTAAGCTCACCAGTGCACCACCAACTTTTCTAGCAACAAAAAGAGATTATAGTCACAAACAACACCCATATCTGAGATGTAACGTGAAGCTCCTGGGACCCAATGAAAAATCTGTAACAGGCCCCCCACTTACCTTGTGCCATTTAGGGTAGGAACACATAGGGCGGATAGTGTATCTGTTCTGGAAACCACTGGGAATTCCAGCCGAAAAACGACACTAAATAGTGGTGCAATTTTTCAGGTGGCATGTCAGCTGGGGAAATACTGGTGGAAGAAAACCCGCAACAGAAAATAATAAATTCACATGATGCAGATTAGAAAAGCGCACCGCAGGTAAATTTATGAATGTTTTTTGGCTGATTTTTTTCCGCTGTGTGCGGTTGAGGTTTGTTCAGATCTCATCCACACAGCTGCTACTGTACTATGCTGTTGATTTTCCAAAATGAAATCTGTTACGGAAAATCTGAAGATGCCCAGTGCACTGTTATAATACAGTGTCTTCTTATGTAGCAGGGGGGCTTTGAGCACCAGGTGCAACTACTAACTCTACTAGCTAGGCCCCTGGATGAGCATTAAACTAATATATATATATATTATATACACACACACACACAGTCGAGTCACATTATTATGACAACCTCCTACTTTCCACGTGGGCAGCGCATAGCCCATGGGTGGCGGCATTTCTCAAACAGCGCAGTTTGCAAACTCTTCACATGCTGCTGTGGTGAAAGTGTATCGGGAGTGGACAAATGGCACCATTGGGAATAACCAACGTGGAAACTGTGGAGCACCACGTGGCATTGATGTGAGAGGTGAATGACACGTTACAGTGAACAGTGAAAAATCAACCAGTGGGCTACCAGACTTGTGTCTAAAACAACAGTTCAGCAAACCCTACTGGGTATGGGGCTCCGAAGCAGGGGGATGGTCACTGCTCCTATGCTAACAAAGAAAAAAAGGCTTCAATTTGCACGGCCGTATCAGATTTGGACAACCGATGATTGGCAAAGGGTTACCTTCTCCGATGAGTCACGTTTTCTGCTCCAATGAACGGGTTGACTTTAGGCTGTCAAGTGAGAACCATCATAGAACAAACACTGTGCAACCATTGCTGGAAGAACACAAGCTGGTGGCGGCAGTGTAAGGCTGGATTCACACGAGCATGTTCGGTCCGTAAAGGACGGAACGTATTTCGGCCGCAAGCCCCGGACCGAACACACTGCAGGTAGCCGGGCTCCTAGCATCATAGTTATGTACGACGCTAGGAGTCCCTGCCTGTTTGAGTGGAGCAATTTTGAAGAGATTTTCAAGCTACTTAATGCATACCTACAGACCGCAAATTAGCACAGCGAAATCTTTTTGTAGGGAGATAAGTACTCTAGCCTAATGCATTCCTATGGACAGCGATTAAATTGCTCACTACATAAAAAAGTCTAGGTCTTGCCCCAGCCTATAATGGTCTCAGAGAAATAGTGACTTCAGGAACCAATCGGAATCCACGTATCATTTTTTTCTAGTCCAGTTAAGAAAGTATAAGTTGAAATCTTATTAAAATCTGATTGGTTGCCAAGGGCAACACTGACACTGTTAAAATAATTTTTCACGCATGAGGCAGTCTGCGGACAGTCTGACCAGGACTGTCTTTTAATCATTCCCATAGAGCACTTACAATTTAGGCCTACCATATTGTGAATTTCTGATAGCCCTTTGTAGAAGTAGCAGCCTAATAGTAATATATATATATATATATATATATATATATATATATATTTATTTTTTTATTTTATTTTTTTTGTTATTATTACACACACTGTACAGATTTCATTGTAGCTCTTGTCTCAGGAAAAAAAAAAATCACAAACAGCAATCTGTTTTCAATCTCAGCATTTTAAGGGTTGCAGCTGTGGCACCATGTAAATGTCATGTAAATTAAATGAAGTAGGACCATCATTACCAACGCTATAGTTGCTTCTTGGAAATTAGATTCCAGTGTGTTTGCAGAAATCACAGAGCAAAATGTTTTGTATTAACTCTTTCAACCATCTCTACATTATTATGCACTTGGCAATAATACATTAAGAAATTGAAAGCCATTGAACTTGGATGTAATGCACCAGTGATTCTCAGCCAACATTTAGGACGGTGCCAGATCTGGAAAGCGAGATGCTTTACTTGCATATATTTATGTAAATGTATGAATTTAAATTGTATGTGTTTCTAGAAAGCCTACTGAAAGGGCCTAGTTGCTGAGAGAGAAGATTTTGGGCTGTGAGGCAGGAATTAGCATACAGAGTTAGCAATAAGAAAAAAAAGGTGTCTTCCACAAAACCAGTGCTCCTCGCCGGGGGGGAAAAGCAGTACACCACCCTCTTAGCTAGGAAAGCTGGGGCACACTTGCCAAAACAAATATACTAAGTGTGCCCTAGGCCTGCCCTATCTATGTTCCACCCATATATGATATGTAGCATCCTATGCCATATTACAGAAATATTCTCCCTTAGGGAAAGTATTCGGAGCCTCATGGAGGCACACAAGATCTATCCATGGGACTATGCTGTATACATTAACCCTTAGAAAAACGTGTGAAAGATTATAATAAAGATGCATCCAAGTGGTGTGGCAGAAAACGCTGAAAACGGCTGCACAAAATGTATTAGCTTGCACATTATACTGAGATACATGTGAAACACCCATATGGTGGCATGTATCTAATATACTGTGAATCACGCCAAATTTGTTATGCTGTGCACATGGTTGCTCAATGGTTAGCAGTGTTGCCTTGCAGAATTGGGGTCCTGTGTTCGAATCTGACCAAGGACACCATCTCTATGGAGTTTGTATGTTCTTCCAGTGAAACGGAGCAGTAGCGATTCCTATGGTGCTCTAGGGTGAGTACATCGGGTTAAAGATGGCTTTCTCCTCTGTTGAGCGTGGTTAATGGAGGCTCACCTTTAGTTGTGAATGAATAGGCACAACACTATTGCAGAGTGAGATAATAGGAAGGGTGCTGCCGGTGTCGTTTTCCCTACCACGCCTCAGTAGGATATTTGGGAAAAGAACATAGATTTTATATATATATGCATAAGGCACAATAAAAAAGTCTCTAAAATAAAACTCTTTTTGGGGAAACCAAACTCCTTTTTCATTTAAGAATGAGACAGTAAGCATCACAGTCTCATGCGTACTTGGAAAAGGGTTTCTGGTTCCCTAAAACACGTATTTTAGAGACTCCTGATTAATTGTGTCTAACTCAATAAATAACTTTTATCAATACCCTACTGAGTCGTGAAAGTTTTGGGCCTGGATAGTGTCTCTCTCTTACAGTGGATCCCCACCTGGTCTCTATTTCTTTTATCTACCTGCACTTACTCGCCTGCGAGGCTGGCACCGGGCGCCCTAGGGAAACCGACACCGGCATTTCCTATTTCACACTGCAATAGTCTTGTGCCTATTCACGTACAACTACAAGGTGAGCCTCCATTAACCACGCTCAACAGAGATAGCCATCTTTAACCTGAAGTACTCACCCTATATAGCACCTTTTAGTTCTCATTTTTCTAGCCACCGTATGCACCATATGAGGCTCCCAGGAACAGCAATGTTCTAATGCATATTCTCTTTCTTAATTTAATTTATTTATATGTGAGGCCTAACTCAAAGCTGTGGTATACAGGCTAGCAGAACATGACCTTCCTCTCTGAACTATAGTCTGTTATGCTCTGCTCATATTAGGGTTGTCACAACACCAGAATTTGGGCTTGGCTACCGATACTTTGTGTAGTCTTGAGATTCTCTATACCAAAACGATACAGGAGGACAGAATAATGTTATGATTTATTCCTCATTGCATCCCGTGTTCATAACTTTTTTTTACTCGACGTAGCTGTATGAGACTGTTTTTTGTGGGACGAGTTGTACTTGGTAAAAGGTGCTATTTTTTGGTACATTTTACATTATAACAAAAAAAATAAAATAAAAATACAACTAGTTCTTACCAGTAAGGCTGGGTTCACACGACCTATTTTCAGACGTAAACGAGGCGTATTATGCCTCGTTTTATGTCTGAAAATACGGCTCCAGTACGTCGGCAAACATCTGCCCATTCATTTGAATGGGTTTGCTGACGTACTGTGCCGACGACCTGTCATTTACGCGTCGTCGTTTGACAGCTGTCAGACGACGACGCGTAAAATTACTGCCTCGTCAAAGAAGTGCAGGACACTTCTTTGAAACGTAATTTGAGCCATTTTTCATTGAATTCAATGAACAGCTCAAGATTACGGGCGTCAATGACGCCTCGCAAAATGCGAGGAGGAGCATTTACGTCTGAAACGACGGAGCTGTTTTCTCCTGAAAACAGTCTGTCATTTCAGACGTAAAAGCCAGTTAGCGTGTGAACATACCCGAATTCCTTTTCCGGGAATCTTCTATGACAGCACATAGAAGGTTGACCAGGTCTATTTAGGGAAGGGAAACCAAGCTAAAATAGCCCCACCTCCTCCAGCATACCAGTGTTTAACAAATTACCAAAAGTAACTTAACCAGGGAGGGATACAAGGGTGCGTTCATGGAGAATTTCCCTGAAAAGGAATTACTGGTAAGAACTAATTCTATTTTCTCCAATCATGGACCGTGACAGCACACCGGAGGATACCAAATAACCACCTTAGGGCAGGACCACAGCTTGAAATACTTTTCTCCCGAAGGAGAGCTCCCCAACTGATGTGAGATCAAGGAGATATCACCGGATAAAGGTATGAGAAGACAAGGAAGCAGCTCTGCAAATCTGCTCAATAGAAGCATTGGCCCATTCAGATCGGGAGACCGATACTGCTCTGGTGGAGTGAGCTGTGATATTCAGCAGAGAAAGTAAGTTCTGGGAAGAGTAAGCTTCAGCAATAATTTTCTTGATCCAGTTTGCTAGCGTACTCTTGGAAACCTTCTTTCCCTTATTAGTCGTCGGAGGAGGAGAAGGAGGAGAAGAAGAGCTTAATGCAGCTATCTAAGTTTTGAGGCCTTTGTCTAGGCCATACTGTAAAAAAAACAAAAACTAAAATCTTCACAATGTTAGGCTGAAAAGGATCTAGTTGATTACTAACGAACCATGATGATAAACTCCTCCAGAATTTCAGGTAGATAGCCCTAGTAACAGGTTTTCTGCTGGCAAGGAGTGTCTTTATGACGGCATTAGATAGGCCACAGGCTAGACTGCCAGAATGAGTTGATAAGGATCTGAATGATGAATAGGCCACTGGTGGAGAAGATCCTGAGACAATGGGAGATGCAGGGGATCCCTCAGTTTTAAGTGGTTTATGAGACCAAACTAACTGCATTGGCCAATGAAGGGCCACTAGAATCAGTGACTTCTTCTGAGTTGATATTGAAGAATTCTCGAAAGGGGGATTGGCAGGAAAGCATATGTCAGTCAATAATCCCAATAATAAGCTAGCGCATCCACTCCTATTGAAGAATCCCTTTGATTGAGGTAGTAGAATAATCAACACTTTGTGGTAGGTCTGGGAAGCAAATAAGTCTATTTCTGGAATGTGATGAAAAGCCTGATCTGATAAGCTTAATTCTCCTTGATCCAGGTTTCGCTGGCTGAGATTGTCTGAACATTTTACATGAACAGCGGAGAGAGAAGGTTGAACATTTTAGATGAACAGCAGAGAAAGAAGGTGCTTTTCTGCCCAGGAAAATATTTTCTCCGATTGGTGTTGTAAATTTTCTCTAGCGTCTTCCGCCTTGGTGGTGAAGATGAGCTACTGTAGTCATGTTGTCCGAGTAGATACGGACATTCACATTTGTCATAAATAATCCTACCGCCTTTAGGATCTACCATACTGCTCTGAGTACCCTGTAGTTGGAGAATTCCTGGGATATATGCAGAGGCCAAAGCTCCCTGAAAAGTTTGGTGACTTATGTAGGCTCCCCAGCCTCTCTTGATGGCATCTGTAATAAGAAAGTATTTAGAATAGGATAGGTGTCTGTATCCATAGTGTTCCCTTCAGATTTTTTGGTGACCGCCACCAATTTAGGGATGATTTTACTAGAGGAGATAGAAAAATCTTCTCTAATGATAAAGGATTTTTGACCCAATTGGACAATATTAGGGACTGCAATGGTCGTGAATGGGCTTGGCTCCACAGAATCGCTTGGATACATGACATCATGGAGCCCAAGATAGACATTGCTTCTCTTAGGGATACCCACTTTTGTTTTTTGAAAGAGCATATCTTTCTAGAAGAGTTCTTTTCTCCTGAGGGAGAAAGGATGTATTTTTCTTTGAATCTGGGTGAACTCCTAAAAATACCTTTTGAGTGGATGGTTGAAGGTCGGATTTTTCCACATTTAGGATCCATCCAAGAATTTTTAGGAGTCTGGCAGGTTTTCTCCAGATGAAAACAGAGATTAAGACTGAGCGATCAGGAGAAAGTCGTCTAAGTAAGGGACGATATTGATGTCCAGATTTCTTAAATAAGGAATTACTTCTAACATGATCTTCGTAAAGATCCGGGGAGTAGAATTGACACAGAAGGGAGGTAACTTGGTAATGCAGGATCGTCTGGTGACGCGCTATTGTGAACCTGAAAAACTTCTGGTGGAGTGGGTGAAAGGAAATGTGGTAATCTCCATCTTTCAGATCCACCATTAGCATCAGGCAATGTTTCCCAATTAGAGGAATTGTAGATCTTATAGATTCCATCTCGAAACGATGGTACTTGATGAATCTATTCATGGGTTTTAAATGTATTATTCTGTAGGAGCCATTTGGTTTCTTTACCAGAAATAGATTTGCGTAATGACCATGACCCACTTCTGGTTCTGGAACTGAAACAATTACTTAGAGAAGAAGAAAAGATTTTGAATGTTCGCCTGAAGTTCCATTTGAAGAAAAGGTCTGGGAATACACGTAACAATGAACCTGGACGGGGGGGATTAGAATAAAATTCCAGTTTGTAGCCCTGATAAGTGGTATTCAGAATCCATTAGTTCGAAGATATCCTTAGGGGGTTCATCCCAAAGATTCCTCATCGACATTAAAACAGTATTTCATTTCTCCAGAAACGCCGAGATTTCTTTTCAGGGTTTAACCATTCATTTTTTATCAATTGTTAAGTTATCATGAATCGGAAAAACACTTTCCCCGACACCCAGGCCAGCAAACATTTCATTCTGAACAGTATTTACTTCCTGAATTTCTTCTATACCCATAGTCGCTCTTATTGCTTGAAGTTCATTTAGAAATTTGGAGGAAAAATAATATGTTTTCTGAGACTGGGCTGCTTGAGAAATTACACTTTCCTCCAATATATCACCTATAGTGGAGGCTAGGTCTAGCTAGATCTGCTCCAGGACATCTAGTTTCCTCATTTTATGAATGGGGATGGGCCTGGTGTTTCTTTTTGAACAGATAAGGATGATGTAGACGACTGAATTTCTGGTCAGATTAGGGATTTTATCTCATCCATAAGAGAAGGCTGTTTTTTTCGACTGCTTTCTGTACAGAGCTCACAGAGGAGTTTCTTATGACTTGAGGGAAGTTGTGCATATAACACACTTGCGGATGCTAGATCTCCCACCAGTTCTATACTTATGTGCCACATTCTTTTCTCCCTAGGAAAAATATAAGGGAGAGAAGAATGAGAAGGGTCCTCCCCTAGATAATACACAGGACCCCCCCCCCTTTGACCAAAACTTACTGGGCCAGGGATCATGCTGGGCGCTCAGTAGATTCAGAGCGGATAACATCACTTTTAGGCATAATGAAAGCAAAAGAGACTTTGTCCTATCTTAAGCAATGAAAGCTCAGATCGGATGGCAGATGAAGGGTGTCACCGGGATATCGCAATATCCTCATACAATGCGAGGCCTCCCCATTCAGAAGCCCCTTTAGCAAAAGGAAGCCTTGATATCCAAAATCCTAATAGGCTGGGCACCAGTGAATGACAGCAGCATCACACGTAGCAAGTATCTGGTAAACGCCGTTCACTGTAATTCCATAGGACTTCCTGGAGTAAACCAGAAGTCCGGAATCACACGAGATGTGATGCAAGCTTACGCTCAGCATGCGTTCCAAAGACCAGAAGTAGTCACTAATGGACCACACGCACGAGGATACCAGAAGGGGAAGGTGGCTGGAAACACAAGGGACCGAAGCACACTTTATTTCACTCAACGTTACGGAAACGCCGAAGGATGGAAAAAGAGGAACTGCCAAGCAAATGCAGTAACAGGAGAGCAAGGACCAAGTCGATCGACCCCCAATGCTCGGTAAGAAAATCTAAAATCCTGTAGCTAAAGCTTCACCGGCCAGGTCTAGCCCCTCTGTCAAGTCTCTAAATGGACAGAAAAACACTGGTATGCAGGGGAGGTGGGGCCTTTTAAACTCAGTTTCCTGTCCCTAATTAGACATGAATTCAACCTCCTGTGTGCTGACATAGAGGATGATTGGGGAAAAACCTATTTATATTGTTTTTACAACATACACTGGTCATTATAAATACTATAAATTTATTGTGCAGGTTACTACGGTCGCGACAATATATATATGTGTATATTATTTTATGTAGTGGGACTTATATTTGACTAAAGTTTATTGTAAAAAATATGCATTTGTGCATATATTTTTTTACAGATCATTTAACCACTTGTGGACTGTCCATAGACTATAAACGTTCAGGCAGTCCACAATTATCTCTGCAAGGACATTCCAGAACGCCCTGCAGAGTTAGCAGGTTTTCCGCTCCCCGGCAGCATTTAGCTTTGTGATACAGCTAAATGCAGAGTGGTCTCCGGTCATGTGATCGTTGTTACAACCTGTCACAACGATCACATTGCTCCTACCAGCAGTGCTTACGCACCGACTGTGAGGAGCTCTGTGATACAGCTGTCTAGCTTCGCTACACGGCGACTTTGGAAACGCTCTGGATTGCTATGTCCCGCAGCCTACATTGCATGTAATAAAAGTTAATGTGGTTGTGTCGCAACGCGCAAGTTGCCGCGACATGGCAGTTGCAAGAAATCCAAACTGTCGTGTCGCAGTTACTTGCAGGTCGCAGCGCGACCACATGGACTTTCATTACTTTGGCTGAGCGACCAGTGTCATGGCCAAAGTCACCACGTAATCCCAGCCTTAAGCCCTGTGCACACGGAGTATTTTGCAGGCAGAAAAAAAAATCTGCCTCAAAATTCATTCAGGAATTTAGAGGCAGATTTTACCCTGCCTGCACTTTTTTGCCTAACAGCCGACCGGGGGAAAAAAAACAATTTCGGCAGTTTTTTGGAGCAGATTCCTACCCAGTTTACACTTCAAAATCAGCGCCAAAAAAACTGTGTGAACTGGGTGACGTTCGATGTGGCGGATTCACTGCAGATTTTATCTGCGTATTTGCACAGGCAAAGTCTGTGGCTGATTACACTACAATGCAAGTAGTTGAGAATTTACAAATCTCATCCGCATGCTACATTGCTACATTTTACACGGCAGATTTTCAAATCTTTGATGTTGTTAAATTAATACCTTGGGGGGGGGGGTCTAATTTCCATGAGAGTCATTTTGTGGGCATCAATGGGGCTCTCCAGTACAGCTATCCTCAGGATAAGCCATCAATATCTGATCGATGGAGGACCGAATCCCGGCAGCCCCGATCAGCTGTCTTGAAGGGGCCGTGGCACTTGTACAACTTTTGTGGACTGGAAACATCACAACATCCTTAATGGTCAGATGGTGTAAGCAAACCAGCTTTGGAAAACTGCTCTCTAAAAGCCAGTTTGCTCACCATTCATTTTAAGCTCCGCCTTGTGTCCAGTGTGTAAGAACCTGTGTACCACACATTTGGTATCGTTGAAGTCGGCAGAAGTTTCCATATATGTATTCAGAGGTGTTTACCCATGCACTATATGTAAAAAAAAAAAAAAAAATCACCTCTCTATCGTGTTATAGGGATTCTCTGTGACGGGATCAAATGGGGTGGGGGGGTCCTTCTCATTTACCCTTTGAATGCGGTGGTAAGCTTTGATCGCACCATTTAAGGGGTTTAATGGCAGAGATCAGAGGTTTCTCCGATCTCCACCATTCGAGTAGGGCTGCGGTTGTGTACTACAGCCATTGCCCCCCTCCTGATCTAAACGTGCACACACAGACTTGCTGTGACTGCATGATGTGATGCGGGCGATGCTGAACTAATGAGCGTCAGTGTCCGGAAGACAGAACATGGGGGCGCTCAGCAGTGCGCGCGCCATGTTCTAGGTCTTCAGGATCGGCCGCATCACATGCTAGTAACTAAATTCATGTATTACAGTACTAGTATGGAAATACTTGAATTCACGATATTTAACCATTTGAGGGTGCACAGCATCTAAATAATATCAATATTTTAATGCATCGTGCAACATAGTGTAAATGAGCCCTTAGTCTCTTTTTGTTTAGGATTAAGAAGATGGTCTCTATTGAAACCTAGGGCATGTTGATAAGCATTCTTCAAGACTCCCTCAGGATAGCCTCTTCGTTGAAATCTCGCTTTCGTCTCCTGAGCTGAAGTCTTAAAGTCAGAAATCGAGGAGCAGTTATGTCGAGCCCTTAGATATTGACTCTTAGGTATCCCCTTCAGGGCTGTCGGATGACAGCTCTCCCATCTTAATAGGTTATTGGTAGCAGTATCCTTTCTGTACATATTGGTATGCATATAGCCCTGTTCAGTTTTCTGAATAGTAATATCCAGGAAATTAATCTGGTTTTCATGAATTTCCGATGTGAAAAGACCCAGATTGTTAATGTTAAGGACCGAAACAAAGCTATGGAACAGTTCTCTTGTGCCTGACCATAGAATAAACACGTTGTCTATAAACCTCAGCCATAACAGGACAGACGACGTCCAAATCTCCATGTCCTCACAGAACACCACTTCCTTCTCTCACCAGCCAAGAAATTGGTTGGCCTAAGATGGGGCACATGGGCTACCCATCGCCACACCTCTTATATGCTGGAAAATTTTGTTGTCATAAAAGAAGTTTTGCTGTAGCACAAACATGAGTAACCTAATCACGAAGCGATTATGGGGCTCAAAATGCATGCCTCTAACCTGAAGGAAGCTCTTCCCAGCCCTACCCCCAAGGTCATGGGCAATAGAGCTGTAGAGAGCCTCAACATCAAGGCTAGCCAAGAAGACCTCTTCATCACATCTGACATCCTCCAGTTTTCTGAGGACATCCATCGTATCCCTGATGTATGACGGAAGGGAAATAACGAAAAGTCTAAGGATGGTGTCCACATAGAGGCTACCTTTTTGAGAAATGCTGTCAATACCGGACACAATTGGTCTACCTTTGAGAGAATCCAGGCCTTTATGGATCTTTGGTAAGTTATAGAAGGTTGCCTGTTGATGATAGTCACCTAAAATGAAGGTTTTTTCTTTAACATCAATAAGTTTCTCCTTATGGGCATCATTCAGAATATCTCTAAGTTCACTGAGAAAGTGCAGCGTGGGGTCATTTGATAAAATTCTATAACATACCCTATCCTTGAGGATGTGATCGCACATTTGGCCATACTGTATACGACTCATGATGACAATGTTGCCCCTCTTATCAGAGGGTTTTATCACAATAGAGTCATCATTTTTGAGTGACTGAAGCATGAGCATCTCTTCCCTTGATGTGTTATATTTCAGGTGAGTATGACCCTCAAGCTTTTTAATTTGGACACTCACTACTTCCAATAACCCATCAATGGGGTATTGTCGTTAATGGGGGGATTTTTCACAGAAGAGTCTTAAAATCGGTGAAAGGCCCCTCACCCACCTCTCTCTGGCCTTTCTCCCATAGATCACCCAATATCCTCAATTTCCATTCGAGTCTACGTGAAAACAAATTAAGATCCTTCACCCAGGAAAAGGCATCAAATCTGTTTGTAGGAACAAATGATAACCCCTTTTTCAAGAGATTGATCTCACCAGTGGTCAATAAGCGTGATGATAAATTAATAATCTGCAGGTCATCCTCAGAGTTGGATACCCGCCCGTTCCGGTATCTCTTCTGTCTCGTAAAAGATAATCCGAGATCGGTTGGCTCTTGGACAAAAAACCCTCCCTATTGCAACCCTTTCCCCTGGCTCTTCCTCTCTGATTTGGGCGACCTGGGAATCTGTCCTGGACAGAATTCCCTCTGGGCCTCCTTGAGGGGTATCTGGGATTATCGGTGTCAGACACATCCTGCTCAGATGACGATTGTTCAGTGTCAGTTTCCTGATGCATATTGTGTCGGCTACTATAGTCAAAGATTCTACCCTCTTTGAAATCAATCGGGTCTCTGACAAATTGGAAGTGCTTACGTTCCTTTATATGGGCGGTAAATTTCTCAATCGCCTGCTGTAGGACGGTCTCTTTTCTTTCATATTCCTGACTGCCAGAGAATTTTTTCACTGACTCAATCCCATCCTTCAGATCCTTAAAGCTACGATCAAGTAGCATTTTTTCTTCATCCAGAAGGATGTTCATAAATCTTAGGGATGGGTCGATTGATTCCTTTTCTCACACTGGGATGTTCATCAGGGGGATCATAGACTGATCAAATTTCAGGGAATAGAACAGGTTCGCCCATCCGGTAGAGGTGGGAATTGGAATAGACGTATTCTTCAAAATGAGGCCCAGTGGATCTTCAGAATGGAGACTACTAAACCACTGGGTCTCAATGAACATATTTTGTTTACGTGTTTTCTTTGACTCGTGGGACTATCAGGATCAATCCATGGTTCTGGGATATAGCATCGATTATCTGGGGCCGTTGTCCTTGCGTCCAATTATTATTCACACTAGCGATTTATCGATGGAACCCTGATTTATATAATATCATTCGTCTGAATGACTAATCATCTATCCCCTTATACTTCAGAGGTTCAGATGCCTTGCCTCTACCTAAGGACTTATGGATATACACTCCCTGTTCAATGCTGTGATATATATTTTAATTCCTGCCATGCCTGCTCCAGTGTGTCGCTTATAGGGGGCGGATACATTTCCCCCTGTATTGTTTCCCCCTGTAGGGGCCTTCCCCACATTGACATATACAATCCTCCTTTTTTAGTGCATATTGTGGTATTTGTCTTCTGATCCCTTTGATTATGCTGCAGCCTCGTTTCCTCATTCTCCGCTCTGCCTCTATCTCCAGTCTTCAGTGTAAACAAGTCGCCTAGGTTTCCTTGGTAACCAGGGACGCTATGACGTCCCACGTATACCATTGGCGGCTCACTGACAGGGGGGCCGTTCCTGGTCACGGACGTCATGAATGACGTCTTGGATGGTAAGTGGTTTACGGACCCCGATGACACCGATGTTGATGGCAGATATCAGAGTCATTTGCACGCCGGGAGACACGATACAGCACTTCTCAATGCTGTCCGGAAATACAAAAATACATTTGATAAGCACATACGGGGCAGAGTCCTTGAATATACTGGTGGACTGCCTGGTAAATACAACAATATTAGTGCTTGTGACCCATGAGGACGCACTCTTAATAATAGAGTGTAGAAACGCGTAGGGACACTTTTATTAGGCAGGTGCAATTCATAGTGGTAGTTAGCATCAGAATTGCTGTGCTCTAGGAGAGTAGATTATAGATTATTGCAAACTGAGCAGTTGCTCTGTTTCATTAGTACTCTCAATTCAGCCTGACGACAACTGCTTATGCCTGTTAACTGAGTTTATTGGCAACTAGCACGTTTTAAACAATATTCAATAACATTTATTTTTAATAGTTTTTGCAGGTAGAAACCAGCTTCAAAAACGGCCGTAAAAAAACGCAGCGAAAAACGCGAATTGCTAAAAAAAAACTGCTGAAAATCAGGAGCAGTTTTCCCTTCAAAACAGCTCTGTATTTTCTGACGTTTTTAATTTTGTGTGTGCACATACCCTTAGGGTTATTACCTTCTGGGATAAACCTTTCTTTGAGCAGTGTCCCTTCAGGATCCATGCTAATAATTTTAGGTTCTGGAGACTTTTGTGTAGTAACGGCCCTTGTACCAGAAGATCTTCTTTTAAAGGAAGTTTTATAGGATCTTCCAGTGCTAATTCCCTCAGAATTGGGAACCAGGCTTTTTTTTGGCCAGAATGGGACAATCAAAATGAGTTTCAGATGTTCCCTGTAAAGCTTCTAAAGGACTCTTGATATCAACGGGAATGGTGGAAAGGCGTATGCTAGATCCATGTCCCAAGGTTGGGATAGAGCATCTATGGCTAGGGGACCATCCTGGGGTCTAGGGATAAGAAAATAAATTTTGGAAACAGGTCCACCTGAGGGAACCCCCATGCGTCTGTACTTTCTGATTTGGCGCCCGTTTTTGGCGTCTGACGGGCGCCAAATCCGAAAGTACAGACGCATCTGAGCGATCTCTTGCCACTGCAAGCACGTTTGCAGACATACAGCCTGTCGATTTGCTCCAGCATTCCTGAAAACTTGGATTTGGCTGGTTATGGCCCCTCTCCCCTGAAGAATCATGTGGCCGTGAGGAAACGAGTTGGGAGATTTGATCTATATTACAAGAGTTCACAGAGGAGATCCTTTAGGGTATGTGCACACGATAGCAGGCATTTACGTCTGAAAAGACAGACTGTTTTCAGGAGAAAACAGCTGCCTCGTTTCAGACGTAAATGCTCCTCCTCGCATTTTGCGAGGCTTCTCTGACAGCCGTAAATTTTGAGCTGTGCTTCATTGAGTTCAATGAAGAACGGCTCAAATTACGTCTGAAAGAAGTGTCCTGCACTTCTTATGACGAGGCTGTATTTTTACGCGTCGTCGTTTCACAGCTGTCAAACGACGACGCGTAAATGACAGGTTGTCTGCACAGTACGTCGGCAAACCCATTCAAATGAATGGGCAGATGTTTGCCGACGTATTGTAGCCCTATTTTCAGACGTAAAACGAGGCATAATACGCCTCGTTTACGTCTGAAAATAGGTCGTGTGAACCCAGCCTTACATATACCAAGTGAGGTTTCCTGATCCATTGGACACCAAGTTTAAAAGGTTGTCAAGAAAACGGATGACATCTATACGGGTAGGGGGGGCATTGAGCCCCGTACTCTTGCACCTATTGGTCACTTACAAACACCTGTTGGTTACTTACAAGAAAGGATCTCTAGATATATAAAAATTGATGAACACCCTCTATTCATTATAAACACGCATGAACTGCTGTTAATATCGAATTACCTCACGATACTGAATACAGGCTATGAATGAGTACCAAAAATTGAGTACACTTGCTACCTTTATATATATATATATATATATAGTCTGTACATGTATGTTTTTTCTAGAGCAATTTTTGATGAAAAACAAGTAAGTTATATTTTATATACAAAACTCCGGATCTACTTTTCTTTCTATATATATTACGGAGAATCCTTTAAAATAAGTCTGGATGGTGGACTTTACTTTTCATCATTTATGATCCAACTCAGTTCTGATAGTTGACCCGTTACTAGTTTTACCAGAGTGAAAATAATATTTTGGGTACTTGCGGTAATTAGGAAATCGTCCAGATAAGGGACTATCATAATTTCCTTGCCTGCAAAATGAAGCTACCACTTCTATCATTATTTTGGTGAATACTCTTGGGGCAGATGAAATCCCAAAGGGGAGGGCTGTAAATTGGTAATGGACAATTTCATCTGCCGAGTCCTTTACTGCAAATCTTAGGAATTTCTGAGGGGAGGGATGAATGGGGACATGGTAGTAAGCGTCCCTTAAATCTAGGGTGCACGTGTAAGCCCCTTTCTTTATTAAGAGAGTAGTAGATGCTACCAATTCCATCTTAAACATCCTGTAAACTATTCAATTGTTGAGAGGTTTCAGGTTTATAATTAGCCTGTATGATTTGTCTGGCTTTTTCATGAGAAATAAAACTGATCCTGTGGTACGTGAGATATTACCCCTCTCTGGTGTAAGTTTCAGAAACTATGATGGCTGTGTGGTAGGAACAAATCTCTTTGGAGGAAGGGTTGAAAATTCTATTAGATAGTTGTTTTCTATTATGTCTAAAACCCATTTGTTTTGGGTGATGTTCCAGGGACTGTAGACTTTTAGCAACCTTCCTCCGACTCTGGCGTAATGGCCTGTTTTCTCGTCTATAATAATTTGGGTTAAGCAATAAGCCACTACCCCTTCCCCCTTTTGGGTAACTCCAACGACCTGTCCTTTATAGTTTTCACTCTGGGGTCTTTGGGAACGAAAGGGAATTTTCCTTTTCATTAGTTTGTCGTCTGGAAATCCATTCTTTCTATCTGAAGTTTTTTCTGGGATTTTGTCTAGGTCTGTGCCAAAAATCCCAGATACATGTATTTTCTTCATTAAAAAGCAGGCAATTTCTAAATTCACGGGAGACCACTAGCATCTTTTCTGGATCCTTCCACTCGTCATTTCATTCAAACAAGTTCACATTAATAGGAAACACACTTTTTCTTTGATTTTAGACCACCAAACATCTCATCTTGGATGGTCTTTTATTTTTTTTAACTTCTTCAATATTCATCGTACCCGACTGCTTTTAATAAATCTACCATATCTACCTGATCTACTTCAGGATTTATGGACCCAAATTCGTCTATGTCCTCTGGATCTTTAAAAGAACGAGAGGCCCCTTCAGTGTCTGAATCAGATGGAGGTTCGTTTACTAACTTCGCCTTCTTATACGAGGGAGGAATGGCTGCATATTGAGGCTGTATTGAAGAGGATTGAACGTTCTCCCTAATCATTGAACATAGGTCGTCCATAAAGGAGGGTTGTTCAGCTTTGATTACTTTATTAATACAGGACAAACATAGTTGTTTTTTTATATGTGTCTGCCAGCTTTTTGGAGCATGTAGCACATTTCTTGGATCTTTTAAGCACTCCACGCTAAGGCGGGATTCACACGACCGGGTCGTTCCCGAGCCCGAGTGTCGGCCGGTAAAATCGGCCATTTTGCCCGGCCGGTTTGCATTAAGTTTTGCATCCGTGCCGGGCCGATCCGGACAGTGACATCAGCGGCAACTGCTGAAGGGGAATCCCCATGTGTTCGGGGATTCCGCTTCAGGAGTTTCTCCTGATGTCACTGCCCAGATATGGTCAGAGACATCAAGCGCTCTGTCCAGGAGCGGAATCCCCGAAAACACGGGGATTCCGCTCCTTCAAGGAGCTAAAGTGCGGCTAGCACATAGCAGAGGGGGGAGATACCTCCCTGCTCTGCTATAGTGGCGTCGCTACAGTAGTAGCAGCCGCAGCAGCTGCTAGCGGCGCCATCGAAGGTGTCGCCGGGCCAGGGTGCTTTTCAAGCAGGGGAAGGGAGCCCGCGCAGCGCTCCCTTCCACCTGCTGTACACCCCGGCCCTGCCACACAGTGTACAGCGATGCCATTCGTCAGAATGGCATCAACTCCGCCTCCTCACATGCACTCTGCGCTGTGAGGAGGAGATAGAGCGCAAGCTCCGGAAAACCCGGCCATCACTCGGGACACATCCCGGTGATGGCCGTGTATTACCCGGCCCCATAGACTTCTATGGGGGCCGGGTACCCGGCGAAGATAGAGCATGTCCTATTTTTTGACGGCCGGTTTTCCCGGCCGTCAAAAAATCGGTCGTGTGAATAGCCCCATTAGGGGTCTATTATTCCTAATGCAGCCGGGTGCCGGCCGATTTATGAACGGCCGGCACCTGGCCGGGAAACCCTGCCGTGTGAATGAGGCCTTAAAGAGGCTCTATCACCACATAATAAGTGCCCTATCTCCTGCATAATGAGATGGGCGCTGTAATGTAGGTCACAGCAGTGTTTTTTTATTTAGAAAACCGATCTATTTTCACCAAGTAATGAGTGATTTTAGCTTTACGCTAATCACTTTAATGCCCAACTGGGCGTGTTTTTACTTTTGACCAAGTGGGTGTTGTAAAGAAGAGTGTATGACGCTGACCAATATCCATTCATGTAATCAACACATTGTGATCCTGCGTTGTTCACGATGTGCTGTCACATACTCCCTCATTAACGATACTGAAGTGTCTTCACAGTGAATCGACATTCCTTCCAGCCAGGACGCGATGTCTATACACAATCCCGACAGTTCGGTAACGTTTGTGTGGTATTTACATCACAGCAAGCGTAATCTCGCGAGATCACGCTGCAAATGACAGTTTACAGCGAGAAACTCCCGGGTAGCGCCCGCCCCCCCCAAGTGGAATACTGGTCGGGAGGGCAGCCCCCGATCCTGACCTCCACGTCTAAGGTTAGAATCTGGTGTTCAATCCCACCTCCACGATTAGGGGAAGAGGATCCTCTCTTCATCCTGACTTCTGTAGGGATGGTGAGAGGCTGAAGGTGGGGCCCATTTAACCTCTCACAGTTCCTGTCCCTACAGAGGGATCATCCACCTAGTGTGCCATCATGGGGGACTAAATGGGAAAGAGAAGTATCCAGATGTAATCCAGACAACCGTGTGTCAAAAGGACACTTGTGATACGTCTGGTCTATAGAAGTAAATGTTATAGCATACATCTGGATACCTTACAGGCATATACACCTAAAATCGTAGGAACAGAGTGTTACTCTATGGAGTAGTTCCACCTGGTCTGCCTATGGTGCATCACTTCACTTAAATCTGTGAATAAACGAAGCTACATGGCATACAGTGACCACTTTCACTTCCCGGAAAGTTAACAATATAACGTGTTTTTTATTGTGTTCCAAGCATATTGAAGGTACGATAGTAAACTTGACAGTACAGCAAGAGGTTCATTGAAGAAGACTGTCAAACTAGATCAATCTTTGTTTGTGTTTACCATGAGTCTTGCAGTAGACATAAAGCCTTCCACGTCTTCTCACAATGTAACAGTCTTTGCAGCGCTTCTTGAGGACACCTTTACATTTCATACCAGATGACTGCTGCACCGGCAGCAAATAATTACTGGGCATAAGAAATGCACTTCTGAAGTCCATAATATTTTTTGGATTGCAATATCGAGTGCAAGCACTAAATGCCATGTGAATGGGAGAATAATGTATAGTTCTCTTGCCCATAAACATCAGAGAATTCGACAAAGAGCACAAAGCTCCCCTGAGAAGTAGCGAAGCCATAGTCACACCTGCAAATAGAAACCGTGTTAGATTGTTATGTCAACTTCAGTTTATGATCATATCAACATATTCATGCATACGGTATAAAGTTAGTCGACTCCGCTATTAATTCAGTCGTTAAAACAGAAACCTGCCGGAATGGTGACGAACGGAAACCATTAGCGATGTTGATATCAACGGTGACTGAAACGGAAGCTGTGGTTTCACTTTCACTTTCTGTTGCGGGGTTCACGCGATGGAAACCTCCAACGGAACCCCGGAACGGAAAGCGAACGGTCATGTGAACAGGCCCTTAGGAATATTTTCCCACAAAACGATATATCCGTCTGCTCAGCTCCTCCTGATCTAGAACATGCTGCACACAGATTGAACGGCATTCTCAACGTGACCGGTTCCCGTTAATTGACCGTGGTGGGCAGTTGCTGCAGAGGGACATGGCCGCCACGGTCACATGACATGGCGACGCATAATCACCTCAAAACCTAAACAGAGTAACATTAGGCCAGATAAGAAATACAAAGGTAAGTATGTTACACAGAGTGCGCTTTTTCAATACCAGGAAGCTTTATCGTTCTTAACAGAACAAAAAACAAAATCCTTTAATAAATCTCCCACGACTGGAAAAAAAAAAATAAATGACGTGAAAAGAAAATACACACAACATAAAGCAAAGGTCAGGACTACGTTTATAGGCCCAAGAAAGTCTCAGGTGGTGTAACCGCCTGTCCCAGAGCTGCACTCACAATAACCGGCTCAGAACATTTAGTACCGACCTCAGACGTCCGTAACACTCCAGGCATGCGCACTTCACAACCTCCGTTGTCAATAACCTCTCAGGGCGGATGCCACTCACGTGACGCGATGTACCGTCTCTTACTGGTTCGCAAGAGCCCCAGTCTCGGAGATACTTGTAGTTTACAATTATTACTTCCGGAGTTAAGTGATTCATAGGCGGAGACAACTTGGAAAGGCGGAGGTGACATTAAACATGGCGGCCTGCTGGTTGGCGCTGGGACGTGGTTGTGTCCGTGGTATCGGGGGGAAGGGGTTGAGCGGGAGTTCCCGGGGCTCTCTGTGTGTTCCCCGTTCGTTGGCATGTGGAGCCGTACATACTGGGAGACGACTCAGCACCGCAGTGTCAAATACTGGGGAGAAGGTCACCCACACTGGACAGGTCATTGCTTTTTATGTAGCATTCATTTACTAGTGTCCCAGCTTTCTCAGACAAGTCCCTGGGTTAATGTGTTCATGAAACGGTCTGAATGCGAGGCTCTCATGATAAAAAATCTAGTAGTGCTGACGTTGTTCTTAACTGTGCCAGCTCTGCTACATCTGTCATTTTATTCTACAGTCTGTCACCTTAAACTGCTCCATTTAAAGACTTTGTTTTATTGCTCCACTGCATCTAAGATTAAAAAGAAGAAATTCTGCAAATAGTCTTGATTAAAAATGTGCCCTAACAACATGTACACAGATCATATGCAGACCTATGTGTCTCCATGGTTACAGAGTAAACGTAGCTGTAGTCTCATCTGGCAGTCATGTGCTACTCTCTTCTATTTAAACCCTGGTTGCAATAGTGATCGGTTTCTATAATCCTTTTAATGCATGTTTTTGTGGCAATGTTCATTTGGAGAGATTTATCATTGCCAGTGTAAGGTGAAGTAGTTTCCCATAGCAACCAATCTCTTTTTCCTAGTTGTGATCGTTCTCCCCTATTCGTACTTTGTACCGCCTACAGTGATAGGGGGGCCGACTTGTCATGTGTTGTAGCTGAGCATTACTATTACCAAATGGAAAGTTGACATTTCAGCGTATTAGATCTCCCATTTATTTATATGGGAGTTACCGAAAGAGTGTATAACCGCGAGCTCGGCTGTTTCCGTACTCCCAGCCGCCTGAATGCATCGACTGCCTCATCGGATGGGATCGCGGGGGGGGGGGGGTTCTTGAGATAAATGCATTTTTCAGGTATTTATGGCATATCCTGTGGCTATGCTATAAGTGTGTAAGATAGAAATACACCTTTGAGCGCACATTTTTTTTTTTTTTATACTTTCGTTTTTTTTTTTACGGTTTTAATGGTGGGGTAAAAACATGTGGAGAAAAAAAACCTTGTCGCTAAGTTATAAACTTAGATGTGATCATTTACAGGTGGATCCTGCGTGTGACAGACAGATAGGCAGGACCCGCCGACACTGAACCTGTCAAGTCCAAGGGACAGACGGATTCAGTGTAAAACGAACGATACAGCTGCTCGGTATAGGGAATACAGAACAGCTGTATCTCCAAAAGTAAAATGATTTTTTAATAAAGACTAATTACAAAGTTACACTAAATACACTGACTAATTTATATATTAAGAAAAAAAAATATGCCCTCAAAGGGGTCCATGGGCTTTAGGGGCTATGTAAACCTTTGAACACTGTTTTATTGAAAAAAAATAATTAAAAAATCATGGAGTTTTAAACAACTTTTTAATTCGTTCTGATTTAAAAAATATTTATTTTTTAAGATGCTGTTTCTATTTAACTCAATACATAAAAGCTGTGTCTTGCGATCAACCCCTGAATTTGTCAAGACGGCGGGTCCTGTTCAAACCTTAGATGTGATCGATAACACGTGCATGCAGGACCTGCTGTCACCCAAGCCGGCAGTCCCGCTGACCTAACGGATTCGGACTTGAGTGCTAGACAGAAGCTGTAGCTCAAAAAGTAAAAACATTTTTTAATAAAAAAAAAACAATTTAAAAGTTGCTTGAAGCACCATGATACATAAAAAAAAAAAAAGTGTTGACAGGTTTACATAGCTTTTAAAGGTTATTTCTATGTTCGACATTTATGGCATACCCATTAAAAATATATGCCAATAAAATGTCTGATAGATGTAGGTTACAGCTCTGGGACACAGAACGGAGGACTACCATGACCTGTCCTCCGCATCCATGTGCTAAAATTTTAAGATAGCCGTCAGCCAACAGCTATTCCTTCCGACCGCACCATAAAGATATGTTCAGACGACAGATTTTTTTTTCTGTCTGAAAAGTCTGTTGCGCATTTGGCCAAAGCTTACCTTCTTATTTCTGCCGCAGATCTGCACCCATATTAGCGCTATTCAGTGCGGCTAATCTGTGCGTGGCTACCTAACACAGAAGAAGCGGGAGGCGTAATTCACGCGGGATTTCTGCGTGGAATCCACATGCCATTTCTGTTGTATGCCGTGCATTCTCGGCAGAGCAGCATGTTTATTCAACGGGGAGAGATTAGAATACGACCCACTGGCAGTGGTTTATTTTGTACCCAATACTACATTACAATTATCCCACGTATGAGGACAATAACAGACACAAATGTAATTATCGTGGCAATTAATTTTTTATAGGAAATGTCGCATGACGGCGGTTATCGTTCTGTTCACTCGGAAACGTAAGAATCATTAGGCCCTTTACATGGGACAAAAATAATGCAGATTTTACGCTGGAAAATCCGCAGCGGATTACGGTCTAAAATGTGGATGAGATTTGAACAAATCCCATCCATTTGCTGCGGAAAATGTTCTGCATAGATATCGGAGCATTCTGCGGATTTACTCTGCCAAGTGTCTGGGTACCCTAAGGGTATATCCCCTGGTCATATTCCATTTGATATGCATGGGGACCTTAAATTCTGAAATCCCCAAAAAATGACTGCGTTTCCATTGTGCAAATCCACTGTACTTCCGCAGTGCACATTTTACTCATATCCACGCAAATCTTTTTTGTCAATGATATGCCCTGAGGATAGGAACACAATATTCGGAAACACTGCGGAATTCACTGTGGAAAATCTCATCCGCACACAACAGAAAATATCCGCCAGGAAAAACTTTCATAAATGGAAATGTGCGGTTTTTAAAGCCGCAGGATGTCAATTTATGCTGTGGAATCGCTGCTCTACTGTTGCAGGTTTTCCCTATTGAATTCAGTGGGGAAGTAAAACTCGAAAAAAACAGCTGTGTTTTGCGACTTTGGCGTGGGAAACGCTGTGATTCTGCCGCAAAAATCACAAATGAAAAAAACTGTTTTTAATTTGAAATAATAATAAAAGTGCATACTTATACCCCCCCCCCCCCCCCCCCCCGGCTGTAGTCCTAGCGATACGATCCTCTGTTCTGAGCATAGCCCAGCCTCCATGGTATGACGTTTCATCTCACGTGACCGCTGCAGCCAATCAGACTGCGGCGGTCACATGGACTACAGCGTCATCCCTGTAAGCTGGGCCACGCTCAGAAGAGAGAGACGTGTCGCCATGACTACGGCTGGGCAAGTATAAACTTTTTTTTTTTTATTGCTGCAAGATTTCCATAGCGGACATGCTTCCCTATAAACCGCACCACAATTTGGTGCGGTTTTCTCAGACGAAATTCAGTGCGGTTACTTGGGCGTATACGCTGCGTAGTTTTTCAACAGCGTATCCGCCTGGTGTGTTCCTACCCTGGAAAAAAAAAAAAAGCCTTTATCTAGACTCCGCGATTTAGGTTAATGGGGGGAATGGAATACCAAAACGAGACCGTGCAAAACCAATAGTCAGTCAAAATACAAAATTCTTTATTACACTCATAATAAAAAACAAACAAACCACAATTTAGACATAACTACTATATGATAAGGGGTATATATAGAATGTATGTTTGATCAGCCTATTTCTGTAACTATAACGGCACCGATGTCTAAATAACGGAGGAGGGTAGGAGAAAAATGCAATGTGCCCCAGGGATTGTGCAGACCTGCCCATTACATGCTGCACAAGTATGGGCGGGTGAAAGGTTCTCTTTAAATTGTCAAAGATGGGAATAACCCTTTAACATCCACTCATCCACAAGCTGCATTAGGAAGCCGCACATTTTTTTTAAGGCTTACGATCCATCTCCGTTTTGCCAGACTTTTTGTGCTTTGGCTATGATTGAGGATTTTACATGTGCTAACACGATCAGGGCTTTCTATAGAAACAATTGTAGGAACTTTTCCTTGAACAGCAACTTTGACAAAAACTGTATCTACTGAAAACCACATGTTCTACCACAGTGCAAGTGCAGGATATTGTAAGGTATTCTATTCTTATTCGAGTTCAGATTATTCATTATTTTGTTTATTTTATTTTAACTGAAATGACCCATAGGCTGGGTTTACACGACCTATTTTCAGGCGTAAACGAGGCGTATTATGCCTCGTTTTACACCTGAAAATACAGCTACAATACGTCGGCAAACATCTGCCCATTCATGTGAATGGGTTTGCCGACGTACTGTGCCGAAGACCTGTCATTTACGCGTCGTCGTTTGACAGCTGTCAAACGACGATGCGTAAATTTACTGCCTCGTCAAAAGAAGTGCAGGACACTTCTTTGCAACATAATTTGAGCCGTTCTTCATTGAAGTCAATGAAGAGCACCTCAAGATTTACGAGCGTCAAAGACGCCTCGCATAATGCGAGGAGGAGCTTTTACGTCTGAAACGAGGCAGCTGTTTTCTCCTGAAAACAGTCTGTCTTTTCAGACGTAAAAGACACTTCTCGTGTGCACATAGCCATAAAGTGAATTGGCAATTTAGTTTAGTTAAAAATGCTGCCCCTCCAGGTTCTGGGAAACCCCCTTCTGTTAGTTGTGGTCCCATGTAAACATTACAACGTACATTGTACGGAAGGCGGCTATGTACAGCGGCCATGTAACCTCATCACATAGGTGCTTCGTCCAATAGATCTGGGAGGTAGGAGGACTCTTCATATATATTAATAGGAATGTCACTTTTGTAGACTAAATTTGCCATTTATGGGCAAAATTTTTTATCCCGGACACTCGCTTTAAGAATTTCATTGGCTACCGGATATTCCTTTCCTTTATTCTCCCTATTTCAAAAATGGGGGCACAATTATTAGAAGATAAAGAGGTGTCAAAAATGTGGCCTTTGTCTATTCTTGTGTGCAGAGGAATTATAGCATAAAAAAGACAATCATTTCAAGTGTAATCATTTTAATAAATCTTAAATTTGTAGGTTTTTGATGAAGGCGACTACAGGAAAGTAAGATTTGTTGGAAAGCAGAAGGAGGTAAGACTTCTAAATATTCTCTGTATGATAAATGGGTTATGCTGCTTGCATTTCGTTTCACACCTTGTTCTATTTAGAGTTGTGAATTATTCTGGTATTGTGTCCACTGATGAAGATTTGCAAGTTCTGGATAGACCTATAAGGCTGTTTTTCCACAATGTTTGTGAGCTATGGCAGAATGTATAGTGTTAACTTAAGCTGCTGTATAATAAAAGTCAATGGCAGTTATATGTAAATGTATGTCATACAAGCTGGACATGTTTTTGCTTACAGTTCACTATACGTTTTCTTTCTGAAAAAAAATCTACCCCATAGCTGTATGTTTAAAATGAGATGTTAAAGAACCGTAACTGAAACTAAAATACTGTTACTCCCCCATGTATTAAGAGAACTGTGGTCCCTTGTCTCCTATTCTGCGGGGTGGTAAGTGGCCTCATTTTCCATTCAGTCCTAACCTTTTTTGCTGTAACAGGCCAGCCTTAGGGACCAGAGATGGGACACCCCCCCCCGTCTATCGGATATTATGTCCGAGACGGGCTCGTTAACGCGCACGGTATATATATATATTTTTTCCCCCAATTCTATGGGACTGAATGGATGCCATGATCTGACATAGAAAAAGCCATTTGGATTAATCATAGATGAACTGAAAAGGCATAGAACTGTATCAATTAGTTTAGGTTCGTTGCAGAGCAAAATATACTTACTGACAAAAAGCTGAATTGTGAACCTTTTCCAACTGCGTTTGATCTGATATTAATATTATTGAAAGTGTAACTAAACTATCAACAAACTTCTGACATGTCATAGTGAAATGTCAGACGTTTTGATAGGTGGGGGCCCGAGCACTGAGACCCTTGCCGATCGCTAGAACGAAACGGCAGAAGCACTCCGGTGAGAGCTGAGCCACTTGGTTTCTGATCGTCTTTTCTCGGAAAGCCGACGTAACGGTGTACAAACTCAATATAAAGTTTATAGGCCCGTATGCCGTTACGTCGGCTTTCCGAGAAAAGCCGATTAGAAACTAAGCGGCTCAGCGCTCACCCGATCGCTTCTGCCCCTTCATATTAACGATCGGTGCTCAGACCCCTACGAATCAAAACTTCTGATATGTCACTATGACATGTCAGAAGTTTGTTGAAAGTTTCTCAAACTTGAAATACTGAACACTCTTGATTTAGGATTCACAGACCATGTAATGTTACAGAGCGGGGGTGCAGAGGCGTATTGTCAGTGGTGGATTAAGGAGACTATAGGCCCTAGGCTGTTCCACAAACTTTGGCCCCCCTTCCCCACTGCTCTGCCGTGTCTATAGTGAACACCTCCTTTCTGTGCGAGCATTGACAAATGGGTGTTAGGATTCCCCTTGTCAAAGGGCTGTGTCCATACATATTGACAGTATCACACTGTGTAGGGACACATCCTCTTGGCAATGGGAATGGTAACACGCATTTGTTTATTTGTCCTGGGTACACAAAGATATGTAGAATACAAGGATTACCTACAACAGATATGTCCGGAAAGGGGAGAGATCCTCTATAGATCCAGTGACTCAGAAGTGATGTCTTCTCTGATGGGAGTCGTTCTCTTTTCTTCTCCATTTGAAACAGACCGTTATGGCGACTTCTCCTGATGCATCATCTTTGCTCCTCGCTTCTGCAGCCATTTCCAGCCTCTATAGAAACAAACAAATTCAGACACCAAGGCCCAGGCCCATACATTAAAGGGGTTGTCCGGGCACGGACCAGTTTTTCATACTGATGACCTATCCACTTGCCCGGACTACCCCTTTTACTCAGACTATTAAATTCGGACCCCAGACTAGATCCTAGAATAAATACAGACCCCAGACCTTCTAAACTATTGCAGTCCCCAGACCATACCCCCCTAAACAAATCCAAATGCCTTTAAACTAATACAGACTCCAGACCAGACCCCTAAATATACAGACCCCTTAACTAATACAGACCCCCTAAATACGGATCCCAGATTCCTTCAACTAATACAGACCACAGACCTCTTAAACTAATACAGAGCCCTTAAACTAATACGGACCTCCTAAATACAGACCCCTTAAACTGATAGACCCCAGACCTCCTAAATTCAGACCCCCTAAATCCTGACCCCAGACCCCTTAAACTGATACAGGCCCCCTAAATACTGACCTCAGACCCCTTAAAATAATACAGACCCCAGACTTCCTAAATACAGACTCCAGACCAGGCTCCCTAAATACAGACTCCAGACCAGACCCCTTAAATACAGACACCAGGCTCCCTAAATACAGGCTCCCTCCCCTTATAGTCTTCTCTCTGGAGTCTTGCTGCTGTTCTAGGACCTGCGGTCAGGTGAGACCTGTGACCTTATGTCTTTAGGTTCTTTTGCAGGACAAACACAATCGTTGCAAAAACGCAACTGCATTGTACTTTGGGCAAAACACCCTAATGACAATCCGCCATTGCACATAGTGCATAAAAGTAGCCAACTCTCTGCTTACTGCAGAGTTCCAAACCTCCTCTGGCATTAAGATCCGCACAAAAACTGTGCGCCAGAAGCTTCCTGGTATGGATTTCCATGGCCGAGCAGCTGCATGCAAGCCTCACCTCACCAAACGTCGGATAGTGGTGTAAAGCACGCCGCCACTGAACTCTGGAGAAGTGGAAACGTGTTCTGTGGAGTGACAAATCACGCTTCTCTATCTGGCAGTCTGAGGGACGAGTCTTGGTTTGGTGAATACCAAGAGAACGTTACCTGCCTGACTGCATTGTCATTTTCATTGCATTGTCATTTTAATTTTGGACGTTTTTACATTGACTGATATGAAGGCAATAGATATATTATTTGCATGATAATGATCATATTCTTCATGAAGTGCAATGTGAATTGGTAGTCCTGTAGAAGGCGCTGACTAAATCCATTCATGTGGCAATATCCTGTCTGGTATGTAATACAGCAGTGGTTCCCAAATTTCTGAAGCTGGGACCCATGTTTGGCTGTGACTTTTGGTTGGGACCCGCCACTGCCATAATTAGCCCCATTTCATTTGATGTTTGTCAACATCATTTGTAGTTAGATGTTGGTACTTAGCTCCATCCGAAAAATAAGTCCCTGCAACATTGAAAACAGCGACAATAGTGCGGGCGTGTGTTGGGGCGCGCTCAAGGTATCCAGCCGCTGTGCATCGCTGAGGCCCAACTTTGGCTGCTGATGGTGGGTCATGTGACCCAACCCATCCATTAGTGGCTAACAGAGGCATAGCTAGGGGTTAAGAACAGGGGGGTCAAACACATCTGAGTGTGTGCCAACCCAGTTGGCCTCCCACACACAGTATAATGACCCATTAGTGGCCACCACACAGTATAATGGCCCTATACTTGCCCCTACACATTATCTTGCTCAATAGTTGCCCCACACAGTATAATGCCACTATAGTGCCTCCCCACACAGTATAATGCCCCCATAGCGGCCCCACAAGATAGTGCCCCTATAGCTGCCCCACACACAGTATAATGACCCTATAGCTGCCCCACACACAGTATAATGACCCTATAGCATCCCCCACACAGTATAATGACCCTATAGCTGCCCCCACACTGTATAATGACCCCATAGTACCCTCACACAGTATATTGACCCCATAGCTGCCACCACAGGTAATGCCCCTATAGCTTCACCACACAGTATAATGCCCCTATAGCTGCCCCCACAGGTAATGCCCCTATAGCTGCCCCCATACAGTATTATTCTACTATAGCTGCCGTCCCCACAGTATAATGCCCCATATCTGTCCCCACACAGTATAATATCCCTGTAACTGCCACCTCACAGTATGTCCCACAGCTGCCCCCACGCAGTATAATTCCCCCATAGCTGCCACCTCTGTCTGCTCCGAGCTGCTCACAGCAAAGTGAATGCTGGAGCAAGGATTCATCGGCAACTGTATCTCCGTCCTGAGGATGCAGATACAGCTGAAACTGGGACGTCAGTCAGTGGTGACCCCCAGTGTGGGAAACCATGTAATACGGTATTGCAGTGTGTACCCTGGACCTCTACTGTACTATTTTTTAATGGGATTTTCCGTTGTGTGGCGCTGTGATACAGATCCCATAGACTTCCATAAGGCTCAGTTTTCATAGTTGCAATGCTCCATTGGTTTCTGTATTATGGAGCTACCCTTCCCTAAAAGCATTGCAATGTAGTACAGTGCCATAGAGAGCACCATACGGCGGTCCACAAAGTGCCTAAGACTCCATAGTACAGAACCGCAGGGACTCTGTGTGCCTCCTGTCAGTGGAATGCAAACTTTATTGTTACATTCCAAGGACAACAATCGCAGGAGCACGTTATCAAGAAGGGTTTTTATGTAGCATTAGTAACACCTGTATATTAGAAATGTATGTGGATTCCTATGTTTCTAAATGAATAAAGTAGACGGAATACCTCTGTACTTGTTATAATGACCCTATAATTAGCGGTTTGCATTATTGAGTTGTTAGGTTCCTTTTCGTTGTCGTTGTTTTTTTTTTCCTTTTACTATAATTTACGGTGACCCCGCATCATCACGTAATAGTCTGAAGTATGTTGCCCATTACCAGCTAAACCCTAAATTGAAGCGACCAGACAGAAGCAGATAACTGAGCTCTTGCTGCTTTATCAGATGAAGGTGATTCACATTGCCGAGCCTGTGCAGTGCTATTTGTTGACCACTGTGTACTTTTCTTCAAGCACAGCAAGTATTTTATTTTCCATCCCTGCTCGTTTATCTGCTAGAAAGGATGCGTGCATATTTCTCCGGTAGGATTGATTTTCAGAGACCAAGCATTAATAATAAGGTCATCCATGCCTTGAGAGCCGTGCATTAAGTGACAGTGGTATGGCCCTTTTGTCATTCAGAAGTGTCAAGGCATCGCATGGCCTTCCCACATAGTAGGTAGATGGGGTCTTTCAGCTGCCACAGTCGGTGCCTTGATGTCTGCCAGAGTAACCTGGAAGGTATTTGTGTTGTCAGTCACTGAGACATCACATTACTTTAAACTGTAACACAGCCTATGTGCGGTTAGCCGTCTTATCCATCAGCACGAGCAGATGGAAACAGTACATCATTTTAATGCACCTATTAAGAATACCCCCGTAAGGAGACACAAAGAGACTTCTGCTCAGCCAAGAGAAGCTGCTTACAATTGAAGTGTAATGAAATAAAACCATTTTTTAGTTTCTTTTTTTCTTTTACTATTTAATTTCCGGATTGTTGTATTTACATAAACAATCACATTATTGGTTTCGGAAAATTATTATGTATAATGAATTATTTTATTCTGTAAAATAAGAATCAATTAAAAAAAAAAAGGGCAAATGACTTTGTGTCTACAATGCAATCATATGAATGGTTAATAGTGGAAATGATGTATGTATGTAATCTAATGCGGACAGTCCTCATTGCCTTTGCAGATTAATGAGCAGTTCGCTATTAACTTGATTTCTGAGCAACCTGTGAATGAAGCTGCCGACAGAATAGTATCATGTGATGGCGGCGGCGGAGCTCTGGGTCATCCCAAAGTTTATATTAACTTGGTGAGTTCACCTACTGAATTGTATCAATATGGGCAACTATCGGACAGACGACTTCTAGGCTTTAACAAGGGATGTGTTTTTTTGTCACTGGATACTGGCGAGATCCTCAATCATGTTGTGTATGGAGAGGACCAGACTTGCCGCAACCCCCCCCCCCCCCCCTCTCCATATATCTCCCATTTGGGTAGAAACAAGTAACCAGCAGGTCTGATTTCAGCTTGTGCATGCCATTCAGTAACACTGAAAAGGAATTACGTGATGCAATCTCTGACAACTATTTATGAAAAGTCGTGGAGTGTATGTCACATGCTTTAGAGCCGCTAAGTGTGTGAGAGCGATCATGTGACACACCGCATGACTACGCACAACCAGGGAATGCTGTTTCTCAGCCCACCGTGTGTTCTTTGGAGGGCCATTTAGTGGTTGCAGTTACGCTCTCTAGTATAACGAGCTTTCTCATAGTGACAAGTTCTCTTTAAAGGGGGTGTCCCATGATTAATATTACCTTTCTCTGTTAGATCCCGCAAAACGTAACAATTTTTCTATTGGATTTTTTATTTTTTTTTAAAAGTCTAGATATTGCTGGTGTATACTTGTTATGGCGCCCCCTTGTGTTTTTTTTTTTTTTTGGTCCCCTCTTAGAACCTCCATCTGAGTACAGTCCTGTTGACAAGACACCACTTCGAGTGCATTGATCTTTAGTGGCTGACCTGCATAATAATAGGAATTACCAGGGACTGAACTACTGAGCATGTGTGACCACCAGCTGTGGCACTTTAGGTGGATGTTTTGAGAGAGTCAAAAGAACACCAGGGGGCGCCATAACAAATATGTAACAATATCTAGACACACGAGAGTTTTTATTTAAATAATTCCAATTCAAAAATAATTTTGCATGATCTAACAGAGGAATGTAATATTCCCCTTTAACCTTACAATATTGAGCACTTTTTGGATAAACCTGTAGCAAGTTTAATATATATATATAAAACTTGTGTTAGCCTTATCTACAGTAGTAATTGTTGTAAGGAAGATCGCCATGATTAATGATTTAATTTTCCTTTTCTTCTCAACAGGACAAGGAAACTAAAACGGGAACTTGTGGATACTGTGGACTTCAGTTTAAACAGAAGCCTCATCACTAGTCCTCATTCAATCATTAGTTAACTGTATATTTCATTTATAAAATCCTTAATTATTAAATGTATCTGATCAGACTTTGCCTCCTCAGTTTTGTTTTTTCTCTTCCCCCCTATGTTTGGTTCTGCTTTCTTTTAGGCCCCCTGCACATATTGTTATTGAACTGCCTTTAGTGTGTATGTCAGGAAATCCCCCCACGTACACGCTAAACGTGTCCATAGCGCCCCATTAGCCTGACTGAGACCAACAGTGTCCTATTGGCCTATGTCGGGCTGGTATACGTCAGTATATATTTTTAGATATGAAATAGCGTAGTAGACCACAGAAGTCTATGGGTGACTGTATTACACAGCTGCAGCCCCGCTCTAACAGCGGAGATCAGAGAAACCTCTCATCTCCGCCGTTATTCCCCTGAATGCTGTCAAAGCTGACCACAGCATTCAAGGGGAAAATGAGAAGGGGGGATACCCCTTGGATCGCATCACATGGAATTCCTGTGACGCGATTGAGGGACATACCATATATGGGCAGACAACCCAGGGTCCATTGAAGGACCCCAGGGCTGTTGTTAGGGCATACTTAGGTATGTCCTAACAACTGCCTGTGTGCTATCCGTACACAGGCTAATGTACTGGCATATAGATATATATTTTTTACAATAATCATTAAAAAAAAGGTCTCAATACATAAAATATACACATTCGGTATTGGCGCGGCCGTAATAACCTGCACAACAATTTTTTTGCGCCATTTATGACCTGTACGCTGTAAAAAATGAAATAAAAACGTATTTCTTTCACTTATTGTGAGGCACTAGGTGTGATAAATTTAACCTCCATGTGCCTCACATTAATAGTAATTAACCCCATCATGTATCTTACACATTAGCCCATTATGACTGAGAAACATGATGGGTTATTTACTATAAATGTGAGGCACATTCAAATCTCATCACACCTCGTGCCTCACATCAGAAAATGGAAGAACTTATTTTTTTCTCATTACTGTTGGCAAAGTATGGTTTTGGTATCGAAATTGCAATACTACACAAAGTATCGTTATGGTATCGAAATTGCAATACTACACAAAGTATCGTTTTGGTATCGAAATTGCAATACTACACAAAGTATCAGTATCGAAATTGCAATACTACACAAAGTATCGGTATCGAAGTCCAAATTCTGGTATAATGACAACCCTACTCTTAACACAGATCATGTCGTACCTAGTAATGGGGAAGAAATAAGGAAAAATTAAAAATAAATACATGTCCATATCAAAGAACGTTTATCTAAATGCCACACAAATTATTCATCATCACTAATTTATGTCTATCCCAACCTGACCATCTGATTTAAAGGGGGCCTGCCACTAGATATTCAGTCCCTAAACCACCTCTATGTTATACTGCTGGGGATTAGCTTCCTATACATGCCCCAAGTGTACAGCATGCGCCGTATGTAAATTACCCTAGAAGAGTCATGTGGGTGGCCCCAGTGTACATCTGCAGATACGCCGGCTGACGTTGGAGCTAGCTTTAAAGACGTAAGCCAGAACTGCATGACTCCTAAGGAGACCGGGACCGGCATCATGGCTCCTCTCGGGTAATTTTTATACAGCACGCGCTGTATTATAAGTTCTTTTTATACATAATGCTAAAATGAACTTTCTTGACGGGCATGTTTAGAAAGCTTTCCCCTAGCATTATAATGACATCATGGTTTACTAGCTAAAAATCTAGTGATATTTACATTAAAGCTGTGGACAGATTTGACATGGAAAAAAATATATTTTTATATATGTTCGTGGTTACCTGCAATTGAAAAAGTTGCACTAAGTTTCAAGCAGCAATCTCCATTCCTTCATTATTTATCAGACCGCCTGATATTCAGCTTTTAACCTTCTTCAATTTTCAGAAAATTCTCATTTGGACGTGTCTCTCCCAGTAATACATACCAAATGTGAGTTCTGTTACTCCAGAATGCTACTGCCTTCAATAGCTATCTATCAGCACAGCTTAATCCCTGTATTGCTTTCTCTCTGCACTGATCACCTATGTGATTTCCCTCTCTGCTCTGCTTCCTCCTGTACAGGTCAGCTTATATGATCCACCCTCCCTGAACACTTGAATGCTTTTTCCCCTCCACAATATGATCTGCTGTGTATAACCTATTCCCCCTCCCTGTTGCTATCTCTAAGGGTATGTCCACACTGAGTGTATGTGCACACGCTAGCTCTCTTTTACGGCTGAAATGACAGACTGTTTTCAGGAGAAAACAGCTGCCTCTTTTCAGCCGTAAAAGCTCCTCGTATTATGCGAGGCGTCTGTGACGCTCGTATATCTTGAGCTGCTCTTCATTGAGTTCAATGAAGAACGGCTCAAATTACGTTGCAAAGAAGTGCCCTGCACTTCTTTGCCGAGGCAGTCAATTTACGCGTCGTCGTTTGACAGCTGTCAAACGACGACGCGGAAATTACAGGTCGTCTGCACAGTACGTTGGCAAACCCATTCAAATGAATGGGCAGATGTTTGCCGACGTATTGTAGCCCTATTTTCAGACGTAAAACGAGGCATAATACGCCTCGTTTACGTCTGAAAATAGGTCGTGTGAACCCAGCCTTCGCGTAAACGCTGCAGATTTTCTGCAACGTATTTCATTGCGGAGAATCCGCAGCGTAATACAGTAGCAGCAGAGTGGATGAGATTTGAACAAATCTCTATCTGTATAGAAAATAAGCCGAAAAAACTTTCCTACATTGACCTGCAGTGCGGTTTTTTTAATCGCTGTATGTCAATTTATGCTTTGAAAATTGCGCTTTTCTGTTGCGGGTTTTTCTCATTGAATTCAATGCGGAGGTAAAACCCACAACAAATAGCACGTTTTTCGATTTTTGCAGCTGAAAAGCTGTGATTCCGTCGCAAAAATCGCATCTAAAAAAAAAAGTTTATACTTACCCAAATATCTCTTCATCCAGCCCGGCCTCCAGGGATGACGTTTCATCCAATGTAACGGCTGCAGCGGTCACATGGAATGAAACATCATTCCAGGAGGCGGGGCTGCAGGACATCAGGAGGACGTGTCGCCATGTCTATGGGTAAGTATAAGGTTTTGTTTTTTTCTTTTTTAACCTGCTGTTCCCCGCAGCGGACATTCTGGTTGAAAAACTGCACCAAAATTTGGTGCGGTTTTTCGGCCGGAATTAACTGCAGGGACCAAGGCGGATACACTGTATACTTTTACGCAGAGTATCCACCCTGTGTGAACATAGACTAAGGCTCCATTCACACGTTGAATTTGCCATAGGCAAATTCAACAGGTATTTACTATAATTTCTGCGGCAGAAATCATAGGCTGACATTCAGTGGGGCTAACCTGCCGTTTTTTTCCATTTGGAATCCGTAAGAATTAGTAGAACGCTACGTATTCCTGCAGATTTATTTTTTTTCTGTGCCTCGGTCTCAAATATTTGCAGATTTTTTTATCACGGCATATGAATGGGGTTACAGAAAACCCAGTCACATGCATTGGATGCGGATTGATTGTGGATTTTGTTAAAGAATCTTTGTCAAATCCTGCACGTGTGAACAGGGATTAACGCTGATAGAAGGGAGGGGTTGAGCAGATGAATCCGCCCTGAAAGGAGCAATAAGTTCTGTCGGACTGATGTCAGAATTTGCGGGACACCAGTTAGGTAAAGGAGTCACACAGCCTCTACAGCAGCAAAATGATTGTAAAGGTTTTTTATGAAAACTATTAATAAAGTTACTTCATTTTGCATTTAGAAAGCTAATGAAAAATATAAAAAAATCTGTGCAAAAGGGACAATAGCCTTTAACACCTGTAACAAAAAGTACACTGTTTTGGAATATATCTGGTCAACTGAAGCACAAAGCTACGTTCAGTTTATGCACTTGGAGCATTCCTGGCACATATGCAGAATGTAGCCATTTAAAGTCATATGGATAAATTCTAAGCCATACCGGTACAGTAATGCAAAAATTGCATTTAAAAAAAACAAAAAACTTTTTCGGTGGTTTTATAAAAGTCACAGTTCTAGGAATATTTAGAACTGTGACTATGAAATCTAGCTGATGCGGTATTCCCCCCCCCCCCCCCCCCCAATATGGCGTAATGCTAAAGTCCCAAATGTATTTCTGGTACTCCAATAGCATAGCTCAGCACTGAGATTCTATCCATGTTTTTGATATGACATATTTCATTCAATAACATTCCCGAACTTTCCCTTTGACTTTCATGTTTGCAGGCGGACCCCAAAAAATATATTTGTGTTATAGTGTTGGCAGTTATAAAATAGCGTTTCTAAAATATGTTGTCTTATAAGGAAATACAGTAACCCGCTCAATGAAACTTTTTTGGAGGAAACCGTTTTGATAAATCTGCCTGATTTCCTATTTAATAGCAAAAAAACACACCCAAAATTACAGTGCATCTTTCATTTTTACGGTAGTTTAAAGGCCATGCACACCTTTGGGGACTTAGATCTTGTATATGAAGGTGTTAAAAATTTGCTCTGAATTCATATTGGGGGTTAGAGACTAGGGTTTGAATTCATTTAGTGGTCTGAGTCTGGGATTTATCACGCATTCCAACTTTTTAAAAAGTGAATGTGGGAAGGGGTAAAGGAAGAGGCTGAGAGGAACAGTAATGTGTTTGGCTTAAGTACTAGGGGGTTAACCATTTTCTCTGGGGCCCATAGGACTCTAGTTATGCCACTATTTGTATATCTGCAGCATATGTTTGTGTATGTTTGCTTGTATGTGTGCATTGTATGGCACTAATATGTGAGCCTTATATGATGTTATATATAATATGACCTGTAAATGGATGGATGAATTGGAGCAATAATAAAACGGTTGCAATGGTGTACATACCCTTTCCCTGCAATGAATTTAATAGTTACGTCATGCGAGGGAAATTGTGTTTTGTAGCTATGGATAGAACTGTAACGTCTCGGCTACAAGCTTCTATGACTAGCTCAGGCAGCACATTGACAGAATCATGGCCGGTGACCATGAACCTGACCCTATATAGCCCCAGTGGTGTCACAACATTGTACTTTTTTAAAAATTTGCTGCTTACCATCCAAGTTTCGGTAAACATATTGTCACAGCACAAGACTTTGTTCTACTTGGGGAGAATATTTGGGTATTAATATAAATTATTTCATTTTTAAAATGCTATCAGAGGTGCAACATGTACAGAAATTCCTGACAACAAATGGGTTATAGCAACTCTGATAAAGCAGCATCTCCATAAGAATGTAGGTGCCTTCAAGAACACTTAGTGTACTGTTTGGTCCTCAGAAAATGCAGTAAAAGGGATTGTTTTAGGAAGTAACCACTGTCCATATGCCCTACTATGTATTTGGAGATCATAGTATGGGTTCTTCCGCTTGAGACTCTTCTCTAATAGCCAGATCGGGGAGATACAAAGTAAGAGCGGCTTCGGCTACTTTACATGGCCATGTATTACATGGTCATCCATTCGTTTGAATAGGCATAGGGGTACTGCTACAATTCATCTTAATTCTGATGAGTACTTTTCAAAAATTTAATCTTCTGATTCAGTTTGTGCGGTAAGGGTATTATGTGATATTTTAATAGTTTAAAATATCAAACAGCTGCCCACCTGGAAACTGCTTCCCATTAATTTCCATGGGAAATACACTGATATGAGGCGGATTTTTACGCTGCTGAATTAAAAACACATAGCGCAAAGATGTGTCGTAAAAAAGTGATGTCTTGCAAGCTGGGTTTTCTTATTTGCCATTGACACCTCATAAAATGCTTGGAAAATACACCTTAAAATATGTTTTAAAAACGCTTGCCAAGATCAAAAACTTTTGGGAAATCAGCTCCGAAACTCCTGAATTTAGAAGTCGTTTTTTCTTGAAATTAGTCTTGTATTTTTCAGCCTGAACATTTGACATGGCCTTAAGACTTGCCTCTGGCCACTCTTTATAATAGGGCACGGATGGCAGACCTGCAAGCCTTCAATAGGTCTGTGGCTGCCAAGACAACCATCTTCGCTCTGGAATTTCTTCACGAGGGGGGGGGGGCATTTGGGGGGACAGAATGGGCTGCCCCCTGTCTAACCACTCAGTTGCCGTGGTTAACTCTGAGTCTGGATGCTTATTTATCTCCGATCCCGGGTGTCACATCCAAAGTAACTGAATGTCGGATTTTGCCAACGGGTTGAAAATACAACAAAAACGCACGGTGAGAACCAAGCCTTGCTGTGCCATTTATTCCCCAGACAATTCCTTCTTTCAAAAATTATCTTCTCTTAACCTCCTCTCTTCTCTCAGCCAGCCATAGTGAAAGAACCCTGTCACTGCAAACAAGTTGATTGAATCTCTTCCGGAAGAATGTGAAAGATGATGTCATAACAGTCACCAAATGTTTATATTCAAGGGTCTGGCCATCTAACAAATGAATCAATTACTGTATGTGTGCACAATAACACATTGCAACCATTATACATAGTCTGTAGTAGTTTCATTTTGGCAATTTTAACCCCCCAAAACGTTGTAAAGTTCTGAAAATGTGCCTTAAAATAAGCACTGAGGAGTGCACTGTGACTTGATGGTGTGTACGCGTAGCCAATGAAAGTCATACTGGCAGCTCATCAATACAAACCCCATGGTACCAAGTAAAGTGTTTCATGTATCATTCATAACAGCAGGTAGAGCATTGCTTAAATGTAGTTCACTTAAGAAATTTATTCCTGGTGGACCCTTTGTTGAAGTGACTTAATGGCTTATCCATAATGCTCTATTCTTTTATCGAGAGATTTCTTAACTCAGATGACCACATAATAATTGTAATATGCCCTGGCAGTAGGTCACTTGTGAAATATTTGTTTTCACCAGAAGTTAGAATGACAGTCTTTCAATGTATACGATCATTTATGTTTCATGAAATCTCCTCTCCTTTTTGTTATATCTGCTGATCTTCTTAATACAGAATCCAGCCAAGAACCAAAAATATTATAAAATATTTTTTTCCAATGTCTTCATAGCTGTTGCTTGTAATGCAGGAGTTGATGTATAATACACATCCTTCGGCAGTCGGAGTCTGTGACACTTCACATGCTGAGATTCTTCTTAAACACAAGAAACTCCACAACTCGATTTATTCTGCTACTTAATTACCTCTTTCAATCTCCTGTTGATCCACATAATTCATTCTCAGTTGCAGACAGATCTAAGTGATAACTGAAGATTTGGCTGGCAAACTGATGTATCGCTTGGTTTCTTATGAATTTACAAAATTGACCTGTTTTCTGATCACCAATTTCATAAAACATGTGAAATGCATTAAACCTACAAAGAAGGGAGCTACTTTTGCAAATAACTTTTCTTTTATAATTTTTATTTTTATTTTTATTTTCCGTTCCTTATTTAGCACCAACATATATTCAGCAGAGCTATACACAGACTTAGGCCAGATTCACACGAACGAATGCAAACTCGGACGTGAAAAACTGCAGTTTTTCACGTCCGACTTGCACCCATGCGCGTTCTGTTTTCACGGATCCCCATAGACTTGAGTCTATGGAGGGATCCGTGAAAATGGAAGAAAATAGAACATGTTCTATTTTTCACCGCCCCCTTACACGGTCCGTTGAAACAATGGCCGTGTGAACGGTCGCATTGAAATACATGCGTCCATGTGACGGCCGTTGTTTTAACGGCCGTAATACAGACGTATACTATGTTCGCCTGAATTTGGCCTAACAATTCAGTCCATCTCAATCTCACATTCACATATTATAGGAATCTAATTAACCTATAAATAAGTTTTTGGAATATTGGAGGAAATAGGAGTATCTGAGGAAACCAACAGAAGCACAGGGAGAACAGGGGCATAAGTCAAATGAGACCTGGAATATTATTAGTTTCTATGACAATCGTGCTACATGAATGTTTTCTCCAAACAGGACATGATAAAAGATGACAGCTTCGAAACAACACAATGATTAAATCTTTGGGGACACCATCCACTTATACCTGCTTGGCTTTCCATGTGTGTCCCACACTTTATTCCCATTTGTTGCAGAACAACAGGTACTATAACATGCAGTGTTAAAAGCCAACTATATTAAAATAAGGGGGAAACCAAGTGTTACATATTACAGTATGGCTTTTTTTAATAGATTTTCACATTCATTGAATTAAATGGACTGTGGTTTACATGAGAGCTGCTGCAGTAAAATACTGGAAAATACTAGGGACCACTTTGGCTTCACTGTAATGAACGTTGGGGCATATGCAGGGGCTGAAGATTCTACAATAACAAACTTAAAAAGGGCATAAAGATTTATTGTTTCATCATCCTAACAAAAGCTGTCCTATTCTGTCGATGTTTTTTTTTTGTGTGTGGGCAAGGACATTTGCTACAGCAATGAACATAATGAAGGGTTGCTTCTTTATTTGCCATTATATACATATAGTGCCTACAGATTCATCAGCACTGTACACAAAATACATTTGTTTTGTTTTTGCTTAAAGAGAACCTTTCACCTCTCCATACATGTGCAGCTGAGTGCAGCATGTAATTGTCAGGTCTGCACAAACCCTGGGACACTTTAAAAAAAATTCCTACCCTCCTCCGTTATGTAGATATCGGTGCCGTTATATTTGGTGCCCGATATTTAACCCCCTGAACTGTCCATGGGGCATGTAATGTCAAGGTGGCGTGTAACATCGCTGTGACACTGTCTAATCAGCTACGGACAGTGTCACAGCAAGAGCTGGAGAGAGGAGAGCATGTGCGCGCGCAGCCCGGAGCTATGTGCGCATGTGCGTGCACACCCTCAGAGTAGAGAGAGTAGAGAAAAAATGTAAAGTGCCCCAGGGCTTGTGCAGCCCTGCCCAATACATGCTGCCCCAAGCTGCACATGTATGCACAGGTGAAAGGTTCTCTTTAAGTCACATATTGTGTCCTTTGGTATTTTGAACCAGAAATTGAGACTTTAAGGAAAGTTCATCCTAGTGGACATCCATGCGATAAAAGCAAATGTCTATTTGTCTGTCGTCTATTCATCCAAACGCCTAAACCATTTGACCCCAAATTTGGTACATTGGGTGTCCGGAAAGGTTTTTGTAAAGGTCTAGGCCCCTTTCCGTTGTTCTCTGTTATCAGCCATTATCACAGGATCACAATCCAATACTATAAAAGCTAATACAGACATTTGCTTTTATAGATAGATGTTTTTACCTGGCAGTAGCAGATAGTGCACTTTACTAGATAATCCTGGATAAGAAGGAACAGCGGAGCGGTTGCACATAACAACCAACCACATTACTACTTTCATATTCAAAGGGTCCTCGGGAAGATGAGAGCTGGAATAAAGCGACAAGACATGGTGCTACATATCAGACACTACTTGAACTCCTTGAAGGTGGCTCTTGAGGCCTCTTCTTTCTTGATGACCCAGGTGGAACGGGCAAGACATTTCTTATCAACCTGCTTCTTGCCAAGGTCAGAAATATGGGTGGTATTGCTGTTGCTACAGCAACATTTGGAATTGCAGAAACACTACTGAGTGTTCCACTTTTAAATTGCCTTTTAATCTTACAAGAGATGAGGCACCAGTCTGCAATATCACAGCAGATTCAGGAGATGCCCATGTCTTCAGTCAATGACAACTCATTGTCTGGGATAGAGTGCACCATGACACATAGACGTGCTCTGGAAGCATTAGACCGAACACCGAGAGACTTTGAGATAAAACCCAACTTATGGGTTGGGCCTTGGTCTTGCTTGCAGGTGACTTCAGGCAGACCTTGCCTATAATACCAGAGCGACCATAGCTGATGAGCTGAATGCATGCCTTAAGACTTCTCCGCTCTGGTATCAGGTTCAGAGCTTTACTCTGACAACCAACATTAGATCAAATATTTTTGAAGATGAATTCGCTCAGCAATTCTCCCAATTGCTTCTCATGCTTGGCAGTGGTGTAGTCCAACAAGGTGCAGATGGCAATATACCACTTATTGCTGATTTCTGCAGGGCTGTAGAGTCACCTGGGCACCTCAAAAGTGCAGTGTTCCCTGACATTGGCATTCATTTTAACAAAGGAAAAACGCCTTACCATGATTGGATATGTCAGAGAGCTATTTTGGCTCCAAGAACGATGCAGTAAACGCAATCAACTTGCAAATTCTTAAAGAAGTTGCCGGGATTCATTTATTCTTACAACTCCATTGACACTACAATAGATCCAGAACAGATGTTGCAGTACCCAGTTGAGTTTTTATACACTTCAGAACCAAAGGGAATGCCTCCTCATCACTTGGATTTAAAGGTTGGTGCTCCAGTTATTCTCTTGAGGAATCTGTATGCACCAAGACTGTTTAATGCAAACCAGGATGTGCATTAAAAGATGCCATTCCCATGTGATTGAAGCAACCACCCTCACTGGATGTGCTGCTGGAGTAGAAGTTTTTATTCCACAAATTCCACTGAATAACTCAGATGAGACAATACCTTTTAAACAATTACAGTTTCCAGTTAAGCTTTCATTTGCAATGATGATAAATAAGGCCCAAGGCCAATCATTGAGGTAGCTGGCCTAAATCTGGACTCAACATAATTCCCGCATGGACAATTGTATGTTGCTTGCACCAGAGTTGGATCGGGTGAAAATCTTTCTGTCTAATCACCTGGCAATAAAACTGCCAATGTTGCTTATCAAGAATCTCTGTCATAGAGTTTTATGACTCCATCTCCTATTAGTTTAGCTGTTCGGTAAAAATGAAATAAACAGTGTGTAACTGCCGAGGTATATAAGGCTACTAGCAACTTCCCCGTAAACAAAAAAACGAGGGCATGCATTGGAACAAATCCAATGAACACACAAACAGACAGACTAACACTTTATACCCAGGTGGCAGTCAAAGCAATATATTCTACTTATATTAGATACAAATTTATATTGTTTCTCCAAAGCATTGTATTTGATTAAATTCCTAAATAATATAATCAGGATCTATTTATTATTTTCAGTACACAAATGTGGCTTAAAACTTTTAAGGTAGACAAACACGATTGTGCCTTCAATACAATGAACATTATACTACATTTGCATTTACTAAATGGTCTTTCTTAGAAATCCGATAAATAATAATAATACTTGCCAAATTAGTTTTGCTATTAGTGTATATCTTGAGGGGAGAAAATGTAAGGGTACTTAGCTTTCTCCTGATTTAAACGGAATATATAGACAGAAAACTTTGGTTTGAAATACCTAAAGAAAGAGAAAAATTGCACGGCGCCACATAATGCAATATCATCCGGGTAGGTAAAGGAATATAATGTGAGGAGAAGCAGTTATGCTCACCTATAGCCATTGTGCAGTTCAGGCACAACACTGATGTTGGCGTGTAGGTTGTATCATACAGCTGCAGCTCTCAATCCAAAGCACAGGTAACATACAGATGGTACCGCAATGAGTCAAAGAAGAAGCAAGAAAAACTCATAGATATACAGAAAGCGCTACTGACATATTGGGAAAATCTGATGTAGTTGAATAAAGTTATTTGTTTATTAAATAAGGCTATGCATTTCAACATAGCACCTGTCTTCATCAAGCCAAAAAGTACCAATACTTTTGTGGCCTCATGAAGACACAGGTAGCATTATTTAATAAACAAATAACTTTATTCAACTACATCAGATTTTCCCAATATGTCAGTAGCGTTTTAGATATATAGACATTTAGATATATAGAGGCAGGATCAGACCAGCTAACTACACCAATATGAGATGTCATCACTTATTAGTAAAGATCCACAAGAAACGTATCAAGCCTGGTGTCAATGGAAAACGGCTCCAATTACGTCTCAAGAAGTGACAGGCACTTCTTTGACGCGGGCGTCTTTTTTACGCGCCGTCTTTTGACAGCGGCGCGTAAAAAAAATGACCGTCGGCACAGTACATCGTAAAACCCATTTAAATGAATGGGCAGATGTGTGCCGACGCTTTGGAGCCGTCTTTTCGGACGTAATTCGAGGTTAAAACGCCCGAATTATGTCCGTAAATAGGGCGTGTGAACATACCCTAAAAGTCAGAAGGGATATCTGAAGAGTTTTTGTGCTGTGGAATCGAGCGAAGGCCGCATAGTTACTGTCACGGTCTGTGGGTATGTGGACCCAGTAGGCCGCACCGCGGTAGCGGGGAGGCAGCTGGCCAAACAACAGAGCACCCCAGCAATACAAACTCAGGACTTGAGACCTTGATCCGAGATGATGTAGCCCAGGAAGGGCAGAGAATTCTTTTCAAAGACGCACTTCTCCAGCTTGGCATATAAACGATTCTCCCTTAATCGCAGTAGAACTTGACGGACATGCCTCGATGACTCGTCGGATCTGGGGAGAAAATCAAAATATCATCAAGATAAACTACAACGCAGACATAGAGGAGATCTCACTAGGTATTCGTAGTGCCGGTCTCGAGTGTTGAACGCCGTCTTCCACTCGTCCCATTGACGGATTCGGATCAAATTTTAAGCCCCACGCAAGTCTAGTTTTGAAAAAATTCTGCCTCCTCGTATACGGTAAAACAGTTCAGATATAAGTGGCAACGGGTATTTGTTCTTGACCGTGATCTGGTTGAGACCATGGTAGTAATGCAGGGTCGAAGGGATCTGTCTTTCTTTTTAACGAAGGAGAACCCAGTCCCGGCCGTGGAGGAAGACTTTCGTATGAAACCCCTCTCCAAATTCTCCTTGATATAGGCCAACATGGATAGAGACTCTGGCAAGGAGAGAGGATATACCGTCCACGGTGCAGAGAGGCAATAGGAACCAGTTCAATGGGGCAGTCATAAGTCCGATGTGGAGGCAGCGTCTCAGCCTCAATCTTGCTGAAGAAATCGGCAAACTAAGCGAAATGGGGGGGGCAGTCCCACCAATGACTGAGGCAGAGAAGGCTGGACAGGATGGATCTGCAACAGACAACGATGAGGCACTTGGAGCCCCATTGGAGAATATCTCAAGAATTCAAGTCCATGACTGGGGCATGCAGTCGAAGCCAAGGCAGGCCCAGCAGAACAGGTTTGATGGCCTTGGGCAAAACAAGAAATGAAATTAGTTCAGAATGAAGGGCTCCAAATTGGAGCTTCAACGGCTTGGTCTTAGATACGATCGGATCGGGCAGAGGCGGTCCATTCACCGAGGCAACAGCCAAAGGTGTCTCCAGGGGAACTGTGGGCAACTGGAGATGATCCACTAGCTCCTTTTGAATGAAGTTTGCCCCAAACCCGAAATCTAGATAGGCAGAAACCTGATGCGTCCTCTCGCCGGATATTATGGTCACAGGAATAGTCAACTTGGAACAGAATTCTTTATTTGGTACCGTTCCACCTAAGGTTGTCTCTCCAACCAATCCTAGGCACTGGGGTCTCTCTGGCCTCTGGGGACACAAACGCACCATATTGCCTCCGAGGCCGCAATACAGACAAAGTCCAGAAGTGTGTCTGCGTTGTCTCTCCTAGGTAGACAATTTGACTCGGTTTATCTGCATAGGATCCTCTAGTGGGACGACTGAGGAGGATAGTAAGGATTGCTGGAAAGTAGAATCCAGCCTAGGAAGTTCTCTCTCCCGGAGAACCTCTTGGGCTCAAAAGCTGAACCTGTGTCATCAGAGGTGGGTGTCAGCTGTATGTTACAGCTGACACCCTGCTGTAAAGGCAGGGACCGGAGCTAGCTCCGATCCCTGCCATTAACCCCTTAGATGCTGCGATCAAAAGCGATCGTTGCATCTTAGTGGTTTGTAGCCAAATCGGCGACTGCTGCTATGGCAACAGGAGGCCTAACAATGGCCTCCTGGTGCCATTACGGAATGCTATTAGGCCCCGAGGCGGAGCCTTATTGTCTTGCTGCCAGTAAATAACTGCCAGTTCTAATACATTGCACTACATAGCCCTTTTCCCCTTATCAAGTCCTTTATTATTCGAAAATATATATATATACCATACATATTTGGTATCACCGCATCAGTAATGGCCTGAACTATAAAAATATTATGTTATTTAGTCCACGTAGTGTACGCTATAAAAAAACAATAAAATAACAATGCCAGAGTTGCTGTTTTATGGTCACCTTGCCTTCCAAAAATTGGAATAAAAAGTGATAAAAAAATCACATGTATCCAAAACTGGTACCTATAAATACTATAGCTCGTCTCACAAATAACAAGCCCTCATACAGCTCCGTTGATGAAAAAATGAAAACGTTATGACTCTCAGAACATGGCGACAGAGAAAATACATTCTTTTTACAAAAGTAATTTTATTGTGCAAAAAGTTGTAAAACATAAAAAAGCGCTATAAATTTGGTATAGCTGGAATCGTACTGACCCACAGAATAAAGTTAACATGTCATTTATAACGCATTGTGAACGCTAAAAAACTATGCCAGAATTGCTGTTTTTTAGTCACCATGTTTCCCAAATATAGGATAAAAAGTGATCAAAAAGTCCCCCAAAATGGTACTAACAAAAACTACAGCTCGTCCCGCAAAAAAAACAGCCCTCATACCACTACGTCTGAAAAAATATTATAGGGCTCCATTAAGTCAGGAAAGAAAAAATATGCAGTTGTGCAGGCTCGAGGGGAACATCTCTTCTGTTTAGAGTGGCGATTTATCAAGGCTCTAAAATTAGGGAACCAGGAAGGAGATGGCCCAAACATATCTGCTGGAAGCGAGGGCGCCCGCATTATACCAAGACAACACTTTCCCAGAAAAAATCCCCAAACTGCAACGGTGCAGAGTGCGTACCAAAAGGGGAATAAGAAACTACACCATTTATAAGTGCGACACTGGCCTGTGAAGGATTGCTTCACAGCGTACCACACATCTATGGATTTTTTTTTTACCCCATTATTATATTACCTGAATATGCCCTGATGTACTCCGCACAGCTTACATATGCCCCCACATTATAAACTGAAATACCAGAAATACTCCAAAAAAATACTACCAAGAAAAATCCGTGCTTCAAAACCCAAATGGCACTGCCTCCCTTCTGAGCAATACACTATGCTCAAATAGCAGTTTACATCCACATATATGGCATCGGCATACATTGGAGAACCCTTTTAACAATTTTTGGGGTGTGTGTCTCCAGTGGCGCAAGCTGGACACGACACATTTGCCACCGAATTGGCATATCTAAGAAAAATGTAATTATTTACTTTGCACCATCCGCAGCGCATTCATTTATTCATTTATGCTCACTACACCCCTAGATGAATTTCTCAAGGGGTGTAGTTTCCTAAATGGAGTCACTTTTGGGTAGTTTCCACTGTACTGGTAGCTTAGGGGCTTTGCAAATGCGACATAGTGCCGAAAAACCAATCCAGCAAAATATGCGCTCCAAAAGCCAAATGGCGCTCCTCCCATTCTGAGCCCTGCCATGTGCCCAAACAGCAGTTTATGACCGCATATGTGGTATTTCCATACTCTGGAGAAGTTGCTTTACAAATTTGGGGGGCTTTTTCTTCTTTATTTCTTGTGGAAATCTTTGGGTTTTTTTTTAGCTAAAACTACATCTTATTGGAAAAAAATTCAAATTTTTCATTTTCACGTCCAAATTCTAAATGGCCAAAAGTCTAAATGGTGCTAATTACCTTTTGAGCCCTGCCATGTGCCCAAACAGCAGTTTATGACAACATACGGGGTATCTCAATACTCTAGAGAAGTTGCTTTATTTTTAGTTTTCACATTTTTCATTTTCACGTCCAAATTCTAATAAAATCTATGAAACACCTGTGGGGTCAAAATGCTCACTACACCCCTAGATGCATTCCTTGTGGGGTTTAGTTTCCAAAATTGGGTCTTTTTTGGGTTGTTTCCTTTGTTTTGACATCACAAGACCTTTTCAAAACTGGGTGCCTAAAATACAATCTAATAAAAAGAAGGCCCCAAATCCTCTAGGTGCTGCTTTGCTTCTGAGGCCTGTGTTTCAGTCAATTAGTACATTGGGGAAAATGTGGGATATTACTAAAAACAACAGAATCTGTTCAATAAATATTGAGTTGCGTTTCTCTGGTAAAACTTTCTGTATTTCAGAAAAAAAAGGATTTAAAACTCAATTTCTGCAAAAAAATTTAATTTGGAAATTTCACCCCTACTTTGCTTTAATTCTTGTGAAACGCCTAAAGGGTTAAGAAACTTTCTAAATGCTGTTTTGAATACTTTGAGGGGTGCAGTTTTTAAAATGGGATGATTTATGTGGGTTTGTATTGTATGGGCCCCTCAAAGCCACTATACAGCTGAACTGGTCCCTGTAAAAAATAGCCTTTTGAAATTGTCTTGAAAATGTGAGAAATTTCTGCTAAAGTTCTAAGCCTTGTAATGTCCTATAAAAATAAAAACGTTCAAAAAACGATGCCAATCTAAAGTAGACATATGGTAAATGTTAATTAGCAACTATTTTGTGTAGTATTACTATCTGTCTTACAAACAGAAACATTTACATTTTTAAAAATGCAAATGTGTTACATTTTTACTAAATTTAAAGGGGTTGTCCCAAGTTGAATCAAATTTTTTTTTTTATACATTCTAAGCAGGAAATTAATTTTAAAACATTTGCTGTTAAAAAAATTTCAAAATTCATTTCCTAAGTGCCTTTTTTTTACACTTGATAACTCAGCAAGTGCTGGTTATCTTTTCTAAAAAGGGGCGTGAGCGGCTCGATGTCAATCAAGCCGCTCCGCTCTGCAGTCTGCACGCTCCCGATGTTGCTAGATACTGTAGTTCTAGCAACATCGGGAGAATGTTCGTCTCAAGCGGGCATGGTAAGCCCGATTGAGACGAACTTACCGTGAATGTACTGTACATTACACTACACTACACTACACTACATTCACCCCGTTTCGGCAAGCCACTTTTCCCTCACCCCCTCCCTGTCACTACATTTTTGTACCCGCCGCATCAGCACCCGGCGAACAAGTAAAAATATATTAAAAAAAATAAAAACTCACCTAAGACGTTCTAACGGCGCTCTGAACGGTCCCGTCACTTGCCATCTTCCTTCTTCTTGGCGCCACTCGCATTCATAGTAACAATGCGTTGTGGCGCAGATGACGTAATCATATCAGGCCCACGTGATTACGTCACCTGCGCCCACCGCTCTGTTATTGTGAATGGGAGAAGAAAAGTGACGGGACCGTTCAGCTCTTCGTGGGAACGTCTTAGGTGAGTTTATTTTTGTATGTATGTTGTCATGTATGTATGTATGTATGTATGTATGTTTGCATGTATGTATGTATGTATGTTTGTATGTATGTATGTTGTCATGTTTGTATGTGTATATGTGCATGTATGTTTTCATGTATCTTTGCATGTATGTATGTTTGCATGTATGTATGTTTGCATGTATGTATGTATGTATGTTTGCTTGTATGTATGTATGTATGTATGTATGTTTGCTTGTATGTATGTATGTTTGCTTGTATGTATGTTTGCTTGTATGTATGTTTGCTTGTATGTATGTTTGCTTGTATGTATGTATGTTTGCTTGTATGTATGTATGTTTGCTTGTATGTATGTTGTCATGTTTGTATGTGTATATGTGCATGTATGTTTGCATGTATGTATGTTTGTATAAATGTCTGTATGGCCATGTATGATACTGTCTGCTTGCTCCCTGTATCTAAGCCAACTTTGCCGCAGGCTTCTATACATGGTATAACAGTCAGTATCACACATGAAAGTGAAACTAAGCCTACGACATGTTTTATTTCATTATTTTTTTAATATTTTTGATTTTTTTACAGGTTTGGTGTTTGGACTACGTCGGTTTCGAGAACTACTTAGATGACGCTTTTTTTTTTCATCAATAAAATGGTTAATGAAAGTTGTGTTGGGGGTGCTTTATTTCAATAAAATATTTTATCTATATCTTTGTCTTTTCTTTTCAAGTTTTATTACTATCACTTTAGTAATGGCCGCTGTCTGAGTGACAAGGTCCATTACTAAGGGGAGGCTTAGTGTTAGCCGGTACAGAGGCTAACACTAAACACCATTATTACCCCGGTACCCACCACCACCAGGGGTGCCGGGAAGAGCTGGGTACGATCCAGTACCCGACCATCTGTAGTGATGGTCGGGCCCTGGGGCGGCCGCAGGCTGGTATTATGAGGCTGGGAAGGGCCAAAAACAGTGGACCTTCCCACCCTTGTAATGCTAGGCTGCTGCTGCTGTGTTGTATCTGGCTGGTTATAAAAATGGGGGGGACCCCACGTCATTTTTTTAAATTATTTTTATTAAAAAGACATGGGGTTCCACCCAATTTATCATAACCAGCCACAAACAACACAGTGTTATTAGCCTGGGAATGTACTAAACCAGTGGCCCCTCCCACCCGTGTAATGCCAGGCTGCTGCGGCCTTGTATATGGCTGGTTATTAAAAATGTGGGGGACCCAACGTCTATTGTTAAATTTAAAAAAAAACGACGTGGGGGTCCCCCACATTTTTATAACCAGCCCGATACAACACAGCAGCAGCAGCCTAGCATTACAAGGGTGGGAAGGTCCACTGTTTTTGGCCCTTCCCAGCCTCATAATACCAGCCTACGGCCGCCCCAGTACCCGACCATCACAACAGATGGTCGGGTACTGGATCGTACCAAGCTCTTCCCGGCACCCCTGGTGGTGGTGGGTACCGGGGTAATAATGGGTGGTTAGTGCTAGCCTCTGCACCGGCTAACACTAAGTACCGCCTTAATAATGGACGCTGTCAATCAGCCAACTACCATTATCTAGACACTAATAAAGTTTGAAAAAAAAACACAAAGACAATTCTTTTTTATTGAAATAAGAAATCCCCAACAAAACCCTTGTTAACCATTTTATTACATTTTTCAAAATACGTAGATCTACACAGTAGTCCAACGAATCGAAGACGTAGTCCAATTGGTACATCAAAATCTGCAACAACATAAAAAAAAAGTTATCAATGTGAACAATACCGATACTTATACTCACCTACACACACACAAACAACCACACACAAACAAATACACAAACACACACCCATATATTACACAAACACACACATAAACACACAAACAAACATATAAACAAACACACACATATACACACAAACACACACATATACACAAACACCCATATATACACATACACAAACATATACACACAAACATATACACACAAACATATACACAAACACACCCATATATACACAAACACACCCATATATACACAAACACACACACATATATACACAAACACACACACATATACACAAACACACTCACACATATACACAAACACACACGTATACAAAAACACACACAAACATATACACATATGCACAAACACACCAATATATACACAAACACACACACATATACACACACACACATATACAAAAACACACAAACATATACACACAAACATATACACATATGCACAAACACACCCATATATACACAAACACACACACACACACACACACACACACACATATACACACACACATATACACACAAACATATACACACAAACATATGTACACAAACACACCCATATATACACAAACACACAAACATATACACAAACACACCCATATATACACAAACACACCCATATATACACAAACACACCCATATATACACAAACACACACATATACACAAACACACATGTATACAAAAACACACACAAACCTATACACATATGCACAAACACACCCATATATACACAAACACACACATATACACACACACACATATACATATACAAAAACACACAAACATAGACACACAAACATATGCACAAACACACCCACATATACACAAACACACACACATAAACACACAAACACACACACAAACATATACACAAACACACACATATACACACAAACACACCCATATATACACAAACATACACACACAAACATATACACAAACACATGTACACAAACAAACCCATATATACACAAACATACACATATACAAACACACACAAACATATACACAAACACACCCATATATACACAAACACACCCATATATACACAAACACACACACATATACACCAACACACCCATATATACACAAACACACACACACACACACATAAACACACCAAAAAAACACACACACACACACATATACACAAACATATACACATATACACACAAACATATGTACACAAACACACCCATATATACACAAACACATACACAAACCCACACATATACAAAAACACACACCCACACACACACAAACATATACACACAAACACACCCATATATACACACACACAAACATATACACAAACACAAAAATATACACAAACATATACACACAAATACACCCATATATACACTCACACATATACACAAATACACCCATATATACACAAACACAGACACACACACACACACACACTTACCTTTAGCGGAGCGCAGACTTCCCGCGACGGGTGCCTTCCACTGCATCTCCTTGCATCTCCTGCGCATGCGCCGAGATGCGCGTTCATGAGTAAATTACATCCTCGGCTCGGGACGCAGAGGATGTCATTACGCATGCGCGGCCACCGCTAAAGGTAAATAGCGGTGGCCGGGAACCTAGGCAACGAGCAGGATACAAAGAGGGACCGACCGCAACTTCAATCAACGATATCAAGAAAACGACATCGCTGGACGACGGACAGGTAATTAGAATTATTCTTATTTTTACATGGGGGAGCTTTATAGCTCCATTTATCAACTTGGGACAACCCCTTTAACTTTTTTCACAATTAAATACTGAATGAATCGACCAAATTTTACCAGTAACATAGTCCAATGTGTTACGAGAAGACAATCTCAGAATCGCTTAGACAGATAAAAGCATTCCGAAGTTATTACCACATAAAGTGACACATGTCTGATTTGAAAAATAAGGCTCTGTCAGGAAGGTCAAAAGTGGCAGCAGTGGGAAGGGGTTAACAACAAATCGACTTCCTTCGAATCAGAAATTTATAGGGTTGCTCATGGCTAAACTTTTCTTCCATTTGCCTACAATTTAAATCTCTTTATTAAGGATCAAAGCAGTCCAGAGTTTTTACTGATGTTGTTAGATGTTGGCAACTTACAGTAAAAGTGGGTAGAGAATGTTTTGATTGTGCGATATTAGGATAATGTATTAATTTCAATCGATTTTTTCAGTTAGTTTTAACGTCTCAGAAAAAAAAAAAGTCAATGTATCCTGTCTCACGTGAATAAGAGACTAATTTAAACCATTATTGCTGGGCAAGGAATTCAAGACTCCAAAGGCTACATTCACATAGCCATAACATTTAGAACCAGGGACAGGATTAAATCCTGTCACGTGAAATCAGGAAAACTTTTTATTAAAAAAGAATTTTGTCGGCGTGGCCTAGCTGACTATGTGAGCAGACGTCTCTGTGCTGAGCTCCGTCCATCTGTACTCCTGATTGCCCTTTCTGGCTCGCATTTCTCTAATTTTCCTAGCAAAACCTGACACCTCTTGCTGCTGCACTTACCTGGCTTCCGCCGGGGCCTTGGAATGGTGAAGATCGGTCCTGCCCCCAGGCACAAACCCTGGAAAGGTTCGCGCGCAAGTCCTGCAAAGATGGTGCCGGCCCCTCCTCTGCTGTGGAGACGGGCGCCCGCGTGGAAGCGCCCGCGGCTAATGAGTCTTCAGACATCACGCTGCAGCAGGTGTCGCACACGCTGCTGGAAGCCATTACGTCTTGCCAAACAACACTTACCGGTAAGATTGAACAAGTGCGTGTGGATCTCGGTCTCCTGCGACAGGATGTTCAGTCCCTGAGGGAAAGCACCACGGAGGTTGAGACGTCTCTGATGTGGAAGACAGACTCCTGCCACTGACTGTGAAGGTGGATGGTCTAGCGGTGGCAGCTGCCTCCTGGAGGCTCAAGGCGGATGACCTTGAGAACCGCCTGCGCCGGAACAGCGTGCGGGTTGTTCGTCTGCCGGAGCGGATGGAGGGTCAACACCCGGAGAAGTTTGCTAAGCGCTGGCTGCGTGAGTTGTTTGGAGAGGGTGCCTTCTCTCCGGCCTTTGTGGTGGAAAGGGCCCACAGGGTTCCCACTAGGCCTCTGCCTCCTGGAGCCCCCCCCCACGTGGGCTTTCCTCATGAGACTCCTCAACTGCAAGGACCGGAACAAGATTCTGGCTATGGCGAGAAGCAAGGGTGATATTACTCTGGATAACTCAGGTGTCTCCTTCTTTCCCGACTTCTCGGCTGAGCTGCAATAGAAAAGGGCCTCATTCACTGCTGTTAAGAGGAGGCTGAGGGAGGCTGATCTCCAATACTCCATGACCTTTCCTGACCGCTTGCGTGTGCAATGGAGGGGCAAGGCTCACTTCTTTGAATGCCCTTCTGAGGTCTCCTCCTGGTTGGATGGCCTTCCGCGGGCCTCGGCTCGTGGCCCTTGAGCTGCGATTTTCCTGCACTTCCCTGGCCAAGCCTGGTATACTCTAGCCCGCAACACCTCCTTTCCTTGCTTGCTGTAGGAGCCTTGCTTGTCAAGAGGGCTTCTTCATTCATTTTTACCTTCATTTTGCCTGCTGGGGGGCCTGCTGATCTTCCCACAGCTGTCCTGGATCTGTGAGTACTTTCCTATGATCTAAAGATGGATATTGCCTCAGCGACCATGTCGCAACTTAGCTAGAAACCTCATGTTACCTGTTCGGGATCCAAACCTATGAGTTTTGGGTATTAGTATAGGTGGGGTGGGAGGGGATGTTGGGGGGACGCGGGACTGTTTTTGTATCTTACAATGTGCATCTTACTCGGACATGTGCTATACTACACTGTGAGCTATGGGACTGTTTTCTCTGCTCTCATACTGCATTACGGGGATATGATTGTATACCATGGCCAGCCTGCTACAGGCTTTCTGGATGAGATATGTAACTATGTCATGAGTTACTGTATGTTGTTCTACTATGGCTAGTCCGCTTCTTAAATTGATGGTCTGGAATGTTAGGGGCATGAATAACCCGCTTAAAAGAAATCTTGTGTTCTCCTTTATAGAGCCTCATTCTCCTGACATCGTGCGCCTATTAGAAACCCATCTCATGCCGCAAAACATCCCCTCTTTGCGGAAAAGATGGGTGGGCTGGCTGCATAGCTTTTGTCATTCTTCCTATTCAAGGGGGGTGGTGGTGCTTGTGCGTAATACCCTTCGTTTTGACATAACGTCTGTCCAGTCTGACCCTGAGGGCCGCTACGTGTTCATAGCCTGCACTATAGACAACTGTCGTTTAGTCCTGTTATTTGTATACATTCCACCCCCTGCTGATCTGTCTGTTCTAAATCGGGCTCTGGCCTTTTCGTTGACCTATCCGGATCACCAAGTGATTTGTGAGATCGATTTTAATATGGTTCCTGACACACTGAGGGAATGATTTGCTCAGGCGCGGGGGACGGGGGGGGGGGGCGGTCTGGGGGACGGTCGGTACTGGGAGGGTGGCTGGATGCAGTCGGTTGGAGGGATGTGTGGCGACATCTCCATCCTCAGGAGTTGCTGTATTCCTGCTACTCGCCCACCCATAGATCTCTCTCCCGTATTGATAATATTTTCTGTACTCCTCGTACCATGCTTAATGTTGCTGATGCTCAGTACCTGCAGAGGGGTATTTCTGACCATTCACCCATGCTGCTCTCTCTAGATGTTGAATTGCCTCCGATAGCTCGTAATTGGCGACTCCATCCCTTTTGGCTATCCCAGTTTCCTGAGCCTGATAGAATTCCTGACCAGCTCACAACACTATTTTTTACTAATCCACCTCCTGCTGATAACCCCTTTACTTGGAAGGCCTATTTAAGGGGATGTCTTCGGTCTTCTATTTCATTTGTTAAGAGGCAGACGCGAGAATCAGAGGAGTGTGCGGCGGACAAGCTGTCTGCGGCGGAGCGAGCTTATATTGCAGACCCTACCCCGGCTCATTTTGGTACGTGGAGGAACCTGCAAAGAGCTTATAATCTACTGCATGTGAAGGCTGAGCGCCGTCAGTTTTTCTGTAAACAACGTTTTTTTAAGTTAGGTAATCAGTCTGGCAGGCTGCTCGCGTATATGGCTAGTACATCCACGGCTCCGCCCCCCCATATTATCCATTAAGGATGTTAATGGGACTGCTGGTCACCTCGGTCTCTGGCATCTCTGAGGTGTTTCGCCAGTTTTATTCGCACCTATACACCTCGACCCTTACGGCATCTCCTGCTGCCATTAAGGCCTATTTACAACCCCTTCCATGCCCCTCTCTTACATCTACGCAGATTGAGGCCCTCGATGCTCCCCTGACTGTGGATGAGATTACGGAGGCTATCTCCCTCCTTCCTTCAGGGAAGGCGCCAGGCCTTGATGGCCTTCCCCCGGAGATTTATACCCGCTACCGGGAGATATTGGCCCCTCAGCTGCTGGCCACTTACAATGCAGGTTTATTGCGGGGATGTCTCCCTCCCTCGATGTACGATGCTACCATAGTCATCATCCCTAAACCGGATAAGGATAGTGGAGAGTGTGGATCATATAGGCCGATATCTCTTATTAATACAGATTGCAAGATACCGGCTAAGGTCCTGGCCCTCAGATTAAACAAAGTTATCCTTGACATAATACATGATGACCAAACAGGATTTATGCCTACCAAGTCTACTTTTATAAATCTTAGGAGGGTACATATCCATAACTCGGTGGTGCACATGATTTGGTTGGGGATAGGGTCATGGTTTCTCTGGATGCGGCGAAGGCCTTTGACTCCTTGGCGTGGGAGTTCTTGTGGGCATGCATGGGGAAATTTGGTTTCGGAAATGTGTTTTGCAAATGGGTACGACTTCTTTATGCTTCCCCTTCCGCTAACGTACTTACTAATGGGGGTTTATCGGGCACTTTCTCTCTGTTTAGGGGTACTCGAAAGGGCTGCGCCCTGTCTCCGACACTATTTGCGCTAGCTATTGAGATGCTGGCTATTAGTCTTAGAGCCTCTGAAGAAGTCCTTGGGCTCAAAGCTTGCACTCTAGGCCGATGACCTGATCCTCTTTTTGCAAGATACCCAACACTCCTTGACGACTGCTATGTCTATTATTGATGAGTTTGGTCGCCACTCAGGCCTTTGGGGGAAATCGGTGTTGTACCCCTTGGATGGGACGCGCCCGGATTTAGCGGCTCGAGGCCCTCCTCTGCAGGTGGTGCCTACCTTCAAATATTTGAGTATTATTGCTCCTACCCCTGCTGATTTTATACGATTGAACATCACCCCTCTTATTGGTTGGGTTCGTGATAAAACTGCAGCGTGGCGCAGGCTCCCTTTGTCACTTGCTGGGCGGGCTCATTTAGTTAAGATGCTGATTTTGCCTAAACTTTTATACACTTTTCAGCACGCCTGGACTCCCATTCCAAGGTCCTTCTTTGCCACGCTTGATAGCATATTGACAGCCTTTCTTTGGACGAGATCCAGAGTAAAACTTAGTTTGGAGGTGTTGAGTCGCCCTAAGGACCTGGGGGGTTTGGCGCTTCCAAATTTCTTTCTATACTATGTGGCCTCTCAGCTGAGATATCTGGGCCCCTGGATGGCGATGGGGTCCTTGACCTGGGGATGAATGTTTTCTGGGGGGAGTGTCGGACCTGCTTGTATGCCTTGAGGGAAGCACCTTGGCAGGACTTCTACTCACACCACTGCATCGCGTGGCGAGACAGGTGTGGACAGCGGTTAAGAGACTATTTAATATTACTGGACCCCTTGTATCCTGGCCGTTATGGCATAACCCTATGGTTCGCGAGCTGTATGAGCTTGACGGTGCTGAATTTTGGGAGGGTCTCGGTGTTACCCACCTGAAACAATTAATAGAAGGGGACCTATGGTTGACCTTTGAGCAGTTGCAACATAATTACGAGATTTCCCCTCGGTCCTTCTACAGGTATCTGCAGCTCCGACACGCCCTTACTGTACAATTTCCAGGGTATCCTCATCATACTCTGCATGAGCTAGAGATTATTAGTTTATTTTCTACCAACGGTAAGCCTGGACGCATGTCCTGTATTTACTCCTCTCTGGTGCAGGAAACCTGCTCTAGACGGGTCCCACTTGCTAAGGCGGGTTGGCTGGAAGCTCTACCTCTCCTGTCCGATGATGATTGGGGGAATATGCTGTCTTCTCATCTACTGCTCTCACCGGCTGCTAACAATAGGCTCACACAACTCTATACCACCCATCGTGTCTACTTAACGCCAACACGTTTACATAGAATGGGGTTGATTCCGCCCACCGAGTGTTGGAGATGCCACCAGGAAGCTGCTGATTTTTGGCATATGATTTGGACGTGCCCTTATATTTCATCTTATTGGGGTGAGGTTTTGTCTTATCTTTCTGGGATTATGGGGGCCCCACTCCCACAGGACCCACTGCTCTGCCTTTTGACTGGGCATGACTCCTACTCACGGCACCAAATTTTTTTTCTTAATGAAACCCTATTTATGGCCCGCAAGGCCATCGCGATTCGGTGGATGGCACCTGCGGTGGCTGACTTGGCCCAGTGGAAATCTCTAGTGAACGGCCTACTTCCGTATGAAAAAGTCCTATATCACCACCGTAAATGTCCTACCAAATTTGATAGCTATGGGCTCCCCAGTGCACTGTCTCTGACACTACTAACTAGATGACTGAGCGGATGTAACGCGACTGTTATACTTATATTGCCAATTTCACATGTATAATTGCTATGCTAATGTATCTGAAATGTAAGATGTACACTGAGTTGACTGTTTCTGTTGATTGTTAGGCAGTTTTGCCTCTGTATTTGTAACTAAATATTATAAATAAGCGGAATTTAAAAAAAAAAAAAGAATTATGTCATTTTACATGACAAGACCTGATAACTTTTTTTTGTCTCTAAATGTACAGCTACTGCACATAGGCTGCATTCACACTTATGTAATATGGCTAACACAAATGTCAGTTCTGCTGGAAGAGAAATTTGTGGCATTGCCAAGGTAGTCAACATCTTCTCTGGTCATTGGAAAGACTCAGAAAGAAATAGTCCTATTGATTATCCAGATAATTCGGGATGTGGTGTCAGATGGGTTGCAACATACATCTAGACCAGATCTGTACAGTCAATGGGACAAACTGATATCATAGATCTCCAAGCTATCTGGGAGAACCTGAGGAGGGGTTTGAAACTACAGCTTTATTCATCTATCAAGGAAAACTGCAGCTCTGTTGATTTTTATGAATCAACTTTGGGCAACTTTAAAATAGATATATTTGCAGAGGTAGAAAGTTTAGAATTTACATCTCTTTCTTCCAGAGACATGCTTTTCTCAAGAATGAAACCAGTGGATAGCTAACTCTTCCCTTATGGAATTCTTGATTTATAGAAAAAAAAAAAATGGAGAATGCCAGTCATGTAGTTCATCTGGTTCAGAATTAGTAGAAGATCAACTGTAAAAAGAGATTTTCCTGATGTAAAGAATCTTCAGTTATTGAAATGATAATTGAGAGAAGCATCCTAAGCAATAAACACAGTCATTCCTCTTGATGCTAGTGTGTATGAGGCCTTATGATCAGAAGGCTTTCAAATGGGCGCAGCTAGTCATCTCTTCTTGCCTAAATGGGAAAAGATTCCAGGAGTAATTCCAACTACTTGATTCTGGGTTCTCTGCACTGATGGTTTATAAATCTTTTTATATGAAAGAAGCCAAATTAAACCTTTCAGCTAAAAGCCATTAGAGAATGACTGTATATGCAGCTCACTGATACAAGGGTTGAATTAATCTAAGATCAGAGTGACCAATGATTGTATATGCTAAACCAAGGTTGCAGAACTTTTTTTTTTTTAATTGAGGACAGCTGTCATAGATTGTGCTACTTCTAGGGGCCGCAGTAAAACTTTAGATGCTTAAAGTGGTATTCCATCTTCACAGAATATGCCATAAATATCTGATAGCTGCGGGTCCCACCTCTGGGACCCACACCTATTTCCAGAATAAGGGTTCCCCGACTCCCGTCCCGCCTGATCACACGGCCGTGGTTGCCGCTTCCAGGTGGAGAATTAGTGGAAAGGTGGCTGGGATTATGAATACAGCTGAGCTCGCTGTGCTACACTATTTCTGGAAATCCAATAGAAGTGAATGGGAGTCACGGAAACGGTGTGGCTCTGCATGAACAGCTTTTTCTAAACTTCCAGCCACCTCTACACTGATTCTCCGCCTGGATGCAGCATGCAGTGGCCGCTTCACCATGTGGGATGAAGTCGGGACCCCTTTCTGGGGAGAGGTGTGGGTCCCAGAGGTAGGTACTGCAGCTATCAGATATATGCCATAAATGTCTAAAATACAAAACTCCTTTAAAGCGCTAATTTTTTTTGTGACTGGCTTTTTCAGTGAGGTCACTCTGCTAACATCAGTCCCACAGAGCCGCAGCGCGTATGCGTGACTGATGCTCCATTTAAACAGGGCACTCGTGGTGGGACCCCAGCAAACTTAACACCTATCACCTATCCTGTGGCTAGGTTAAAGTTGTTATGGTGGGACAACCCCTCTGGCACTTTCCCATGTTGTCCATTCTACTTACTGCCTCAAAATTAGCGTTTCCCTTCATCACAGAGGATAGGGCTCATTGGTTAATACGGGTGTTGGTCACACAGTTACAGGTTATGTCTTACCCTCAGGGAAAAGGTAGGGAAGTTTAGGGCTGGGGTACAGGTAGGGAGAAAAGGTCAGGGGCCTGTGAGTTTCTTGGCGCGCCGCCAGTAGCCCCATGAACCCCTGAGGATGCTGCATATGTAGCGAAACATGTCGGGGCGGCTCTTTGTTTTATTTTAATACATGCTGGAATTAGGGCAAATACTATTTAACAATTTAACAATCTAACTGCCTAGTAATCCGTTGTTGGTCTCGGTGACCGCTGAACCTGCCTGTATGCAAATACAGACGACAGACATATGTGCTCACTGGTATAGCTACTGTTCATCCAGACAGTACACTGCTACCACCACGGACGATACAGACGGCAGGCACACGTGCATACTAGCATAGCCACGCACGGCTATTATCCCTATCCATGCATTGAAAATTTTAACCCTATGTGTTGGTTTTGTCTGTATGTCTGTTTGCTGCAATAGCATAATAAAGATTATTAACTAAATTTAATGGTAGTTGGGAAATAGGGTTCTCTCTGCCTTTGGCATCTGTTTTCTACCTTAAAACTCGGTTCACACATTGCAGTCAAAATGCGTTTGTGGCAAAAAAACGAAACGCATTTTGACCGCGACATGAGAACTTACCTTAAATAATAAATGAATTAATAAAAGTATAGAACTGAAGCTTCTGCCTGTACAGAAAACAGAGAAAAGAGACTGTCCAGACTTACTTGGAGTCGGACTGGAGCTCTTCATAGTGTGCCTGCTGCTACTGCATTTAATAAATCATTGAGAACTTTGCCTTTACTGGGTAAGCGGCTGCAGTCACCCTGGCTCACAGTTTAATGCAGGTTTCAGTCAAACAGGCATAGTAGGAGAAGCCTGGAGTGGTTGCATATAGCCCTTTAGGCGCTGCTTGTTACCAGACCATAAAGATATTATCCCATAAGGACTAATATGGACTTATGGGTAATAGATGAACTGCAGGAAGGAAAATTCTGGAGCACAAATAAAGACTACATGGCGGAGAAGACTAAACGCAGTTACTATACTTAAGGATTCAGGAACATAGTCTAGTTCTCACTTATGCTAGGGGTAAGCTTTAATTTTCTGTAATTAGATGTATATTATTTCTATTGATGTAAAGAGCTTTTTATACTTTATGCCTATGTATATAAGTTTATACGAGTAGGAAAAAAAATTGTGCATTCAGAAGCTATATGAAAAAAAAAAAAATCATTTGCACGAGTATAGTTCCACTGAGCAGGGGGCAGCTAAAATATTTTATTCACTATATATTTTGGTGGAACAGTGGCAATAATCTTCTTTTTATTTGTACGTAAAAATATTTAAGCGTTTCAGGCTAAAAAGGCAGTTGAAAAATGTAACTTTGACAAGAACTCTTTAGTCATGCTAAACTTGGTTTGATTCCTAAGAGCCTAATATCAGTATTACAGTACTAATTTATTAGACATGGTGAGATTTAAATTTTCATCTTTGTATAAGTATTTAAATTTTAAAATGTTAATGTCTAAACCAATTATATTTCAGTTGATCATTCTCCAAATGCACACGGACGTATAAAATATGCATTAAGGTTCTCAGGAACTTTTATAACCATTTAATTAGTGGTATGGGCAATACTTGCTTCCATCTGCCATGTGTGTTAGACAATTTCAGTAGAGATGGAGTGGATAAATCCAGTTTTGTACTTGATGCTAGCAACGATTTAAATAGATTCCTAATATTTTTTTAACGTCACGTTGAAGTTTTGAACTCATAATTACATCTAAATGTAAGGAATGTTTTAAAACTGGAGCTGTGCATGGGACTAGCCAGGGTTGTAATTACAGTTGGTGTTGCCCTGGGCACTAAATGTGAACACACTGTGTATTCACAATTGTGCTCCCTATATACTTATGCCTCATTAACCACCAACCCTCCTGTATTATTGTAAGGGGAAATTCTGATCATTAGAAGTGGCAAAAAAAGCATATTTAAGAGGAAAATAAATAAGATCAACAAGCCCGTAAAGGGAATCTGTCACTAGATTTTAGGGCACTAAACGATCAGCATGCCATTATACTGTTGGGGTTTAGCATCCTAAACATGCCCCTCTCAAAACTGTCTGTTTCAGCATTTTTTCTAAAAATAAGTTATATTACAGTGTGCCCTATATGTAAATTACCAGAGCAGAGACTTGAGATGAGTCCAGATGTACTGGCCTTGGCTTCATCTGAGTACTGAGCATGTGCAGGATGCCGCTGGACTCATCTCAGGACTCTTCTCTAGTAATTCACATTCAGCGCACGCTGTATTATTACTGCTTTTTAGATAAAATGCTAAAACGTACAGTTTTGAGAGGGGCATATTTAGGACACGAAACCTCAGTAGTGTAACGACAAGCTGGTGGTTTAGTGCCAGGTTCCCTTTAATTCTTTACTGCCTTAAAAGAATGTCAGGAAACTTACCTAGATGGCATTAAAGGAGTTTTCAACCTATGAAACAAAATTCTAATCGTTCATACATTAATGGACATTTGATTAAAATAGGGGACTTTTGCGAATTGTCTATAATAAATATAGCTGTGTCCATGATTTTACTAATTTTTTGTAACTGACTTAAAAAGGAACATATTTAGAGCACCTAAAGTAAGTCTGTATTGTGGTAGGACAAAGCGTTTTACAAGCCAAATAAAAGGTAGAATCCTTTACCAGCTACATTGTAAAACATAAAAAAAAGGAAGTCATGAAGCTTGCACTAAGAAACACTTCACTTTTGAATAACATTTGACATAATTTCATATAAAAAAAAAGTTACTTTGGAAATAGCTTTCCTACCTTATCTTGAACTAATCATGATTGATATCATGTTGTAGCATGTATAAATTTCCCTGATGTCTGCTGGCTTCTTGATACCATAGTGTAAAGCATTTTGGGAGATAACAGTTACAGTAAGGCCGTGTGGTGACGTTTTTCCATACATGCAGTTATAGTGCAGTGTTTTCTATGTTTCTTTTTTGTTATTCTTTTTATTACATATAGAGGATACACAGTGTAACGTCTATGGCCACAGTCTGTCTTTCTAACTTACCCCTCGATGACCGCGGCCATGGACGTCCTGCTGCTGTGCTGCGTCGTCCCCCTGTGAGGCGCCGGCACTCACTTCCGGGTATCGAGCCTGTCTCCCAGAGGGTGCGTGCGTGCTCGTGCCCGCTCTTAAAGGGCCAGCACGCACACCTGGAAATCATCATCATCAACTCCTGAATTCCTGGACTATAAGAGGGTCACCACCCTTCTTATCCTCGCCTGAGCGTTGTTGTTGTTTCCCTTAGTCTGTCTTGCAAATGGTCTCCTAAGTGTCTTCCAGCTTCCCAGTGTTCCCCGTACCTGTATCCTGTTTCCCGTGCTATCAGTACCATCCTGGTCTACTGCCGTGCTGAACTATTGTTGTGTTTTGCTGCATCTCCACACCTGTTCTACTGCACCACGCCTGACGTCTACCTGCCACCTGGTCCCAGCTGAGCCTGCCTTGCTACTGCCTAAATTGCCTCAGGTACCCTTTTCTGGACTTTAGACTCTGTACCATACCTGTCAGGCCAGCTGCCATCCCGCTACGTGCTACGGCCCAGTGGGTCCACACCCACCCCGTGACAGTACGCTCAGGCCATGGACCCCGCTGGTCAATTTAAGGGCATGTCACCCTCCAAAACCATGCTGGTGGACCTGCAGGATCTCCAAACAAGACAGGATCAACTTGTTGTGGCAGTGGACTCTATGGTGCAGCAGCTAGGGGCGCTAGCTGCTTCCATTCCTGCCTCTATACAAGCTCCTCCGACCCACCCTTCTGCTACATCTCCTGGCGGTTCCAGTTCGGATTCCCGGTTCTCGTTGCCATTACCTTCCCGGTTCCATGGAGACGCAAGTACGTGCAGGGGATTTCTGAACCAATGCTATATCCATTTTTCCCTGCACGCCCGAGCATTTCCATTGGACGGAACCAAGATTGCCTTCATCATGTCTCTACTTGCTGGCAAGGCTCTGGCATGGGCGAATTCAATCTGGGAACGACAGGGACCCGAGACTTGAGACTTCCAGGGGTTCGTGCGGTTGTTCTGTACTGTTCTTGAGGAGTCAGGACGTGTCTTGTCGGCAGCCACGGCTATCTTCAACCTTCGCCAAGAGGACACCTCCGTGGGCGAATACACCATCCAGTTCCAAACCCTGGCAGGAGAGCTGTCCTGGAACAATGAGGCCTTGGTGGCATCCTTCTGGCATGGCCTGTCGCCCAGGATCAAGGACGAACTTGCTGCCCGAAACCTACCACCTGCCTTGGACGACCTGGTTCTGCTGGCTACTCGGATAGATATAAGGCTCAGGGAGAGGTCTCATGAGGTGCAACAGGAGAGACGACTTCCTAGATTGGCGCCCAACTTCCAACAACCCCTCTTGCTTTCATCTACTGCTACGTACTAGGTGCTAATGCAGGTGGATCGCCTAAAATTGTCTGTACAAGAGAAGCAGCGCAGGTGCACCTCTGTTTATATTGCGGCCTCGCTGGCCATGTCGTGCGTCTGTGTCCACAGAAACCAAAAAAACAGAGAGAGGCTCCATCCGGTTTCAGCCTACCTGGACTCTGGCTCTGCAGCTAATTTAATTTGTCAAGACCTTGTGGATCTTCTCCAGTTGCCCACTGTTCGCCTGGAAAGGCGATTGATCGTAGCCGCGGTAGATGGACTGCCTCTGCTTGACCCAGTTGTTTCCGTGACCAAGCATTGAGACTTCAAGTGGGAGCTCTTCACTCTGAGCTCATCTCCCTGTTTGTCCTGCCCAAGGCCCAAGGCTGTCAACTCCATCCTGCTGGGTTTGCCTTAGCTCAGTGTGCACGCCCCAGTCCTGGATTGGAACTCCGGAGAGGTGCTCCAGTGGTGTCCCAAGTGTCTCGACCGCTGTCTGGGTCAAATCCATCCACCGCAGCCTTTTCCGTATCAGTCATTGGCAGGTTTGCCTCCTTGTTTCTCTCAGTTCGCTGATGTCTTTGACAAGAAGGAAGCAGAGACCTTGCCGCCTCATCGTTCATATGATTGTCCGATCGACTTGGTTCCTGATTCAACCCCTTCTCGCGGTAGAGTATACCCTCTCTCCCTGCCAGAGACTCAGTCTATGTCGACCTACATTAAGGAGAATCTGGAGAGGGTCTTCATTCGTACATCCTCATCTCCTGCCGGAGCCGGGTTCTTCTTTGTCAAAAAGAAGGATGGATCCCTCCGTCCCTGCATTGACTACCGAGGCCTCAATCGGGTCACGGTAAAGAACAGGTACCCTTTGCCTTTAATTTCGGAACAGTTGGATCGCATACGGGGGAAATTTTTTTTTTCTAAACTGGACTTGCGGGGGGCCTACAACCTGATTAAGATTCGTCAGGGTGACGAGTGGAAGACCGCATTTAATACTAGTGATGGGCACTATGAATACCTAGTGATGCCCATCGGCCTGTGTAATGCCCCCCTGTGTAATGACATTTTTTGTGATCTCTATATCTGTGTTGTGGTGTATATCGATGACATTTTGATTTTTTTCCCCATATCCATGTCCGCCAGGTGTTGCTTCATTTAAGGGAAAATCATCTTTACGCCAAGCTGGAGAAGTGCATGTTTGAAAAAAGATCTCTTCCCTTCCTGGGCTACATCATCTCCGATCAAGGCCTCAAGATGGACCGTGAGAAGGTAAAGGCTGTCCTGGAGTGGCCACGCCAGCCAGGTCTAAGGGCCATACAACGCTTTCTCGGACTCGCCAACTTCTATCGGCTGTTCATCCCCAACTTCTCGTCATTGACAGCCCCATCTCTTCCCTCACAAAAAAGGATATGAATGCCAAAGTGTGGACTCCGGAGGCTGAAGCCGGTTTTGAGACCTTGAAAAAAGCCTTCACGTCAGCCTCTATTCTTCACCACCCTAATGTGTCCCTACAGTTTTCTTTAGAGGTGGACGCTTCCTCTTTTGGGGCTGGTGCACTTTTGTTCCAGAGAGGTTCTAAAGGCAAGACTGTGGTATGTGGCTACTATTCCAAACAGCTTTCTTCTGCAGAGCGCAACTACTAGATTGGGGATTGGGAGTTACTGGCCATGAAGCTGGCCCTGCAGGAGTGGAGACACCTACTGGAAGGCACAGTTCACCCTATCCTGGTCTTCACGGATCACAAGAATCTGACCTATTTACAGACGGCTCAACGGTTGAATCCTCATCAAGCCAGGTGGTCGTTATTCTTTGCTCGATTCCGGTTCGGACTCCACTACCGCCCTGCCGACAAGAATGTGAGGGCCGATGCCTTGTCTAGGTCATTCGAAACAGAGGACACTGTGGAGTCCCCACAGAATATTATTGATCCTTCCTGCATCTTCTCTGTGAACCCTCTGCAGGTTAGAGACATTCCTCCAGGAAGAACTTTTGTACGTCTGGCAGACAGAGAAAGAATCCTTCGCTGGCGTCACAGCTCCAAGCTGGCAGGTCACGCGGGTACTCGTAAGACCCAAGACCTAATCGCCCGACAGTTCTGGTGGCCCACACTGTCCAAAGACGTCATGGACTTTGTCTCCTCATGTGCGCTATGCGCAGCAAATAACGTTGCCCAGCTGGTCTGCTCCAGCCACTGCCTGTGCCCGATTCCCCATGGAAGCATGTTGCAATGAACTTTGTCACGGACCTCCCTCTCTCTGCGGGTTGCAGTGTGATCTGAGTGGTGGTGGATCGATTCTCTAAAATGGCTCATTTTGTTCCCCTGACTGGCCTGCCGTCTGCTGCTTGACTGGCTGACTTCTTCATACAACACATCTTCCGTCTGCATGTTGCCCCTGCATATTGTTTCGGATCGAGGGGTCCAGTTCACTTCAAAGTTGGAGAGCACTCTGTGGTCTACTTGGTGTAAAGTTGGACTTCTCTACGGCCTATCATCCCCAGTCTAATCGACAAGTCGAGAGGATTAACCAAATTATGGAGAACTATCTGCGGCACTTTTTTTGTCAGACTTGTCTTTATCTTTAAAAGTCCTTGCTGTTCCGTCAATGTCACCATTTGGTTCCCAATTGCATGATTGTTTGAATGCCAGCGTGATGACATGTGACCCATGGGGCGAACCAGCCAACCCCGGAGTGCTGTGTTGATGTCACTATGGACTTATTCAAAAGTTGTTTGCATCTCTGGAAAAAGTCTTTAGGGAAAATAATAAAAACAAAACTGGATTTTGACCACCATAAAGGGACAGATCATACTAAACATCCTAGGGCAGGGACTTTAATATAAAGTGTATTTGGATAAGACATTTTGGATTTTAGATAGTGTATTTGACATATACTCCATTACACATTCTGAAGGTCTTTTAAAAATATAATTTTTTTGCTCCTCTAAAATCTGTTTAAGTTGAATATCAATAAATAAATAGAGAAACAAATAGATATAATATAAATGCCTCTCACTAGGCTTTCAACAAGTCATTGTATTAACACAGGCATCACTGAGTGACCTTTCTATTTATTTTAGGTAGTGTTTGTTGAAGATCGTGATGAAGTCTCTGGAGAGCGCTGTGATGTTTTCCACTAGACCTGCCTCACCTCATGCACAGGCAGAAGTGCAGAGGTGAAAAGATTTAGATATCAGTGGCACAGAGGCAAAAACACAGATGTGTTAGACATCTTTTTTGTACTATTTCAAAGGATGTAATGCACGTGATGCGTAAAGTAAAACTACTGACAAGTACTGCACGTGTTTTCTGTTCTGTAATAATCCATAGGTAGAAGGGCACATGTAGTACTATTTAATAATTACTGCATTTTATTTGTCAACTAAACTAAACTGAGCATTTGTATAATTTGTTTCATTTATTTTTATTAGTACTTGCAAATAAAAGACAAATCAGACAAGACCAATACCTATACAAATAAAACAAAACAATGACATATACTGTACCGATGTTGTGTGTCAGGTCATTGGTATTAGAAAATACGGTACTTTAAGTTATATCAACAAGCAGTAATCTCACCACATTTACTCTTTATAATTACTTAGGTAGTCATTTATATGTCTCAGTTGCCCTCCAAGAGAAAAGAAGAAAACAAGAGAAAAGGAAGAAGAAAAAAATTCACATGGCATGCCATTTATGTTAGAATAGTATGACTAATACCAAGCTGTAATGGCTACATCAAGAGGACCATAAAAAAGGAAAGAAAAGAAAATCAGAAATAAAAAGAGGGAATAAATAAAAAGTTATTATAAATAGAACGCTGCTTTATCTATGTAAACATCTGCCTGTATTCATGGTAGTTCTAAAGCTAGGTAATCAAGGGATGCCATACAGAAAGTCAACTATATTTTCCGACACTAATTACTCCATTGTCATAATAGCGTTTACCTCTTGGACCCATTCCACTAAGGTTGGAGGCTGGGTAGTTTTCCATTGTCTGTGGATAATGGTCTGGGCTCATGCAAAAAAAAAAAAAGGTAAAATATCCTTTTTAATGGACTAAAGATTTCCAGGTTAAATTGATAGTAATGCCACCTGAGGCGTAGCTATTATGTGACAACCATTAAAGAGGCTCTGTCACCAGATTTTGCAACCCCTATCTGCTATTGCAGCAGATAGGCGCTGCAATGTAGATTACAGTAACGTTTTTATTTTTAAAAAAACGAGCATTTTTGGCCAAGTTATGACCATTTTCGTATTTATGCAAATGAGGCTTGCAAAAGTACAACTGGGCGTGTTGAAAAGTAAAAGTACAACTGGGCGTGTATTATGTGCGTACATCGGGGCGTGTTTACTACTTTTACTAGCTGGGCGTTGTGTATAGAAGTATCATCCACTTCTCTTCACAACGCCCAGCTTCTGGCAGTGCAGACACAGCGTGTTCTCGAGAGATCACGCTGTGACGTCACTCACAAGTCCTGCATCGTGTCAGACGAGCGAGGACACATCGGCACCAGAGGCTACAGATGATTCTGCAGCAGCATCGGCGTTTGCAGGTAAGTCGATGTAGCTACTTACCTGCAAACGCTGATGCTGCTGCAGAATCAACTGTAGCCTCTGGTGCCGACACGATGCAGGACCTGTGAGTGACGTCACAGATCTGCACTGCCAGAAGCTGGGCGTTCTGAAGAGAAGTGGATGATACTTCTCATCAGAGCGCCCAGCTAGTAAAAGTAGTAAACACGCCCCGATGTACGCACATAATACACGCCCAGTTGTACTTTTACTTTTCAACACGCCCAGTTGTACTTTTGCAAGCCTCATTTGCATAAATACGAAAATGGTCATAACTTGGCCAAAAATGCTTGTTTTTTAAAAATAAAAACGTTACTGTAATCTACATTGCAGCGCCTATCTGCTGCAATAGCAGATAGGGGTTGCAAAATCTGGTGACAGAGCCTCTTTAAACTTGATATATTAAGAAAATATGATATCCTATAATTGTCCAATTACCTTACATTCCCAAAATTATACGTGAAGTATAGTTCCACTCTCAATGCCACACTTCTAGCATTCCTCAGGAACTGAAGGATAAAATTGATGGAGAAGTGTGAGACATCTATACCATTGACTTAATAATTTGTAAATTTGTGGGATAAAATAAAGGCTTTATGCCATTCATCTGTTGTGATAGTTACATTGAAATCCCTCTCCCAAGCTGTAATGTACAATGGGTCCCCAGGAGTGATTTCTTCCAAAAGCAAGCTGTATATCAGGTAAATATTGTGTGTTGGGGCAAAGCTTCCAGGAAAAATTGACTCCAAAGAAGTAGGTGATGCTAGAAAATTATAGTGTTGGTTGGTTGGTTGAACGTATTTAAGAGGACAACTGTAAGTTAAAATCTGTAAAATAAAGTAGAGCAGAGCCCTGAAAAATTTGGAATAAGCGGATATCCTTAGTTGATTTCCAACAAAGTAAAGCATCAGAGTTTAGTGCTGTAAGAAAAGCGAGATTCTAAAATATAGGGGTCAATGGGTATCCTTCCAAATAACGCCGCTGAAAGTTGATTGTAGACTTTAAAAGAAAAGGATTGGAGGTCTTATAGGGAAGGCCTAAAAATATATAGAACTCAAGTGATAATGTCCATTATTAAATCATTTATGCGGCCAAGCCAAAAAAAGGACTTCTTGTCATACTTTTCTAGATCTCTAACTGTTTTCTTCAACAGGGGGCTATCGATCAACGCATACAACTGAAATAAATCTAATGGTATTTGAATACCAAGATATTTAATAGAGGAACCCCACCATTTAAATATTTGTATAATTACATTGTATAGTATTTTTTATCCCGCATAAAAACAGTTTACAGAAATTGGAGTCAAAAGTGTGATAGGCTCCCACACTCTAAAGAAGCTTCCTGATCATTTAACACCGTAAGTATACTAGCTGTGGTGGCAGAGTATTAAAACTAGGGCTGAGGAGGGAGGTCAATGTAGAAAATAAAGGGGTAGTTATGTTAGAGAGGGGTCAGACTATAATAGTGGGGGGAGAAATAGACTGTGGGGAGAGGACTAGACAAAAGGATAAGGAGTTCCTTTTGTTACAAAACAACAGTAAAAATAAAAATGCCCGAAGAAAATGATACCGAACATGACAAGTTGAAATGCAAGTTAAATTGTATGTTCACAAATGCCAGAAGTCTAGCAAGCAAAATGGGGGAGCTGGAGGCCTTGGTACTGTAAGAAAATATAGATATAGTTGGTGTTGCTGAAACATGGCTGGACTCTTCACATGATTGGGCTGTAAATCGACAGGGTTTTACACTTTTTCGGAAAGACAGGACAAATAGGAAAGGTGGTGGTGTATGTCTGTATGTGAGAAGCGATATGAAGGTGAGTGTGAAAGAGACATTAGAGGGTGAAGATTGTGAGGAGGTTGAAACCTTGTGGTGAAACTAGAAAGGGAGGTAAATACTGAAAAAATTACTTTTGGTGTAATCTATAGACCTCCCAATATAACTGAGGAGATGGAAAATCAGCTATATAAACAGATGGAGCGGGCTGCACAGGCGGGTACTGTAGTGATAATGGGAGATTTTAATTACCGGGATTATTAATTGGTGTCATGGTTCGGCTTCAACTGCAAAGGGGAGACATTTCCTCAACCTGTTGCAGGAAAATTTTATGTGCCAGTTTGTGGAAGACCCGACTAGAGGTGAAACTCTGTTGGATCTGGTCATTTCTAATAATGCAGAGCTTGTTGGGAATGTCCCTTTTCGTGAAAACCTTGGTAACAGTGATCACAATATAGTTATATCTTACCTATACTGTAAAAAAACAAACACCGGCTGGGAGGGCAAAAATACTTAATTTTAAGAAGACCAATTTCCCCAGGATGAGTGCTGCAATTCAGGATATAGACTGGGAAGAACTAATGTTAAATAATGGCACAAATGATAAATGGGAGATCTTAAAATCCACTTTGTATAATTATAGTGCAAAATTTATTCCTATAGGTAACAAGTATAAACAACTAAAATTAAACCCCACATGGCTTACACCTTCTGTAAAAATGGCAATACATGACAAAAAAAGGGCATTTGAAAAATACAAATCTGAGGGTACAGCTTTAGCCTTTGTAAATTATAAAGAGCTAATAAAATCCGCAACACAGTAATAAAATCAGCAAAAATACAAAATGAAAGGCAGGTGGCCAAGGATAGTAAAACAAATCCCAAAAAATTCTTCAAGTATGTAAATGAAAAAAAGCCAAGGTCTGAACATGTAGGACCCCTAAATAGTGGTCATGGGGAGTTGGTGACAGGGGATCAAGAGAAGGCAGAGTTACTATATGGGTTCTTTAGCCCGGTATATACAACAGAAGAAAGAGCAGCTGATGTAGCCGATGCCAGTGCTGTTAATATATCAGTTGATATACTGAATTGGCTGAATGTAGATATGGTCCAAGCTAAGTTAAATAAAGTAAATGTGCGCAATGCCCCAGGACCATATGGGTTACACCCTAGAGTTCTTAAAGAACTTAGTTCAGTTATTTCTGTCCCCCTCTTCATAATATTCAGAGATTCTCTACTGACTGGTATGGTGCCAAGGGACTGACGCAGGGCAAATGTGTGCCTATTTTCAAAAAGGGCTCTAGGTCTTCCCCGGGTAGTTATAGACTAGTAAGCTTAACATCAATCATGGGAAAAAGGTTTGAGTAGCTATTGAGGGACTATATACAGGATTATGTGACAAAAAAATAGTATTATAAGTGACACTGTCCCTCATAGACGTCTAATGGATAAATTAAGGACTATAGGTTTAGAAAGTATCGTTTGTAATTGGATTCATAATTGTCTCAAGGACCATATCCAGAGAGTTGTCGTCAATGATTCCTACTCTGAATGGTCCCCGGTTATAAGTGGTGTACCCCAGGGTTCAGTGCTGGGACCACTATTATTAGACTTATTTATTAATGATATAGAGGATGGGATTAATAGAACTATTTCTATTTTTGCAGATGACACCAAGCTATGAAGTATTGTTCAGTCGATGGAAGATGTTCGGAAATTGCAAACTGATTTGGACACACTAAGGCCTCTTTCACACGACAGTGAAAAACGGCCATGTGATGGCCGTCCTTTTAACGGCTTTCACATGGCCGTTTTCAGAACAATGATGTTCTATGGGTGCATTCACACGGCCGTTTTTTTAACGGCCCGTGAATAATGGCCGTCAAAAAATAGGACATGTCCTATTTTTGGCCGTTTTAACGGCCTGACGGCCCCCATAGAAGTCAATGGATCCGTTTTTAACGGCTGTCAATACATGTAACAACCGTTAAAAACGGATCTGTTACATGGGGACTGGCAAGGGAACTACTAGTTCCCTTGCTGGCTATCATTGGCATACTCACGTTTGCGGCGCTTCTTCAGGTGTGGTCACTCGTCTGTGGTCACTCGGGTTTGAAGGCGCCTCGATGACGTCACCGCCCCGTCGCGCTGCCTTGCCAGATCCCGTGCAGACGAGTGACCACAAGTGAAGAAGAGGAGAGACGGCGCTGCTCTCGTGAGTATGTGGCACGATCTATAGGCAGGCTGGTGTGGCATCTACAGGGAGGCTGGTGTGGCATCTACAGGCAGGCTGGTGTGGCATCTACAGGGAGGCTGGTGTGGCATCATGTACAGGGAGGCTGGTGTGGCATTTACAGGGAGGCTGGTGTGGCATCTACAGGGAGGCTGGTGTGGCATCTACAGGGAGGCTGGTGTGGCATCTACAAGGAGGCTGGTGTGGCATCTACAAGGAGGCTGGTGTGGCATCTACAGGGAGGCTGGTGTGGCATCTACAAGGAGGCTGGTGTAGCATCTACAGGGAGGCTGGTGTGGCACGATCTACAGGGAGGCTGGTGTGGCACGATCTACAGGGAGGCTGGTGTGGCATCATCTACAGGGAGGAGTGTGGCATCATCTACATGGAGGCGTGTGGCATCATATACAGGGAGGCGTGTGGCATCATCTACAGGGAGGCGTGTGGCATCATCTACAGGGAGGCGTGTGGCATCATCTACAGGGAGGCGTGTGGCATCTACAGGGAGGCGTGTGGCATCATCTACAGGGAGGCGTCTGGCATCATATACAGGGAGGCTGGTGTGGCATCATCTACAGGGGGCGTGTGGCATCTACAGGGAGGCGTCTGGCATCATATACAGGGAGGCTGGTGTGGCATCATATACAGGGAGGCTGGTGTGGTATCATATACAGGGAGGCGTGTGGCATCATATACAGGGAGGTGTGTGGCATCATATACAGGGAGGCTGGTGTGGCATCATATACAGGGAGGCGTGTGGCATCATATACAGGGAGGCGTGTGGCATCATATACAGGGAGGTGTGTGGCATCATATACAGGGAGGCTGGTGTGGCATCATATACAGGGAGGCGTGTGGCATCATATACAGGGAGGCGTGTGGCATCATATACAGGGAGGCGTGTGGCATCATATACAGGGAGGTGCGTGACATCATATACAGGGAGGCGTGTGGCATCATATACAGGGAGGTGCGTGACATCATATACAGGGAGGCGTGTGGCATCATATACAGGGAGGCGTGTGGCATCATATACAGGGAGGCGTGTGGCATCATATACAGGGAGGCTGTAAATAGTGTCTAGGTGAACATGTGACCTTCCTTTGGTTGTTTTCAGGGGGTTGGGACAAAAAAAGCCTGACCAATGAAATTCATCAGTTTTTTTAACGGCCATGAAAAACTGATGCAAAATGGATGTCAAACGGCCATTAAAAACGGACAGATGGACTTGAAATGGATGAAAATTTAGAGACAAACTGATGCAAAATGGCCATGAAAAACTGACAGTTGATCAGTTTTAAATGGACATTTTTTTTCACTGTCGTGTGAATAAGGCCTAAGGCTATATACACACGACAGTGAAAAAAAATGTCAATTAAAAACTGATCAACTGTCAGTTTTTCATGGCCATTTTGCATCAGTGTGTCTCTAAATTTTCATCTATTTCCAGTCCATCTGTCCATTTTTAATGGCCGTTTGACATCCGTTTTGCATCCGTTTTTCATGCCCGTTAAAAAAACGGATGAATTTCATTGGTTAGGCTTTTTTTGTCCCAGCCCCCTGAAAACATCCAAAGGAAGGTCACATGTTCACCTAGACACACTATTTACAGCCTCCCTGTATATGATGCCACACACCTCCCCGTATATTATGCCACACACCTCCTGTATATGCCACACACCTCCCTGTATATGATGCCACACAGCCCTCTGTATATGATGCCACACACCTCCTCTATATGCCACGCACCTCCCTGTATATGATGCCACACATCTCCCTGTATATGATGCTACACACCTCCCTGTATATGATACCACACAATGATGCCACACACCTCCTGTATATGCCACGCACCTTCCTGTATATGATGCCACACACCTCCCTGTATATGATGCCACACACCTCCCTGTATATGATGTCACACACCTCCCTGTATATGATGCCACACACCTCCCTGTATATGATGCCACACACCTCCCTGTATATGATGCCACACACATCCTTGTATATGATGACACACACCTCCTGTATATGATGTCACACACCTCCTGTATATGATGTAACACACCTCCCTGTATATGATGCCACACACCTCCCTGTATATGATGCCACACACCTCCCTGTATATGATGCCACACACTTCCCTGTATATGATGCCACACACCTCCCTGTATATGATGCCACACACCTCCCTGTATATGCCACACAGCCTCCCTGTATATGCCACACACCTCACTGTATATGCCACACAGCCTCCCTGTATATGCCACACACCTCCCTGTATATGCCACACACCTCCCTGTATATGCCACACAGCCTCCCTGTATATGCCACACAGCCCCGATGTAGATGATGCCACACAGCCCAACATGAATGCCCTACATACTCACCGATGCAGCGCTGTCTTCTTCAGGTAAGGTCTCTCGTCTTCACTGGATCTGCAGAACCCATGAAGACGAGAGATCACACGTGAAGAGGTCGGCGCTGCATCGGTGAGTGTCATTGAGCCACCGATAGCCAGCAAGGGAACTAGTAGTTCCCTTGCCAATCCCCATGTCACAGATCAGTTTTTAACGGTTGTTATATGTATTGAGAGCCGTTAAAAATGGATCCATTGAGTTCTATGGGGGCCGTCAGGCTGTAAAAACGGACAAAAATAGGACATAGGCCATTAAAAAAATGGCCGTGTGAATACACCCATAGAACATCATTGTTCTGAAAATGACCGTGCAACGGCCGTCAAAAGAATGGCCGTCACACGGCAGTTTTTCACTGTCGTGTGGATAAGGCCTAAGGGTATGTTCACACGGCCTATTTTTGGCCCTTTTTTGGATGGGCAGAATGCCTCCAAACATCTAAACAATTGATTTCAATGGGAAATACTGCGTTCTGTTCCGAAGGGGCGTTTTTTATGCGGCCGTTTTTAAAAACAGCCGCATAAAAATAAACGCCTCGTAAAAAGAAATGCATGTCACTTCTTGAGCCGTTTTTGGAACTGTTTTTCATTGTCCCAAAAACAGCTGTAAAAAACGCCACAAAAAATGTGTGTTGCTTAAAAAGCGGCTGAAAATCAGGAGCTGTTTTCCCTTGAAAACAGCTCCGAATTATCAGCCGTTTTTTGTTAAGCATGTGAACATACCCTAAGTGTTTGGGCATCCACGTGGCAAATTACGTTTAATGTAGATAAATGTAAAGTTATGCATCTGGATACCAACAACCTGCATGCATCATATCTCCTAGGGGAGCTACACTGGGGGAGTCACTTGTTGAGGCGGATCTGGGTGTACTTGTAGATCATAGACTAAATAACAGCATACAATGTCAATCAGCTGCTTCAAGGGCCAGCAAGATATTGTCGTGTATTAAAAGAGGCATGGACTCGCGGGACAGGGATATAATATTACCACTTTACAAAGCATTACTGAGGCCTCTTCTAGAATATGCAGTTCAGTTCTGGGCACCAGTTCATGTGCCCTGGAGTTGGGAAAAAATACAAAGAAGAGCAACAAAGCTAATAAGGGGCATGGAGAATCTAAGTTATGAGGAAAGATTAAAAGAATTAAACCTATTTAGCCTTAAAAAAAGCAGACTAAGGGGGGACATGATTAATTTATATAAATATATTAATGGCACATACAAAAAATATGGTGAAATCCTGTTCCATGTAAAACCCCCCCAAAAAACAAGGGGGGGGGGGGTTTAGTGTGCGAACTTATACGGCCCAAGAAAAAACATTAAAGGGGTTGTCTGAAGGTTAAATATCCCCTAAACACAGGATAGGTGATAACATGCTGATCGGTGGCGGTCCAACCGCTGGGACCCCACCGATCACAAGGGTTCATTCCTCTAAATGGAGCGGCAGTCAAACATGCGCACTGCTGCTCTATGGCACTGCCAGAGATAGCCCAGTGCTGTACTCGGCCGTTTCCGGCAGTCCCATAGACAGTGAACGGGGCAGTAATGCACGTGCTCGACCACCACTCCATGCGGAGGACAGGTCCCACATAGCCGCGTCTCCATGCGGCCAAAGTCCTGCTCATCTGATGTGGTCAATGGTTGCACAATTTTGCCGGATTTTACTGACAAAAAAAAGCTGCCATTGACCAGAACAAGCGAGCAGGGCTTCGGCCGCATGTAGACGGCGCTATGTGGGACTGTACCCTAAGTCCAGGTTCCCACGTACTGTAAACGCTGTGGAATTTTTGCAATGGAATTGTGTGCGGAAATTCCACAGCATTTACAGTAGCAGCAAAGTGGATGAGATTTAGAAAATCTCATGCCCATGCTGTGGGAAAAAAAACGCAGCGTAAACGTTAATAAATTGACCTGCGGTGCAGAATTTAATTCCGCAGCATGTCAATTTATGCTGCGTTTTTGTTGATTTTCTGTTGCGAGTTTTCCGGTTGCAAAACCCGCAACAGATAACGCCGCAAAACACGCAACTCCAGAAAAAAATCATACTTACCCAGTATGCTCTCCTTCTTTCTGCAATCCGGCCTCCTGGGATTACATTTCATCCCATGTGACTGCTGCAGTCAATTAGAGACAATATCATCGCAGGAGGCCGGTGTGAATGTCAAAGGAGGGAGGAGGGAGGAGGTAAATATGAGTGTTTTTTTATGCAGCGGAAATTCAGTTTGAAAAAACGCACCACGGTGTGGTGTGATTTTTCCTGGGAATATACTGCCGGTTCCAGGTCGGATACGCTGCACAGTTTTTACGCAGCATATCCGACCCGCGGGAACCCGGCCTAAGGAACATACGGAACAGAATAAATAAATCCGCAGTATGCTCTGTTTTATGTGCGGAAAATGTTCAGCAGCATGTGGAGGAAATTTTTCAAATCTCATCTCTTTACCTGCAACAATCTTTCACTGCGGATTTTCCTCTTGCAAATCCAGATGGAAAATCTGCAATACATTTGCTACATGTGCAGGGGACCTTACTGCTTCTGAGGTAATATTGTCCTGACATGATAGACAGTAAGAGTCATGATGGGATTATATGAGGTGAATATGTCATTGAATAAAGTGTGTAAAACATCACTAAAACACGTCTAAACATACATTAGTATTTCTTCAGATCAGCACCGAATTGGCGTCCCTTCCTTTGGGTTTCCATTGTGATGTGGCGGCAAAAATAGCATCGTTTGCAGAGTTATTCTTGCCGTCAAGCAAAATCAGATACATGATGGAACATTACATGTTAAGTACAAAAGACATGACCCTAATGTGAATAGAGTTTAAGGCATCACTCACACTGGTTTCATGGCTACTGTGTTGACAGGATATATGACAGATCTTTTATATTGGATCTGTCAGGTTTGTTTTTTTAACAGATTGAATAATGCAGCATTCTATACTACACAAAAACCTGATGGAAAAGAGCTAATGCACATGTGAACAGAGCCAAACGCTCTGTTCACACTTACATTTGTTCTTTTTTATCAGAAAAACCTGTTGGAACCATTATATATTTTTTAAAACGGCAGAGTAAAAAATAGCACTTTGTCAAATAAACGCAGTTTTTCCCATTGAATTCAATGGACAGATGTTTGTAGGTGTTTAGCTACCATTTTTTCAGGCATATTTCGAGGCGTTTACGCCCTGAAATATGCTATAAAACTCTGCATGTGAACATACCCTAAGCCAATTATGTGTGATACTGTCTGCTGGGGCCATGTATCTAAGCCTATCATGTATGATACTGTATGCTGACACAATGCATCCAATTCTATCCAGTGGTGTAGCTATGGGAGCCTTAGTCTTATAGATATGCCATCTCCGATATGTGTGTAAACATTTTTTTTTTGGGGGGGGGGGGGTTTAAATATATATCTCGGGGCTTGTGCCCCTGATATTTTAAGACCCCAGCAATGCCCCTTTTTCCTGACTTCAAGCTGTGTATAAATGTGCCGAAATCTTCACAGTCACCAAAAAATTAATATAGTGTAAAACTGCAGACTTGGCTTCTGTTTCAGAGATGCTGTATGGGGGGGGGGGGGGGCGAGTGGAGGGCAAACAGCGGGAAGAATATATCTGATTAGCTTTTCTTTTCAAAAGTCGTTGGGACCCTCAATGCTAAGGCTGAGTTCACACGACCTATTTTCAGACGTAAACGAGGCGTATTATGCCTCGTTTTACGTCTGAAAATAGGGCTACAATACGTCGGCAAACATCTGCCCATTCATTTGAATGGGTTTGCCGACGTACTGTGCAGACGACCTGTCATTTACGCGTCGTCGTTTGACAGCTGTCAAACGACGCGTAAAATGATGACTGCCTCGACAAAGAAGTGCAGGACACTTCTTTGAAACGTAATTTGAGCCGTTTTTCATTGAATTCAATGAAGAACAGCTCAAGATTACGTGCGTCAATGACGACTCGCAAAATGCAAGGAGGAGCATTTACGTCTGAAATGACGGAGCTGTTTTCTCCTGAAAACAGTCTGTAATTTCAGACGTAAAAGCCAGTTATCGTGTGCACATACCCTTAAAAGGCATGCAGTACATACATTTTTCCAGTTTAGTTTCATGCACAAGTAATAAATATATTGCTGAATTTATTAATAACTTAGTAAATATATAGTAGCCTTATATGCTACTACACTATACAGAGAATGTATAGATAGTTTTACCACAATTTTTTTTTCTCCAGATTGGGAGGTTTTTGGGAGATATTAAGTGATTTTGGTAGAAAGAAGTGATCGGCTTGAACCTAGCATTCTGTATAAAAATCATGGATACACACAAAGTGGCCCTATTAATGAAAAAATAATTGCCTAAGGCCGGATTCACACGAAGGTGATTTGCGTCCGTGCAGCCCGCGTGGTTTTCACGCGGCTCGCGCAGACCAATACAAGTCTATGGGGCAGTGCAGACAGTCCGTGTTTTTTGCGCAGCGTTAGTCCGCTGCGTAAAACTCGCGACATGTTCTATATTTCCGCGTTTTTTGCGCATTACGCACCCATTACAGTCAATGGGTGTGTGAAAATCACGCATGCCCCATGGAAGCACTTCCGTGGGACAAGCGTTATTCGCGCAACAGCAGTAAAAGAATGAATGTAAACAGAAAAGCACCACATGCTTTTCTGTTTCCAAACATCCAAACGGAGTGTCATAATGATGGCGGCTGCGCGAGATGCACGCAGCCGCGCATCCATATGAACAGGGCACATGGAGCTGACATGCTGCTGCCACGCACGCAAAACGCAGCATTTTGTGTGCGCGCTAAACGCTCACATTCGTCTGAATCCGGCCTAAATGTAATGTTTTAGGAATGTAAGAAGAAACTGGAGTGCTTGGGTAAAAACCAAAAAAACACAGGAATATTAGATAAATATTGCATAGATGCTTTGGCTGAAATTCATTTGCACTGTCATCGTGTCTACAGTAACATAACCCCTTTTCTAGCAGAACAAGATTAGATAATTAACTAAAAAGGAAATATGCAAATTTGTCCTTCTCTAAAAATACTGCATTATATTGTTGCGGCAGCTCAATGCTCTGTGAGATTTTCTGCAGGCAGGGCAAATGCTTTTCTTTCTGAGATTCTCTTTTCCATTACCAATGTTAAAACAAATGTTAATAATAAAACTTTATATTATTCTTGCCAAGCCCCTCAGAGATTAAATCTCATGGACTCTGCACAGGGCAGGCAAGCCTCCCACAAGACTGCCTGTAGACTAAACCTTTTAATTTACCCAATTAAACCTGGTACCTGGGCCTTAAAGGGGTTGTCCTGGCATGGGGTGGTTTTTCATACTGATGACCTATCCACCGTATAGGTCATCAGTATATGATTGGGGGGTATCCCACACCCAAACCCTGCACCGATCAGCTGTTACGGCTGCCTACGGGCATCGGAAGCTTATGCAGTGGTCAGTGCCAGAAGCAGATGGGCTTCATACACTGTATAGCGGCCGTGCCGAAGTACTGCAGCTCTGCAATTATTCACTTGAATAGGAGTAGAACTGCAGTGTAGCAGTACAGGCGCTATACAGTGGTCAGAGTGATCTGCTTCTGGCACCGACCACTGCATAACTTCCGATGTCAGAGGCAGCCAGAACAGCTGGTCATTGGGGGGTCTGGGTGCTGCACCCCCACCGATCATATGCTGGTGACCTATCCTGTGGATAGGTCATCAGTATGAAAAACCTCCCCATGCCCGGACAACCCCTTTAACTTGAAATAAACAATATTAAACCATTTGTTGGGTGGGGCTCGGTCACAGCTTTATTAAATAAAGCTCGACCATGGATTTTGATAGGCTTCACTCACAACCACCTTAAGCCTGGAAGCGGTATGCCAGCAGTATGGCCGACAGGCAAGTCTGCCTTGCTGTCGGCCTAACGACTATCATGTCTTCCATAAACTGCACACATAGAAAAGGAGACTCCTGCTCCCCTATCTATATCATGCTGCAGCAGCATGCAGGACATTATACAGCAGTAATGAGCGATGTAGCTGAGAATCCAGCACTGGGGTGATATAGAAATCTTACCAGCAGCCTGTGTCTTTCTCACTCTGCTCCTGCTTTCTTCCCCTGCCCACCCCTACTCTCTCCATAGACGTGTATGCGGCGTGTCTTATAAGGATTGCTCACCCCTCCTCTCTCCATAGACTTGTGTAGGCAGTGTGTCTGTTAGTGACTCACTTACTCTCTGCTCTTGCTTAATCCTCCTGCCCCCCTCCCCTCTCCATAGACGTCTATTGGCAAGCTGCAAAAAGATACACCTTCACAATCTGCAGCCCGTCAATTTTCCTTTGAAACTAGGGACTGATTTTGCCCAAAAATGGTGTTAAATGAAGACTACAGTTAGGGAGACACCTAGTGGCAGTAACTTCACACAAAATTTGCATGGATGAAACAACTACATTTTAACAATAAGTACATTACAAAGTCATCTATATCAGGTATACTATTAGATTAGCATAAGTTGATTGAAAAGTTTGTGTCCTGTCAAGGAACATGCAAAAAATCCCGCAGACTGACAAACTGTGTTAGCTAGTTTATCTTATATTTACTTATGTTTTATCCACATATGGCCAAACAATATTTATCCGGACATTCTCTGGCTGGCACTGTTTATAAAGGCTCTCCCTGGCTTGTAATGACTCAGTTTATAAGGGCACTCTAAGGGCATGACCACACGTGGCGGATTTCCTCCGCAACTGTCCGCATCAATGCCGCACAGAATCTGCGTTGCAGATTCTGCAGCGGATCTGCCCAAAATGTGCAGAAAATTGATGCGGACTAGCTGCTGCGGACTGCGGGAAAAGTGCTTCCCTTCTCCCTATCAGTGCAGGATAGAGAGAAGGGACAGCACTTTCCCTAGGGAAAGTAAAAGAATTTCATACTTACCGGCCGTTGTCTTGGTGACGCGTCCCTCTTTCGGCATCCAGCCCGACCTCCCTGGATGACGCACCAGTCCATGTGACCGCTGCAGCCTGTGCTTGGCCTGTGATTGGCTGCAGCCGTCACTTAGACTGAAACGTCATCCTGGGAGGCCGGACTGGAGACAGACGCAGGGAGTTCTCGGTAAGTATGAACTTATATGTTTTTTACAGATACATGTATATTGAGATCGGTAGTCACTGTCCCGGGTGCAGAAACAGTTACTGCCGATCGCTTAACTCTTTCAGCACCCTGGACAGTGACTATTTACAGACGTCTCCTAGCAACGCTCCCGTCATTACGGGAGCCCCATTGACTTCCTCAGTCTGGCTGTAGACCTAGAAATACATAGGTCCAGCCAGAATGAAGAAATGTCATGGTAGTAAAAACAATACGCTCCGCAGCACACATAAGATCTGCGGACTTCATTGCGGAATTTTGACTCTCCATTGAAGTCAATGGAGAAATTCCGCCATGAGTCCGCCACTGCTCCGCAACAGACAGAGCATGCTGCGGACACCAAATTCCGCTCCGCAGCCTATGCTCCGCAGCGGAATTTTACGCCTCGTCTAAACGAACACTGCTAAATTAAAGTGTAAGTCAATGGACAAACGGCACCGCTGCGGATTAACGCTGCGGAGTGTCCGCAGCGGAATTTAAGTGAAATTCCGCCATGTGTGAACCCGCCCTAACTCTGGCTCTATTAATTGGAACAACATTGGTATTAATGCAATTAATGGGGGCACTTTTGTTGACTTTATGGAGGCATGCTAGTATTTAACCCTTTCCCGACCGATGACGAAAATGAACGTCATGGTCGGCTGCTAGATTGCGCATCATGACGTTCATTTTCATCAGTATTTCAAACTGTCACTCTGTGTAAACACAGAGTGACAAGCCCGAGCTGACAGCTGTCCTAGACAGCTGTCACATTAGTCTCGCCGGTCAGCGGACCATCGCCGCTGCTTTCGGCAATTAACCCCGTCGCCGCATTTAAGTGGTTTGAAGCACATCGGCAGCCCCCACGACGTGATTGTGGGGGCTGCCGAAGCTTGTTGTGGCAATCGGAGGCTAGACAATAGCCTCCGGGTTGCAATGTACGGAAGCCTTGGAGCAGCAGCCTCCGGCCGGTCCTCCTCGGCTTCCTGTCAGAGTGACAGTTACGTCACAATGACAGTTAGAATACATTACACTACGTGTGTAGTGTAATGTACTCTAGCAGCGATCAAAGCTGCAAGTCTCGTAGTCCCCTAGTGGGACAAGTAAAAAAAGGGAAAATAAGTAATAAATGTTTTTTTTTTTAAAGTGTAAAAATGAGTTATAATTTATATAAACACAAAATGCTTTTTTTTCCTATAATAAGACTTTTATTATAGAAAAAAAATGAACACGTTAAAAAAGTACACATATTTGGTATCACCGCGTTTGTAACGACCCCAACTATAAAACTATAATGTTAGTTTTCCCGCAGGATGATCACATCAAAAATAAAATCAATAAAAAACTACGACAGAATCGCAATTTTTTTGGTCACCACCCCTCCCAAAATAAAGAATAAAAAGTGATCAAAAAATCACATGTACCCAAAAATAGTACCAATAAAAACTTCAATCCGTCCCGCAAAAAACAAGCCCTTACACAGCTTTATTGACTAAAATATAAAAAAATTATGGCTCTCAGAATATGGAAACACAGAAACTAATTTTTTTTAAAAATAAGTGATTTTATTGTGCAAACACTAAAAAAAGGAAAAAAAAACTATATACATATGGTATCGCCGTAATCGTACCAACCTGCAGAATAAAGTAAAAATGTCATTTATAGCGTACGGTGAACGCCACAAAAAAAACCCTAAAAAACGTCAGAATTCCTGGTTTTTGGTCAGGATTGCAAAAAAATGGAATAAGAAGTGATCAAAAAAATCGCATGAAAACTGAATGATAACTACAGATTGTCCCGCAACAAATAAGCCCTGACACGGCTCCGGTGATAAAAAATAAAAAAGTTCTGGCTTTCAGAATATGGCGATGCAAAATGTGCAGAGTTCCAAAAGCAGATAAGATCGGGCGCCATTTATCAGTGCGACACCGGCCACATATCTATGAAATATTATTTATGTACCCCATTATTGTACCCTCTTATTATGCCCTGATGTACTCCGCACAGATTACATATGCCCCCCACATTATAAACTGAAATACCAGCAAAACCCCAGACAGAACTACTAACAAGCAAAATCTGCGCTCCAAAAGCAAAATGGCGCTCCCTCCCTTCTGAGCCCTGCAGCGTGCCCAAGCAGCAGTTTGCGCCCACATATATGGCATCGCAATACCCGGCAGAACCCACTTAACGTTTTATGAGGTATTTGTCTTCTGTGGCACAAACTGGGCACAACATATTATGCACTAAAATGGCATATCAGTGGAAAATTGCAATTTTCACTTTGAACCATCCACTGTGCATTAACCTCTTTGCGCACTATGACTTAATTGCCCGTCATGGTGCGGGGGTTGATATATGGAGCCGGCTCATGTGCTGTATTACAGCTGACACCCAGGACTAACGGACAGATACAGCGATCGCTATGTTACAGAAGCCTGTAAGAATAACAATATACTGCAATACATTAGTATTGCAGTGTATTGTACCAGCGATCCAAGTCCACTAAGGGGATTAATAAAATGTGTAGAAGAATTAAAGTTATTAGTAGTGAGAATTTTTTTTAAAGTTAAAAACAAAACCTTTTCCCATTTTTCTTCTAAAGTAATGTAAAAAAATGAACAAAATTGGTATCGCTACATCCGTAAAAGTCCGAGCTATTACAATATACCATTATTTAATTTGCACGGTGAACACCTTAAAAAAAAATAATTGAAATCGCTGCTTTTTTTTTTTGTCACCTTGGCTCTAAAAAAAAATATATAATACAACTTTTTAATCACTTTTTATGTACCAAAAAATGGTACCAATAAAAACTACAGCTTCTCCCGCAAGAAATAATCCCTCACACCGCTCTATTGATGGAAAAATAAAAAAGTTATGGCTCTTTGAAGGTGGGGAGTGAAAATCTAAAATGAGAAAGCAAAAAATGGATCAGTCCTGAAAGGGTTAATTTATTTCTAATGAAAAACCGTATGACCACATGTGGAGTATTTCCGTACTCGGGAGAAATTGCTTTATAAAAAATGTTTGTTTTTTTCCTCTTTTATCCCTTGTGAAAATGAGAAAATTCAACATTTTAGTGGAAAAAGTTTGATATTAATTTCCGCGGCCTAATTCTAATAAACTCTGCAAAAGACCCGTGGGGTCTAAATGCTCACTATACCCCTAGAAAAATTCCTTGAAGGTTTTTCCAAAATGGGGTCACTTTTGGTGGGTTTCCACTGTTTTGGTCCCTCCAGTGCATTGCAAATGTGACATTGCACCTAAACCATTCCAGCAAAATCAGAAATCCAAAATCCAAATGGCGCTCCTTCCCTTCTGAGCCCTGCTGTGGGTCCAAACAGCAGTTTATTTCCACATATGCAGTATTGTCGTAATCGAGAGACATTGCTTTACAAATGTTGAGGTGCATTTTCTTTGTTATTCCTTGTAAATATTACAAATTTCTATGTTGTTTCAGAAAAAAAGTAGATTTTAATTTTTACAGACTAATTTCAATATATTTAGTGAAAAACCTCTGTGGTAAAAATGCTAACTATACCCCTAGATAAATACCTTAAGTGGTCTAGTTTTCAAAATGGGGTCGTTTATGGGGAGTTTCTATCATTCTGGCAGCTCAAAGCTTCTCCAAATGTACAGTGGGGCCTAAAACATTTTCAAGCAAAATATGAGTCCTGAAAGCCTCCGGGTGCTCCCTTCCTTTTAGGGCCCTGCCGTGTGTCCAAACAACGCATTAGGGCCACAATGTGGGTATTTTTGAAAACAGGAGAAACAGGGTGATAGATGTTGTCGTGTGTTTCTTCATTTTGATGTTCGCTTTACAAAGAAATCGGTCTTCAAACTGATACTTTTATGAAAAAAGTGAATTATTTTTTTTTCAGCTGCTATGCATTAAATTTAGCAAAAAACTGTGGGGTCAAAATGCTTACTATACCCCTAGATAAATACCTTAAGGGGTCTAGTTTTCTAAATGGGGTCATTTGTGGGGGTTTCAATCATTCTGAGATCTATGAGCCTCTTAAAACCTGGCTTGGTGCAGGAAAACAAAATGTACTTCAAAATGTATAAAATTATTATTCAATTTGTAAGTCCTCTAAATTGCTGAAATGTTTTATTTTATTTTTTAAAGTGCTGCCAAAATAGAGTAAAGAGATGGAAATACATATTTAATTAATAAAATTGTACAGTATGTGTGTACATATGTGACATATTGCAGTTAAAAATAGGGAACAATGTTTATATTTACAACATTTCTTCAATTTTTCTATATTTTTATTAATTTCCACAAATTGTATCAGTCTACTTTTACCACTAACATAAAGTACAACATGTGATGAAAAAACAATGTCAGAATTACTTGGATATTCAAAACTTTCACAGAGTTATTCTCTGATAAATTCAGACATACCAGATTTGACAAATCTGGCTTGGTCATTAAGGGCCAAACAGGCCCGGTCATTAAGGGGTTAATGACTTATTTGCATAAAAGTTTCTGTGCCACCGCATAGCTAGAGAACTTGCATTATAAACAGATTTGCATGCTTTATATGGATAACTGAGCTGCACGTTTACTTTCTATTATAGTATATGTGAGTCTGTTTAGACTGGTTGTCCAGGGTAGCTCGTTGTTTTTGTAGGGCAATTTGACCGGTCATAGTATGGTAAGGCATGTTATCTACTAGACTATTTTAGTTTTCCACAATTTCCTTTACATTTTGTCATTGGTAATACTTCTACCCATAGGATGTATTCAAATTACGAATGTTCATATAGGAAAAAGTGACTGAATACAGACACTTTGATAGTAACGTACTCACAGCAGGAAACTTGCAGTCAAATTGTTTCTAAAGGTCACATTTGCAATAGGGAAAGGAAGGTAAGAGTAATTGGTTAAAAATACCTCTGTAGATTTTGAACAGCAATCTTGTGCTTGAAACATCATATTACATAGGTAATTAAAAATGTAATTTGCATTTCACATGCTCTATTTTTTTTATTTAGTAAATTGAAAAAAAAAAAACACCAAATTAAAAAACAATACGCAACCTTTCTGAGTATTAATTTGAATAATTAGAAAACAGTGCAATATTTTTCCAGATGATCAAGGAAAATTGTATTAGCATCATCTAATGTTTAATGCTTAATTAAGCCCTTCCCGCACCTTGACATAATAGTACATCAACTTGACGAACAATTATGCCACAGAGATCGTGCAAACGTTGTCACCGTGCTCAGGCAATAACACAGCTGTAGCACAGCTGTAATACACATATGCACTCCCACCGCAACTTCTAGGATCGGAGAAAACGTAAATCCCATCACTTAACCCCCTTCGGTGCCGCAATCACATTTCTAATAGAAAATAATCATTGTTTCTCTGTAAAAAAAAAGAATTTAAACCTTGTATGGAGACAGCCTGAAGCATGACAAAGAACTCCAGGGTAGTCTATTCTAAATGCCCTAAAAAATACCTATGCACTGGCACAATATACCGGACTACAAGCTCATATTGGTGTGATTGTCAGGTGTTCACATACTTTTGGCAGTATAGTGTATCTCAGTTTATTGTAAGTTAAAAGTCAGCATGAAAAGTTTAAGTTTTTTTTATGAGACCAAAAAATTGTTATGTTAAAGTAATGTTATTTAATTAATAGAACCCATATAAATGGAAATTTGCTACTCCTAGTAGCATAACAATATGGACTGTAAATATATGCTATATACTTATGATGTTAGACAATAAGAAAAAAAAGAGTTATCGGAACTTTCTCCCCAAAACTAAATCCATCAAGATTACTGTAACATCTATTGCCGCGGCCCGTCGTTCTGACTTACCCTCTGACGGCCTCGGCCATGGAAACGTGAGTTCCCTGCAGCGTCTTCCTCCCGGGAGACGCTGGCACTCAGTTCCTGGAACTGAGACTGTCTCCCGCAGGGTGCGCGCCCGCGCGTGCACGGCCTTAAAGGGCCAGTGCGCGCACAATTGCAGGAAATCTGCAATCAAGTCCAGAGTGCTGCTGGACTATAAAATGGGCTCTGCCCTCTTGATCGGTGCCTGAGTGTTGTTGTTTACCTAAAGTTTGTCTTGCAAATTTGTCTCCTAGTGTTTTCCAGTTCCCAGTGTTACCCGTTCCTGCTGCCTTTACCCTGTATCGAGTGCTACCATGCCTCTGTGCCGTCTAGAGTCGAAGTCAAGTTGTGTCTTCCGCTGCATCTACTGCATCACACCCCGCTGGGTGTCCGTCTACTGCCGAAGCCTTACCTTCAGCCTGAATCACCGCTACTGTCTGCATTGCCACAGGTACCCTTTCTGGACTGTACCTGTTTGGCCAGCTGCTATCCCGCTACGTGGTACAGCCCAGTGGGTCCACACCCCGCGCCGTGACAATTACATCCTAATGTATACATAGCACAAGATATATAGAAATTGCAACCAACTAGTTTTGCACAAAAATCTCATAGCTAAAAACTATTATTATCTTTTTTTTAAAAAGTCATAAATTCTGTATTGCCAATATGAGAACATTTGTAAAAAGGTCATCAATTCCAGAATGCAGATTTAAGAACATTTGTGTGGTCTTGGTGGTCTAGTTTGGTCCTAAAGGTGTTTGGTTCACGCTATATTTGTTGCAAACTATATGACATTCTTCTAAACTGAATGGAAACTGCCATGATTTGGTTAATTTTTGGTTCAGTAATTCCAGTATTGAAAATCAATTTACATTTTTAATATTTCTGTTTGAATCAGAAAAGCTTCTAAGTTATACATTAAGAGCCATAACACAGAAGTGCTTTTAATGCTGGCGCCTTTTCAGCACAGGGAAAGCATCATAAGCGTTTTAACAGCTGTTAATAAACATAGCATTTCAATCTCTTAGAGCCTTTTTTATGCTCTACTAGTTCATCTCAGATGAGAGTGAATAAAGCTGTGACAGTGGCATATGAAACAAAGAGCACCTTTTTCAATCCCCTCTAGATGCTACAGCTGGCATTTCTTGTTTAGGTGTCATCTCTGGAGAGATCATACAAGATTCTTAAAGTGCTATTATTAAAAATGTTTGTCTGAGAATTAATATTGGAAAAAAGCCAATCACTTTTTCAAAAAAATTCAGTCTAGGTTAACACATTGCGGTTAACTTACAGTTTAAACTTTTATTTCCACACTTTTTTTCAGCTGTTTTCACTTTCTTTTACTTTTTTATTTAGGAAAAACAAGACTTTATTGATGAGTGTAGAAAAGATGTATAGATATATCTTCATTTATCACTCATCCTACTCTGGGGTTAGTTCCCACTCACTCAAAGAGTAAGTAAGCCACAATATATTCCTGGCCTTAAAGGGGTTTTCCACTTTCTGACAACTTATGACCTATCCACCGGATAGCTCATCAATATATGATCGGTACGTGTCCGACACCCGGACCCCACACCGATCCGCCACTCCGGCTGCCTCCGGGCACCGGACGATGTTGCTGGAAGCAGATTGCTTCGGTCACAGAATAGCGGCTGAGCTGCAGTACTGCCGAACGGCCGCTATGCAGTGGTTAGAGCCATCTACTTCCGGCTCCAACTACTGCATACCGTTCCAAACATCCGGTGCATGGAGGCAGCCAGAGTGACGGATCGGTGCAGGCTCCGGCTGTCAGACATGTTAAAATCAAACCTGACTGACCCTTTTTTCCCCACAATGTCCCCACAAACATCAGATTCTAAATCAAAATCAGCTAGATTTGTCAACAAATATCTAATATTTTTTTACAGCTTTATAGTTAACAGGCTTCTTTTTGATGTCTTTTTGCCCAACTACCTCTTTTCTACACCACTGCGTTAGCTTAACGTGCATGGGAACAAAGGCTTTGGAAGGTTGAAAGGCAACATGTCTGATCCTTCTTTCTCCAACATCTGCTGTTAGGGAAACTCAGGTGGCTACCATACACATTGTACCATCCACTTAGCCTGAGTTCGGCCAAGATCTCTCTAATGTGTATGGGCACCATTAGAGGTAGTCGGGCAAGTCACATAGTAAATGCAGATGACTTGATTATTAAAGGGGTTCTCTGCTTTGGGCAATCCCTCCTTTTTAGAATGGTCCCTTTACAATATGCAGATCACAAAGTGTCGCGCTGCTGGGAACCCCAGCAATCAGCTGTTGTTTGTGGATAAAATCTGGTAGTAAAAAGTGATTAGTCACTGTAACGTCTATGGTCGAGGGACGTCGTTCTAACTTACACTCTGACGGCCCCGGCCATGGACGTCTGTGTTCTCGGCGGATATGTCATAAATGTCCTTCATGGGAAAACCACTATAAATGCCGCTGTCGCTATTGACCGTGGCATTTAACTAGTTAAACGGCCCCGAACAGCATGATCGCTGTTCCTGGCCGTTAGAGCAGCGTGTCAGAAGCTGACACCTCCAGTGTATGGAGTGGGCTCAGCGCGTGAGCCCGCTCCATACATCATCCCCTCCCCGCTCCATGATGTGCCGGCACATCACTGGTCGGGAAAGGGGTTAAGTAAGGATGGTCAGGGGGCCCTGCGCTGCTGGGTCCCTTGACTGCCGACTATAAGACGCAGGGACTTTTTAGCAAGATTTATTCTTGCTAAAAACTGCGTCTTATAGTCCGAAAAATACTGTATCTATAAATTGACTAAAATGTAAAAATCTGAACATCAAATTTACTTAATGTGGTCGTCCAGTCCCTAAAACAGGCCTATCGGGGTTCAACTCCCAGGACCCACACAGATCAGCTGTTTTGAAGGGGCCGCATCAGCCTCACCGGGTCTGCTAGAGCATTCTGGCACACAGAAGAGGGTTCCCCTTTTCTAAGATACACAGTGGATTGATGATCTGTGAGTTTAGAGTTGTATGGCTGCCACACACATCGGATTAATATTAACGGATGCCACCGACAATCTAATGTGTATGGGGCCTCTTGACAGCAAATGTCGAGTGAAATGAGGATTAAACATGTTAGATTTTAATATACCTCTTTTTTTTTTTTGCTCGGAGATAAGCGTTTATCAGTAGTGTCTCGCAACCACTTATTTTACGGGTTGATATGATTACGGGGATACCAAACTATATAGTTTTTTATGCTTTACCACTATTATAACGAAAAAACAAAAAAATTGTTTTGTGTCACCCCAATCTGAGAGCCATAACTTTTTTTATTTTTCTATCGATTTAGCGGTGTGATGATGGCTTTAATGGCTTATTTTTTGCGGGGCGAGCTGTAGTTTTTATTGGTATCATTTTGGGGTACATGCACATTTTTGATCACTTCTTATTCCATTTTTTTGGGGAGCTAACGTGACCTAATTGTTTTCATTTTTTTTTACGCCGTTAAATAACGCTATACTGTATTAGGTCAGACTTTTATGGATGCGGTGATACCAGCTATGTTAATTTTAATTTTTTAACAGTACTTTAGAGAAAAAATGTGAAAAGTTTTAGCTTTAATGTTTTTTGTACTTTAAAAAAACTTTATTCAACTGTATTTTACTTTTTTTTTTTATTAGGCCCCCAGGCTGCCACAACAACTATCAGCACCCCACGGTTTCATTGCAAGGGGTCAATGAGCGGTCCTAGGGGGCCGTCCCACTTATTTTAACGGCTTAGATATCGCCGTCGCTATTATAACCCCGGCATCTAAGTAGTTAAACTAGTGAAATTGAGGTGATCTTAAATTCAGTCCATTGCAGTGGGGTGTTGGCTGTAACATACAATTAACACCCGCTCAGTGTGGAGCGCGCTCAGCCTGTGTGCGTGCTCCATACTTACCCTTTGTGGCTGTTACGTACAGTTATGTTACATGTCGCCAAGGTGTAATGGAGACCAGCTTTTCAAACAACTTATGCTAATCTAATAGTATAGATGGACTTTGTAATTTACTTATTGTTAAATTTGAGTTGGTTTATCCATGCAAATTCTGTGTAAAGTTACTGCACTAGGTGTCTCTCTCCCTGTAATCTTCTGGCCACCCCCTGTTGTCAAGCTAAATCTGTCTATAGCTACAGTCGGACTGCAGAAAGTGGGAGTGTGTCTCTTCACAGCCTGCCCACACAACTCTATGGAGAGGCAAGGGGGAGAAGGGGGAAGGAGCAGGGAGAGAAAGAAGACACAGGCTGCTGGTAAGAGTTCTATCTCACCCCAGTGCTGGATTCTCAGCTACACTGCTCATTACTGCTGTTTGATCTCCTCCATGCTGCATCTATATATATAATTTATAGCAGGATTCTCCTCTTCCCTATGTGTGAAGTGTATGGCAGACATTATAGCAGTTATATTCCCCCTACTAGCCCAGAGAAAACGGAGAATTAGAGATAGAGCCTGCAGAGTGGGAAAACTGCTAAAAAAAATGCAGAATACACAGATACATAGTTACGTAGGTTGAAAAAAGACACAGGTCCATAAGTCCAACCGTTCTCAATAAATTCCACATAATTCATTATTTGATTAATTATAACCCTCAATGTCATTTGTCAGCAAATAATCATCTAGTTTTTTTTAAATGCTAATATATTATCTGCCATTACTACCACTTGGGTTAGAGCATTCCATAGTTTGACTACTTTGACTGTAAAGAACCCTTTCCTATATTGATGTCTGAAAAGTCTTTCTTACACACGCAATGTATGTCCCCTTGTCCTTTGTAGAGTCCGCGGAAGGAGCAGACTATGTGCTGGTTTTTTGTATTGACCACACCTATATTTATACATGTTTATGATACCCTCTAAGGCGTCTTTTTTCTAAGCTGAACAAGCCCAATTTCTTTAGCCTTTCATTGTAAGCAACAGATCCCATCCCATTTAATAATTTAGTCGGCCGCCTTTCAACCCTCGCCAGTTCTCCTATACAATGTGGTGTCCAAAACTGAATTCCATATTCAAAATGTGGCCTTACAAGGGCTTTATAAAGGGGTAATATTACATTTGAATGACAGGTTTTTATCTCGCTGTAAAATCCTATTTGCTTTTGCAGCTGCTGCTTGATATAGAGAGCGCTGCTGCTTATCTTATTTATAATTGGATTACCCATTTACTTCTCTTGTTCCGTTATCCCCACTTTTATTCCATTTAGGCCTTATTTACATGAACGTGTTTCACGTCCGTGATACGCGCGTGAAAATCACGCGCGTCGCACGGACCTATGTAACTCAATGGGGCCGTTCAGACAGTCCGTAATTTTCATGCAGCGTGTGTCCGCTGCGTAAAACTCACGACATGTCCTATCCTTGAGCGTGTTTTGCACATCACGCACGCATTGAAGTCAATGGGTGCGTGAAAATCATGCGCAGCACACGGACTTACTTCCGTGTGCTGATCGTGATTCGCGCAACAGTAGATCAGGAAATGAAGGGAAAAATAAAACCACCTCCTTAATTTCTTTTTCTAAACCACAAAACCGCGTGTCATAAGGAAGGCATATGCGTGAAAATCACGCAGCCACGCACCAAACACTTATGACACACGGAACTGCAACGCGCAACAAATGCAGCATTTTTTGCGCGCGCAAAACTCACACGTTCGTGTGAATTTTGCCCAAATGTATATATATGTACTATTGCTGTGTCCTAAGTGCATTACTTTACATTTATCGACATTAAATTTAATCTTCCGTGTTTTTGCCCATGCTGCTAGCTTATCTAGGTCTTTCTGTAATATTTTATAGTAAAGCTGAGATTTACAAAGTTTTGTATCATCATCAAACACTGACACCTTGCAATCAGTCCCACAACCAAAAAGAGATTACAAAAGAGATTAAAAAGAATTGGGTCTAACACTGATCCTTGTGGTACCCCACTGCTGAGTTCAGCCCACTTTGAGTAAGTACCATTTATTTATTTATTTATTTTTTATTTTTTTCATAGATACAAAACCACCAAGTTACCAAGTTGGCGTTGTAAAGAGAAGTGTATGACGCTGACCAATCAACGTCATTAACTTCTCTTCATTCATGCCCAGCTTGTTTCACTGCACAGCGTGATCTCGCGAGTAAATTAAGGACTATAGGTTTAGAAAATATAGTTTGTAATTGGATTGAGAATTGGCTCAAGGACCGTATTCAGAGAGTTGTGGTCAATGATTCCTACTCTGAATGGTCACCGGTTATAAGTGGTGTACCCCAGGGTTCAGTGCTGGGACCCCTATTATTCAACTTATTTATTAATGATATAGAGGATGGGATTAATAGCACTATTTCTATTTTTGCAGATGACACCAAGCTATGCAATATGCCATGCCAGGACGTTTATCCGAATCCGAATCAGCGACTGGAGGCGATGTCTGTTCAGTCTTTCATGGCTCCGATGAAGAACCTGTGGGAGGAAGACCCGTCTCAGCGTGATCTCGCAAGATCACGCTGTGCAGTGAAACAAGCTGGGCATGAATGAAGAGAAGTTAATGACGTTAATTGGTCAGCGTCATACACTTCTCTTTACAACGCCCACTTGGTAAAAAGTTAAAAAACTGCCAATTGGTCATTAACCCCTTCAGGACCAAGCTCATTTTGGCCTTCAGGACCAGACCCATTTTTTCAAAACTGACATAGTTACATAGTTACATAGTTACATAGTTAGTACGGCTGAAAAAAGACACATGTCCATCAAGTTCAACCAAGGGAAGGGAAAAGGGAAGGAAAAATTTCTACACATAGGAGCTAATATTTTTTTGTTCTAGGAAATTATCTAACCCTTTTTTAAAGCCATCTACTGTCCCTGCTGTGACCAGCTCCTGCGGTAGACTATTCCATAAATTCACCGTTCTCACTGTAAAGAAGCCTTGTCGCCTCTGCAGCTTGAACCTTTTTTTCTCCAGACGGAGGGAGTGCCCCCTTGTTTTTTGAGGGGGTTTTACAAGGAACAGGATTTCACGATATTTTTTGTATGTGCCATTAATATATTTATATAAGTTAATCATGTCCCCCCTTAGTCGTCTTTTTTCAAGGCTAAATAGGTTTAATTCTTTCAATCTTTCCTCATAACTTAAATTCTCCATGCCCCTAATTAGCTTCGTTGCTCTTCTTTGTATTTTTTCCAACTCCAGGGCATCCTTTCTATGAACTGGAGCCCAGAACTGGACTGCATATTCTAGATGAGGCCTCACTAATGCTTTGTAAAGTGGTAATATTACATCCCTGTCCCGCGAGTCCATGCCTCTTTTAATACACGACAATATCCTGCTGGCCTTTGAAGCAGCTGATTGACACTGCATGCTGTTATTGAGTTTATGATTTACAAGTACACCCAGATCCTTCTCAACAAGTGAATCCGCCAGTGTAGCTCCCCCTAGGACATATGATGCATGCAGGTTGTTGGTACCCAGATGCATAACTTTACATTTATCTACATTAAACTTCATCTGCCAAGTGGACGCCCAAACACTTAGTTTGTTTAAATCTGCCTGTAATTCATGAACATCTTCCATAGTCTGAACTATATTGCATAGCTTGGTTTCATCTGCAAAAATAGAAATAGTGCTATTAATCCCATCCTCTATATCATTAATAAATAAGTTGAATAATAGGGGTCCCAGCACTGAACCCTGGGGTACACCACTTATAACCGGTGACCATTCAGAGTAGGAATCATTGACCACAACTCTCTGGATACGGTCCTTGAGCCAATTCTCAATCCAATTACAAACTATATTTTCTAAACCTATAGTCCTTAATTTACCCATTAGGCGTCTATGGGGGACAGTGTCAAATGCCTTTGCAAAGTCCAAAAACACTAAATCCACAGCGGCCCCTCTGTCTAGACTTCTGCTCACCTCTTCATAAAAACAGATTAGGTTAGTTTGACAACTTCTGTCCTTAGTAAAACCGTGCTGGCTGTCACTTATAATGCTATTTATTGTCACATAATCCTGTATATAGTCCCTCAATAGCCCCTCAAACATTTTCCCCACGATGGATGTTAAGCTTACTGGTCTATAATTACCCGGGGAAGACCTAGAGCCCTTTTTGAAAATAGGCACCACATTTGCCCTGCGCCAGTCCCTTGGCACTATACCAGTCACTAGAGATTCCCTGAATATTATGAAAAGGGGAACAGAAATAACTGAACTAAGCTCTTTAAGAATTCTAGGGTGTAACCCATCTGGTCCCGGGGCCTTGTGCACATTTATTTTATTTAATTTAGCTTGGACCATCTCTACATTCATCCAATTCAGTATATCAACTGACATATTAACAGCACTGGCACCGGCTACATCAGCTGCTCCTTCTTCAGTTGTATATACAGAGCTAAAGAACCCATTTAGTAACTCTGCCTTCTCTTGATCCCCTGTGATCAACTCCCCATTACCATTATCTAGGGGTCCTACATGTTCAGACCTGGGCTTTTTTGCATTTATATGCTTGAAGAATTTTTTGGGATTTGTTTTACTATCCCTGGCCACCTGCCTTTCATTTTGTATTTTTGCTAATTTTATTACATTTTTATAGATTTTATTAAGCTCTTTATATTTTACAAAGGCTACAGCTGTACCCTCAGATTTGTATTTTTTAAATGCCCTTTTTTTGTCATGTATTGCCCCTTTCACAGAAGGTGTAAGCCATGTGGGGTTTAATTTGAGTCGTTTATACTTACCTGTAGGAATAAATTTTGCACTATAATAACTCAAAGTAGATTTGAAAATCTCCCATTTATCATTTGTCCCATTATTTAACATTAGTTCTTCCCAGTCTATATCCTGAATTGCAGCCCTCATCCTGGGGAAATTGGCTTTCTTAAAATTAAATGTTTTTGCCCTCCCAGCCTGCGTTTGTTTTTTACAGTATAGGTAAAATGTAACTATATTATGATCACTGTTACCGAGGTTTTCACGAACATTGACATTCCCAACAAGATCTGCATTATTAGAAATGACCAGATCCAACAGAGCTTCACCTCTAGTCGGGTCTTCCACAAACTGGCCCATAAAATTTTCCTGCAACAGGTTGAGGAAATGTCTCCTCTTTGCAGTTGAAGCCGAACCATGACACCAATTAATATCCCGGAAATTAAAATCTCCCATTATCACTACAGTACCCGCCTGTGCAGCCCGCTCCATCTGTTTATATAGCTGAACTTCCATCTCCTCAGTTATATTGGGGGGTCTATAGATTACATCAAAAGTAATTTTTTCAGTGTTTACCTCCCTTTCTAGTTCCACCCACAAGGTTTCAACCTCCTCACAGTCTTCACCCACTATTGTCTCTTTCACACTCGCCTTCATATCACTTCTCACATACAGACATACACCACCACCTTTCCTATTTGTCCTGTCTTTCCGAAAAAGTGTAAAACCCTGTAGATTTACAGCCCAGTCATGTGAAGAGTCCAGCCATGTTTCAGCAACACCAACTATATCTATATTTTCTTCCAGTATCAAGGCCTCCAGCTCCCCCATTTTGCTTGCTAGACTTCTGGCATTTGTGAACATACACTTTAACTTGCCTGTCAGTTTTTCACTTTTATTATCAGAAATGTGATTTGACATTAATCGGGCCTTTTTATTTACACTGATGTTTTGTAACGAAAGGATCTCCTTATCTTGTTATCTAGTCCTCTCCCCACATTCTGTTTCTCCCCCCACCAATATAGTCTGACCCCTCTCTAACCTGGCTACCCCTTTTTTTGCTACATTGACCTCCCTCCTCAGCCCTAGTTTAAATACTCCGCCACCCCAGCTAGAATTCTCTCCCCCAGCACAGCGGACCCCCTTCCATTTAGGTGCAAATCATCTGCAGAATACAGTTTGTACCCCAATGAAAAGTCAGCCCAGTGCTCTAGGAACCCAAATCCTTCTCCTCTACACCAAGACTTTAGCCATGCATTTAACTCCCTGAGCTCCCGCTGTCTTTCCTGTGATGCGCATGGCACAGGCAGTATTCCTGAGAATACTACTTTGGAGGTCCTTCCCTTCAGTTTGTAGCCTAGTTCTTTAAAATTATTCTTAAGGCTCCTCCACCTACCATTTATTCTGTCGTTGGTACCGACATGGACCACGACAGCTGGATCATCACCAGCCCCTCCCAGCAATTTGTCCACCCGTTCCACCACATGCCGAACCCTGGCACCAGGGATACAGCAAACCATTCGGTTGAGGTGGTCTTGGCGACAAATTATTCTATCCGTCTTCCTGATTATAGAATCCCCTACGACTATCAATTGTCTTGGCTTACCTGCATTACCATCCCGCCGACTACTAGCTGGGCTGTTCTCCCGGCTGTTAGGGAGATCAGTATCCACTAGGGCTGCCATTTCTGAGACTGACACCCTCGCATCATCACCCAACTTGGCAATTTTGCCTGGAATGTCAGAAACCGGATCGGCCTTCCTTGTCTTTGACCCCTTTCTACTGCCCCTAACTACATTAACCCAGCAACTTACCTGATCCTGCTCACCCATGTCTTCACCCTCCAGTTGTAACCCACTAACTGCATGCTCTGTGAGCAGCAAGCTCCGCTCAAAATTGTCTATCCTCCTCAGTGTTGCATTCTGCTCCTCCAGATCTCTAATACGAGCTTCCAGGTGAACAACATGCTCACATCTGCCACAGAGATATTCACCCTGGAACTCCGGCTCCAGTCGTGCATACATATGGCAAACTGTGCACTGAAGAAAACCTCCAATCTTGCTATCCATTATCCAAGTTACAAAAAAAAAAAAAGGGACATGTGTCCCTTTATGTGGTAATAACTTCGGAATTCTTTTATCTATTCAATCGATTATGAGATTATTTTCTCGTGACATATTGTACTTTAGGTTAGTGAAAAAATTTGGTCGATAAATTAATTTCTTATTTGTGAAAAACACCAAAATGTAGAGAAAATTTGAATAAATTATGATTTTTCTAATTTTTTATGTATCTGGTTGTAAAACAGATAGTAATACCACACAAAATAGTTAATAATTAACATTTCCCATTTTTCTAGGACGTTACAAATCTTAGAACTTTAGCAGCAATTTCTCACATTTTTAAGAAAATTTCAAAAAGTTATTTTTTTCAGGGACGAGTTCAGTTCTGAAGTGGTTTTGAGGGCCCTATATATTAGAAACCCCCATAAAACACCATTTTGAAACTGCACCCCTCAAAGTATTTAAAACAGCATTCAGAAAGTGTTTCAACCCTTTAGGCGTTTCACAGGAATTGAAGGAAAGTAGAGGTGAAATGTTCAAATTTCATTTTATTTTTACAAAATTAATTTGTAATACATTTTTTTCTGTAACACAGAAGGTTTTACCCAAGAAAAGCATCTCAATATATATTGCCCAGATTCTGCAGTTTTTAGAAATATCCCACATGTGGCACTAGTGTGCTAATGGACTGAAGTACCGGCCTCAGAAGAAAAGGAGCACCTAGTGGATTTTGGGGCCTCCTTTTTTTAGAATATATTTTAGGCACCATGTCAGGTTTGAAGAGGTCTTGTGGTGCCAAAACAGTGGAAACCCCCATAAGTGACCCCATTTTGGAAACTACACCCCTCAAGGAATTTATCTAGGGGTATAGTTAGCTTTTTGACCCCACAGGTTTTTTGCTAAATTTATTTGAATTAGTCGGTGAAAATGAAAATCTACTTTTTTTTCTGGAAAAACTTGCAAGGAATAAAGGAGAAAAAGCACACCAACCTTTGCAAAGCAATTTTTCCCGATTACGGAAATACCCCACATGTGGTAATAAACTACTGTTTGGACCCACGGCAGTGCTCAGAAGGGAAGGAGCGCCATTTGGATTTTGGAGCGCTGATTTTACTGGAAGGGTTGTCGGTGCCGTGTCGCATTTGCATTGCCTGGAGGTACCTAAACAGTCGAAACAACCCAAAAGTGACCCCATTTTGGAAACTATACCCCTCAAGGAATTTTTCTAGTGGTATAGTTGCCATTTTGACCCAAAAGGTTTTTTGCTGAATTTATTGGAATTAGTCTGTGAAGATGAAAATAGACTTTTTTTTTCTGAAAAAACATAGAATTTTCTAATTTTTATAAGGAATAAAGGAGAAAACGCACCTCAACATTTGTAAAGCAATTTCTCCTGATTACGGCAATACCCCATATGTGGTAATAAACTGCTGTTTGGACCCACGGCAGGGCTCAGAATGGACGAAGCACCATTTGGATTTTGCAGTTCAGATTTTGCTGAATTGGTTTCTGGGGGCCATGTCGCATTTGCAAAGCGCCTGAAATACCAGTATAGTAGAAATTCCCCAGGTGTGATCCCATTTTGGAGACTATACCCCTCAAAGAATAAAATTAGAGGTGTAGTGAGCATTTTGATTTTATAGATTTTATTAGAATTTGGCCGTGAAAATTAAAAAATGTTTTTTTTCCAATAACCTGTAGATTTAGCTCATAATTTTTCATTTCCACAAGGAATACATTAGAAAAGGCACCCCAAAATGTGTGACACAATTTCTCCTGAGTAGGGAAGTACCTCATATGTGGTTGTACACTGCTATTTGGACACACGGTAATGGTCTAAAGGGAAAAAGCGCAATTTCGTTTTTGGAGTGGAGATTTTACAAAATTTGTTTTTGGGGCCATGTTGCATTGCGCTGAGATACCAGTACAGTGAATACCCCAGGAAAAGTAAACAAAGACTGGCGGAGACTGGCGGAGCATTGACGCTAGCGCAGCAGGGGATTTAACAGGATATTCATGTTTGGTTTGTTATTTTATAACATTTCCTTCAGCTACTTACTCTTCTTATACTCTCGGACAACCCCTATAAGAAGCTGTATGATCTGGTTAGTATTTCTACTCACTTTTCTCCGGAAACAATACATACTAGGGTCTTGCTTTCTAGTTTAATGATTGTACCAATTTCAGAATTCTATACATAACCTGTCATGGGCACTTCCATGTAAGAAAAATGTAATTTTCACATATTTTCACAGCGTGAACACTCCAATGATCAGTAAGAAACCCAAATGCCAACTGAACAAAAATTTTAACTCCCAGAAATGCCCTTTCTCAAACAATCAGAAAAACTGTGCAGCTTATAAAGTCGTTTGTTATATTGCTGTGATTTTATTCACAATAGAAAGGTGAGGAAAAGGTCAGCAATAACTCTGTTGTTGCATTTTCGCTCGAAAAAACATAATATTGATCGATAAGAAAATGGAAAAAGCACCACTATTAGCGTCTCACTTGATCTTCTGCGACCTTTACCCTTCTATGTTGATTTTTAAATGTTAACACCGATGTTTCAAAGCTTTGTCCTATTTAGTCGTTATTTGATAAACCTGTGTTTTTTCTTTACTTCTTATGTATACACAAGTCACATACATTTCTCTTATGTTGAACCATTGTCCTTACAGCTGAAATATTATCCTGAATGACAATTTTATTTATGACATGGTTTGTTTAAACTAGTGAGGTCAATAGGTGTCTAATAATAAGACTGCAATTGTTGCTAAATATTTAGGAGTGTTGTTTTCCGTTACAGAAATTGTTTTTTTCCCTTGAAAGTTAGCTTTGCTTTATAAGCTCACCGTTTATCTGAGGTTATGATGATTTCAAGACCATGTTAGTACATTTAATAAAATTTACAGCAATCTGTGGGAACTTCTTATTCATACTTAAGATTTTTATATATATATATATATATATATATATATATATATATATATATATATATATATATATAAGTTTTTGAGATCTTTATTTAGTTGTGTATTTTTTCCAATGCCACCACCACCACATCTGCTTCTCAGCATTTGTTAGAGCTGGCATGTTGCATGATTGCTCAATTTTGGTCCACTGCATTGTTAAAACAGTCAGGGTATGTGCACAAGCGCCAGATTTTTTGTAGACAGTTATCTGTTTCATACATGAATGGGGTGTGTAAAAATCTATGTAAATTCTAAAAAATAACCCCTTTCAGGTGTAACAGATTTTCAATCACAGAATAGTCCACGATGAGTAAAAAATACCCTTCATTTTTAACAGACACATTTTAAATTGTCTGCTTCATTTTATCTACAATATGGACTTATAACTTTATTATATCATTATGATTTATGTAGGTTCACCTTACACGACATTGGGCATTTTAATACAGGGTTGTGTAAAAAAAAGCATTTTTTTATCATACCAGTCATTTATTGTTGTTGCCTTTCCTATCAGATTTTAAAGCAAATCTGCTTTCTCCCAGAAACAGTGTGACTCTTTTCAGGGGCTGTGTGTGGTATTGCAGCTCAGCCTAATTTAATTAAATAGGACAAAGCTGCAATACAAAACACAGCCCATGGAAGGCCTTATTCACACGACAGGGTCCGAGTGTCGGCAGATAAAATCGTCCATTTTGGGCCGTTTTTCCAGGCCAGTTTGCATCCGTTTTGCATCCGTTCCGATTCCGCTCCGGGCCGTGTTGCCGTTTTTAACGGACGATTTTGACCCGTTTTGCAACCATTTTTTTCCCTGTCCGTTTCAAAATCGGATGAATTCCATTTGTAAATTTTTGCCACACACTGCCCTCTGTAGATACTGCCACAGCCCCCTGTAGGTAGTGCCACACAGCCCTCTGTAGGTAGTGCCACACAGCTCCCTGTAGGTAATGCCACACAGCCTCCTGTAGGTAATGCCACACAGACCCCTGTAATGCCACACAGCCCCCTGTAGGTTGGGCCACACAGCCCCCTGTAGATAGTGCCACACAGCCCCCTGTAGGTAGTGCCACACAGCCCCCTGTAGGTAGTGCCACACAGCCCACTGTAGGTAATGCCACACAGCCCCCCCATAGGTAATGCCACACAGCCCCCCATAGGTAATGCCACACAGCCCCCTGCAGGTAGTTCTACACAGCACCCCCCCATAGATGGCACCCCCCAACTGTCTGTAGATAGCGCCACCGTTCCAGGAGAAGTCCCTGACTTCAATGTCCATATATGGACAGTGAAGTCAGGGACTTCTCCTGGAGCGGAGACACCGGCCACGGGGTCGGGGGATTCAGCTTCAGAAGTGCCTGACGTCACTGTGTCCATATATAGACACAGTGAAGTCAGGGACTTCTCCTGGAGCGCAATCCCCGTCCACATCGCCAGTGATTCTGCTTCAGACGTTGCTGACGTCACTGTGTCCATATATGGACAGTGAAGCCAGGGAGTTCTCCTGGAGCAAAATCCCCGGCCGCATCGCCGGAGATTCCGCTTCAGAAGTCCCTGACTTCACTGTGTCCATATATGGACATAGTGAAGTCAGGGACTTCTGCTGGAGCAGAATCCCCAATCCCCGGCCACAGCATTGCTGAAGCTGTGGCCGGGGATTGGAGACTCCGCTCCTACAGGGAGCAAAAAAAATACCCTCCTCCTCACATGCACTTCGCACTGTGAGGAGATGGAGAGTGTGCGAAAGACACGGCCGTCACTTTGAGCAAATTTAAGTGATGGCCGTGTATGACCCGGCCTCATAGACGTCCGAAAATAGGGCATGTCCCATTTTTTGATGGCCAGGTTTCCCAGGCCGTCATAAAATCGGTCGTATGAATAGCCCCATTAGGGGTCTATTGTTCCTACTGCAGCTGTGTGACGGCCGTTTTTTGAACGGCCGTCACACGGCCGGGAAACCCTGTCGTGTGCATAAGGGCTAACACTGGAAGAAAACAGCCATGTTTTTGTCATCTCATAAAACCCTTTTAAGAAGGCTATACATATTAGATGTCAAGGACTGGAAGCTGATTTGGAGTCCAGTGGCTGAAACCATCTAGAAGGTCAGTGACAATAGCCACAATATTAAAGATTCAGTCCAGGTATGGTACACAGATAAACTGCAACAGTTTGGCAGAGAGGTGGTCAGGGAACAATGAAAGTTCGGTACACTGATAAACGGCAACCATTTAAAGAGTGAGGCCTCATGCACATGACCGTAAGGGTTTTTACTGTTTGCAAATACGGATCCGTAGTCATCCGCAAGTCATCCGCATATTTTGCACGCTGTCCGCAAATACGGTCAGTCTGATCTGAATGTGCATGTTTATGAGGAGGACAGGAATGATAGCTGTTGGCCATGAATGTTAATTTCAGCAGAGATTGGGAGATAAGCTGTTGCCAGATACAGTACCTTCATGTGAAGAGAAGATCTGGCATGTCGAAATACAGCAGTTGGGCTGCCACATACAGCTTGTTGGCAGTTTTGGACAACATTTATCTAATGTGCATGGTTAGCTTTAGTTTAGTCAATAACTCTCCATTATCTTTTGTGCCGTGGTCTATTACACATTCATGCAGTCAGTTGAAAGCGGCCCTGTGTGTTGTGAAACAGGACACTGATAACAGATAATGGAAGATGATTTGGGGTAATAGGCTACACACAATTGAACCAATAGAAAACTCAAGAGTTTTTAGGTACCATGGGGTCCTATATGTTCACCAGTTAAATAAAGGGGGACATGTTAATACCTTTGAGGATCTGAAAGATGAAGATTAGTTAAATATGCAATGGTGCCTCACAAGAAGGACATGAGGTTTTAGAAAATGGAGCACCCTCTATTAAAAGTTATGAGTAGCAGATGCTAAAAAAAGGGATTGACGTCAAGAAGTCAAGAATGTAAAAAAATATTTTAAGATAAGGGGAACTTTAAACATATAGATGAGAGGTGTTATTTGGGAAAATTCAAGATTTTATTGAAATTTTCATGAAGCAAAGCACTACAAACATTCCTTAATACAAAAAGAAAAAGCAAGAAATGGCAAACAAAGAAATTGACCCCTGTGATAAGGGGAGGGTCACAACAGGTTGGTGGGAGAGATTACTGAGTAAACAGAATCGTATAGTGGCGACATAATGAAATCCATGGACGAAGATGATCGAAGTCCTATACTAGTATGTATACAGAAATTACAAGATTTTCAGACTCTTCAGAAGCAGGGTTCTCTCCCGGAGTCAGCTGTGACAGCATGATGTAGTGCATCACTTATAAGGAAGCTTGTAAATGTTAAAGTGAAATGAAGAGGGGTAGAGAATTTAGGACTGATAGGACTGTGATGGAATCTGATGTCCATACCTGGGCACAATTGTAGAAAGTTTGTAGTTGGCTGAATACGTGGCTGTGTATATAAATGGAGAGTACTCTGGAAATGGCACAGAGTATTGGGGTCATGGAGGAGACGAGGGACGGCTGTAGCCTACTAGGTGGTTAAATGATACCATGTGTCATGTAATGGAGGCCTCTGTGGTCTGGGAAATTCTGTGTCATGGCAATATATTTGAACCTGGCTTCTAGGGTCAGGGATCTGTCGATTTCCATATGCACGGAATAACCAACTTAGCGACTTGCAGAAGGTGACAGGTGAGGGAACGTTTATACACAGCTTGGGGCATCAGGAACATAAAGAGTAGTGTCACTGCAGGGGAGTCCGAGAGTACAAGATAGATGACCTCACGTATATTTTTAAGGACCGCCGTCCAAAAGCGCAGCAGGGCCAGACCCACCATATATGAGCCAGTTGTAAACAGGAGAACTCCCTTTGGTTCCAGGCCTCAACATCCCTATTAAATCTTACCAGTAAGGGAAGGTTGTTGTTGGCATATAATTGGGAGAAGTCACTGGAGATCTTAGCTTCCATATAAATGAAATTAGTTTTGAGGGCTGCAACCGTGGAAGTGGGGAGGGAGACATTAAGGGCTTCTTACTTAGGATTAATTTTAAAATAAGACCACTCTCTGAAATGGGACAACTCAGACATCAGGGAGGGGAGGGAGACATGCGGGTTTGTGAGATAAACCAAGAGATCAGCAAATGCCGAACATTTGTATTCCACTCCACTTATGGATATAGACCGGATGGAGGCCTTCAAGTGCTCCATGACAAGAACATACTAAAAAGGGGACAGGGGGCAACTTTGATGGGTGCCGTTGTGCATCATGAAAGGCATGGAGAGGAAGACATTAAGTTTTATCTGGGCACAGGGGGACTGTAAAGTGAAATTTTTGCGGTAAATGAGGGGCCCAGCCTTATATGTTAAAGGGTGCCATGAAGGGCAGGCCGGGCAGTTTGGTTGAACGCCTTCTCTGTGTTTAATGACAAAATCAAAAGTGGGAGTTGGTGAGTTTGCGCATTGTGGATGATATTCCAAGTTTTAAGTGTGTTGTTGCGGGCCTGCCGGCCCAGTACCGAGCCAACTTGGTCAGGATGTATTAAAGCAGGTATATGTAGATTTTACCTATTAGCCAAAAGCTTTGCATACATTTTCAGATCCACGTTTAACAAGGAGATGAGCCGATAACTGGCGCGAAGTTGACAGGTCTTTGCATGGTTTAGGGAGGGCCGAAAAATCTCTTCCCATCTAATCGGAAGTCTCCACAGGTAGATGATTGAATAGGGAGGCCTGGACATGAAATGGTGGTCGGGGGAAGTTGGAAGGTTTTAGTGACCTGAATATAAGGTGTGGAAGAAATCAGCAATCTCAGGTGTAGTAGTATGAACTACAGAACCAGGGTAAGATTTAATACTTAGTATATGGGATTGAGAAATTTGATCTCTAAGGGCCCTAGCCAACATATGTCCACTTTTGTTGCCGTATTCATAAAATTTGCTGTGACAAACCTAAATGATGCGCATTGTAGGTCCCATAAGGTCGGGACGGAAAGCGATAGCTTATGGGCTAGTTCGAGGGAGCTCACTTTTTGAATGGCTATTTTAAGGGAGTGAGGATTTATTTCTTGAGACAGGTACCATGTTTTAGAAGAACACATTGAAGCACGCAGGAGATGGGGGTCATGGGAATGGTCAGAAGTGAAGTGGCCAATGTTTTGCGACAGAACAGCAACCCAGTCAGTTTTGAGAAGCAGGAACTCATTGAGTCTCCAGCACAGAGGGCTGTTAGTAAAGAATGGGGCAAAAGACAGGGGCCTAGTCTGACCAGAGGATCTTAACTATGGATAAAGAGACTGTCCAGGGGAGGGCACTGTGATGAAGGAGGTTGTAGCCTAAGCGACTGTAAGTGCCATGGGGGGGGGGGTAGTAAAATCTATAATTCTTGTCTGAGAGGTGTTGAAGTCGCAACATATCATACAACTGGAGTTTTGTCAGCACGCGTTTAACTCACTTAATGGTACTATAGGTCAAACAGTATATGTCATAGTAATTATCCATGTTCGAATTAAAAGTGAGATTAAGGTCCCCGCATAGTACCACAGTCTCCCGGACTAGGGGGTGGGCTGTATCAACTAGTTCCAAAAGGAAGGCGACCTGACACTGATTGGTAGCATATGCATTGATCGTCCTTCATAATTAATCGTAAAGGTTTTTGTGGGTGAGAGATTTGTGGATGGTTACTGAAACTCAACGGGATCTAGAGTGATGATTGTTACTGAATTACCAGTGACTGGGTCTGTTCCACAGAACTGGCACATAGCAAATGTGGAGCCAATATTTAAAAAGGGGTTAAAAAGTGAGCCCGGAAACTATAGCCCTGTAAGTTTAACCTCCATTGTTGGTAAAATATTTGAGTTTTTTTTTTAAGAGATGCTATTCTCGAGTATCTCAATACAAATAAACTGCTAACGCAGCATCAGTATGGGTTTGTGAGGGATCTGTCCTGTCAAACCAATCTGATTAGCTTCTATGAGGAGGTAAGTTTTAGACTGGACCTGGGTAACGCTGTGGATGTTCTGTATCTAGACTTTTCCCAGGCTATTGATACTGTGCCGCATAAAAGTTTGGTAAATAAAATAAAAATGCTGGGACTGGGGGAAAATATGTGTAATTGGTTCAACAACTGGCTCAGTGATAGAAAACAGAGGGTGGTTATCAATGGTATATCCTCAGAGTGTGTTGCAGTTACCAGTCGGGTTCCACAGGGGTCATTTTTGGGACCTCTTCTTTTTAATATGTTTATAAATGACCTTGTCGAGTGTAATTTCAGTATTTGCAGATGATACTAAGCTCTGTAAAGTAATCAACACAGAGGAGGATAATGTAATACTACAGAGGGATTTGGGGGAAGCTGGAGGATTGGGCAGGGAAATAGCAAATGAAGTTTAATGTGGATAAATGTAAGGTTATGCACTTGGGCTGAGGAAACAGATTTTACAATTATGCCATAAATGGTAATAGACTGGGTAAAATTACCACTGAAAAAAATTTGGGGATGTTCGTGGACAGTACATTTACCTTTAGCAACTAGTGCCAGGTAGCTGCTGTCAAGGCAAATAAAATTATGGGATGCATTAAAAGAGGCAAAGATGCTCGTGACAAGAACATAGTTTTGCCTCTATACAAATCACTAGTCAGAACACAAATGGAATATTGTGTACAATTTTGGGCACCTGTGTATAAGAAGGAAATAGCTGAATTAGAATGGGTGCAAAGCAGGGCGACCAAGGTAATTAAGGGAATGTGCGGATTGCAGTACCAAGAAAGGTTATCAAACTTGGGGCTATACAGAAAAAAGACGGCTTACGGGCGATCTAATTACAATGTACAAATATATAACTGGACAGTACAGAGATCTTTCTAATGATCTTTTTACACCTAGGTCTGTAACAAAGACAAGGGGGCATCCTCTATGTCTAGAAGAGAAAAAGTTTCACCACCGTCACAGAATCTTTACTGTAAGAGCAGTGAGACTATGGAACTTCCTGCCACTGGATGTTGTGATGGTTGATTCATTGAAGTTCAAGAAGGGCCTTCAAGACTTTCTTGAAAAATATAATATTACAGATTATGAGTACTAGGTTCTGGAGATGGGAAGTTGATACGGGGATCTATTCTGATTTTCATATTTGAGTCAGGGAGGAGGTTTTACCGTAATGAGGCAATTGGCATCAACCTCATGGGGGCTTTGCCTTCTTCTGGATTAACACAATAGGATTATAGGTTGGACCTTTGACTTTTTTCAACCTTATCTATTATGTAACTATGTATGTCGTTTTTGTTTTCAATAATGGACATTTGGCCCTATTTAACCCCTTAAGGACGCAGCCTAGTTTGGGCCTTAAGGCTCAGAGCCCATTTTTCAAATCTGACATATTTCACTTTATGTGGTAATAACGTCGGAATGCTTAAACCTACCCAAGCGATTTTGAGATTGTTTTCTCGTGACACTTTGGGCTTCATGTTCGTGGTAAAATTTGGTCGATATATTCAGTCTTTATTTGTGAAAAATTTCAAAATTTAGAGAAAATTTACAAAAAATAGCATTTTTCAGAATTTAAATGCATCTGCTTGAAAAACAGACAGTTATACCACCCAAAATAGTTACTAGTTCACATTTCTCATATGTCTACTTTAGATTGGCATCGTTTTTTGAACATTATTTTATTTTTCTTGGACGTTACAAGGCTTAGAACATAAACAGCAATTTCTCATATTCTTAAGAAAATTTAAAAAGCCTTTTTTTGAAGGTACCAGTTCAGTTATGAAGTGGATTTGAGGGGCCTATGTATCAGAAACCCCCATAAAACACCCCATTTTAAAAACTAGACCCCTCAAAGTATTCGAAACAGCATATAGAAAGTTTTTTAACCCTTCAGGCATTTCACAGGAATTAAAGCAAAGTGGAAATGAAATTTGCAAATTTCATTTTTTCTGCTGAATTTCAATATTATAAAACAAATTTCTGTAACAGAGAAGGTTTTACCAGAGAAATACTACTAAATATGTATTGTCCAGATTCTGCAGTTTTTAGAAATGTCCCACATGTGGCTCTACTGCGCTCGTGGACTAAAACACAAGCCCCAGAAGCAAAGAAGCACCTAGTGCATTTTGAGGCCTCTTTTTTATTAGAATATATTTTAGGCAGCATGCCAGGTTTGAAGAGGTGTTGAGGTATCAAAACAATGGAAACCCACCAGAAGTGACCCCATTTTGGAAATTACACCCCTCAAGGAATTCATTTATGGTTTTTGTTATCATTTTGACCGCACAGTTTTTTCACAGCACCTATTTGAATTGGGCTGTGAAATGAAAAAAATGATATTTTTTCCAATAAGATGTCATTTTTGATCAAAATTTCTTATTTTCACAAGGAACAACATACCCCATTTTGTTGCCCAATTTGTCCTTAGTGCGGCAATACCCCATTTGTGGTGATAAACTGCCCTTTGGGCCCATGGGAGGGCTCAGAAGGAAAGGACCACCATTTGGCCTACTGGAGCTTTTCTGGTGCTAAGTCATGTATGCAGAAGCCCCTGAGGTACCAGTACAGTTGAAACCCCCGAGAAGTGACCCCATTTTAAAACCTAGACCCCTTAAGACATTCATCTAGAGGTGTAGTGAGCATTTTGACCCCACAGGTACTGTGTAAAAGATAATGCGCAGCAGATGGTGCAGTGTGAGATTTGCAATTTTATATATATATGTCATTTCAGTGTCCAATATATTGTGCCCAGCATGCGCCACCGGAGATATACACCCCTTAAATTGTAATGTGGGTTCTCCTGGGTACGGCAATACCCTACATGTGGCTGTTATCAGCTGCCTGGGCATACGGCAGGGCTCAGAAGGGAAAGATGAGGGGGGTAAGCTGTGTGGAGTGCATCAGGGTAAATTAAAAATCAAGGGATGTATGATACATTTTAAAACAATCTTTTATACAGAGCCCTGGTTTTTCGGGACACGTGTCACATTGGTATATTGTGACTTTCCTTATCCCCCTCTTATAGCAGACTCTGCACCTCTTTTGACTCTTTCCCTTTCCACCGGTTTGGGGAACTTCTCCTGGAAAGTGTTGCCTTGGTACGATGCGTGTGGCCTCGCTTCCAGAAGTACTGGGTGCCCCCCTTCCTGGTCCCTAAAGATTAGATCTTGAAATTCCAGGAAAGTTCCCCTCTGTCCTGCACATCGACGTAGCACGTACGCATTGTACAAAGCCATCTGTATGATGTGCCCGGCCAGCTTCTTATATCACACCGCATGGCGCTGTAGGGCTTCAGGACTTGATTTGACAAGTCCATCCCTCCAATGTACCTATTATAGTCCAGGATGCAGTCTGGTTTGGGGGTGGCCTTTCCTTTATATATCCTAAATCTGTAGGTATACCCTGATGCACTCTCACATAGCTTATACATCTTCACGCCATACCTTGCCCTCTTACCCGGCAGGTACTGGCGGAATTGAACCCTCCCTTTAAAATGTACCAGGGACTCCTCAATAGAAATACACTTCTCGGGGGTGTATGCTTGGGAAAACCGGGCACTGAAACGGTCTAATAGGGGTCTCCGTTTATACAAACGGTCAAAACTGGGGTCATCTCGGGGTGGGCACGGCTCATTATCAGCATAATGTAAGAAGCGAAGTATTGCCTCATTTATTTATTTTTTTAGGTTCCAGTTCAGTTCTGAAGTTGCTTTGAGGGGCCCATATATTAGAAACCCCTATTAAACACCCCATTTTAGAAACTAGACCCCTCAAAGTATTCACAACAGCATTTATAAAGTTTATGAACCCTTTAGGTGTTTCACAGAAATTTAGAGCAAAGTAGAGGTGAAATTTACTTTTTTTTTTTTGTCAGAAAATCCTCTTTATACCATTTTTTTTATAACACAAAAGGATTTATCAGAGAAACACAACTTAATACTTATTGCCCAGATTCTGCAGTTTTGAGAAATATCCCACATGTGGCCCTAGTGCGGTAATGGACTGAAGCACCGGCCTCCGAAGCCAAGGTGCACCTAGTGGATTTTGAGGCCTCTTTTTTATTAGGCACCATGTCCGGTTTGAAGAGGTCTTGTGGTGCCAAAACATTGGAAACCCCCCAAAAGTGACCCCAATTTGGAAACTAGACCCCTTGAGGAATCCATTGTAGTTTTCTTGGGGTGCATGCGGCTTTTTGATCAGTTTTTATTCTATTTTTAGGTGGCGTGGTGACTAATAAACAGCAATTCTACTATTGTTTTTTTATTCTATTTTTTTTACAGCGTTCACCGTGCTCTATAAATGACATATTCACTTTATTCTGCGGGGCGCTACGATTACGGCGATACCAGATGTTTATAGTTTTTTTTTATGTCTTATGGCGTTTGCACAATAAAATACGTTTTGTAAACAATCATTCAGTTTTTGTGTTACCTTATTCTAAGAGCCATAACGTTTTTATTTTTCCATCAATAAAGCCGTGCGAGGACTTATTTTTTGCGTAACGAACTGTAGTTTCGATCAGTACCATTTTTCGGTACATGAGACTTTTTGATCTCTTTTTATTCCATTTTTTGGGAGGTGAAGTGACCAAACAATTGTTATTGTGGTACGGTTTATTATTTTTTTTTTTTACGGCATTCACCGTGCGGGATAAATAACAAAATTATTTTGTAGTTCAGGCCGTTACGGACGCGGCGATACCAATTATGTATAGTTTATTTGTTTGTTTATATATTTTTATTAATAATAAATGACTGATAAGGGAAAAAGGGGGATTTTTACTTTTATTACTTTTAAAACGTTTATTTTCTTATTTTTACAAAACTTTTTTTAACTTTTTTTTTACTTTATTACTTTGTCCCACTAGTGGACTTGAGGGCAGGAGGCCCTGATCGCTATTCTAATACACTGCACTACATGCGTAGTGCAGTGTATTAGAACTGTCAGCTACTCACTGACAGCAAGCATAGTGGGTCCTGACGTTGTCAGGACCCACTAGGCTTCCGTCTATGGCATAGCCGGACACCATTGTTTGGTGTCCGGTTGCCATAGTCACCATCGCCGGCCGCTATCGTGTAGCAGGCCGGCGATGGCGGATTAACCCCTAAGAAGCCGCGATCGCTATTGAACACGGCTTCTGAGGGGTTAATCGGCGGGGAAGCTCCGCGATCGGTCCCGGCACATTGAGTAGTGATAGTCTGCTGTCGGAAACAGCAGCTATCACAGCTCATGAACGCGCCCCGCACGAACGGCGCCGTGTTTACTCCATGACATACTATTATGTCATGGAGCGCGAACGATGCACTTACCATGACATAATAGTATGTCCTGGAGCGTTAAGGGGTTAAAATGTGTTTTCTGGAAGCATGCAACATGTACGTCTTATAGGTGACAAAAGATGTGCACTCATTTCTCTAGCATACTTAGTCCCTTTACATTGCATGAGGCTATAGTAAAGTCAGTCATATGTATAGTTGAGGATGCAGCCTTGGAGCCATCTGGATATATAAGACAGGACAGATGTCCAGGGACTCAACGGTGGTGAGAGAGGGAGGAAGAAATCTGTGGAAGGAGAAAACAAAAATACAAGAAGACAAAAACAACAATAGCAGAGTAGGCAGTATAAGGGGCATCAGTAGCAAAGATGCGTCCACAGGAGTCGCGGGTTCAGAGAGCTGCCAGGCATCCAGGATTTCAGCCACAGCGGCCAGGGATGCATTGCCGTCAACTGAGGCGGTAGCCAGAGTAGAAGAGGGCAACACACTCAAGCCCACAGAGTCCATTAGGACTATGAAAACAAGGGAAGTGTCGGGTCCGCTTGCAGGCTGGGGAACAGGAGAAACAAAAAAATGGATGGCTATCTTAAGACAAGGCCAGCGGCGTAACTACCGCGGTAGTAGCCGTAGCGGCTGCTACGGGGCCCGCGGCCTGAGGGGGCCCGTGCCGCCAGCTGACACCCCCCCATATGCTCGGTGGCGCCGCTAGCAGCCGTTATGGCTGCTACAGCGGTAGCGCCGCTACTATGGGGCCCGCGCCACCTAGCCTCCAACAAGTATGGGCCAGGCGACACAGGCCCTCTCATGCCTGTAGACGTCGCTAGCACCAGAGGGGGCCCTGGTGGTAGCGACAGCCAAATACATGCGCTGAATGGCCGGGTTGGGCCTTACAATGACGCTGATTGGCTAGCGGTGCGATGACGTCATTGTGTCGCTTCCTTGCTTGAAAGGCACTGATTGACGGGCAAGTAATTCTGCCCCGCCAATCAGCGTCATTGGACGACGCTCGTTCAGCTCCTGCAGACCCGCTCAGAAGAGAGCATGTCTGCATTGCCAGCGAACAGCGTGGGAATAGGATCATGTGAGTATGTAAAGTTTTTTTGTTTTTTTTCTCATAAAACTGTTAATGGCATTAGTGGGGGCACTAGCTACAGGGTGGTCTATATGTGGAGCACTATATACAGGGGGAGCTATATGTGAGACACTATAGAGGGGTGGGCTATATGTACAGCACTATCTATAGGGGAACTATTTTTTTTAAGGGCACTTTCTATAGGGGTGGGCTATATGTGGGACACTATATAGAGGGGTGGGTTACCTGTGGGGCACTAGCAACAAGGTGGCTATATGTAGGGCACTGTCTACAGAGGTGGGCTATACATGGAGCACTACCCATAGGGGAAGCTATATGTAGGGCAGCACGGTGGCTCAGTGGTTATCACTATTGCCTTGCAGCTCTGGAGTGCCTATGTGGGCACTATCTACATGGGCTGTATGTAGGACACTATCTACAAGGGCTTCTATGTAGGTTACTATCTACAGAGGCTCTATGGGGGTCACAATCTACAGGGGGCTATCGGGGCACTATCTACAGGGGGAACGGTGTGTGTGTGTGTGTGTGTGTGTGTGTGTGTGACAGTGTATGGTACTATTATAATCAGGGACACAGTGTATGGTGCTATTATAGTTAGAGGTGCAAGAGGTGTTGAGAATCTTAACTTTGTTTATAGGTGCAGAAATGTTTTAAAAGTGAGAAGCTGAAGACATCTGAGCGGAAAACTGCAGAAATAAGTCATGGCCGGTAGAAATCCATCATAGATGTCTGGACCGGAGGGAGAAGAAAAGAACTAGAATCTGAGACGTCACCGGTGAGTCACTTAATGTAAATGTTTATTCTGCCTCTAATCAGCACTGTAGTCACTGTATGATCTGCAGCGAGATGATTATGACATGTTTTATTTTTGTGAAACAGCATCTCCCAGCATATCCTCACCATTGTTCGGGCAATGCTGGGAGCTGTAGTTTTACGCCATACAAACCTATACGACAGGGGTTGCACTAAATTGAGCTGTATTTTTTCTGGTGTTGTATATATGTACTGATCTTAGTTCTGATGCTGTATGTAAGTACTGAGCTTGGTTCTAATGCTGTATATACGTATGACATTGGTTTTGGTGCTGTGTATACACTACCATTCAAAAGTTTAGGGTCACTTAGAAATTTCCTTATTTTTGAAAGAAAAGCACAGTTTTTTTCAATGAAGATAACATTAAATTAATCAGAAATACACTCTATACATTGTTAATGTGCTAAATGACTATTCTAGCTGCAAACGTCTGGTTTTTAATGCAATATCTACATAAGTGTATAGAGGCCCATTTCCAGCAACCATCACTCCAGTGTTCTAATGGTACATTGTGTTTGCTAACTGTGTTAGAAGGCTAATGGATGATTAGAAAACACTTGAAAACCCTTGTGCAATTATGTTAGCACCGCTGTAAACAGTTTTGCTGTTTAGAGGAGCTATAAAACTGACCTTCCTTTGAGCTAGTTGAGAATCTGGAGCATTACATTTGTGGGTTCGATTAAACTCTCAAAATGGCTAGAAAAAGAGAGCTTTCATGTGAAACTCGACAGTCTATACTTGTTGTTAGAAATGAAGGCTATTGCATGCGAGAAATTGCCAAGAAACTGAAGATTTCCTACAACGGTGTGTACTACTCCCTTCAGAGGACAGCACACACAGGCTCTAACCAGAGTAGAAAGAGAAGTGGGAGGCCCCGCTGCACAACTGAACAACAAGACAAGTACATTAGAGTCTATAGGTCCTCAACTGGCAGCTTCATTAAATAGTACCCGCAAAACGCCAGTGTCAACGTCTACAGTGAAGAGGCGACTCCGGGATGCTGGAAGAGTGCCTGCCGCCATCTGTCAAGCATGGTGGAGGTAATGTGATGGTCTGGGATTGCTTTGGTGCTGGTAAAGTGGGAGATTTGTACAAGGTAAAAGGGATTTTGAATAAGGAAGGCTATCATTCCATTTTGCAATGCCATGCCATACCCTGTGGACAGCGCTTGAATGGAGCCAATTTCATCCTACAACAGGACAATGACCCAAAGCACACCTCCAAATTATGTAAGAACTATTTAGGGAAGAAGCAGGCAGCTGGTATTCTATCTGTAATGGAGTGGCCAGCGCAGTCACCAGATCTCAAGCACATAGAGCTGTTGTGGGAGCAGCTTGACCGTATGGTATGAAAGAAGTGCCCATCAAGCCAATCCAACTTGTGGGAGGGCCTTCTGGAAGCATGGGGTGAAATTTCTCCCGATTACCTCAGCAAATTAACAGTTAGAATGCCAAAGGTCTGCAATGCTGTAATTGCTGCAAATGGAGCATTCTTTGAAGAAAGCAAAGTTTGAAGGAGAAAATTATTATTTCAAATAAAAATCATTATTTCTAAACTTGTCAATGTCTTGACTATATTTTCTAGTCATTTTGCAACTCATTTGATAAATATAAGTGTGAGTTTTCATGGAAAACACAAAATTGTCTGGGTGACCCCAAACTTTTGAACGGTAGTGTATATGTAATGAGTTTGGTTCTGGTGCTGTATATATGTACTGAGCTTGGTTCTGGGGATGTATTTATGTACTGAGGTTGGTTCTGGTTCTGTATTTATGTACTGAGGTTTGTTCTGGTGCTGTATTTATGTACTGAGGTTGGCTCTGGTGCTGTATTTATGTACTGAGGTTTGTTCTGGTGCTGTATTTATGTACTGAGGTTTGTTCTGGTGCTGTATATATGTATGGGCTTGGTTCTAATGCTCTATTTATGTACTGAGCTTGGTTCTAGTGGTGTATATATGTACTGAGCTTTGTTTTGGTGCTGTATATATGTCAGAGCTTGGTTCTAGTGCTGTATTTATGTACTTAGCTTGGTTCTAGTGCTGTATTAATGTACTGATCTTGGTTGTGGTACTGTATTTATGTACTGAGCTTGGTTGTGGTGCTGTATATATGTCAGAGCTTCGTTCTGGATCTGTAGTTATATAGGATATATTTAATAATAACAAAATTGCCGGGCAGATGGAATTGTTCTCAATTCATTGTATATTTAATGGGAATCTGTCAACCCCTTGAACTGCCACCATGCGGTAATACATGTCTTGACAATATTTCCAAACATTCCCTTGTATGTTTTTTTCAGATGCAGCAAAATTCTTAAAATCCACTTTTAAAACGGTGCACACTATATGCTAATTACTCTTCAGAGGGTCATGGGGCGGTGCCGCTATCCTGAAGAATCACATAGTCCTGCCTCCAAACCCGTGACATCTCCCTGGCTGATACAACTTTCTCGGATGCGCCATTGTCTTGTGGCACTATACACAAGGGGGGGGCTGTGTGGCACTTTACACAAAGGGGGCTGTGTGGCACTATACACAAGGGGGAGCTGTGTGGCACTATACACAAGGGGGTGCTGTGTGGCACTATACACAAGGGGGTGCTGAGTGGCACTATACACAAGGGGGAACTGTATGGCACTATTTACAAGGGGGAGGGCTGTGGCTCTATCTACAGGGGGCTGAGTGTGGCGCAATCTACAGGGGTCTGTGTGTGGCACTTTCTACTAGGGGGGCTGTGCTGCACTTTCTACTAAGGGGGGCTTTGTGGCGCTATATACAAGGGAGGGGGGCTGTGTGGCATTATATACAGTGGGAGCTGTATAGCGCTATATACAGTGGGGGCTTTAACCCCTTCCCGCAATTTCACGTACAGTTACGTCATGGGCGATGGCCTATTCCCGCATCTCCACGTAACTGTACGTCATGGAGATGAAGCTGGCTCAGGAGCTGAGCCAGCGACATCACCGCCGGGTGACAGCTGTATGTTACAGCTGGCACCCTGAGGTATCGGCCAGGACCGGAGCTAGCCTCCGATCCGACCAATTAACCCCTCACATGCTGCGTTCAATAGAGATCGCAGCATGTGAGGAGTTTATAGCCATCGGCACCCCAGCAACGTGATCGCTGGGTTGCTGGTGGCTGCAAAGGCGATCGGAGGGCTAATGCTTACCTCCCTGTCCGCCAGCAACAGAATCCTCCTATGCCCCGTCGTCGGCGGGGCCCAGGAGGCTTCCGGTAGCATCGGCAAGATGGCGCCGGCTCAGCTTCTGGCTCAGAAGCTGAGCCGGCGTCATCAGCAGTGGGTGTCCGCTGTATGTTACAGCGGACACCCCGATCTATCGCCAGGAATCGGAGCTAGCTCCGATTCCTGACATTAACCCCTTCGATGCAGCGATCCATTGTGATCGCTGCATCCTAGAGGTTTGTAGCAAATCGGCAGCCTTGCCACGCGATGGCAAAGCTGGCGACTGCTACCATGGCAACAGGAGCCCTAACAATGGACTCCTGTCTGCCATTACGTAAGCTGATTAGGCCCCGCCCAGAGGCGGAGCCTGATTGGCTTGCTGTCAGTGAACAACTGACAGTTCTATTACATTGCACTACATAGGTAGTGCAATGTATTAGAACGTCAAACAAACAGTTGGACTTTCAAGTCCCCTAGTGGGACTAAAGAAAAGTGTAAAAAAAAAGTGTAAAAAAAGTAAAAATAAAAGTTGTAAAAAATACAATAAAAGTTTCAAATAATAACACAAAACACAATCACCCTTTTTCCCTTATCAAGTCATTTATTATTGAAAAAAATAATAAAGCCATACATATTTGGTATCGCTGCGACCGTAACGACCTGAACTATAAAAATATTATGTTATTTATTCCGCACAGTGAACGCCGTAAAAAAAAATAACTAAAAAATACTGACATAATTGCTATTTTTTGGTCACTTTGTCTTCCAAAAATTGAAATAAAAAGTGATCAAAAAGTCGCATGTATCCAAAAATGGTACCTATGAAAACTTTAACTCGTCTCGCTAAAAATAAGCCCTCATACAGCTCCGTCAACGAAAAAATTAAAACCGTTATGTCTCTCACAACATGGCGACAGAAAAAATCCATTCTCTTTACAAAGGTTATTTTATTGTGCAAAAAGTTGTAAACATAAAAAGTGCTATAAATTAGGTATCACCGGAATCGGACTGACCCACAGAATAAAGCTAACATGTAATTTATAACACATGGTGAACGCTGTATAAAAAGAACTAAAAAAATATGCCAGAATTGCTATTTTTTGGTCACCTTGCCTCCCAAAAAAAAAGGATAACAAGTGATCAAAAAGTCGCATGTACCCCAAAATGGTACCAATAAAAACTACAGCTCGTCACACAAAAAAAAACAGCCCTCATACCACTACGTCTATGAAAAAATAAAATTAGTCAAGGCACCAATAAGCCAGGAAATAAAAATATGCAGTTGTGCCGGCCCGAGGGGAACATTTCTTCTGTTTCAAGTGGCGAATTATCAAGGCCCCTAAAATTAGGGATCCAGGAAGGGGAGGGCCCAAACATATCTGCTGGAAGTGAGGGCGCCCGTATTATACCAGGACAACACTTTCCCAGCAAAATTCCCCAAACTTCAAAGGCGCGGAGTGTGGATCAAAAGGGGGATAATAAAGGACGCCATATATCAGTGCGACACCGGCCTGTGCAGAAAGGATTGTGTCACAGCGTAACACACATCTATGGATTATTTTATTGTTTTTTTTTACCCCACTATACCACCTGACTATGCCCCTTATATGCTCTGCCCGCCTTACATATGCCCTACATTAGAAACAGAAACACCAGTAAGACTCCAAACAAAACTACTACAAGCAAAATCCACGCTCCAAAAGCCAAATGGCGCTACCTCCCTTCTGAACCCTACAATGTGCCCAAACAGCAGTTTACTTCCACATATATGGCATCGCCATACCCGGGAGAACCCTTTTAACAATTTTTGGGGTGTGTGTCTCCAGTGGCACAAGCTGGGCGCCACATATTGGCATATCTATTGAAAAACCATTTTCACTCTGCAACATCACGTGTACACCAATTTCTGCAAATCACCTGTGGGGTTAATATGCTCACTACACCCCTAGGTGAATACCTTGAGGGGTGTAGTTTCCAAAATGGGGTCACTTCTGGGGGGGATCCACTGTTTTGGTCCCACAGGGACTTTGCAAATGCGACATAGCGCCCAGAAACCAATCCAGCAAAATCTGTACTCCAAAAGCCAAATGGCGCTCTTTCCCTTCTAAGCTCCGCCGTGTGTCCAAAAAGCCGTTTATGACCACATGCAGGTTTTTGTTTTACTCGGGAGAAATTGCTTTACAAAAGTAGTGGTGCATTTTCTCCTTTTAGTCCTTGTGGAAATTAGGAAAAATTAGCTAAACCTAAATTTTCTTTGAAAGAATGTAGATTTTCATTTTCACGGCCTACTTCCAATAATTTCTGCAAAAAACCTGCAGGGTCAAAATGCTCACTATACCCCTAGATAATTTCCTCAAGGGGTATAGTTTCCAAAATGGTGTCACTTTTGGGTGATTTCCGCTGTTTTGGTGCCGCAAGAGCCTTTCAAACCCGACATGGAGCCTAAAATATTTTCTAATAAAAAGGAGGCGCCAAAATCCTCTAGGTGCTCCTTTATTTCTGAGGCCGGTGCTTCAGTCAATAAGTGCACCAGGGCCACATGTGGGGTATTTCTAAAAAGTGCAAAATCTGGGCAATAGATATTGAGTTGCGTTTCTCTGGTAAAACTTTCTGTGTTACAAAAAAAATAGATGAAAAATGAATTTCTGCACAAAAAAAAAGAAATTTGAACATTTCACATCTACTTTGCCTTAATTCCTGTGAAACATCTAAAGGGTTAAGAAACTTTCTAAATGCTGTTTTGAATACTTTGAGGGGTGAAGTTTTTAAAATGGCGTGACTTATCGAGGGTTTCTAATATATAAGGCCTTAAAATCCACATCACAACTGAACTGGCCCCTGTAAAAATAGCCTTTTGAAATTTTCTTGAAAATGTGAGAAATTGCTGCTAAAGTTCTAAGCCTTGTGATGTCATAGAAAAATGAAAGGATGTTCAAAAAAACGATCTAAAGTAGACATATGGCTGATGTTAATTAGCAACAATTTTGTGTGGTATTACCATCTGTCTTACAAGCTGATACATATAAATTTAGAAAAATGCAAATTTTTGCAATTTTTCAAACATTTTTGGTGTTTTTCACAATTAAATATTTAATGTATCGAGCAAATTTTGCCAGTAACATAAAGTCCAATGTGTCACGAGAAAACAATCTCAGAATCGCTTGGATAGGTAAAAGCATTCCGGAGTTATTACCACCTAAAGTGAAACATGTCAGATTTGAAAAAATTGGCTGTGTCCTGAAGGCCATAACAGGCTGTGTCTTGAAGGGGTTAAGGTAATATCTACAGGGGGCTGTATGGCACTATCTACAAGGGGAGGTGGGGGCGCTATCTACAAATGGGATCTGACACTGTCTATAGGCGGGGCTATATAGCATTGTCTACAGGGGGGCTGTATGGCACATTCTAAAGGGGGCACTATTTATAAGGGGGGCTGCTTGTGGTCAAGAGTTTGCTATGGGGCCCAGTCTTTCCTAGTTACGCCCCTGGACGAGGCCATGGGTAGAAGCAATGCCCCAGACTGCATTGTTACTGGTCTTAAATAATTAGCATTTTCCTAAATTTGAAATCCTCTGCTTCTTAAATGGATGATGATACTACACAAATTAAGTATATTACAAAACAGACCCTCTTTTACACTGCTCTGTAGAATTAGTGTCACGGAGCAGGTTAGTGGACCCACTAGGCCGTACCGCCGCAGCGGGGAGGCAGCTGGCCAAACAACAGGACACCCCAGAAATACAATGTCCCGCACAAGGGTACCTGAATAGTCCAGATGGTGGCCGCAGCTCTGGCACAGATGAGATGGGTGCAGCAGATGGCGCCAAACGTGGCGGATGACACAGGAGTCGCAAGTTGCGCCAGACGTGGCGGATTCCTCCAGACATGGCAGATAACACAGGACGTGGCGGATTCCTCCTGATGTGGCAGATTCCTCTGGACGTGGCAGATGACACAGGACGTGGCGGATTCCTCCAGACGTGGCAGATGACACAGGACGTGGCGGATTCCTCTGGACATGGCAGATGACACAGGACGTGGCACGACTTGATACTAGGGCAAAGCACGGGAAACAGGAACGGGGAACAAGGTACGGGTAACAACAGGAATGGGAAACACTAAAGGACCATTTGCAAGACAGACTGGGAAAACTAACAACGCTCAGACATTGAACTAGGGGGCTGGACCCCTCTTATAGCCCAGGGTACTCACGGGTCAAAGGTCGTTCAAGATGTCCGGTGCGCGCGCTGCCCCTTTAAGAGCGGGGACGAGCGTGCGCACGCACCCTGCGGGCTCCGGCGGAGGTGAGTGGATGCAAGCGCTGGCGTCTCCTGAGGAGGAGGCTGGGGCCAGCGCTTGCCGACTCGTGGCTGCGGCTGTCAGCGGGAGGCTGGAGTTGACAGGCCGCAGCCACGGACATTACAATTAGTTTATAAGAACCTACATTTTAATATATTTTGAATCACTGGAATATAATAAATTCAATATATCCATGATTTCCTTGGTATGTATGCTAAAAAAATCATTTTAATTTAGACGTCCCCAAGTATTTGCTAGGGCTAAATTTAGGCTATAGTTTCAGACAGACCTCACCAGTGCATTTTCTTCCTATTGTATTTTATCAGGTGAGCTACATGGAAGTGAAACAACTGAGTTTGAATATGCAAATGCAGTGATACATCTGTAGATTGTCCGATGAGCCAACAAGTATTACAATCTGCAGAAGTAGTTGTAGCATCACTGGCACAATGTTTACATTTTCTATGTTACTCAAAACTTATTTTTCATTTTAGTTTCAATTCTTAAAGGGAATGTGATGCTAGAAAAATTATTATTTTTTTTTTTAGTTAAACAATTAGTGTATAGGTGCTTAAACATTGTTCTAATTTTTGTAATTTTTTTCACGAGTCAGGAAATATTATAAATTAGATTCTAATTTATAATATTTCCCAGCGCTGGTCACTAGATGGAGCAATTCCCAAAATTGCAGCATTGCATGTGGTAAAGCAACCACATTGCTTTATGCTGCAAAATTTGAGAAAACTCACTCGCTCTAGTGAGCTCTCAGAATCCCCCCCTCCTTTATCCTGGCTAGTGCCGGGAGAAACGAGGGGATTGAACGGTCAAACCTCCTACACTGTGTGTCGCCATTTTTTGAGCTAACACACAGTGTAGAAGGTTTACATACACTAGTAAACACACAGTAAAACACTTACATACACAGAAATAACTTACATTCTCCAGCCGCCGCCGCTCCCTCCGGTCCGTCCGCTCCGTCTGCTACCTCCCGCTCCAAGTGCACAAGTCCGGAGCCGCGACCGAAAGTAGTAATCTTACTGTCCGGCCGCGACTTCCGGTCCACAGGAAAATGGCGCCGGACGTCGCACAGTTCAACTTGGACTGTGTGGGAGCGGCGCATGCGCCGTTCCCACACAGATGGCGTACAGCATAGTGGATGGAACGGGCCCCGTTCGCATTCACTATGGGACTGTATATGCCGTATTCCATGTCTGTATGTGTCGTTAATCGACACATACAGAAATGGAAAAAAAAATGGCAGCCCCCATAGGGAAGGAAAAGTTCAAAAATAAAAAAAAGTAAAACACAAACACACAAATAAATATAAAAGTTTTTAATAAAACACTAAAATCAAACTGATGTAAAAAATATTTTTTTCGTGACACTGTTCCTTTAAACTTTTTCTAACATTTTCTGTGCACTAGGAGTGGGTTTCTAATTTTACACAGTATCTTTATAGGCTATTTCTCTGCTATTCTGCTCTTGTAAAATTACTAATTGAATCAAGCAAATGCCAGCCCTGTCGTTCAGTGTCATTAGAAGGAAGTGCCTGAGATAAGGAAATTCCTACAGAATTTGACTCACAACTGTTATCTAGCTTGACCTTTCAAGGGACCTACTGAAGTGTTGTCACTGTGAAGAGATGTAGAGGTCATAATAGGCACTGGGCCAAACAACTTTCATAATGTGTCGGAGCTAGGTGAAAGTGAAGACAGAATCCCTTAACCTGCTCTGACACAACAACATCAAGTCAGCACTACCATATCTTCAGCCACCTCATAACTCTAAAAGGTATGCATGATTGCATTTATGAAAATGCTATTAAAAGGGGACTTGTAGTTGAAATTCAAAAGATTGCCAGGTCTGGAACATATATCTTCATGTAAATTAAAAGTTTTCAGATCAAACGGGCAATCACCGAACACCCTATTATTGAGAAAATGTTGATCTGGATTATTGCAAAAAAACATCAGTAGATGCTTATTTTTCTGTTTTCGTTTTTTCCTTCCTTTAATAAAACATGTCAAACGCAGATATAGGAAGAATTACTTTTCAGCGTCACTCTCTGGGAAGCTTGGAAAATGAAAATTCTGTGCATAGCTTGATAACAAATATGCAAAAAGGATAAAAAGGAAAGGATACAGATCAGTGGAACAAACGAAAACATTTTCTGCAGAGAAAAATTATTTTGCTATACATGGATAGTCAGAATTGAAACTGTGCTGTGATTTATTCTCCAAGCTCTCAAATACTGTATTCAAATTTACTGTAATTTTCTCTTTGTTCATTTCTGGATTCTGGAGATACATACTATTTCAACAACGAGAGTCAACAGTATACTTTTTTAACCCCTTCCCTCTTTGGCCGCTTTTGACCTTCCTGACAGAGCCTCATTTTTCAAATCTGACATGTTTCACTTTATGTGGTAATAACTCCGGAATGCTTTTACCTATCCAAGCGATTCTGAGATTGTTTTCTCGTGACACATTGGACTTTATGTTACTGGCAAAATTTGCCCGATACATTCAGTATTTAATTGTGAAAAACACCAAAATTTAGCGAAAAATTGCAAAAATTAGCAGTTTTCTCAATTTAAATGTATCTGCTTGTAAGACAGGCAGTTATACCACACAAAAATGTTGCTAACTAACATCCCCCATATGTCTACTTTAGATTGGCATCGTTTTTTGATCATCATTTTATTTTTCTAGGACGTTACAAGGCTTAGAACTTTAGCAGCAATTTCTCACATTTTCAAGAAAATTTAAAAATGCTATTTTTACAGGGGCCAGTTCAGTTGTGAAGTGGCTTTGAGGTCCTTAGATATTAGAAACCCCCAATAAGTCACCCCATTTTAAAAACTGCACCCCTCAAAGTATACAAAACAGCATTTAGAAAGTTTCCTAACCCTTTAGACATTGCGCAGGAATTAAGGCAAAGTAGAGGTGAAATTTACAAAGTTCATTATTTTTTTCCAGAAATTCATTTTGAATCCATTTTTTTTGTACCACAGAATGTTTTACCCAAGAAATGCAACTCAATATTTATTGCCCAGGTTTTGCAGTTTTAGGAAATATCCCACATATGGCCCTAGTGTGCTACTGGACTGAAGCACCGGCCTCAGAAGCAAAAGTAGCACCTAGTGGATTTTGGGCCTCCTTTTTATTAGAATATATTTTAGGCACCATGTCAGCTTTGAACAGGTCTAGTGGAACTAAAACAGTGGAAACCCCCCAAAAGTGACCCCATTTGGGAAACTACACCCCTCGAGGAATTTATCTAGGGGTGTAGCAAGCATTTTGACCGGCCAGTTTTTTTGCAAAAATTTTTGGAACTAGGCCATGAAAATGAAAATCTACATTTTTTCAAATAAAATGTTGGTTTAGCTAATTTTTTTTCATTTCCAAAAGAACTAAAGTAGAAAAAGCACCACAACATTTGTAGAGCAATTTCTCCCGAGTAAAACAATACCCCACATGTGGTAATAAACGGTTGTTTGGACACACGGCAGGGCTTAGAATGGAAAGTGCACCATTTGGCTCTTGGAGCTCAAATTTAGCATGAATGGTTTGCGGAGGCCATGTCACATTTGCAAAGCCCCTGAGGTGACAAAACAGTGGAAACCCCCAACAAGTGACCCCATTTTGGAAACTATACCCCTCGAGGAATTTATCTAGGGGTACAATGAGTATTTTGACCGGCCAGTTTTTTTGCAAAAATTTTTGGAACTAGGTCATGAAAATGAAAATCTACATTTTTTCAAATAAAATGTAGGTTTAGCTAATTTTTTTTCATTTCCACAAGGACTAAAGGAGAAAAAGCACCATATCATTTGTAAAGAAATTTCTCCCGAGTAAAACAATACCCCACATGTGGTAATAAACGGCTGTTTGGACACACGGCGAGGCTGAGAAGGGAAAGAGCGCCATTTGGCTTTTGGAACTTAAATTTAGCAGGAATGGTTTGCGGAGGCCATGTCGCATTTGCAAAGCTCCTGAGGGGACAAAACAGTGGAAACCCCCAACAAGTGACCCCATTTTGGAAACTACACCCCATGAGGAAATTATCTAGGGGTACAGTGAGCAGTTTGACCCCACAGGTGTTTTACAGAACTTATTGTAAGTAGGCCGTAAAAATGAAAATCTACATTTTTTCAAAGAAAATGTAGGTTTAGGTATTTTTTTTTCATTTCCACAAGGACTGAAGGAGAAAAAGCACTGCAACATTTGTAAAGCAACTTCTCCCGAGTAAAACAATACCCCACATGTGGTCACAAACATCTGTTTGGACACACGGTAGGGCTCAGAATGGAAGGAGCACCATTTGGATTTTGGAATGGTTTCTGGGTGTCATGTCATATTTGCTGAGCCCCTGTAGTACTAGTACAGTGGAAACACCCCAAAAGTGACTCCATTTGGGAAACTGCACCCCCTGAGGAATCATCTAGCGGTATAGTGAAAATTTTGATCCCAAAGGTTTTTTACTGAATTAATTAGAATTAAGCCACGAAAATGAAAAATAATTTTTTTTTCCAACAAGATGTAGTTTTAGATACACATTTTTAATTTTTACAAGGAATAGAGAAGAAAAAGCACCCCAACATTTGTAAAGTAATTTCTCCCGAGTACGGTAACACCCCATATGTGGTTATAATAGGCTGTTTACATATATGGGAGCATTCAGAAGAAAAGGAGCGGTATTTATCTTTTGGAGCGTAGATTTTGCTGGAATGGTTTGTGGACAGCATGTTGCATTTGCAAAACCACTGATGTACCAAACAAAAGTGACCCCGTTTTAGAAACTACACCCCTAAAGGCATTTATCAAGGGATGTAGTGAGAATTTAGCCCCGTGTACCCCTGAGGACGCTACTTGTTAGCGAAACATGTCGGGGGGGCTTCTAATCTTTTAATACCTGCTACTGACCGGACCTATTATTCATTAGTCAATCTAACTTATTGTACCTAGGAACATTTGCACTGTCAGTATTCATCTGTGCTTGCACTTACAGGCAAGCCGTCCGGTCCTTGGTAGTGAGAATTTTAAATATTCATGTGGTCTGTTCTGCTATACGTAGCTAATAAAGTTTAATTTTATCTTATGGTAGTTGGGAAATTGGGCTTGTCGCCTCTTGGCGATCATTTTCTCCTTTCCTGTCAATTAGTAGTGAGAATTTAGACTCCACAGGTGTTTTTCAGAAATGAATACGCAGTGGATTGTGCAAAGTGAAAATTGCAATTTCTCCACTGATCTGCCCATTCACCGCACAAGATGTTGTGCCCCTAGAGAATCTTACCACATAAATTGTTAAGCGGGTTCTCCCGGGTATGGTAATGCCATACTTGTGGACATAAATTGCTGTTTGGGCACACTGTAGGGCTAAGAAGGGAAAGACCGCCATTTTGAGCATGGATTTTGCTTGGTAATAGTTCTGTTTGGGGTTTTGCTGGTATTTCCGTTTATAATGTGGTGGCATATGTAATCTGTGCGGAGTATATCAGGGGTATATGTAATCTGTGCGGAGTATATCAGGACATAATAAGAGGGTATAATAATTGTGTAAATAATACAATTATCCACAGATGTGTGTTACGATGTGACGCGATCCGTTATGCGCAGGCCGGTGTCGCACTGATAAACGGTTTTCTTTCTTATCCCCCTTTTGTAACGCTCTGCACCTTTTGGGGACTTTTTCTCCTTCGTAGCTTGGGAAATATTGCTGGGAAAGTTTTGCGCTGGTATAATACGGGCGCCCTCGCTTCCAGCGGATGCGCTATGTCCCTTCCCTTTCCTAGTTCCTAAATACTAGGGCCCTGAAACTGAAGGAATGTTCCCCTCCGGCCTGCGCATTGAGATGTTTTTCATCACCGCATTACTAGTGCCGTAACTTTTTTATTTTTCAGTTGATTGAACGGTGTGCGGGCTTGTTTTTTGCGAGACGGGCTGTAGATTTTATTGGTACCATTTTAGAACACATACGACTTTTTGATCACTTTTTATTTCATTTTTTGGTAAAGGAAGTTACCAAAAACAAGCAATTCTGGGATAGTTTTTTATTGGTTTTTTTATCGGCATCCACAGTGTGCCCTAAATTACATGTTAGCTTTATTCTGCTGGTCGATACGATTACGGCGATACCAAATTTATATCGTTTTTCTTATGTATTGCAGCTTTTGCACAATAAAATCACTTTTTTTATAAAATCATTTGTTTTCTGTGTCGACATTCTAAGACCCATAACTTTATTATTTTTGCGTGCACAAAGCGGTGTCAGGGATTATTTTTTGCGGCACGGATTGTCGTTTTTTATTAGTACTATTTTGGAGTAAATGTGACTTTTTGATCACTTTTTATAGCATTTTTTGGAAGGAGATGTGTTCACCGTGCGGGATAAATGACATAATAGTTTTGTAGGTTGGGTCGTTACGGACGCGGCAATACCAACTATGTATAGTTTTTTTTATTTTTACGGTTTTTCCCATAATAAAAGGCTTACTATGGGAAAAAAGTCAGTTTAGCTTTATTTTTATTTGAAATGTGTGTGTTTTTATTGTTTTACCACATTTTTATTAACTTTTTTTTACTTTTTTTACTTGTCCCACTAGGGGACATGAGGGCCTGATGCCCCGATCGCTACTCTAATACACTGCACTACATACGTAGTGCAGTGTATTAGCGCTGTCAGTTATTCACTGACAGAAAGCCTATGAGGACTCGCCGCAGGCGGGTCCTCATCGGCTCCCGTACAAGGCAGACTCGGACGCCATTTTCTGGCGTCCGATTGCCACAGCAACCCAGCGATTGCATCTATTGAGCGCAGCATCTGAGGGGTTAATCTGCCGGATCGGAGAATAGATAATAGATAATACAGCTGTCACCCCGCGGTGATGGTGCCGTCTCTGCTTCTGAGCCCGCACCATCACTGCGCCGTACATGTACGACGCTTTGCGTGAAGCACCTCCCGACAGCGCCGTATATATACGGCGGATGTCGGGAAGGGGTTAATGTGTGACATTTCAGCCTTACGTTCATTAATTGATTCCATTAGTTGTACTTCGTACATTATTGCATTAGATGACATAATGAGCATTTCCTAATTGTTTCATGTTATATATTTTTACATATTTCTAAAATGTGGGAATCTACGGTGTACTAGAAAGGGCATTGTTAAGAAAAGTCTGTGTCTTTAAGATCATCATGACTACTGATCTAGCTTCTGGGCGGTTCTGTTTACTTCCTGAGCCTATCCCACTTCTCTGTCTTCTTCCTGTCAAGTGTAGGGTGGGGTATTCATACCTGGCCTCCTCCCCCTTTCTTTACTTGTGAATTTATATTATATATATATATATATATATATATATATATATATATAGCACACAAAAAAAATGGCGAGCACCAATATCACCTAAACCGCTAAATATAAATAAATATACATTACTGCTAAATCTACTTACAATAGGGAGGTTCTTAGTGCACATTTTGATCAAATTGTGTTTGCCCACCTGCCATGACAAGGCGTCCTCCATAGGTGGGAACCTACGCTGCACATACACCCAGAACTGGGACTAAGGCCTCATGCACACTTCCATCACCGTTTTCACGGCCGTTTTTCACGGATCCGTGTGTCCGTGATTGGAACAGTGTGCACTCCATGTACACTTCCGTGTTTCAGTTTCTGAAACCCTGTTCACACTATGTACACGATATTGTGAGTACCGCAGATGCTATTCGCTGTCTAGCGGTACTCACTGTTCAGGGTGCTGAAAGAGTTACTGCCGATCAGTGCAGCCCTTTAACTCTTTCAGCACCCTGGACAGAGACTACCGCTGGACAGGGAATACCATGCGCGGCGCTCACAATATAGATTAATGGTTCATTAAAAAAAAACTGCAACAACAAAAAAAGCTACTACTTACCCAGAACTCCCTGCTTCTTCCTCAAGTCCAACCTCCTGAGATGATGTTTCAGACCATGTGATCGCTGCAGCCAATCACAGGCTGCAGCGGTCACATGGACTGCCGCGTCTACCAGGGAGGTCGGACTGGATGTCAGAAGAGGGACGCGTCACCAAGACAACAGCCGGGGTACGTATGAACTTATTTTTCTTAATATCGCTGCGTTCCAGCACTAATCAGCAGCCTCTTCTCTCTATCAGTGCTGACAGAGAGAAGGGTCTGCCGATTAGTGCAGTATCTGTCTGAATATGTACCTCTGCCCGCAAGGCCATTGCTAGGGAACGACACCGTCACACACGGACGGCACACGGATGCCTTCCGTGTGCCTTCAGTTTTTTTGACGGCCCCATTGACTTGCAAGGGGCTCACGGTCACGGAATCTCGGACCAAAGTAGGACATGCTCTACTTTTGTCAGAACGGAGCAACGGGACCGTCAAAAAAACTGAAGTTTGCATGGCCCCATTGAAATGAATGGGTCAGGGTGCTAGCCGTCTGAAAAACGACTAGCACCCTGAGGAAAAAGACTGAAGTGGGCATGAAGCCTTAGCCTACATATATCTGGGGATGGTAGGAACCAGCATTAATCTAATTAAAATCACCCAGGGCAGAATGGGAGTAGTGCAAGAAAAAAATGGAGGCAGTCACTAACCCCACATATATGAATCACATAAAAAATACAAAAATTTGAACAGCACATTCCAACAAAATGAAACAAAACATGTAGGTGCAAGAACGCCTGTGACTGCAAATTTATACAGCATACAAAAAAATGGCGATCGGTAAATATATAGACATACAGACACATACACAAACAGAGTTATGTATACACACACACATACACACACACACACACACACATAAATATAAACACCAAAGGGGAGAGAATAGACATGGACCGCACGTCCACTGTATACTATGATCAATTGCGGCTAGGCAAAATATTTAAATATGAACGAGAGGTTCTTTGTAACATTTTGATCAAATTGTATGCAAGCCCACTTGCCACTTCACGGCGACCTCTAAAAGTGGGTCCCTACTCTATCGGTTGCACCACCGCATGGCGGCCACCGCCACCGCAGCACCGCTCCTGCAGAGGGAGCAACCCAGAGGCCCAAAGCACCCATGCCATCAGGCCAAGCCAAGCCTCCCTGGCTCTGGGCCACGTCCCCCCACAAGCGCAGCACCACAGTAACAGACACCACCACACAGTAGCACAACTAGTGAGGTTTAAATATACACACATAGGCATATATATATATATATATATACACACACAGTACAGATAATGTAGTAGATGTTACGTGCAGTCCTATGTAACACCACAGATAACACACAGTGATAACTCTCTGAGTACAGATAATGTAGTAGATATTACCTGCAGTCCTATGTAACACCACAGATAATACACAGTGATAGCTCTCTGAGTAGATATAATGTAGTAGATGTTATCTGCAGTCCTATGTAACATCACAGATAGCACACAGTGATAGCTCTCTGAGTACAGATAATGTAGTAGATGTTACCTGAAGTCCTCTGTAACATCACAGATAGCACACAGTGATAGCTCTCTGAGTACAGATAATGTAGTAGATGTTACCTGCAGTCCTATGTAACACCACAGATAACACACAGTGATGACTCTCTGAGTACAGATAATGTAGTAGGTGTTACCTGCAGTCCTATATAACACCACAGATGTCACACTTTGATAACTATACCCACGCACACACACACACACACACACACACACACACACACACACACACACACGCATACACACACACACACACACACACACACACAATGTATATATATATATATATATATATACAAACAGCCACACACACAGAAAAGTATACACATACACAGAGACATATATAGACACACACATACTGGAACATACACACACAGACATATGTACACAAAAAGGAACTTACCATCTCTCCTTGCTGCACAGGCAGGGCTGCACCGTCCATGAGGCGAGATGAGCATCTCGCCTCAGGCGGTGGCCTACTGTATCTCTGAGCGGGGGCAGCACTGAAACCAGCTGCCGCCACCCCCTCCTGCTCTAATTGTACCTTTGTCTATAGAACGCAGGTACAATTACATGCATAAGCGATGAATGGTCGTCCAGTGCCTTACAATGACGCTGATTGGCAGGGCAGAATGACTTGCCCCGCCAATCAGCGACTTTCAACGACGCTAACGGCATGATGATGTCATCGCGCTGCTACCGTTATTGAAAGGTGCTGATTGGCGGGGCAAGTCATTCTGCCCTTCCAATCAATTTTTAAAAGTGTGCATTACATTATCTACAGGAGGGGAGGGCTATATGTTGGGCACAATATATAGAGGGGGCTATATTTAGGGAACTATCAAGAGTGGGGGGCTATATGTAGGGAACTATGTACAGGGGGCTATGTGAAGCACTATATTCAAGGGGGCTATATATGGGGTATTATATACAGGGGGCTATATGTGAGGCACTATATACAGGGGGCTACATTTGAGGCACTATGTGCAGGGGGCTATATGTGAGGCACTATAAACAGGGGGCTATATGTAGCACACTATATACAGGGGGGCTATATGTGGGGCACTATATACAGGGGGGCTATTTGTGGGGCACTATCTACAGCGGGGCTATATGTAGGGCACTATATACAGGGGGATCTATGTAGGACACTATCTACGACGGGATCTATTTAGGGCACTATCTATGTGTGCACTGTCTACAGGGGATCTATGGGGGCACTATCTAAAGGGGGCTCTATCTACAGGGAGCACTGTGTGTGTGTGGGACACAGTGTATGGTGCTATTATTATCAGAGTCGCATGCAGAATAGAACAATGTTAGCATTCTCAAGTAAATTTCTTATTGTTAAAGAGACTCTGTCACCACATTATAAGTAGCCTATCTTGTACATTATGTGATCGACGCTGTAATGTAGATTACAGCAGTGTTTTTTATTTAGAAAAACAATAATTTTTTACGTATATTAGCTTTATGCTAATGAGTTTCTCAATGGACAACTGGGCGTGTTTTACTTTTTGACCAAGTGGGCGTTGTGGAAAGAAGTGTTTGACGCTGACCAATCAGCATCATACACTTCTCTCCATTCATTTACACTACACATAGCGATATAGCTATATCGCTATGTTCAGCCACATACACAAACACTAACATTACTGCCGGTCCTGACTATCAGGCGTAGTCTCGCGAGATTACGCTGTAAACTGTCATTCACAGAGAAGTGGTCAGGATTCTGAATACACATCACGTCCTGGCTGGAGGTAATATATATTCATTGTCAGGACACTGCAGCAATGTTATACTGTGTGTATGAGGCTGCACATAGCGATATAGCTATATCACTATCTGCAGTGTAAATGAATGGAGAGAAGTGTATGACGCTGATTGGTCACTGATTGGTCAGCATCATACACTTCTCTCCACAACGCCCACTTGGCCAAAAAGTAAAACACGCCCATTTGTTCATTGAGAAATACATTAGCATAAAGCTAATATAGGTCATAACTCCGTCAAAAATCATCGTTTTTCTAAATAAAAAACACGGCTGTAATCTACATTACAGCGCTGATCACATCATGTACAATATATGCCACTTATAATGTGGTGACAGAGCTTCTTTAACCGGTTAAGGACTAGGCTGTTTTACAGCTAAATGACCAGAGCAAATTTCACAATTTTGCTATGCGCTTCTTTAGATGACTATAACTCAGCAGGTGAATAAAGTTCATCTTTGAATTTTACACTCTTTTTAAAGGACAGATAGGGCTTTGTAAAGTGGGCAAAATTGGAAAAAAATTCAAGAATTTAACAATTGCGCCAGTTTATGCTAGCATTTTTCACACACGGTATGGACCACGGACAAAATTAATCTCCTTTCACATTCTTCCACTTCTCCCGTGCATGGGGATACCAAATATGTGTGCCTTATACACTGTGCGGGCATGTGCCAGGGCTTGGCATAAAAGGAGGCTTTTCGGCCTTTTCGGTCCAGGAATTTTGCATTTGATTTTATAGCCGCATACTGTTTTCTGGGGGGTGTAATGCTGCTGAAACATTAGAATCACCCCATAAATGACTTCATTCGCACAAGTAGACCCCACAAGGTTTCCTTCAAGGGGTTTATCATATTTTTAGCAAGTCCAGTTTTCTTCTGAAAGTTTCTTGAATAAGATGGAGCAAAAAAAAAACAGCTATTTTTTAGCAAATGCGTCAGTTTAGGCTAGTATTTTTCACACACGGTATAGACCACGGACAAAATTCATCTCCTTTCACATTCTTCCACTTCTCCCGTGCATGGGGATACCAAATATGTGTGCCTTATTCACTGTGCGGGCATGTGCCAGGGCTTGGCATAAAAGGAGGCTTTTCGGTCCAGGAATTTTGAATTTGATTTTATAGCAGCATACTGTTTTCTGGGGGGCGTAATGCTGCTGAAACATTAGAATTACCCCATAAATTACTTCATTCACACAAGTAGACCCCACAAGGTTTCCTTCAAGGGGTTTATCATATTTTTAGCAAGTCCAGTTTTCTTCTGAAAGTTTCTTGAATAAGATGGAACAAAAAAAAATCAGCTATTTTTTAGCAAATGCGTCAGTTTAGGCTAGTATTTTTCACATACGGCATAGAGCACGGACAAAATTCATCTCCTTTCACATTCTTTCACTTCTCCCGTGCATGGGGATACCAAATATGTGTGCCTTATTCACTGTGCGGGCATGTGCCAGGGCTTGGCATAAAAGGAGGCTTTTCGGCCTTTTCGGTCCAGGAATTTTGCATTTGATTTTATAGCAGCATACTGTTTTCTGGGGGGCGTAATGCTGCTGAAACATTAGAATCACCCCATAAATGACTTCATTCGCACAAGTAGACCCCACAAGGTTTCCTTCAAGGGGTTTATCATATTTTTAGCAAGTCCAGTTTTCTTCTGAAAGTTTCTTGAATAAGATGGAACAAAAAAAAACCAGCTATTTTTTAGCAAATGCGTCAGTTTAGGCTAGTATTTTTCACACACGGTATAGACCACGGACAAAATTCATCTCCTTTCACATTCTTCCACTTCTCCCGTGCATGGGGATACCAAATATGTGTGCCTTATTCACTGTGCGGGCATGTGCCAGGGCTTGGCATAAAAGGAGGCTTTTCGGTCCAGGAATTTTGAATTTGATTTTATAGCAGCATACTGTTTTCTGGGGGGCGTAATGCTGCTGAAACATTAGAATTACCCCATAAATTACTTCATTCACACAAGTAGACCCCACAAGGTTTCCTTCAAGGGGTTTATCATATTTTTAGCAAGTCCAGTTTTCTTCTGAAAGTTTCTTGAATAAGATGGAACAAAAAAAAATCAGCTATTTTTTAGCAAATGCGTCAGTTTAGGCTAGTATTTTTCACATACGGCATAGAGCACGGACAAAATTCATCTCCTTTCACATTCTTTCACTTCTCCCGTGCATGGGGATACCAAATATGTGTGCCTTATTCACTGTGCGGGCATGTGCCAGGGCTTGGCATAAAAGGAGGCTTTTCGGCCTTTTCGGTCCAGGAATTTTGCATTTGATTTTATAGCAGCATACTGTTTTCTGGGGGGAGTAATGCTGCTGAAACATTAGAATCACCCCATAAATGACTTCATTCGCACAAGTAGACCCCACAAGGTTTCCTTAAAGGGGTTTATCATATTTTTAGCAAGTCCAGTTTTCTTCTGAAAGTTTCTTGAATAAGATGGAACAAAAAAAAACCAGCTATTTTTAAGCAAATGCGTCAGTTTAGGCTAGTATTTTTCACACACGGTATAGACCACGGACAAAATTCATCTCCTTTCACATTCTTCCACTTCTCCCGTGCATGGGGATACCAAATATGTGTGCCTTATTCACTGTGCGGGCATGTGCCAGGGCTTGGCATAAAAGGAGGCTTTTCTGCCTTTTCGGTCCAGGAATTTTGCATTTGATTTTATAGCCGCATACTGTTTTCTGGGGGGCGTAATGCTGCTGAAACATTAGAAACACCCCATAAATGACTTCATTCACACAAGTAGACCCCACAAGGTTTCCTTCAAGGGGTTTATCATATTTTTAGCAAGTCCAGTTTTCTTCTGAAAGTTTCTTGAATATGATGGAACAAAAAAAATTCAGCTATTTTTTAGCAAATGCGTCAGTTTAGGCTAGTATTTTTCACATACGGCATAGACCACGGACAAAATTCATCTCCTTTCACATTCTTCCACTTCTCCCGTGCATGGGGATACCAAATATGTGTGCCTTATTCACTGTGCGGGCATGTGCCAGGGCTTGGCATAAAAGGAGGCTTTTTGGTCCAGGAATTTTGCATTTGATTTTATAGCAGCATACTGTTTTCTGGGGGGCTCAATGCTGCTGAAACATTAGAATCACCCCATAAATGACTTCATTCACACAAGTAGACCCCACAAGGTTTCCTTCAAGGGGTTTATCATATTTTTAGACAGTCCAGTTTTCTTCTGAAAGTTTCTTGAATAAGATGGAACAAAATAAAATTACCTTTTTTTTTAACAAATGCGTCAGTTTATGCTAGCTTTTTCACACACAAAATGGACCACGGACAAAATTCATCGCATTTCACATTCTTCCACTTCTCCTGTGCATGGGGATACCAAATATGTGTGCTTTATTCACGGGCATAAAAAGATACAAATTTGCAATTAAGCAAAATGAGAAAAAGATGCCTTTATTTCCAGTCAAGCTATATTAATATGTAATGTATATGTAAATAAAATATAACTTTTAATGGTTAGGATTAAATACAATTAGAACAGAGACAAAAAATCTAAAATTTAGCCAGAGTTCACTGACAGGAAGATTTGTATCGATCAGATACAGTCAGTATGTGGTGTAAACTGTCTGCCTTTGTGTCTCCTGCGGCATCTGCAGAACACCGGGCGACACAATCGAGTGGCGTATATGTCTCAGTCAGTGAAGACTCTGAGATTAAAAGTAGTGTGGAAGCCCCCCCGACATGTTTCGCTGCATACGCAGCGTCTTCAGGGGTTCAAATGGGGCATCTGACGGCGCGTGGAAGGTCCGTCCCTCTTAAGCCCTCGGGCCGCCATGACAGTGGGCGTGGCCAATAAGGGACCAATTAGATAGGTCAACACAGTCTGGCCGTGATATGTATGACTGACATCCAGGTCAGCCATACAGGAGTTAGAAGAGAATGCACCAATCACGCAGGGGCAAGCGCGCCTGCGTGGTTTATGTTAAGATGCGATGAAAGAAATTTAGACGAAGTGTGGGGAAACGCGACTGCGCATGTCACCACACTTAGAAGATCGGAAGGTAAATACTGATTGTCAGCAGAGCATTTAGCAAAAAGTGAACGAGAAGGCACATTACCTATGTGTCTAGGAGATGTATAGGAGGGACCATATAATAGATAGAGATAGTTCTGAGTATGAATGTGAAAGATGTGAGTGTTATAACAGTGAGCGGGCATGTGCCAGGGCTTGGCATAAAAGGAGGCTTTTTGGCCTTTTCGGTCCAGGAATTCTGCACTTGATTTTATAGCCGCATACTGTTTTCTGGGGGGCCTAATGCTGCTGAAAGATTAGAATCACCCCATAAATTACTTCATTCACGCAAGTAGACCCCACAAGGTTTCCTTCAAGGGGTTTATCATATTTTTAGACAGTCCAGTTTTCTTCTGAAAGTTTCTTGAATAAGATGGATCAAAATAAAATTAGCAATTTTTTAGCAAATGCGTCAGTTTATACCAGCATTTTTCACACACGGCTTAGACCACGGCCAAAATTAATCTCCTTTCACATTCTTCCACTTCTCCTGAGCATGGGGATACCAAATATGTGTGTCTTATTTATCACATAGAGAAGTTGGAGGGCGGACGATAGAAGAAGCTTATTTCACAAATCGCTTTTTTTCAAAGCTGGTTTTACAAAACTCAACAGAGTTTCTATAACACTTCCAAAATATCTGCTCTTGAAGCAGAAATCCCAAAATATTCATCTAGGGGTATAATGGGAATTTATTTTTTTGGGTTTTCTAAAATAAGAAATTGCAGGTTTATGCAAATGGAGCTCTCCAGCAGATGAACTTTAGAGAATATGCAAACATGACATCCACCCCCCACCCACCCATTCCCTCCCTCACCCTTGGAGTAAAATCAGGGGAAAAATAAAAACGTAATGTAGGGCAAATATATTTTCAACGAATTAACTAAAATCTAATAATTCAGAACAGTGTGGTATTTTTTAAAACATGGCTCAATGCACAGGCCTGGTTGTGAGGGACATGAGGGACAGAAATATCGGGAATCTTTGCGGTGCCCGTCTTTTCTGCAGACGCGGCACTTTTTCTGAGGGTTGCTTCTGGTTGGTGTTGGGGGAATACGACTGATGAAGTGTCTTTCAGTCAGTCGCGTGACATCCTCAGACTGGGGGCATTCTCGGGTGTCCTGAACAACAAATATGAGGCCTTCAATAATTTTTTCCTGGAAATCCAGGTATGTGTCTCTGCCTCTGTTTTTTTTGTAGAGCACAAATGAGTTGTGGATGGCCACCTGTAACAAATAAATGGCCACTTTTTTGTACCAGGTTTTAGTTTTGCGTTTTACTAAATAGGGCTGTAAAACCTGGTCGCTTAAATCCACCCCCCCCCCATGTACTTGTTATATTCGGACACGCTCGCTGGTTTGTGCTTGTCCGATGTTGCCCCCCTTTCCCTCACTGCCACTGTTCCTGCGGTATGAATCGTGCTTAGCACATACACATCTTTGCGATCCCTGAACTTGACCGCCAGCAATTCTTCAGATGCATAAGCACAGGAGTCCCCCTTTACCATGCGCTTCCCCACTAATTGCTGTGGAAAACCAATTCTGTTTTTGCGCATGGTACCACATGCCCCAGTCCTTGCAGCATGCAAATGCCTAAACAGGGGCACACTGGAATAAAAATTATCACAGTACAGGTGATACCCCTTGTGAAGCAGAGGCTGCATTATCTCCCACACGATCTTACTGCTGGTGGAAAGATCAGGGGGGCATCCAGGAACATTTATTGTGCGGTCCCGCCCTTCATATATTCTGAAGGCGGTGGTATATCCTGACCCGCTTTCACACAATTTGTAGAGCTTAACGCCATATCTTGCCCTTTTTGAAGGTAGATATTGGCGAAAGCTAAGTCTGCCATGAAAGTTGAGGAGGGATTCGTCCACACTTACATTCTGCTCAGGGGTGTAGAGTTGCAGAAATAAATTATTCAGGGAATTTATTAGCGGTCTTATTTTGAACAACCGATCCCGGTTTGCATCGGTACTTGGGGGGGCCTGTGCGTTGTCATTGAAGTGGAGGAACCTCATTATTGTCTCATAACGAGACCTGGGCATTACTGCAGAATATACTGGGGTGGCTTGGGCGGGTCTTGTTGACCAGTAAGACCTAATGGAGGGCTTTTTGACAATACCCATATTTAGGGTGAGCCCCAAAATTTTTTTTAATTCCAGCAAATTGGTGGGCGTCCAATCTCTGGCATGGGTGGATGAAGGTTTCTGCCTTATATATTGAGTGGCATATAAATTTGTTTCGTGGACAATCTGATTTAGGATGTCGTCCGTTATAAATAAATGGAAGTAATCCATTTGGACAAAATTTGTATTGTCCACGGTTATGCCAAGAGTGGCAGTAAATCCGTGGATTCTAGGCCCAAAAGATGGGGCAGGTGCCCATACAAGAGCCTGGACTGAAGGGACAAGGCTGTCCCGTGCTACAGCGCTACTTGGCCCTGCGCTTTCAAGTTCTGCAGTTTCAACTGCATCAGGGACAATGTCCCCTGAAGATGAACCTGAAGTGACGCTGTCATCGTCACTACCTAAAACAGGTTCCATCTCGGACGCCATCTCTGATGCGGTCTCCGACTCAGACCACAGCATGGCGTATGCCTCCTCGGCGCTAAACAACTTCCTCGCCATAACGTAACTAACACTAACACTAACTAAACAAATTGTTTTTTTATTTTTTATTTAATTATATAAAACACACAAACTAACTGCTATATATATCTACACTACCGCTAACAAAAAAATAAACCGCTATTGCTATATATATTATATATATGTGGATATATATATAATTATATACTCCCTACCTGCCTATTCTAATAGAATAAAAGATAGAAAGGTAGATATATAGAAAAAAAGATAGATGGATAGATAGATTGTATAGATAGATAGAAATCTATCTATACAGAGAATGTTTTAGAGTGTAACTGTATTTTTTGTGTAACTGTAAGGCCTCATGCACACGACCGTGTTTTTGCGGCCGCAATTCCCCCGAAAATCCACGGGAGAATTGCGGCCCCATTCTTTTCAATGGGGCCGTGCACACGACCGTAGTTTTTGCGGTCCGTGCACGGCCCGGGAGCCCGGACCGCAGAAAGAACGGGCATGTCTTATTACGGCCCGGTTCTGCGGTCCGGGCTCATTGAAAACAATGGCCGCGGCCATGTGCATGTGCGGGCGGCCTGCGGCTGACAGTCCGCTGACAGTCCGCAGCCGGCCGACCCGAAAATCACGGCCGTGCACACGGCTACGGTCGTGTGCATGAGGCCTAACTGTAATCTTCTGGCAGCAATTCTCCCGAGTCTCTTCTTCTCCTCAAACTGAAACAATGTTTGAGGAGAAGAAAAGAGGCAGGAGATTTACTAACAGAAAAGTCAAAATAAAACAAATGTGGTCGCTGTGATAGGTTTTCACAGCGACCACATGTTCAGGGACCATCAGATTGGTCCCTGATACTCTGCCCAGTGCCCAGAGCTGTTGGTAACAGCGTGGGCACAGGGCTGTGTGCACGCGATCGCGTGCACACTGTTTTCTATGCAGAAATGCATGTGATCGCTGTGATTGGTTGTCACAGCGATCACATGTTCAGGGGCCAAAAGATTGACCCCTGACATTCTGCCCAGTGCCCATGGCTGTTAGCAACAGCCAGGGCACAGAGCTGTGTGCACGCGATCGCGCGTGCACAGTCTCTGAAGTGCCGCCGTAAATAGTCTATACGGCGGACTTTATAGACCCTGACCGCTGGCTGTTAATAATTTAAGAAATACAGACATTTTTTACATAGTCTCTCTAATTTCACAAGCTCAAAAGTAATTGTACAAATTTACAATTATAAACATGAGGATTATCTTAAATACTTTTGTAACAGTTTACGCCAAAACCTAGCATGATAAATGTGGGCCAATTTGTCTATCATAGTCTAAAGTAATAGGAGACCTTTATAGGACATTTCAATATTACATTTATTTTTTACATTTTACATAGCCTCTTCTACACATGCTATAGAGCTGGTCTGGGTTTGTATGGCAGGGATGGCAATAAACGGTCTTTGCCTTCTCAGTGGGAGTCCAGTTTCCACTGACAGCCGCCTTTCTCTTTGTGCAGCTGCACAATTTTCATGCAGCTGCAGACAAGAGATGAGTCACATGCATAAGAGCACAATGTTGGTATCCTCAAGTAATGTGGTGCTTTTTAATCTTTTTATTAAATGTGTATAGTAGTAGTCGGTGTACAAATGTAATTTTTATAAAAGAAGAATGCAAATAAATTTTCTAACAACATTTTAGGGAAGCCTATGTTCATCTAATCCAGCAGTAGATCACCAATCAAAAAAGAACAAATGCATATCAATTTACAGTCGAATCTAGAAGTATTGAAATGCAGAATTTCAGCTTTAATTCAAGGGGTTTAACAAAAATAATGCAATAATCGTTATGGAATTATAGTCATTATTTGCATAGTCCCTCCATTTTCACAACTTCAAAAGTAATTGGGCAAGCTAACATAATTATAAATATAAGGATTATTTTTAATACCTGGATGCAAATAATTTGCTCTCATTGACTGGCAGAAGGCTGGAACCCATGGGCATCACCAAATGAGCTTCCTTGAATATATTCTGAAAACAAATGTTCTGTAAGATTTTCAATTTGCCTAATGCATTTGAGTGTTTTTTGTGTTCTATTGTTTTTTTTATACGATATGGGGAAAATTCCTCAATAAAAAAATATTTCTCTAAATGCTGCTCAGAAGAGAGCAGGTCTGCATTACCACCTGACGGCGCAGGAACGGGTTCTTGGTGAATATGTAAAGTTTTGGGTCTTTTTCTACTAAAACTGAGTGGCATTATCTACAGTGGGGGCTCTATCTACAGGGGGGTCTATATGTTGGGATGTTGAGCACTATATACAGTGGGAGCTATATGTAGGGCACTATCTACAGGGGTGGGCTATATGTGGGACACTATATACAGCGGTGGGCTATAAGTGGAGCACTATCTATAGGGGGAGCTATTTGTAGGGCACTATCTATAGGGGTAGGCTATATGTGGGACACTATATACAGGGGTGGGTTACCTGTGGGGCACTATCTACAGGGGGGCTATATGTAGGGCACTGTCTACAGGGGTGGGCTATATGTGGACACTATATACAGGGGGAGCTATATGTGAGGCACTATCTACAGAGGTGGGCTATATGTGGAGCACTATCTATAGCGGGAGCTATTTGTAGGGCACTATCTACAGAGGTGGGCTATATGTGGAGCACTATCTATAGGGGGGGGCTATTTGTAGGTCACTATCTACAGGGGTGGGCTATATGTGGGACACTATATACAGGGAGAGCTATATGTGAGGCACTATCTACAGAGGTGGGCTATATGTGGAGCACTATCTATAGCGGGAGCTATTTGTAGGGCACTATCTACAGGGGTGGGCTATATGTGTGACACTATATACAGGGGTGGGTTACCTGTGGGGCACTATCTACAGGGGGGCTATATGTAGGGCACTGTCTACAGAGGTGGGCTATATGTGAGGCACTATCTACAGAGGTGGGCTATATCTAGAGCACTATCTATAGGGGCAGCACGGTGACTCATTGGTTAGCACTATTGCCTTGCAGCCCTGGAGTCCATATGTGGGCACTATCTACAGAGGGCTGTATGTGGGGCACTATCTACAGGGGCTTTTATGTAGGGCACTATCTACAGAGGCTCTATGGGGATCACTATCTACATGGGGGCTATGGGGGCACTATATACAGGGGGCATGGTGTGTGTGTGTGTGTGTGTGTGTGTGTGTGTGTGTGTGTGTGTGTGTGACACAGTGTATGGTACTATTATAATCAGGGACACAGTGTATGGCGCTATTATAGTTAGAGGTGCAGTGTATGGCGCTATAATGTCTAGAGGTGTTGAGAATTTTATCTTCGTTTATAGTTGCAGAAATGTTTTAAAAGTGAGAAGCTGAAGACATCTGAGCAGAAAACTGCAGAAATGTGTCGTGTCCGGGAGAAATCCTTCATGGAGGTCTTGACCGGAGGGAGAAGAAAAGAGAAAAAGAACTAGAATCTGAGATGTCACCGGTGAGTCACTTAATGTAAATGTTTATTCTGCCCCTGATCAGTACTGTAGTCACTGTAAGATCTGCAGCGAGATGATGGGTGGTATGATTTTTTTTTTTGTGAAGCAGCATCTTCCAGCATATCCTTACCATTGTTCGGGCCATGCTGGAAACTGTAGTTTTACGCTGTATATATGTACTGAGCTTTGTTCTGGTGCTGTATATATGTACTGAGCTTGGTTTTGGTACTGTATATATGTCAGAGCTTGGTTCTAGTGCTGTATTTATGTACTGAGGTTGGTTTTGGTGCTGTATATATGTATTGAGCTTGACTTTCGTGCTGTATAGTTGTATGAGCTTGGATCTAGTGCTGTATTTATTTACTGAGCTTGCCTGTGGTACTGTATACGTGTATAAGCTTGGTTCTGGAGCTGTAATTATATAGGATATATTTTTAATAACAACATTGCAGGGCAGATGGAATTGTTTTCAATTGTCTGTATATTTAATGGGAACCCGTCTGGTAGTTTTAACCCCTTGAACCACCACCGTGCGGTGATACATGACCTGACAATATTTCCAAATGTATGTTTTTTCAGATGCAGCAAAATCTATAAATTTAACTTTTAAACTGACGCACACTATATGCTAATTACTCATTAAAGGGTTTTTGGGCGATTCCGCTATCCTGAATAGTCCTGCCTCCAAACCCACCTTTCCATGTTTGATTGACGTCCCTCTGGCTGATACAACTTTTTTGGATGCGCTATTGCCTTGTACTACTAGGGGGGGCTGTGTGGCACGATACACAAGGAGGGGCTGTGTGGCACTATACACAAGGGGGAGCTTTGCGGCACTATACACATGGGGGAGCTGTGTGGCACTATATACAAGGGGCTATGTGGCACTACTAAGGGGGGCTGTGTGGCACTATCTACTAGGGGGGGGGCGGTATGGCACTATCTATGAGGGGGAGCTGTGGCTCTATCTACAGGGGGCTGTGTGTGGCGCAATCTACAGGGGTTTGTGTGGCACTATCTACTAAGTGGGGGGCTGTGTGGCACTATCTACTAACGTGGCTGTGTGGCACTATATACAATGGAGGGGGGCTGTGTGGCACTATATGCAAGGGTAGCTGTATGGCACTATATATACAGGGGGCTTTATGGCAATATCTACAGGGTGGCTGCATGGCACTATATACAAGGGGGAGGTGGGGGCACTATCTACAAGTGGGGTGTGACACTGTCTACATGCGGGGCTGTATAGCACTGTCTACAGGGGGGCTGTATGGCACAATCTACAGGGGGCACTATTTATAAGGGGGCTGTGTGTGGCACCTGGGGGCCCTAGTTAAGAGTTTTCTATGGGGCCCAGTCTTTCCTAGTTATGCCCCTGGAGAAGAGGTGATGTCATGGGAAGAGGTATACAATTGGGTCATCAGCGTAGAGATGATACCCGAAGTAAAATCTGCTGAATGTTTGTCCAATAGGGGCTGTGTAAAGGGAAAAGGGGAACAGAGCTAGGACTGATCCCTGAGAAACCCCAACAGCAAGGGGAAGAGGAGAAGTAGTAAAGCCAGCTATTGATACACTTAACGAGAGATCAGAGAGAATAGGAATTAAAACCAAGAAAGAGCAGCAAACTAAAGGCCAATAGAGTGAAGCATACTAAGTAGAAGCTTGTGGTCTACAGTGTCAAACGCTGCAGATATATCCAGAAGAATCAATAGAGAGTAGTTTCCGTTAGATTTAGCTGTTAGGAGATCATTTGAGACTTAGATAAGATCAGTTTCGGTAGAGTGTGCAGTGCAGAAACCAGATTTTAAGGGGACAAGAAGAAAGTTAGCAGAGAGATAGTGGATTAGGTGAGAGTAGACAAAGTGTTCAATGAGTTTAGAGATGGAGGGAAGATTAAAGACAGGTGGGAAGTTAGCAGCGCTTGGCGGGTCAAGAGATCTTTTCTGTAATAGAGTTATGACTTAATGATTAAAAGTGGAGGGGAAGATCCTAGAAGAAAGAGAGAGGTTAAATATTTTAGTTGGGTGACTAGTGATAGATGGCGAGACAGACTGTACAAGGTTTGAGGAAATAGGTTCACTAATGGAGGTAGCAGTGCGAGAAGAAGAAAGGAGCCTAGAGACTTCTTCTTCTTCTGTTATTGGGTCAAATGCTAAAAGTGAAGAAAGGGGAGTGTGAGGGAGGGAGTGATGCTACTTGGGAACTGGAAGATGACTTGGGAACTGGAACTGGAAGATGAATCTCATACATTTTTGGCCATGTCTTCCGCACTAAGAGCTGTGATAGGCGTCTGCACTTTACTACTAAAGAGAGAGTGAAAAAGTATTGAAGAGTCATTTTTTATTATTAGATATTGTTCTGATATTGTATTAGACAGTGTTGAGATGGAAGATGTTAAATAGGCTTGTTTGGCAAGATGAAGGGCAGAGTTTTAAGTTTTGAGCATGAATTTGTAAGGGAGAAAATCTGCGGACATATGTGATTTTCTCCACACCTAGAGCACTGCTGAAGAACATGAGTTTCAGGCATGTGCTAATGTTGTCGCCATCTGTGTCGAGAGGTTCGGAGTATAGGGGCACTGTGTCAAGGAATCACTACTTAAGCAATGCCTGCTGTCTGGATCAAGTGTGCAGGTAAATCAGCTACCTCAAGTCCCTCAGCACTCCTGTCAGCAGAGTCTAAGGATACTCTATGGTCTTCACCAGAGCCCACTGCAAGGCAGGTTGGATTTGGCTGCATAGAACCCAGTTTTCTTTTACAGAATACAGTGTTGGACAGGAGGTGCAACTGCAGGCAATACCCGAACGGATAACCAGACAAGCCAGAGGGGTAATCAGCAAGCAGAGTACAAAACCAGGCGTAGCCGAGGTCAAAACCAACCGAGAGCAGAATGTCCAAATCAGTAGGCAGAGGGCAAATTCAAAGACAAAGCCGAAGTCTCGTTAAAAGAGTCCAAACAGTCAGGGTGATGCAGGGAGTAACCAGGAGCTTGCTCAGACAAATGCATACACAAGAAATCACGAGCAACAATGAGAAAACTGAACAGATTCAAATACTCCACCCTTGGCCCTGATAGGTGCAGAATGAGAAATAGGAGTGGCTCTGCAACTCAACCCAGGGCAATCCAGAAGCATAACTAGTAGTCATGACAACCTAAAAGTGACAGATGTTTCCTAACATTACTCCCCTTTCTACGTACTCTCCTGGTTTGACTCGGCTCGTTTACTACTCTTGTTGCTCACGGTGTTGCCGTGGGCAACTGCCCCGCTTCCCTTTGTTCTGTGTTTCCTTGTCTGGTTGTCTGTCGTGCACTTACTGAGTGTAGGGACCGTCGCCCAGTTGTACCCCCCTTTTTATGAGGGGCCACCGGACCCTTTCTAGATGGACCTGGTTTATTGGGAAAACGAAGGTGGACAGCAAGATGGTCCAAGTCTCCCTCCAGTACCTGGTCCATTGGAGAGGATACGGGCCTGAGGAGAGTACTTGGGTACCCGCCCGGGATGTTCACGCCTGGGGTATTGGTCAGGAGGTTTCACCTTCGTTTCCCCAATAAACCAGGTCCATCTAGAAAGGGTCCGGTGGCCCCTCATAAAAGGGGGGGTACTGTTAAGGATCTGCCAGGCACAGCTTCTGTATCCACGCCCATAGGTAATCAGTCTGCACCTGCTTCTATGTCTGTGAGACTGACTCCATCTTCCACCACTCAGGATGGCAGGCTTAGGAGTGGGAGAGCCTATCACAGCCTGGCCAGACGGAGCTAGCTCCCGCCCTCCGTCTATTTATACCTGCCTTTCCTGTTCCTCCTTTCTTGTGATTCTTCTCTGTTGGTTTCCTGGCCCTGCTGCAGCTTCTTGAACTACTTGTCCCTGCTTCGTATTGACCCTGGCTTACTGACTACTCTTCTGCTCTGCATTTGGTACCTCGTACACTCCTGGTTTGACTCGGCTTGTTCACTACTCTCCTGCTCTGCGTTTGGCACTTCGTACTCTCCTGGTTTGACTCGGCTCGTTTACTACTCTTGTTGCTCACGGTGTTGCCGTGGGCAACTGCCCCGCTTCCCTTTGTTCTGTGTTTCCTTGTCTGGTTGTCTGTCATGCACTTACTGAGTGTAGGGACCATCGCCCAGTTGTACCCCGTCGCCTAGGGCGGGTCGTTGCAAGTAGGCAGGGACTGAGTAGCGGGTAGATTAAGGCTCACTTGTCTGTTTCCCTATCCCTGTCATTACAGTTCCAAGGTTTGATTAAAGTGCTCTGTTTGACCATTAGTCTCAGGGTGAAATTTAGTAGAAAAAGATAACTGTACACCAAGTTTCTTACAGAAAGCTCACCAGAAGTTAGCCATGCATAGTACACCTCTATCAGAGACAATATTTTCCGGAATACCATGTAGACGAACCACCTGTTTAATTAATAATTTAGACAGAGTTTTGGAAACAGGGAGTTGAGACAATGGAATGAGATGACACATTTTACTGAAACGGTCCACCACAACCCAAATGACAGTTTTCACTTATGAGCAAGGTAAATCAGTGACAAAATCCATAGACTGATGAGACCAAGGTTTCATGTCGAACAGACAATGGAAGTAGTTCACCCATAGGACGAACTCGAGGAGTCTTAGCGCGAGGGCAAAAAATACAATGGAGCGGACCTCAATAGTTGGTGGGCGTGCAACAGTTAAATTCAAAAAAGGCTGCCTGCCGGCAGAAATAAGCCCTGTTTTCCAACCATTATTAAAGAGTAAAAATAAAAAAGTCTTTATTCAATTTGCAACAAGGACAGACTACATGAAATGTAAAAGTTAATGTCCATTTCTGAAAGCAATTGGCACAGTGCCAGACGTAAGAGGTCATTGGCCCCGATACCCCTGAGGACGCTACATCGTAGCGAAACATGTCGGGGGGGCTTCTACCTTTGTTTTAATAATTGTCCTATTGACACCTTTGAATCTAACTAATAACTAACTGCATGTAGCGCTCTGTGGTTGTGGTACTTAACCCTTTCTAGACAGAGCTCTTACGTCTGGCACTGTGCCAATTGCTGTCAGAAATGGACATTAACTTTTAAATTTCATGTAGTCTGTCCTTGTTGCAAATTGAATAAAGACTTTTTTATTTTTACGCTTTAATAATGGTTGGAAAACAGGGCTTATTTCTGCCGGCAGGCAGCCTTTTTTGAAATTAGCGCGAGGGCAGACATCACAAGCAGAGACATGGGAACTAATATCACGAGATAAAGACGGCCACCAGTAGAGCCGTGAGAAGAATTTTATTGTACCAGTTATCCCTGGATGGCCACACAAAACATAATCATGTATTTCAAACAATCTCTCAGCAAAAATGGTTTGCGGAGAGAGTTGCTGACATTTTTTAACTCAGTTGTAAGATCGGGCCGTATTGCAAAAAGCACTATCCCTTTAAACAAAATATGTTCAGGATGAATGTCGAGGACCTGTGAGGAACAGAAACTTTGAGATAATGCGTCAGCCCTGACATTTTTAGACCCGTGTTTGTAGGTCACTATAAAGTCAAATCTGGTAAACAACAAGGCCCACCTAGCCTGTCTGGGATTGATTCTCTTAGCTGATTCTAAGAAAGTCATGTTTTTATGGTCGGTAAGTACAGTAATTTGATGTCTAGCTCCCTCCAGAAAGTGGCGCAATTCTTCAAATGCCCACTTAATAGCAGGAAGCTCGCAATTACCTATATCATAATTTTTCTCAGTGGCAGAAAATGTGCGAGAAAAAAATGCACAGGGACGCTAATTAGTCAATACAGAAGATCCTTGAGACAACACAGCCCCATGCCTATTTCTGAGTCATCAACCTCAACAATAAAGGGGCTACAATGGTCAGGTTGAACCATCACAGGCGCTTCCATAAAACAACATTTCAAGGTTTCAAAGGCGGAGATCGCACCAGGTTTCCAATTTAATTTACAAACTCAAATCCTTTTTTCGTAAGATCCGTCAAAAGTTTGGCAATGGTGGAAAAATTATGAATTAATTTTCGGTAATAATTAGCAAAACCCAGGAACCTCTACAGAGAGCCTTTAGTGAAGTGGATTGAAACTAATCTAGAACCGCATGAAACTTAGTGGAGTCTACACGAAAATTATGAGGAGACAGAACATACCCCAAGAAATGTACTTCCTGGACTCCAAAAAGACACTTTTTAAAATACACATAAAGACAATTTTCCCTCCGTACTTGAAGGACAGACCTTAAAGAGGCTCTGTCACCAGATTTTGCAGCCCCTATCTGCTATTGCAGCAGATAGGCACTGCAATGTAGATTACAGTAACGTTTTTATTTTTAAAAAACGAGCATTTTTGGCCAAGTTATGACCATTTTCGTATTTATGCAAATGAGGCTTGCAAAAGTACAACTGGGCGTGTTTAAAGTAAAAGTACAACTGGGCGTGTATTATGTGCGTACATCGGGGCGTGTTTACTTCTTTTACTAGCTGGGCTTTCTGATGAGAAGTATCATCCACTTCTCTTCAGAACGCCCAGCTTCTGGCAGTGCAGATCTGTGACGTCACTCACAGGTCCTGCATCGTGTCGGCACCAGAGGCTACAGTTGATTCTGCAGCAGCATCAGCATTTGCAGGTAAGTAGCTACATCGACTTACCTGCAAACGCCGATGCTGCTGCAGAATCATCTGTAGCCTCTGGTGCCGACATGATGCAGGACCTGTGAGTGACGTCACAGCGTGATCTCTGGAGAACACGGCTGTGTCTGCACTGCCAGAAGCTGGGCGTTGTGAAGAGAAGTGGATGACACTTCTATACACAACGCCCAGCTAGTAAAAGTAGTAAACACGCCCCGATGTACGCACATAATACACGCCCAGTTGTACTTTTACTTTTCAACACGCCCAGTTGTACTTTTGCAAGCCTCATTTGCATAAATACGAAAATGGTTATAACTTGGCCAAAAATGCTCGTTTTTTAATAATAAAAACGTTACTGTAATCTACATTGCAGCGCCGATCTGCTGCAATAGCAGATAGGGGTTGCAAAATCTGGTGACAGAGCCTCTTTAAATGTTGAACATGAGAGGACCAATCAGAAGAAAACACAAGAATATCATCCAGATACACAACAACAAAGCGTCCAATAAAATTTCTGAAAATATAATTTACCAGATTCTGAAAAACAGCTGTAGCATTACTCAAAACAAAAGGCATGACCAAATACTCATAATGACCATCTGGAGTATTAAATGCTGTCTTCCACTCATCCTCTTTGCGGATACAAACCAAATTGTAGGCCCCGCGTAAATCTAGTTTAGAGAACAATTTTTCCCCTGAGTTCTGATTAAACAGGTCTGGGATGAGCGGAAGTGGATATTGATTCGTAACAGTAATTTTATTCAATTCACAGTAGTTGATACAATAAAATTTCTGAAAATATAATTTACCAGATTCTGAAAAACAGCTGTAGCATTACTCAACCCAAAAGGCATGACCAAATACTCATAATGACCATCTGGAGTATTAAATGCTGTCTTCCACTCATCCTCTTTGCGGATACAAACCAAATTGTAGGCCCCGCGTAAATCTAGTTTAGAGAACAATTTGGCCCCTGAGATCTGATTAAACAGGTCCGGGATGAGCGGAAGTAGATATTGATTCGTAACAGTAATCTTATTCAATTCACAGTAGTTGATACAGGGTCTTAAACGGGCATCTTTCTTTTCAACAAAGAAAAATCCTGCCCCCACCGGAGTAGTGGATGGACGAATATGACCCTTACGGAAACTGTCTTTAATATAATCTTTCATGGCCTGTCTTTGCGGAGCAGGGAGATTATAAATCCGCCCCTTAGGAAGTTTAGCATTAGGGAGAAGTACAAAAGGACAATCATATGGTCTATGAGGAGGGAGAGATTCACAACCGATTTCAGAAAAAACATCCTCAAAATCTTGAATACACATAGGCAACGATGGTGCGTTACAAGATACATTAGTAGTAAACAGAGACATGCAAGATTCAAAACATTTAGGATTCCACTTAATCAAATCTGCTTTTACCCAATCAATAACAGGATTATGTGCCTGTAACCATGGAATACCCAATATTACCTCAGCAGGCAAATTTTCTAGGATAAAAAAAGAGATTAGTTCAGTATGTAAGGTACCCGCTTCCAAAGTAACAGGTGGAGTGGAGAACTTGACTGATCCCTGAGAGAGAGGGGTATTATCATAGCAGACACTTTTACAGGACTACTCAGTTGAACGTGGGGAATAGCAAATTTTTTAGCACCCTGAATATCAAAATTTATTTAACATTATTTAAAAATATATTAACAGTCAAATGGATTTTTTGAGAAACTTTTGGAAAAAACCTGACTGCCCAGATGGAATTCCCGGGGGCCATCTAGGCTCTGAAATTTTTCCAGAACTTGAAGTTTGGAACAGTTCTTGAGCATATGACCAGCATCCGCACAATAGAAACACAGCCCTCTGCGCTTCTGGAAAAGTTTCCGTTCTTGAGACGACATCGTGGAGCCCAACTGCATGGGCTCCTGTGAGACAGATGAAGGGATCTCAGTGCAGGGAAGAGGAGAGATCATTGCTGAACTTTCTTTCTTGCGCTCTCATAGACATCAGTCAAGAAGCACAACGAGAGTCATGATTTCTTCTAAAGTCGACGGCAAAGGATAATCTACCAGAAGATCTTTTATGGTTTCAGAAAGGCCTCGGCGGAATTGACATCGAAGCGCTGCATCATTCCATTGTGAAGATACGGACCATCATCTAAATTCCGAACAGTAATCTTCGAAAGGATGCTGTCCCTGCTTGAGAGATAACAGATTGGCCTCAGCCACTGAAGTGATATCTGGTTCACCATATAATAAACCTAGGGCCGCAAAGAAGGTCTCAATAGAAGAAAATTCAGGGGCATCAGGTCTCAACGCAAAGGCCCAAGTTTGAGGTTCTCCCTGCAATAGAGAAATGATGAGACCAACTCGTTGCTTCTCAGTTCCAGAAGAAAAAGGCCTTAGTCAAAAATACAATTTACAACTCTCCAGAAAGTTAATGAAAGACTTACGATCACCAGTAAAACGATCAGGTAAGTTTATTTTAGGTTCAACCGGAGTTGGAGCTGTAATGACTGCTTGGACCTGCACATTTTCATGGTGCTGAATCATTTCAGCCAGATCTTGTACCAGCTGAGTCAGGCCGTGCATCTACTCCACCAGGCCGTGCATAGGTTCCATAGTGGAAAAGACAGTTTTTAAAAGCTTGTGATTTTGTCAAGGAATCACTACATAAGCAGGTCCCCAGAGTGCAAGTTTATGGAATTACTATACGAGCAATTCCCCAAAGACAGCTGGAGACTGTCTGGATCAAGCATGCAGGTAAATCAGCTACCTCAACTCCGTCAGCACTCTTGTCAGCAGAGTCTAAGGCTACTCCATGGTCTTTACCAGAGCCCACCGCAAAGCAGGTTGGATTTGGCTACATAGAACCCAGGTTGCTTTCACAGAATACAGTGTTGGACAGGAGGTGCAAGAGCAGGCAATACCATAACGGATAACCAGACAAGCCAGAGGGGTAATTAGCAAGCAGAGTACAAAACCAGGAGTAGCCGAGGTCAAAACCAACCGAGAGCAGAATGTCCAAATCAGTGAGTTCAAATACAAAGCCGAAGTCTAGTTTAAAGAGTCCAAACAGTCAGGGTGATGGAAGGAGTAACCAGGAGCTTGATCAGACAAATGCATACACAAGAAATCACAGACAACAATGAGAAAACTGACCAGATTCAAATACTCCACCTTTGGCCCTGATAGGTGCAGAATGAGAAATAGGAGTGGCTCTACAACTTAACCCAGGGCAACCCAAAAGCATGACTAGTAGGCATGACAACCTAAAATTAACAGACGTTTCCTAACACACTGCTTCATCCAGGCCACTTTTCAGAGTTTCATTGTAATGTTTGGCAGCCAGATTGGGACAGGGGAGGGTAGAGATAGAGGAAAATGAGGACTGTAGACTATCCATAAGTTGCTAAGTGTAATTGGTATGTATATTTCTGAAGAGGCAGAGAATTTTTGATAGTAAAGGAGAGAAGGTTTTGGTCAGGGAGCGGGAGAGGAGTTAATGAAGTCAGATACTGGGCTGAGTCGGAAGAAGACGAAGTCAAGTGAATGACCGCTTTCATGTGTAGGAGAATTAGTAAGTTGGGAAAGGCCTAGGAAAGAGGTTAAAGATAGCTACTGCTAGGCAGACGAGGAGATTAGGTTATCAATGGGGATGTTATAGTCAAAAATAATGAGATTGGTTATTTCTGAGGATAGAAAATTAGGAAGTCAGGCAGCAAATTGATTCAGGAACTGGCAGGGTGAGCCAGGGGGGCGTTAGATAACCGCCACTCGCTAGGAGAATGAGCAAAAGAGTCTTAGAGTGTGGACTTCAAAGGAAGGGAATGTGAGTGAGGGTACCATGATAATGACCTAGAAAGCGCATTGTAGGGAAAGAAGTATTTAACCTACAATTGTGTCCTTCTTTACCTTACCTCTTATGTCAACATATCCTGAAATGTGTGGCGCGAGATGACCAGCTTTGGAAAAAAATATGATTTTTCAAAACCCCTGCCATGGGATGTCTATGCTATATGTGTCTATGTGTGGCCACCCAGTGGTTGAGTATGGGCTGCGCCTGTTAAGTATTTTACTTTACGTCGCAATATTGTATTCAATTGGTTTAATGAGAAATTGGAGTCCTTAACAAAATTCAAGCAAAGGTAAGGTTGGACACGTGTGTATAGATATTCTGAACAGCGTAAATAAGTCAATTATCTCAACCATCAGGATAATATATTAATATCATAACACAATAGTATTCTTCAAATAATAACCAAACAGCACAGATGCCTTTCACTTAACCCCTTGGAGACACAATTTTTTCCTCCCTGCCAACCAAAATCCAAAACGTCTTTCTTTTTTTTGACGACATAGCCGTATGAGGGCTTGTTTTTTGTGGGACAAGTTGTAGTTTGTCATGGCATCGTTTATTGTACCGAATAATGTACTGGGAAGCTGAAAATGTTTTATTTGTGGTGTGAAATGGGAAAAAAACATTGATTACGCCATTTTTTGGGGGGTTTTGTTTTTACGGCGTCCATCAGGCAGTAAAAAATACACGTGCACCATATTCTACAGGTTGATACGATTATGGCGATACCAAATGTATATGTTTTATTTTATGTTTTACCACTTTTTAAAAAAAAAAACTATTTGCTAAAAAATGTTTTGTGTTGCCATGTTCTGAGAGCCATAACTTTTTTATTTTTTTGTCACTTTAGTGATGTGAGGGCTTAATTTGTGTGAGGCAAGCTGTAGTTTTCACCAATACCATTTTTGGGTATATGCAACTTTTTGATCACTTTTTATTTCATTTTTTGGAGAGCAAAGGTGATCAAAAAACAGCAATTTGCTTGTTTTATATTTATGTTTTTTTACGGCGTTCATGGAGCGGGTTAAACAACGCTATATTGTGATGGTTCTGACATTTACGGACTCGTTGATACCAGTTATGTTAACTTTTTTTTACGTAACTTTAGGGCAAAAATTAGAAAAGGTTTTTTTTTTTAACTTTTAATACTGTTTGTTTTTTTGGAAACATAAAAAAACTTTATTTAACTGTTTTTTACTTTTTTTATTAGTCCCCCTAGGAGACTGGGGCCATCGATCGTTGGATCGCTTGCATGATATACCGTGTAAGTATATCGTGATACGAACAGTCTCCTTTGAAGCCCTGCCAGAGGCATAGCTTCAAAGTGTAATGATGGGGGTAGGGAAACGGACAAGTGAGCCCTAATCTACCCGCCACTCTGTCCCTGCCTACTTGCAACGACCCGCCCTAGGCGACGGGGTACAACTGGGCGGCGGTCCCTACGCTCAGTAAGTGAACGAGACAAACAGACAAGGGTAACAAAGCTAAGGGAAAAGGGGCAGTTGCCCACGGCAACGCCGTGAGCAACAAGAGTGGTGAACGAGCCGAGTCAAACCAGGAGTGTACGAGGTACCAAACGCAGAGCAGGAGAGTAGTCAGTAAGCCAGGGTCAGTATGGAGCAGGATCAAATAGTCAGAAGCTGTAGCTGGGCCAGGAAACCACACGAGAAAAATCACAAGCAAGGAGGAACAGGAAAGGCAGGTATAAATAGACAGAGGGCGGAAGCTAGCTCCGTCTGGCCAGGCTGCGATAGGCTCTCCCACTCCTAAGCCTGCCAGCCTGAGTGGTGGAAGCTGGAGTCAGTCTCAGAGACATAGACTCAGGTGCAGACTGATTGCCTATGGGCGTATCCACAGAAGTTGTGCCTGGCAGATCCTTTACACAATGGAGTACAAAGATGGCATTCTTTTTGCAAAAAATAGAACATGGGGAGAGAACCTCCAGCTCACCTGACACACTCCAGTGTGTCGTAGATAGCGCCCGGATCCTCGTGTCGGCACACGGACAGCAATGAGAGAAAAGGAAGGGAGGTAGGATCCAGCGCTGGGTAGCGTTAAAATGGAAAATTATTTTCCAAGTTTAATTGTTTAGATTAAAAGGAAAGTCCAGTTGTATTGGGTCCTGGGTGTGTAAGAAGTGGAGGGGTGGCTAGAGGATACCACCCCTCCACTTCTTAGACACCCAGGACCCAATACAACTGGACTTTCCTTTTAATCTAAACAATTAAACTTGGAAAATAATTTTCCATTTTAACGCTACCCAGCGCTGGATCCTACCTCCCTTCCTTTTCTCTCATGGCAGACTTTTATTAGGCCCCCAGGCTGCCATAACAACCATTGTAAATGGCCGATCGCACTGCGGGGGGCGCGATGGTGTGTTTGAGGGGGCGCTGCCCTTATTCTAACAACTTAAATACCACGGTCATAATTGACAGCGGCATTTAAGGTGTTAAACGGGCTGAATCAAAGTGAACTTTGATTCTGCCAGCTGGAGTGAGGTGTCGGCTCTATAACACAGCCGTCACCCATCAAGTATGGAGCGCACTCAGCCCGTGAGCGCGCGCCATACTTCCCCTTGGTGACAGCAACATAATAGTACGTGACATGTCGCCAAGGGGTTAAAGAAATATTTATTTTTATTCATATCTACAAACAGACAGAACATAATTTATTCCCCCAAAACAAACAAGATAAAAGCACAAAATTACCTTCTGCAGGTCCTGAACATTTGTTCTAGAGATCATTACACAAAACTGTTTTGCTGTGGTTTTTGCTGTTAGTCGCACAAAAAACTACAATAAGCAGATCTTCTCTAGATGGGGCACACTCCCCAGTTGCCTTCCCTAGCTACAATACGCCCCTGAGTTATTAAATGTTATTATCTGCTTTGGCCATTTCCTCTTTGTTAGAAGGGTTCTCACAGGTTGTCCCATTGCAGATGCCTAATGATCCACTGTATCCTGTGGGGAAACCTGACAGCAAGCATTCAATTTCCCTGTAGCCCCACCACCTATCAAATATAGCATTACACTGTGCCCTATAAAATTAATAGAATGTTAGTATGATACATAAAAATACAAAGTTCTCCAAAATGATAGGCTTTTTTGCAGTCACTCTACACCGTGTTCCAAATTATTATGCACATTGGATTTAAGTGTCATAAACATTTAATTATTAGTTTTTCAATTAAACTCATGGATGGTATTGTGTCTTAGGGCTCTTTGGATCATTGTAATTAATCTCAAACACCTGTGATAATTAGTTTGCCAGGTGTGCCCAATCAAAGGAAAACTACTTAAGAAGGACGTTCCACATTATTAAGCAGGCCACAGTTTTCAAGCAATATAGATAAGAAAAAGGATCTCTCTGCTGCCGAAAAGCGTGAAATAGTGCAATACCTTGGTCAAGGTATGAAAACATTGGATATTTCAAGAAAACGTAAGCATGATCATCGTACTGTGAAAAGATTTGTGGCTGATTCAGAGCTCAGACGGGTTCGTTCAGATAAAGGCTTAATGAGGAAGGTTTCTGCCAGACAAATTAATAGGATTAGGAGAGCAGCTGCTAAAATGCTGTTGCAAAGCAGCAAACAGGTATTTGAAGTCGCTGGTGCCTCTGGAGTCCCGCGAACCTCAAGGTGTAGGATCCTCCAGAGGTTTGCATGTGTGCATAAAGCTATTATTCAGCCACCCCTAAACAATGCTCACAAGCAGAAACGGTTGCAGTGGGCTCAGAAATACATGAAGACTAATTTTCAAACCGTGTTGTTTACTGATGAGTGCCGTGCAACTCTGCATGGTCCAGATGGATGGAGTAGTGGATGGTTGGTGAATGGCCACCATGTCCCAACAAGGCTGCGACGTCAGCAAGGAGGTGGTGGAGTCATGTTTTGGGCTGGAATCATGGGGAGAGAGCTGGTAGGCCCCTTTAGGGTCCCTGACGGTGTGAAAATGACCTCTGCAAAGTACGTAGAGTTTATGACTGACCACTTTCTTCCGTGGTACAAAAAGAAGAACCGTGCCTTCCGTAGCAAAATTATCTTCATGCATGACAATGCACCATCTCATGCTGCAAAGAATACCTCTGTGTCATTGGCTGCTATGGGCATAAAAAGAGAGAAACTCATGGTGTGGCCCCCATGTTCCCCTGACCTCAACCCTATTGAGAACCTTTGGAGCATCCTCAAGCAAAATATCTATGAGGGTGGGAGGCAGTTCACATCAAAACAGAAGCTCTGGGAGGCTATTCTGACATCCTGCAAAGATATTCAAGCAGAAACTGTCCAAATACTCACAAATTCAATGGATGCAAGAATTGTGAAGGTGATATCAAAGAAAGGGTCCTATTTTAACATGTAACTTGGCCTGCTAAGTTTTCTTTGATTGAAAGAGCTTTTGATTTCTGTAAATATGACCTCCTAATGCTGCAAATTCAACAAATTACCATTTTAGTTCTCTTTACAACCTTTAAAATGTTTTGATCTCTGTTGTGCATAATAATTTGAAACAGTGCATTTTGAGTTTTTTACTTCTAAAAAAAAATCTGTTATCATTAGGAGATTTGTTCAATAAAATTAGCATTATACTCCAATGGTTGATGGCTTGAAGATTATACTTGCATAATAATTTGGAACGTGGTGTATACTCTAATACACTGGCTAATACAAAAGGTGCTCCTGGGCCCAATGCAAAAATCGGTAACAAGGCCCTCACATACTGTCTTCCTTTTATAACACCCAGCCCAGTTTAAGAGGGGATTTTAGGCCCTCTTAAGCTCCAGGCCTGGGTGTGATTGCTCTTTTACACTCCTTATTGCTATGCCTCCAGATAATACATAAGGCTCCTGTACAGGAGTCCCTCTCTATTAGCTCAGATTTCCCTAATAAGTTTATTTCTAAACCAGACATCCCATTTGATAAAATGTCCTAATTGTTTTCCGGTCATAAAGTAAGCCCACAAAGTACTGATGGCAAACAATGCAGTTAAGGCCAAAACTTTTACATTCCCTGAAAAACGTGTGTTGAGGAGGGGGAGTTGTTGCGTGCTTGTTTGTTTTTTTTCTATTTTCCTTTATAAAAAGAGCGTATTTTTATTCAGCTTTTTTATGAAGAAGGATACAGGAAACAATAGTAAAATTGAGTTATTCATAGGGTTGTCTATAAGCAGACACACAAGCATGGCAAACCATGGTTCCTCAGGATTTACTAAAACAGTTTTATATAATCCACTTTAGAGTGGTCATTCCCTCCTAAATTATGGGCATGCAAAATACTTTTTAGAGAACTGTACTGGATGGCTGGTTTGCACTCGATGTTTAGTTATATTCTCATTCATTGTTATGAGGCTGGATTCCCTGCTGTCAAAAAATACCCTTATCCGAATTGTTTGTACAATGTAATTTCCTGAGCATGGCCACGCACGATTTAAGCAGCTGTTTTATTAGCAAAGTATGTGAATATTTTGTTTTACTTTTTTATTACTTTTAATATTGTATTGTTTTCTCTTGTCTGATTTTGGGTGTTATCTCACATGCTGAATGGCACTGGTAGATTTGCATGTTTCATGGTTTTGCTGTGTGGTTAATGGCCGTGCGGCTTGTACAGGTGAAAAAAGATGAAAGCAATTGTTTCACAAGCCACATGGCTCACAACACCGTAATTTGAGGTAAAACATGCATCGTTTTGCAGTAGCCATGCAGTTAGACTACCGGTGCCATTCAGCCCATGAAAATACATACTTATAATTTAAAGATGAGTAATTGGAAGATGTTATGAGGCTTAACTGTTTAATAAATGTAAAAATAATTCAGAACTAAAAGTATTTCCTTATAGAATGGTCAGCTGCCCACCAATTTTACCCTATTCGTTATTTTATATATATTTTTCAATTTGGTTAGTTTCCATATAATTTGCTTTATTATCCACTGAGGTTCTCATTCACTTTTTTCAGTTTTTTTTTTTTTAAAGAATGCTCATAAGGAGTAGAAAGGTGCTGTGAACTGTCAGACTGGTCACAATTAAACTACCCCTGTGGCTTTCACATGATATAAGGATCAGTATACCTGCAGAAAGTAATCAATTTAAATGGTCTGCTAAAAATTCTGACAGCGCTGAGGATCATAATTGTTAAGCCAAGAGGAAGTTTTATTGATTAGTAAAGCCAGTTATGGTAAAGTTCAAGAGCTCATAGGAAGAGCTATCTGTCTACTAAGTGTCTATATCCTAGGGGTTGGAGTAGATCACAACAGTCACATTACCTTTCACAGTTCAAGAATGTGTTATTTTTGTTTTTTTGTAGAAAGTGAATTGTGCTTTTCTTAAAAAAAAATTTTTTTTTGCCAAAATGGTATTTGTTACAGACATAACATTTGTTAATAGTCATTGTAATTATAATATTCTACCCCAGCTAACTCCCCTCCCATATCTCCCATGCCTCCCCTTGTTTCATTCCACCGGGGTCACGCAAAATAAAAATAAAATACAACTACCGATATAAAGACTTTGGTATTACTCAACAGGGCAACCTATGTATTTAAACCAGTGGTCCCAAATTTTCAACCACTTGGCATTAGAGCCCAAACATTTAGGACAGTCAGAGTTTTTCATACCTATTTTATGGAGAAAACTTGTTGAATAGTAAAGCCTGTGGGCAAACATGAATTGAGTTGTCTTTGAAACAGACAAGAGGAATTTGTTTGTAAATTTGGGTCCATTGTTTCTCTGTAATTGGGCCTCAACCCATTTTTTTTAGGATTTAAAATGAGAAGTTCCCAATTAAAGATCCAAGAATATTCTATATAACTTAAAGATTCCACCTAGAATAACAGAAAATGCAATAATAGAAATAAGTGAGACCTGTTTTTTTTCCTTAGTACAGTTAAAGGCGTGTTTTAGCTGTATAAACCGAAATCTACTTTTATGAGAGAGGTTAAAATAATTTTTGATATAATTTTTTAAAAGAAAAAACATTATCAAGGAGTATTTGTTCTTAACCCCTTAATGACCGGGCCTGAAAAGACCTTAATGACCAGCTAAATTTTTCTGTTTTTGCCTCTCTGCGTTTCAGCAGCCATAACTTTTTTATTTTTTCATTGACGTGGCTGTATGAGGCCTTGTTTTATGCGAGAGAAATAGTATTTTATTTTTCCCACAGTTTGGGGGTAAAAAATTTTTTTTTTACGGCGTGAATATAGGAAAAAGCGATTCTCGGAATAGTTATTTTGTTTCTTTTTTATCCCGTTCACGTTTCACGCTAAATAACCCGTTAGATTAATTCTTCAGGTTATTACGGTCGTGTAGATACCTAATATGCGTAGGTTTTTTGTTTTTATTTAGTGTAGGGGCAATAAAATGTATTTAATGCAAAATAAAGACTCTTTTTGGCACTTTTTTTATTTATTTATTTGCTTTGTTACTTTTTTTTTTTTTAATCCCATCAAGGGATAACTTTATTTGTAACTTTATTTTTTACTTGTAATGTATTAGCATACTTCTGTACGCTAATACATTACACTGTGTCACAATGACACAGGCTGCTGATCGGGCAGCACATAGTGTGCCCGAACAGCAGGCACACGGAACAGACAGCCCTGGGGACCTTTGTAGGTCCCCAGGACTGACTGCAGAGGGATTCCCCAGTGTTTGATCACATCACTGGAATCCCGGTGATGCGATCAAAGAGGGAAATTCCCTTTGATCATGCCGCGGTCACGGACCGCGGTAATCAAAGGGTTACACAGCTGGGGTCCGAATGTTTGCCGACCCCAGCTGTGTTCAGGAGGCTGCTCTAAGATCAGGAGCTGTTAGTAACAGCTCCTGCTTAGAGGATGAGTGCTCACACGAGCGCTCATCAGCCTGATCTGCAGCGACGCCAAAAGACGTCTCTGTAGACTAAGCACCCGCACCGCCTGACGTCAAAAGACAGTGGGCGGTCGGGAAGGTGTTAAAGAGGCTCTGTCACCAGATTATAAGTGAAAAACGATCATTGTTGAGCAAGTTATGAGCAATTTTAGATTTATGCTAATTAGTTTCTTAACACTGGGCGTGTTTTTACTTTTTACCAACTGGGCGTTGTACAGAGGAGTGTATGACGCTGACCAATCAGTGACCAATCAGCGTCATACATTTCTAATTGCTCCAGCCCAGCTTCTTTCACTGCACAATCACACTGTAACAATGGGCTGGAACAATGAGAAGTGTATGACGGTTATTGATCACTGATTGGTTAGCGTCATACACTTCTCTTCACAATGCCCAGTTGGTAAAAAGTAAAAACACGCTCAGTTGGTCATTAAGAAACTAATTAGCATAAATTTAAAATTGCTCATAACTTGCTCAAATATGATCGTTTTTCAAAATAAAAACCACTGTTGTTATCTACATTAGAGCGCCGATCAGATTATGTAGGAGATAGGGCACTTATAATCTGGTGACAGAGCCTCTTTACGTAACAACACCCTTTGAAACTTTAAATTTCGCTGCGAAGAAATTTAACCTAATATTTGGCACTGACAATCCACTGGATGCCAAGGGGTAATGGCGTTTTTTAAATTCTATACTTGAAGTCTTATCCTTGCTAATTAGGCCAGAGAATTTTGTTCTTCAGACATGATAGATAAGCATTGCTTTATTGATTTGATAAATATGTAAATAAAGTAATATTAAACTTATTTATTTTCATATATTATTATTTTTAAACTGTGTTATTTAATAAAATTTTTAAACAATAAGTAAAAAAAAAAAGAAGACGGAAAAAAATATAGTTGGTAGCCTTCAGGCTTACACCTCAAGGTACACATTGTCAGACTGTAAATGAGGTATGAACATACAAGTAAGCCATGCAAATTTAACATTGAACACTCTGGACCAGGCAATATCATCTACTGTCAACTAACCAAGCAGCAGGAGTCTACTCAAGACAAAAAAGATGAGGTAGAAAGCCTGTGTCTGGTAGCATTGTTACCTTGTAAGAATCCCCAAAACAAAACACAAAAAGATAGTTGAGAAAGGGTTAGAAGAAATGAAGGGAGAGGGCGAGAGGAGATGTGGTAAGAGGATACAAGAAGAGAAAACGTAGAAGAGAAAGACAAAAAATTACCAGTCTCCAAAACACATATCCAACAGAGTGGTGAGATGAATGACTTGTGGGAAGTTTATATCAGCTGGAGAGGCTTGAGTGCAAGGAATGAATATGCAGAGATGTCCATCCGTTTGATAGACCATGATACAATACCCAGGGTAGGTCCTAAATTGGAGTGCTTATGAATCTCCATCAGAGTGGAGCCCCAGTTCAGAAACATCATAGTACGCATTTCAGGTTCATTATAATAATTATTTAGAGCATGAAAATGATAGGTTACATGCAATGGACTTATTTATTTCTTCAACCTTAACCCCTTAATGACCAGCCTATTTTAGACCTTAATGACCAAGCCATTTTTTACGTTTTTCCATCGTCTCATTCAAAGAGCTATAGCCTTTTCATTTTTGCGTCGACATAGCTGTATAAGGTCTTGTTTTTTGCGGGACAAGTTGTAATTTTTAATAGCACCATTTTGGGGTACATAGAATTTATTGATTAACTTTTATTAACTTTTTTTTGGGGGGAATAGAAAAAAAACTGCAATTTTGCCACACTTTTTTGCATACTAAATTTACGCCGTTTACCGTGTGATATAAATAACACAATAACTTTATTAAGTGGGTTGTTGCGATTGCAACGATACCAAATTTGTATAGATTTTGTATGTTTTACTACTTTTACACAATTAAAACACTTTTTTTTCAAAATTATTTGTTTTTGTGTCTCTTTATTTGAAAAGCCGTAACGTTTTTATTTTTTTGCCGATGCAGTTGTAGGAGGGCATTTGTTTTGCGGGACGACTTGTAGTTTTTATCGGTACCTTTTTGGAGTAGATGCGACTTTTTGATCACTTTTTATCCCATTTTTTTAAAGTCTGGATTCAAAGAAGCAATTTTTGCATGTTTTTTAATTTTATTTTTTACGACGTTCACCGTGCGGGTTAAATGATGTAATAACTTTATAGTTGGGGTCATTACGGACGTGGTGATACCAAATATGTGTAACTTTTTTACTTTATTTTGTTTGTTAATAATAAAGCAGTTTGTAAGGGGGAAAAGTGGGTTTTTCTTTCTTTTTTTTTTTTCACTTTTTATTAAACTTCTTTTTTCACTTTTCTACTAGTCCCACTAGGGGACTTCACTATACGATTATACAATCGCATTTATAATACACTTCAATACTTTTGTATTGCAGTGTATTGCTGCCTGTCCGTGTAAAACGGACAGGCATCTGCTAGGTCATGCCAGAGGCATGATCTGGCAGGCATTCATGACAGGCAGACCTGGGGGCCTTTATTAGGCCCCCAGCTGCCATCGGAGACACAGACACTCGGCGATCTTATCGCCGGGTGTCAGTGGGATGAGAGGGAGCTCCCTCCCTCTCTCCATAACCACTCAGATGCGATGCACGTTATTAAGCACCGCATCTGAGGGGTTAAATGGGTGAGATCGATACAAATATTGATCAAACCCGATCGAGCAGGGACACCCCCAGCCCTCGGCTACCTCTGGCAGCTGAGAGCAGGGAGATTTGACAGTTCCCTGCTCTGTTTACTTATTCGGATGCAGGGACGTAAAAAGTCTATTGCATCGGAATAAGGCCCGTTAGTGACTGACATAGAAACACTATGGGCCGGAAGTGAACTGGAGCCCAGAACTGAACTACATATTATCGATGAGGCTTCACTAATGCTTTTGTAAAGTGGTAATATTACATCCCTGTCCCGCGACAATATGCCTCTTTTAACCCCTTCCCGACATTTGTCGTAAGTATACATCATGGAAAGCCAGTGCTTCCCGCAAAATGTCGTATACTTACGACAAATGTTTGGCACCTGCTCAGAAGCTGAGTCAGTGCCATCATCCCCGGATTTCAGCTGTATCTGACAGCTGACATCCGGCTGTAATGGCGGGGACCGAAATTAGCTTCGATCCCCACCATTAACCTCTTAAGTGCAGCGCTCAAACGCGAGTGCTGCACTTAAGGTGTTTGCAGCTCATCGGAACCCCAGCAATGAAATTGCCGGGGTTCCGGTGGCTGGAATAGCAACCGGAGGCCTAATACTGGCCTCCTGGTCTGCCTAGCACTGGAGCCGCTCATGATACGCCCGGCGGCGGAGCCTGATCGGCTTCCGTAGCCGCCGGAAAGATGGCGCCGGCTCAGGAGCTGATCCGGCGTCATCAGCGGTGGAAGTCAGCTGTATGTTACAGCTGACATCCACTTGTAACGGCAGGAACCGGAGCTAGCTCGTAGCGGTTACTAGCAGATCGCCAGCCCTGACAGGCAATCAGGACTGGAGACTGCTGCTATGGCAACAGGAGACACAATGGTCTCCTGCTCTGCCATTACGGAGGCCGATTTAGGCCCCGCCGGGAGGCGAAGCCTAATCGGCTTGCTGTCAGTGAATGACTGACAGATCTAATACATTGCACTACGTAGGTAGTGCAATGTATTAGAAAAAAAAAATCCTACTGGGACTTGAGAAAAAGTGTAAAAAAAGTATAAAAAAGTGTAAAAAAAAGTGCAAAAAATAAAAGTTTGAAAACAATAAAAGTTTCAAGTAATAAAATAAAACCCAATCCCCCTTTTACTCTTATCAAGTCCTTTATTATTGATAAATAATAATAAACCATACGTATTTGGTATCTCTGCGACCATAACGACCTGAGGTATCAAAATATTATATTATTTTTTGCACGCGGTGAACAGCGTAAAAAAAAACCGTAAAAAACTTTACCACAGTTTCTGTTTTTTGGTCATTTTGCCCTACAAATATTGGAATAAAAAGTGATCAAAAAGTCGCACGTATCCAAAAATGGTACTTATAAAAACTATAGCTCGTCCCGCAAAAAACAAGCCCTCATACAGCTCCGTTGACAAAAAAATTAAAAAGTTATGGTTCTCACAACTTGGCGACAGAAAATATACATTCTTTTTACAAAAGTAATTTTATTGTGCAAAAAGTTGTAAAACATAAAAAAGTCCTATGAATTAGGTATTGCCGGAATCGTACTGACCCGCAGAATAAAGTTAACATGTCATTTATTTATTTTTCATATTCAATTTTTTTTATTGATTTTAATACAAAGAAATACACACACAATCGGGAAAAATGTGTCCTCATAATAAAAAAAAAACATGACAAGAAGGGCACAGCCCCAACAAGAGAGTGAACATCACAAGCCTTGTCGTGCGCATAATACAATCGCAGCAGTCTGGGTAAGCTAAAAGGGGGGCTGTATGGCGCTATCTACAGGGGGGCTGTATGGCGCTATCTACAGGGGGACTGTATGGCGCTATCTACAGGGGTGCTGTATGGCATTATGTACAGGAGGGCTGTATGGCGTTATCTACAGGGGGACTGTATGGCGCTATCTACAGGGGGGCTGTATGGCGTTATCTACAGGGGGGCTGTATGGCGCTATCTACAGGGGGGCTGTATGGCGCTATCTACAGGGGGGCTGTATGGCGCTATCTACAGGGGGGCTGTATGGCGTTATCTACAGGGGGACTGTATGGCGCTATCTACAGAGGGGGCTGTATGGCGTTATCTAGAGGGGGGACTGTATGGCGTTATCTACGGGGGGGCTGTATGGCGTTCCCTACAGAGGGGGCTGTCTGGCGTTATCTACAGGGGGGACTGTATGGCGTTACCTACAGGGAGTCTGTATGGCGTTCCCTACAGGGGGGGGTCTGTAGGGAACGCCATACAGCCCCCCTGTAGGGAACGCCATACAGCCACCCCCTGTAGGGAACGCCATACAGCCCCCCCTGTAGGGAACACCATACAGCGTCCCCCCCTGTAGGGAACGCCATACAGCGTCCCCCCCTGTAGGGAACGCCATACAGCCCCCCTGTAGGGAACGCCATACAGCGTCCCCCCTCCCAAAAAAATGCGACCTACAGTGTGTCCTAATAAAAGACATGTATCCCCTCTCCACAGGACAGGGGATACATGTATGATCGCTGGCAGTGATAGGGAGAACGGGGGACCGAAAGTCCCCCGAAGTTCTCCATGACTAACCTCTGACTTCCGGCGTCTGCGCAGCTCACTAAAAATGAAAGGAGCGCGGGTCACGCATGCGCACAAGCGTGACCGGCGCTCCATTAATTTCTCCGGAGCTGCCGACACAGACCCCGGAAGTCCGAGGTTTGTGATGGAGAACTTCAGGGGACTTTTTTTGGTGTCCCGCTGTAGCAGCCATAGCGGCTGCTAGCGGAGCCTCCGGCCATGGTGGGGGCCCGTGCCGGCGAGCGACACGGGCCCCCTCATGCCGCGGGCCCCGTAGCAGCCGCTACTGCTGCTACGGTGGTAGTTACGCCACTGCTCGTCCCACAAAAAACCAGCCCTCATACCACTACGTCTATGAAAAATAAAATTAGTTAAGGCTCTAATAAGTCAGGAAATAAAAAAATATGCAGTTGTTCAGGTCCGAGGGGAACATTTCTTCTGTTTCAAGAGGCGATTTATCAAGGACCTAAAATTAGGGAACCAGGAAGGGGAGAGCCCAAACATATCCGCTGGAAGCGACGGTGCCCGTATTATGACAACACTTTCCCAGCAAAATTCCCCAAACTGCAAAGGTGCGGAGTGTGGACCAAAAGGGGGATAAGAAAGGACGCCATTTATCAGTGCGACACCAGCCTGTGCAGAAAGGATCGATCACAGCGTAACACACATCTATGGATTATTTTATTATTTTTTTTACCCCATTATTATACCACCTGACTATGCCCCTTATATACTCCACCCGGCTTACATGTACCCCACATTATAAATGGAAACACCAGCAATACTCAAACAAATCTACTACCAAGCAAAATCCGCTCTCCAAAAGGCAAATGGTACTCCCTCCGCTCTGAACCCTACAGCGTGCCCAAACAGCAGTTTCCTTCAACATATATGGCATCATCATACCCGGGAGAACCCTTTTAACAATTTTTGGGGTGTGTGTCTCCAGTGGCATAAGCTGGGTATGACATATTTGCCACTGAATGGCATATCTAGGGAAAAATATAAATTTTTAATTTGCACTATCCGCAGTGCAATCATTTATGGAAAAAACCTGTGGGGTGAAAATGCTCACTACACCCCTTAATAAATGCCTTGAGGGGTGCAGTTACCATAATGGGGTCACTTCTCAGGGATTTCTTTTTATTATTTCACATCTGAGCCTCTGCAGTTCTGAACCAATACTTTGTAAATCGCCAAATTAGGCCTCAATTTGAGATGGTACGCTTTCACTCCTGAGCCTGGTCGAATGTCCAGGCAAAAGATTAGTGCCCCATGTAGGGTGTTTCTAAAACCAGGAAACCCAGCATAATAATTAGAGAGCTGTCTTGTTATGGTGGCACAAGCTGGGCACCACATATTGGCATATTTATGGAAAAAATCCAATTTTCACTCTGCAACATTGAGTGCACACTAATTTCTACAAAACACCTGCAGAGTTAAAATGCTTACTACACCCCTAGGTAAATGCATTGAGGGGTGTAGTTTCCAAAATTGGGTCACTTCTCGGGGGTTTCCACTGTTTTGGGCCCACAGGCGCCCAGAAACCAATCCAGCAACATCTGCACTCCAAATGGCGGTCCTTCCCTTCTGAGCCCTGCCGTTTGCCCAAACAGCAGTTTATGACCACATATTGGGTATTGCCGTACTCGGGAGAAATTGCTTTACAAATGTTGTGTTCTCATTTTCCTCTATTTGTTGAGAAAATGAAAAAAATTACGCTAAAGCTACGTCTTATTGAAGAAAAAGGATTGTTTTTATTTTCACTGCCCAATTCTAATAAATTCTATGAAAAATCTGTGGGGTCAAAATGCTCACTACACCCCTAGATGAATTCCTCAAGAGGGGTAGTTTCCTAAATGGAGTCACTTTTTGGGCGTTTTCATTGTTTTGTCCCCTCAGGGGCTTTGCAAATGTGACATGGCCTCCGCAAACCATTCCTGCTAAATGTGATCTCCAAAAGCCAAATAGTGCTCTTTCCCTTCTAAGCCCCGCCGTGTGTTCAAACAGCCGGTTATTACCACATGTGGGGTATTGTTTTACTCGGGAGAAATTGCTTTGCAAATTTTACGGTGCTTTTTCTCCTTCAGTCCTTGTGGAAATTACAAAAAATTAGCTAAACCAACATTTTCTTTGAAAAAATTTAGATTGTCATTTTCAGGGCCTACTTCCAATAATTTATGCAAAAAACCTGTGGGGTGAAAACACTCACTATACACCTAAATAATTTCCTCAATGGGTGTAGTTTCTAAAATGGGGTCAGTTGTGGGGGATTCCACTGTTTTGTCCCCTCAGGGGCTTTGTAAATGTGACATGGCCTCCGCAAACCATTCCTGCTAAATTTGAGCTCCAAAAGCCAAATAGCGCTCTTTCCCTTCTCAGCCACGCCGTGTCTCCATACAGCCGTTTATTACCACATGTGGGGTATTGTTTTACTCGGGAGAAATTGCTTTACAACTTTTACGGGGTTTTTTCTCCTTCAGTCCTTGTGGAAATGAGAAAAAATTAGCTAAACCTACATTTTCTTTGAAAAAATTTAGATTGTCATTTTCAGGGCCAACTTCCAATAATTTATGCAAAAAACCTGTGGGGTGAAAACACTCACTATACCCCTAAATAATTTCCTCAATGGGTGTAGTTTCTAAAATGGGGTCAGTTGTGGGGGGTTTCCACTGTTTTGTCCCCTCAGGGGCTTTGTAAATGTGACATGGCCTCCGCAAACCATTCCTGCTAAATTTGAGCTCCAAAAGCCAAATAGCGCTCTTTCCCTTCTAAGCCCTGCCGTGTGTCCAAACAGCCGGTTATTACCACATGTGGGGTATTGTTTTACTCGGGAGAAATTTCTTTACAAATTTTGAGGTGCTTTTTCTCCTTTAGTCCTTGTGGAAATGAGAAAAAAAATTGCTAAACCTACATTTTCTTTGAAAAAATGTAGATTTTAATTTTCACGGCCTATTTCCAATAATTTCTGTAAAAAACCTGTGCGGTCAAAATGCTCACTATACCCCTAGATAATTTCCTTGATGTGTGTAGTTTCCCAGAATTTTCACTCTTTTGGCACCGCAAGAGCCAAACCTGACATGGTGCCTAAAATATATTCTAACAAAAATAAGGCCCCAAAATCCACTAGGTACTCCTTTGCTTCTGAGGCCGGTGCTTCAGTCCAGTAGCACACTACGGCCACATGTGGGATATTTCCTAAAACTGCAGAAACTGGGCAACAAATATTGAGTTGCATTTCTCTGGTAAAACCTTCTGTGTTATAAAAAAAAATGTATTCAAAATTTATTTATGCAAAAAAATATGAAATTTGTAAATTTCACCTCTACTTTGCTTTATTTCCTGTGAAATGTGTAAAGGGTTAAGACATTTTCTAAATGCTGTTTTGAATACTTTGAGGGGTGAAGTTTTTAAAATGGGGTGACTTTTTGGGGGTTTCTAATATATAAGGCCCTCAAAGCCACTTCACAACTGAACTGGCCCCTGTAAAAATAGCCTTTTGATATTTTCTTTAAAATGTGAGAAATTGCTGCTAAAGTTCTAAGCCTTGTGATGTCATAGAAAAATAAAAGGATGTTCAAAAAACGATGCCAATCTAAAGTAGACACATGGGGGATGTTCATTAGCAACAATTTTGTGTGGTATAACTGCCTGTCTTACAAGCAGATACATTTAAATTGAGAAAAATGCTAATTTTGCCAGTAACATAAAGTGCAATGTGTCACGAGACAACAATCTCCGAATCGCTTGGATAGGTGAAAGCATTCTGACGTTATTACCACATAAAGTGAAACATGTCAGATTTGAAAAATGAGGCTATGTCAGGAAGGTCAAAAGTGCCTAAAGAGGGAAGGGGTTAATACACGACAATATCTTGCTAGCCTTTGATGCAGCTGATTGCCATTGCATGCTGTTATTTAGTCTATAATCCACAAGTACTCCCAGATCCTTCTCAACAAGTGACTCCCCCAGTTTAGCTCCCCCTAGGACATATGATGCATGCAGGTTGTTGGTACCCAGCTGCATAGCTTTACATTTATCTACATTAAACTTCATTTGCCAACTGGATGCCCAAACACTAAGTTTGTTTAAATCCACTTGCAATTCATGAACATCTTCCATAGACTGAACTATACTACATAGATTGGTGTCATCTGCAAAAATAGAAATAGTGCTATTAATTCCATTCTCTATATCATTAATAAATAAGTTGAATAATAGTGGTCCCAGCACTGAACCCTGGGGTACACCACTTATAACCGGGGACCATTCAGAGTAGGAATCATTGACCACAACTCTCTGGATACGGTCCTTGAGCCAATTCTCAAGGACTTGCAGATATTTCTATTGTCTAGTTGCTCTTACTGTGAAGAAACCCATGATATGCTGATGATGATCCATTCTTTTCTGTAGACATAGTGGATTCCCCCTTGTCATGGTTACAGGTCAAGTTATGAAAAGATCATTAGAAATTAGATAAGGTAGGACTCCGTTTTCTTAAATAAAGGCACTGATGATTAATGGGAATCCCAAATAGATATAGTAGCCAGGATATTTTCCTATAGAGAGCAAGTACAAAAAAAATAAAAAATCTAAGCCTATGTGACTATGCATTTAAAAACTATAAGTCTGAAGTTACAAATTCTACATTGATGAACTATAAGGTTTGTACTAAAAAAAAACAAGAAATCACTTAGGCTAAGAGCCTGTTCACATCTGCGTTGGACTTCTGTTTAGCTTTCCGTTCATCTGTTCCATCAGGGGAACAGACAAACGGAAAGACAAACGCAAAGTATAGTTTAGTTGCTCATGACGTGTCAGACTCTGGACTCACGTGACCGCATCTATTGACGCGCTGACGTGTATCCGGCTCCGGCCCCTCGTGACCGACGCTTCCAGGGGGCGGCCATCTTACTCTCCAGGATGACGCGACCAGTAGTTAAACAGTGAGGTAACTTAATTTCAACGGTGTATTATCTTTTTTTTTTTTTTTAATTCTTTTATTTTCCATTTTCAATACACTAATATAATGGTGCAGACATAAACAGCACTGACATCGGCCCACAGGCCAGCATATGGCATTACAAGGAGTGCAAAGAACACAAAGAATAACAACGTACAATTGAAATTAATATTGATAGAGAAACTCTTGTATGCACCCTGAACCCGCAGCCATGCATAATAACCCGTAAGAGAACAGGAAAGAGCTAAGGAGAAACAAAAGAGAAGAGGGGACAGAAAGGAAAAGGGAAGGAGAGAGAACTGATGTAATGGGCCTAGGGATTATGCTCAAGAGGCCATGTTGGTCCTATACACCACAGATGATTGAAACCGAATCCAGACACGCCATGTTTTAAGAAAGTTGGTGTGGGATCCTCTCATTGATGTCGTGAGGTCCTCCATTCTCATAATCTCCTGGATTTTGCTGAACCACATGCCCACCGATGGGGGGCAAGTTTGTCTCCACAGCGCGAGGATGCACACTCTAGCTGCATTCACCAGGTGGCAAACCACTGAGCGTCGATACGTGGATAATGGCACATCACACATATGGAGCAGGAAAAGGCCCGGAGATCTCGGAAGGAGGAAATCCGTGAATTTCGAGGAAATGCGCCACACCTCAGACCAGAAATCAGTCAAGAGCGGGCATTCCCAAAAAATGTGCAGAATTGGACCCACATGGTCACCACATCTCCAACACAACGGCGAAACCGCAGGTATCATCGCATGCAATCTGGAAGGCACCCAATACCATCTCTTATGTGTCATAGTGAACAAGCGATCCTTATGCTCCGTAGTGAATGTTAGACCCAAGTCCCTCTCCCAGCTTAACAAGTAGGCAGGAGTGGACAAATTGGATGGAGAGATCAGGAGAGCATTAAGTCTGGACAACGAGTGACGCACCGTGCCCGTGCAAAGGAGTTCGAAAGGGGAAATATATTGTGAGTATGCCGATGAGTTAGTTAGGGACACGAGGAAGTGTCTAAACTGGGTGACCTGCCATGCAGTAAATGGGACAGGATCAGACAAAGACTCAAACTGTGCGTTAGTCATCCACGTCTCATCCTTTATAAAGTGTGTGGCACGTCCCTTACCCAGGGGCGTAGCTAGGAAGGGCAGGCGGGGCATGTGCCCCGGGCGCAACTTAGAGTGGGGCGCCAGCGCCACCCCCTCCTGCACTATAATTGTACCTGTGTCTATAGGACACAGGTACAATTAGAACCAATGAATGGCCAGGTACGTGCCCGGCCATCAATGGCGGATTATAATGGTACATTTTAGTTTCGTCGCGACAAAACTGCAATGTGTATGTCCTGCAAAAGGACCTTTAGACATACAGTGAAGGAAATAAGTATTTGATCCCTTGCTTATTTCTCTGTGCACAATGCAAATAAATATATATAATTTTGACAATGTGATTTTCTGTTTTGTTTTTTTTATATAATCTATCTCTCACTGGTAAAATTAACCTAGCCTAAAAATTCTAGACTGTTCATGTCTTTGACAGTGGGCAAACTTACAAAATCAGCAAGGGATCAAATACTTATTTCCTTCACTGTAAGGTCACATGACCTTATCGCTGAAGTTCTTACTATTGCTTAGAGACCTGCTGGTCACATGAACGCAGGAGCTCGAGCAGCAGCAGATGCAGCAGCAGCAGCAGCAAGACAAGACTCCACAGAGAAGACTGACTGGATTGATTTGTTTAATGGGTCTGTATTTTTGGGGGTCTGTATTTAGGGGGTTTGGTGTGGGGTCTGTATTTAGGGGGCCTGGTTTGGGGACTGTATTTAGGAGGTTTGGTGGCTATTAGTTTAAGGGGTCTGTATTTAGGGGGTGTGGTCTGCGGTCTGTATCAGTTTAGGAAACAAGGGAGAGGGAGACGGAGAAATTTCTTTCCGGGGAAAGAGCCGTGACGCAACCGCCAAGGTGGGCCCGATAGTCAGGTGCATCCGCGCCGACAGGGGAACGTGGTTGCCCAACCAAGGTAAGGCCTGCAAAGGGACTTCCAGAAATGCCTGCTCCATGGACTCCCACTCTTTAATCTCAGTGTGCCTAAACCAGTCCAAAATTCGTGTCAAGTGGGAGGCCTGATGCTAGGAATCACAGTCCGGGAGACCATCGCCACCCTCACACTTAGCACGAAAAAGCATAGATCGAGCAATACACACGGGTTTCCCCACCCATATGAACTTGTAGAGTAGAGCAGAGCTTGAAAGAATGGGTGTGGGATGTGTACCGGCAGCGCCTGAAAGAGATACAAGATCCGTGGCAAACCAGGTAAAAGTGCCCGTCGTCCAAGAATCCAGATCACTGGGAAGCCGGACCCCCAAATATTGAAGCGAATCTCTAGCACCTTTAAAGGAGAAGGACTCAGACAGATCATCCACCAGAGTCTGCGGCAACGAGATATTAAGAGCCTCCGACTTCTGGTAGTTGATCTTAAAGTTGGACAATTTCGAGTATCTATCCAACTCCGCCATCAAGTTGGGTAAGGAGATCCTGGGAGCAGTGAGAAAAAAGAGCAGGTCATCCGCATAAGCAGCAACCTTATGGGACCTACCTCCCAAAGCTACACCCACTATATCTGGATTGGAGCGAATATGGCACAAAAAGGGCTCCAAACATAAAATGAAAATTAAAGGGGACAAGGGACAGCCTTGCCTTGTACCATTAGAGATAGCGAGTGAGGAGGAGAAGTGTCCGTTGACCTTAAAGAGGCTCTGTCACCAGATTATAAGTGCCCTATCTCCTACATAATCTGATCGGCGCTGTAATGTAGATAACAGCAGTGTTTTTTTTTGTTTTTTTAAAAACAAACATTTTTTAGCAAGTTATGAGCTAGTTTAGATTTATGCTAATGAGTTTCTCAATGGACAACTGGGCGTGTTTTTACTTTTTAACAACTGGGTGTTGTACAGAGGAGTGTATGAGGCTGACCAATCAGTGACTAATCAGTGTCCTACACTTCTCATTGTTCTAGCCCAGCTTCTTTCACTGCACAATCACACTGTGCTGTGGATCATGCTGGGCTGGAACAATGAGAAGTGTATGATGCTGATTGGTCACTGATTGGTCAGCCTCATACAAAGGTCCCTGCGAATGTCCGATACCGCCGTAGAATCCTGCAGGAGCGATTCATTCAAGCGCCACTGCCAGGAGCGAGGGATGACCATTGGGGGAGTGAGTGTAAGAGTAATAACAGCATGGTCAGAGAGCGTAATATCGTCAATGGAGGCATATGTGAGGCTGGAGAGGTGTGAATGACGTAGAAAAAAGTAGTCTATTCGGGAATATGTGTTGTGGGGAGCCGAAAAGAACATGTAGTCTTTGGTCAAGGGATGTAGGAGCCGCCACGTATATACGAGTTGATGCTCATGCAACAGCCGACATATACGATGGTGAGCTGGCCTGGATAAAGAGGAATGCCCTCGTGACGAATCCAATGAAGGATCTAAGGTGGCATTCAAATCCCCCCCCCCCACAATATTAGAGTGCCTTCTAGAAAGTCATCCAATTCCACCAGAACCCTCTCCAAGAAGGCGACTTGACCAGTGTTAGGGAGATAGTACAATGCCAGTGTGAACAGAGTGTTATCCTTCTTACCCTTCACGAAGAGTTACCATCCCACTCCATCTGTGCGAGTCTCCACATGTTCCCAATGGAGAGAGCGTGAAATCAGAATGGAAACCCCCTTAGTCTTGGAATCAGGGGACACACTATGATACCTCTCTGTATAATGGGATTCCGTGAGTTTCGGAATGCAGTCAGCCCGAAAGTGAGTCTCGTGCAGAAATGGCACTTGCGCTTTTTTCTTCCATAGAAGATGGAGAATGGAGGACCTCTTTTTCAGGATATTCAGACCCTGTGCATTTAGGGAGACAATAGTTATGTCAGTCATGATAGGATATGGAGGAGAAGACAGAGATGGGAAGGGGGAGAAAGAAAGAAAAATAAAAGCCCCTGTGCAGGGACAGAAGAACCAGAGCTGCGGAAGAACACAGTCCCTCTAATAGCGGAGTACAAAACCCCTCAACAACTCGACATGAGCTATGTCGTCCTCAGATGGAAAAATACCATGCGACCACGACACAGCAACATTGAACCCTAATGGGGAACGAAGAAAGGCAGCGATGCGACAAACAATTCCTCAAAGATACAGCAATAAGCTAAAAATCACAAATTGAGCTCAGTGAAACCCCGGACTCACCTGGTTAACTATCGCAGAAACCTACCCTCCCCCGCTGGACTGAACAGTTGAACATCCCCCACTGAAGAACCCCCCAGACCCGCATCCTGTACAAATGTCCCCTACAAAAACACCATCAGCGCCGTCCTCTGCATCTCTTGAAGAACCCTGCGAAAAAAGGGGGGGTAAGTGCAAATAACGTCCAACCATAACCGGTGTCCCAGTGAGAGGCACTAGGTAACACAAGAAGGATGTAGTAGCTCAGTCTCTGTGTGGGGATCGCCGCCCTGAGGACCGGAGCTCGGTTGGCCCAACTCCGGAACGAGGCGAGATTGGATGAACAAAATCAGGATATCGGCCTCCTCTAATAAAGAGCGGTGCCGGGGGCTCTGTCCAATCCGGTAGCCGCACCGGTGAGATCTCCAAAAACCGGAAGGCCTCCTCTAGGTCATCCGGAGACCGAACTGCAAATGATTGCCCCTGTCTGCGAAGGATGATGTGGAAGGGGCGGCCCCATCTGTAAGTAGCTCCCGCCGCCTTGGTCGCCTCTAGCAAGGGGCGGACAATCCTGCGCTTGGAAAGGGTCAGTCTGGAGACATCCGGCAAGACGGTAATCTCAGGACCATTGAAGGGAACGTCCCCCTTCTCCCAAGCTCTCCGAGCAATATCCTCTTTTTGTTTGTAGAAATGTACTCTACATGTGACGTCCCGCGGACGGTTACCATCTCTAGCCCAGTGGCCCGCCAGCCTGTGCACCCTGTCCATCTCAAAGGCCATATCATGTGGACTGTACAGGAGCTTATTAAACATATGCGTCACTGCATCATATAGGCCATCCGGGGGCACAGATTCCGATATGCCTCTCAGCTTCAAGTTGTTACGTCTACCCCTGTTTTCGACATCATCCAAGTGTAAGGAAAAGTCCCGCATTTGCGAAGCTTGAGTGGCCAGGGTCTGTGAAAGGACCGAGATGTCCATGGAGGATATGGAGTTCTGGCGCTCCAATGTATCCACACTTGCAGTCAAAACACGCACCTCCTGTGAAACCACGCCAATGGCCTTGTCATGTTTCTCTTCCAGCCGGGAGAGGCGTAGATCTAGATCGGATTTGATGGGCAACACCCTCACCATTTCCCAAAGTTCCGCCAGGGTCCGTTCCATTGTGAGCGGGGGACCCTGAGAAGGGGCTGACTGTTCACCGGCCCCGCTGACGGAGTGAGCGGCCCCCTTAAAATTGCAGGTGTCTAATTGATTCAGCAGCATCCAGTCCTGTGGGGGAGACTGCCGCAGGGCGGCAAGAAAAGATGGCGCCGAGACCGCCCTGCCTGGATACTGACTGGGACTGAATGGGGGAAAGTCCTCTACCAGGGCCGGAGGGGCCGACCCTGGGGAGTCCTCAGAGCACTGACCACTCTCCGGCGTCGCCATGTCAGAACCAGGAACCCGGGAGCAGCTGTCGGTCTTTGCCTGTCTAGAGGAGCAGGGAGGCGGCGAGTATCCATGTGGCGGCAGAGTCTGGGTGCGGCCTGCAGGAGGAATGGAGGAGCGCCGCAGCGAAGTTCCGTCCAGCGTGGACCGAAGATACCTGCCGATGGACGAGGTGCCAGGTGTGACCGGGAGGTTCTTGCGACTTCTCCCCTTCGTCATCGTATGCCTAGGTCGGGTAAGTAAGCCCTGTCGGGCGATATTCTGTATGGTGAGTCCGGAGCTCCAGTGAAGTGCGTCCTCACACCGCCATGCCTAAGCCACGCCCCCTCAACGGTGTATTTTCACTTGGACACAGGCTCTTGTAATTGGACAGTCCCCATTTAAATGTGGAGAGTTTATTGTTCACCGCCACCCCGAGACTAAGGCATTAGCGCCTAAACACGCATTGGGGCGGACGTTCGCTGTGTTTTCTCTCCTGCATCCATTATGGGTATGTTATATCCACTTGATATGCTTCAGCATTTTTTATGTGTAATTGCTCTCCTCTATGTTTATATTGACCCAATAAACGTTCAAATACTATATATCTCTTGTGCTTATATAGCACATTTTTGTACTTGTATATGGTCACGTTACTTTAGTCTATATAAACCTTTTAGAAGGTGTGTCATTGGCACAATTTTGTACTCTTTGTTTATTTGCGAGATACACACAGTATTGTGTTTTTTATCTGTTGGTTCATGGATTCCTCATTTTATCTTTTGTCTTTTATTATGTAATTCAGTAAAGATTTTTTCAATTTTTTGCATACACTCTTGTCTTTATAGCATCTGCCCCTTATAGGTTATGTTTATCTGTGATGCTTTCTGGCTTTACACCCTAGGATCAGCCCATATAGATTATATACATGGATTATTTAATCGCATGTTTGGGCTATTAGATCCATGCTGTATTTTTGGTTAGGTCAAAAGTATAGTTTCCGTTTGCATTTACCATTGATTTCAATGGTATTTTTTTGTTTCAGTTAGACTCTGTTCCATTAGGTTTCCCGGTTTTTATCAGAAAGAATAGCGTAGTGTGCTACACTATTCTTTCCATCAGAAAAACGGAAACCTAACGGAACAGAGCCAAACTGATGCAAACTGAAACAAAAAAAAAAATATCATTGCAATCAATGGTAAATGCAAACGGGAGCTAACTTTTTGTTTGTTTTTCCTGTTATCTATTTCTCTGAAGGAACAGATGAACAGAAAGTCAAAAGGAAGCCCAACGCAGATGTGAACAGGCCCTTACTAAAATAGAAAATGGGAAGCAAATTGCAGATAATTCCAATCAATTCTACAAATATATTAATAGTAAAAAGCTTTTACTGAAAATGTCTGTCCAACAACTGATACAGAAGGTAATTTGCTTACAGGTGACATTGAGAAGGCAGCTATTAAATACATTTTTCTTACCTTTGTTCACAAGGGGCAGACTGCTGAGGATATGTTTACTAACGCTGCTGATGATGTCATAACTAATGACGACTTGTCCTGGTTGAATGAAGTAAAGGTCCAAAAGGTTAAGAACAAATTAATGTAAATGAAGCTTTTGAAGAACTTCATTGCAAAACCATTATTTTTGTTAATAAAGGATTCCCTACATATAGGTAAGATAAAAGGGACAGCCGAAGAAAGACTAAGGCTGGATTCACACACAGCGTTTTGTTGCATTTTTCTTGCCGTTTTTTTTAGGTTGAAAACGCTGAAGCTAGATGTTACTTTAAAGTATGATCTTTTTTCTGGCGATTTTCATAGGCTTCTCTATAGGATTTTAATAATATCTGAAAAAACACATGTACTTAATGCTACAAAATAAAATAACGCCACCAGAAACGCATGTATACAAGTCATAAAAAAAGATGTTACATTTTTCTACATTACTTTCCTCTTTTCTGGTCTATAAAATTGTGTTATATATGAACAAACATTCAAATTTTTGTTTCATATTTCAGATTCAATCATCAGATTTTTTTACTACATTCATTTAAAAGGATTTGAAAATCAACTTTTAAATTTAAATTTTATAAATTTTGTTTACGTTTGTACCATACACAAATTAATCAAAATGGTATGCTTTACTTAAGATCCTTAAGCTATTCCCAGATCCCAATGGATCATATGTGTTTGTGAGACAGAACTATCCTTGCTTTCCAGTTTGTATGATTGATTGCCCTTGGTGTATACAAAGCAAAATATGTTTAAACAAGGTTACGGAGTGCAATCTATTATCCTCTTATTCACCTAACCTACCTTTAAATATACAGTATGTTTGAAGGCAAGATCAATCTTCTGTTTGTTAATATGGCTTTTTAGTCCATGGGTTTCAATTGCTTGAAGTCTACAGACCTTTCAAGCATAACAGAACCAAACACATGCAATATACAGATTCCCTTTAAATACTGTGTAACTCAAAAACATTTTTCCCTGTCTATGAATCAAAAATTATTATGACTAAAGAACTCCCTCCCATATCTAAATTGAGACAAAACATATCCCCTTGTATAGGCTTACCTAGAATATGTATTGGCATTATGACTTGTGATGGTGAAAGGGCCACTACAGATTATGGACCTCCGTTTTCATTCTTATTAACCACATGCATTATGTTATGTTTTTTAAATTTGCTTAAAAGGGTTGTAAAGGTTTAGAAAAACATGTTTTCTTTCTTTCAAAAACAGCACCACACCACAGGTTGTATGTGGTAAGGCATCTCAGCACCATTTATTTAAATGGAGCTGACCTGCAATACCAGACTCTACCCATGGACAAGTGTGGTGCTGTTTTTGCAAGAAAGCAAACATGTTTTTCTAAACCTTTAAGTATTTATAGCATGTAATATGCATGAAAAGAAAATTTGGGTTATGTCCTTATTTTTATTAAACATTTTAAAAGACCAAATCAATAGGTAAATATTGAAATAAAGATTGATATACATAAAGATTGAGTTTACAGAGGACTTATCCCTTTTTCACACTGTCAATGTATAAGCATAGTTGAAGTGACATTGGGCAGAAGTATATACTAAAAATAAGTCATGGAACGGTATAAATAATAGTTTAAATATCACGTAGACTATGATAACATGGATTTTAAGTGGCATATGGATGAGCTGGGGAGCTTCCCCATCTCACCAGCCTCTGATTTATAGCTTCTCTCTTTTAGTAGGGATACAGACGAGGCTGGTGTGCACGGGAAGTTCCCCAGATCTTGAGCAAATAAAACTCCCAGACTTGCAGAAGAAACATTTGCATGGTTTTTAAACAGATCCCTGAATGGTAGTATTTTTAATACACTGTATAGTGGCATTATTTGGACACTTTATGATAGTATTATTAGGGGGCCTTAGGGAAGTATTATTTTGGGGGCTGTAGGACTATTATTTGGGCATTGTGTGATAGTAATAATTGAGCACTGTAGAGTGGTCACTGTATGGAAGTATTATTGAAGTAATATTTGGAAAAATTATTTGGGTACTATATGAAAGTATTGGTTTAGGTACTGTAGAGAGATATTAATTAAGGGGTAAGAATATAGATCTTCCGTAATTAAAAATGAACCCTCTGAAAGCAACTCTTGGACAACTTTCAAATAAACTAACATTTCTGGGTGAACTTTTTATCCTGCCATGCTCATTATTACTTTTCTTTGTTTACTGCTTTGTACTTCTCACTTTACCAATAGCAGTCAGTACATGGTGGATGACAGCTAGGAGGAAATAAACTATGGGCAATCCATTTTTGTTAGAACGGCCCCCCACAAAATAAGTAATAACAAAGTGTCTTGTTGCTGGGACGCCCAACAATCCATTGTAGTCTGCAGGTAAAGCTGGCAGCATTTCATCTGGAATTTAATTCACCTGCAGTGCCTTTAAAGGTATGAAACTGTCACGAGGCGGGGTGTGGACCCACTGGGCCGTACCACGTAGCAGGATGGCAGCTGGCCAAACAGGTATGGTACAGAGTCTATAGTCCAGAAAAGGGTACCTGAGGCAATGTAGACAGTATCAAGGCAAGCTCGGCTGGGACCAGGCAGCAGGTAGACATCAGGCGTGGTGCAGTAGAACAGGTGTGGAGATGCAGCAAAACACGACAACAGCTCAGCACGGCAGTAGACCAGGATGGCACTGATAGCACGGGAAACAGGATACAGCATACAGGTATGGGGAACACTGGGAAACTGGAAGACACTTAGGAGACCATTTGCAAGACAGACTAAGGGAAACAACAACAATGCTCAGGCGAGGATAAGAAGGGCGGTGACCCTCTTATAGTCCAGGAATTCATGAGTTGATCATGATGATTTTCAGGTGCACGCGCTGGCCCTTTAAGAGCGGGCACGAGCGCGCACCCTACGGGAGACAGGCTTGATACCCAAAAGTGAGTGCCGGCGCCTCACAGGGACACAACGCAGCACAGCAGCAGGACGTCTATGGCCGCGGTCGTCGAGGTGTAAGTTAGAACAACAGACCGTGGCCATAGACGTTAGAGTATCCCCCCTCTAACGCCCCCTCTTCTTGGGACCAGAACAGGAGAGAAACTTCCTTATGAGAACAAGGGTATTGATGTTCTCCTCTGGCTCCCAAGACCTCTCTTCTGGGCCGAATCCCCTCCAATCCACCACATAAAACCGTGGCCATAGACGTTACAGAAACAAAATAGGCCTCCCGTTAAAGTCAATGCCTGAGTAATGCACAAACAGGCTGGGTCCTCCAGACTGAGAAAAGGAGAGATGATCTTTGGGCCCTTTTACACGAGCCAATTATCGGGCAAATTAGCGTTTACAGACTGCTAGTTCCCGACTACTGCCCTGTGTAAACAGAGCAACGATCAGCCGATGAATGAGCAAACACTCGATAATTGGCCTGTGTGAAAGGGCCTAAAGATCATCTCTTCTTTTCTCAGTCTGGAGGACACACAATGTAACTAAACTAATAACACACAAACCATTGTACTGTTCATGGCTTTTAAAGTGTTACTTGTAGCTGCAACTAAGATTTGCACAACATTGAGAAGAAATTTCGGTCCATTCTTCCCTGCAAATTTTTTTCGGTTCATCAATATTTCTGGGATGCCTTGTATGCACAGCCCTCTTCAGGTCATGCCACAGCATATCAATAGGGTTAAGGTCAGTACTCCGACTTGGATTTTCCAAAACACAAACTTTTTCAACCATTCTTTAGTTGATTTACTTGTGTGTTTTGGGTCATTGTCTTATTGCATCACCCAGAGTCTGTGATGTAATAGACTGCTTAATGTAACAGACTGCTGCACTCACAGTCTCCTGGAAAATATTTCAATACACCTTTGAATTTATTGTTCATTCAATGACAACAAGACGTACAGGCCCTGAAGCAGCAAAGCAGCCCCAAACCATGATGCTCCCTCCACCTTTCTTCACAGTTGGGATGAGGTGTTGGTGTGCAGTGTTCTTTTTTCTCCAAACGTAGCTTTGTGCATTTGTGCCAAAAAGTTCCACTTTTGTCTCATTTGTCCATAGAACATTTTCCAATAAGCACTGGAACATCCAGGTGGTCTTGTCCAATCTTAAAACATGTCGACATGTTTTTTTTTGGACAACAGCAACTTTCTTTGCGGTGTCCACCATGAACACCATTCTTGTTCAGTGTTTTTCTAATAGTGGACACATGAATAGAGTTTTTTTTCTTCAGTTTGTAGACTCTTCAATAGATCTTGCGGTTACCCTTGGGTTATTTATTCGCCTTTTTCAGGATTACCTGTTCTACTCTTGGAGTAATCTTCACAGGATACTACGGAGAGTAGCAACGGTCCATTTGTAGACAATTTGTTTAACAGTGGATTGATGTACACCCAGTGAGTGACTGGCAGTTCTAATGCATTGCACTACATACGTAGGTAGTGCAATGCATTAGAATAGCAATCAAACAGTTTTAAGAATAAAATAAAACAATCACCCTTTTTCCCTTATCAATTCCTTTATGAAAAAAAATAATAAACCATTCATATTTGGTATCGCAGCATGCGTAACAACCTAAACGATAAAAATATGTTATTTATTCAGCGCGGTGAACGACGTAAAAAAACAACAAAAAAAACAATGGAATAAAAAGTGATCAAAAAGTCACGTGTCCAAAAAAGGCACCTATAAAAACTATAGCTCGTCTCGCAAAAAACAAGCCCTTATACAGCTCTGTCGACGAAAAAATGTAAACATTGTGGTTCTCACAACATGGCAACAGAAAAATTACATTCTATTTGCAAAAGTAATTTTATTGTGCAAAAAGTTGTAAAACATAAAAAAGCGCTATAAATTTAGTATTGCCGGAATCGTACTGACCCGCAGAATAAAGTATGCATGTTATTTATAATGCATGGTGAACGCTGTATATAAGAAAACTAAAAAAACTATGCCAGAATTGTTGCTTTTTGGTCACTTTGCATCCCAAAAAATAGGATAAAAAGTGACCAAAATGGTACCAATAAAAACTACAACTTGTCGTGCAAAAACACAGCCCTCATACCACGTCCATGAAAAAATAAAATAAGTTAAGGCTCCCATAAGTCAGGAAAGAAAAAATCTGCAGTTGTGCAGGCCCGAGTGGAACATCTCTTCTGTTTCAAGAGGTGATTTATCAAGGTCCTAAAATTAGGGAACCAGAAAGGGGAGGACTCAAATATAGGCGCTTTAATGTAGATAAGTAAATTGTTTTTTTTGGTTTTTTTTTAAACGTTTATTTTTGACAAAGTTATGAGCATTTTAAGTGTTATGCAAATTTGTTCTTAATGCCCAAGTGGGCGTTTTTTTACTCTTGACCAAGTGGGCGTAGTAAAGAGAAGTGTATGACACTGACCAATCAGCGTCATACACTTCTCTTCATTCATGTCCAGCTGTCACTTACTCCCGTAGTTCCTTTACACAAGCGACGGGAGTATGACCAGACATTACCTCCGACATACACTTCTCTTTGCTATGCCCACTTGGTCAAGAGTAAAAAAACGCCCACTTGGGCATTAAGAACAAATTTGCATAACACTTAAAATGCTCATAACTTTGTAAAAAATAAACTTAAAAAAAAAAAAAAAAAAAAGCAAAACATTACTTATCAACATTAAAGCACCTATTATATTAGGTAGAAGATAGGGCAGTTATAAACTCGTGACAGAGCCTCTTTAACGTAGGCAGACATGGCTAGGGTATCTGGCAGGGAGAGGGGATAGACTTGCCCACGGGGTGGTGAGACGTCAGAAAGTAACTCGACTGGGCAATCGTAGCTGCGATGGGGAGGAAGAGTCTCTTCCTCCTTTTGCTGAATACATCCGCAAAACCGCCAGAGTGAGAGGGTAGATCGGAGAGTGACTGAGGCAGTGGCGGTAAAACTGGACGAACTTGTGGCAGACAGCGGTTAAGGCATTTGTTGCCCCATTGGAGGACTTCTCCGGAACTCCAGTTGAGAACCGGAGCGTGTAGACGAAGCCATGGCAGGCCCAGCAGAATAGGGTTGATCGCTTTAGGCAATACAAGGAAGACGATCTGTTCTGAGTGAAGAACTCCGACTTGCAGTGTCAGTGGTTCCGTGATGAACACAATGGGATCGGGTAATGGTAGACTATTCACAGAAGGTAGATGTGGGTAGAGGAAAGCGATCCACTAGACCTTGCTGGATGAAATTTGCAGCCGCTCTGGAATCAAGATAGGCAGAGGAGGAATGTGATGTCTCTCCAGATATGATGGTCACAGGAACAGATAATTTGGAAGAGGTTTTGACGTTTGGAGATGCCTCTCCAACCAAACCTAGGTGCTGGAGTTTCCTGGCTTCTGTGGACATTAGCGCACAAAATTACCTTTAAGGCTACAATACAGACATAAACCAGACAAGCATCTGCGCTGTTTCTCCTGTTCTGACAACCTGACTGTCTATCTGCATAGTTTGTTCAGGTAGCGCACTAGGGGAAGGCAATAGTGGTCTCTGGACCGAGGGTGCTAATCTGTGAAACCGGCTCTCCTTTCGAACCTCCTGAGTGCGCTGCCGTATCATCATGTCAACTCGGGTGGCCAACAGGATGAGGGCATCCAAGGTAGAAGGGTCGCGGGCTGCAAGTTCGTCCTTGATGTGTGAGGACAGTCCCTGCCAAAAGGTTGCCACCAATGCCTCATTGTTCCATGCCAACTCTGCTGCCAGGGTACGAAAGGAGATAGCATACTCTCCTACTGTGGAGCCTCCTTGCTTGAGAGTCAGCAGAGTGTGCGCGGCAGAAGTTGTTCGGCCCGGCTTCTCCAACACGGCACGGAAAGACTGCCGGTACAAGGCTAGGTCCCAGGATTCAGGTCCCTGTTGTTCCAAGATGGGATTTGCCCATGCGAGGTCCTTGCCAGCGAGGAGGGAGATAATAAACGCTACTTTGGCCTCCTCAGAGGGGAAGAGATGAGCTCGTAGCCTATAATGAACTGTGCATTGGTTGATGAACCCTCTACAGGCTCTGGGGTCACCGTCATAGCAAGGAGGAAGAGGCAATGACACTGTGGATCCGGAAAAATCAGGAGGAGCAACAGGCTGTGGAGCAGCAACAGTCTCTGGAGGAGGAACATGAGGTGGAACAGTGAGTTGATCCAGACGGGCCATGATGGAATTTACAACCTCAAGGAGTTGATCCTGACATGTCCGTAGGTCATGCATCTCATCTGTATCCTTTGAACTGCAGTCTTTGGCTGGCCAGCAGGTTCCATGGCCTGAGCGTACTGTCACGATCTAGGGGTATGTGGACCCACTAGGCCACCCCGCCGTATCAGAGAGGCAGCTGGCCAAGTCACAGTCCATGCACAAGTCTATATAAGAAGTACGTAGCACGAAAGTACTTGAGATAGTCCAGACAGTCCAGAGGTTGCGCCAGACGTGGCGGATGACAGCAGGTGCAGAAGGTTGCGCCAGACGTGGCGGATGACAGCAGGTGCAGAAGCTTGCGCCAGATGTGGCGGATGATAGCAGGTTTCACCAGACGTGGTGGATGACAGCAAGTTACGCCAGACGTGGCGGATGACAGCAGGTGCAGCGGGTTGCACGGGATACAGGATACAGGTAGCAGGGCACAGGAACACTGGGATCAGGGTAACACTAAGGGACCATTTGCAAGACTAACACGGGAATTACAAACAATGCTCAGGCAAGGATCAAAAGGGCAGGGCTCTTTTTATAGTTCAATGTGATCAGAGCATAATTAATTAATTAATTAATTAATTAATTACATATGCATGCGCTGGCCCGTTAAGGCTGGGAACCAGCACGCGTGCGCCCTCTAGTGACCACTGCGGGACAGAGTGGACGCGTGTGCCAGCGTCTTCAGGGAGGGAGACGTTGGCAGGAAGAGGAGGACCTGCGGGAGGCAGGACAGAGGAGGTAGCGGTCCGTGTCCGCAGCCGTAACACTCACTACACCCCTTAATAAATGCCTTGATGGGTGTAGTTTCCAAAATGAGGTCACTTTTCAGGTTTCTTTTACTATTTTAGATCAGAGCCTCTGCAATTGTGAACCAATATTTTGTAAATTGCCAAATTAGGCCTCAATTTCGTATGTACTCTTTCAGTCCTGAGACCTGTAGAATGTCCAGGCAAAAGATTAGGGCCAGATGTAGAGTATTTCTAAAACTGGGAAACACAGCATAATAATTAGAGAGCTATCTTTTCATGGTGGCACAAGCTGGGCACCACATATTGGTCACTGAAATGGTACATCTATTGAAAAATTACCATTTTCACTCTGCAGCATCGAGTGCACGCTAATTTCCTGAAAACACCTGTGGGGTTAATATGCTCACTACACCACTAGGTGAATACCTTGAGGGTGTAGTTTACAAAATGAGGTCACTTCGGGGGGTTTCCACTGTTTTGCTCCCACAGGGGCTTTGCAAATGTGACAAGGTGCCCAGAAACCAATCCTGCAAAATCTGCATACTAAAAAAGCGAAATGGCGCTGCTTCCCTTCTGAGCCCTGCCTTGTGCCCAAATAGTAGTTTATGGCTACATATTGGGCATTGCCATACTCAGGAGAAATTACTTTACAAGAGTTGGGGTTTAATTTTCTCCTTTTATTAAGAAAATGAAACATTTTTATTTAAAGCGAACGTCTTATTGGAAAAAAAAATCATTTTTATTTTCACTTCCCTATTCTAATAAACTCTATGAAATACCTGTGGGGTCAAAATGCTCACTACATCACTAGATGAATTCCTCTAGTGGTGTAGCTTCCGAAATGGAGTCACTTTTGGGGAGTTTCCACTGAATGGCTGGGTTCACACACCCTATTTATGGACGTAATTCGGGCGATTAGCCTCGAATTACGTCCGAAAATACAGCTCCAAAGCATCGGCACACATCTGCCCATTCATTTGAATGGGATTTACGATGTACTGTGCCGACGGTCATTTTTTTTACACGCCGCTGTCAAAAGACGGCGCGTAAAAAAGACGCCCGTGTCAAAGAAGTGCATGTCACTTCTTGAGACGTAATTGGAGACATTTTCCATTGACTCCATGGAAAAACAGCTCCAATTACGTCCGTAATGGACGCTGCGAAAAACGCCTGCACATGCCATTACGTCTGAAATCCCGGAGCTTTTTTCTCCTGAAAACAGCGCCGTAATTTCAGCTGTAACGGACGTGAACGTGAGACCATACCCTATGGGTACATTAGGTGCTTTGCAAAAGCGACATGGTGCAGAGAAACCAATCCAGCAAAATCTGTGCTCCAAAAGCCAAATTCCGCTCTTTCTCTTCTGAGCCCTGCCATGATCCCAAACAGCAGTTTCTGACCACATATGTGGTATTTCTGTACTCCAGAGAAGTTGATTTACAAATGTTGTTTTTTTCTCCTTTATTTGTTGAGAAAATTAAAAGAATTTGAGCTAAAGCTACGTCTTATTGAAAAAAAATTGGGTAATTTCCAAAATTTTGTTTTTTTTGGGGGGGGGGGTGTTTCCACTAGCACACTAGGGCCACTAGTTGCTCCTTTCCTTCTGAGGCCGGTGTTTCAGTCCATTACCGCACTAGGACCACATGTGGTATATTTAAAAAAACTGCAGAATCTGGGCAATAAATATTGATTTGTGTTTTTCTGGTAAAACCTTTTGTGTTACAGAAAAAAAATGGATTAACATGGAATTTCTGCAAAAAAAAATTGAATTTTTAAATTTCACCTCTACTTTGCTTTAATTCTTGTGAAACACCTAAAGGGTTAAGAAACCTTCTAAATGCTATTTTTAATACTTTGAGGGCTGCAGTTTTTAAATGGGGTGATTTATATGGGTCTCTAATATATAAGCCTCTCAAAGCCACTTCAGAACTGAACAGGCCGCTAATAAACTAGGCTTTTGAAATTTTCTTTAAAATGTGAGAAATTTCTGCTAAAATTATAAGCCTTGTTGAGTCCTATAAAAATAATAGGACATTCAAAAAACAATGCCAATATAAAGTAGACGTATGGGAAATATTAATTAGTAAATATTTTGTGTGGTATTACTATCTGTCTTGCAAGCAGAGACATTTAAACGTATAAAAATGCTAATTTTTGCAAATGTTCTGTAAACTTTGGTGCTTTTCACAAATAAACACTGAGTGTATCGACCAAATTTTACCACAAACTTAAAGTACAATGTGTCACAAGAAAATATTCTCAGAATTGCTTGAAAAAATACAATTAATTTAGAAAAATTCATATTTTTGCAAATTTTTGCAATATTTTGGTGTTTTTCCACAAATAAACGCTAAATGTATCGACCAAATTTTGCCTCTGACATAAAGTGCAATATGTCACGAGAAAACAGTCTCAGAATTGCTTGGATAGGTCAAAGCATTTCAAAGTTATTACCACATAAAGTTGAAAAATGAGGCTCTGTCAGGAAGGTCATAAGTGGCTTCAGTGGGAAGGGGTTAAATAATCCCTATTATGATGAGACAGAGAATGCTTTCTAAACAAGGGCATATATCAGATGCTTGTAAAACGCAAAAACAGTTTGTGCTCAGAGCACCTGCTGTACAACCAACCGGAGTTTTAGAGTGCAGTAAAGAGACTCTGTCACCAGTGTATCAATTCCCTATCTCCTGACTAATCTAATAGGCGCTTTGCGGCTTATAACTACAGTGTGATTTGTTTTAAAAAACGTTTATTATTTGCAAAGTTATGAGCTTTTTTGCTAAATACGTAAATGAGCCCTTATTAGACAACTGGAAGGTAACAGCAGCGATTCTCATGAGGTGGAGCTACCTCACAGCCTCTGACCCTGTCCTATCAGCATGAAGATGCTTCACACAGTGTGAGAGACTGAAGCTGGAGGGAAGGGGGATCACTTCAAACAGACATATCTCGGGTTCTGGTGACCTATGAAAGAGGAAATTCTAATATTTCATATGACACCACGATCACAGTTCTAGCTGTGAAACAACCGGAGATATTGCCAGTTGGTCGGGAATGGAAGCTGTATACTATAAGATCACGCTGTGTTGCTGGGCAGCGAAGGAGAGAAGCTGTATGCTGATTGGACAGCGTCATAAGAAAACATTACACCGCCAAGAGTGAAAAGAAAGAGTCACCTCCTATTTGGCTATTACAGCTACATATTTAGAGAAATGCTCATAACTTTGCAAATAATAAACGTTTGTTTTTTTTAAAACAAATCACACTGTAGTTATCAGCAGCAAAGCGCCTATTAGACTAGTTAGGAGTTAGGGAATTGATAAACTTGTGACAGAGTCCCTTTAAGAAAAGATAATAAAAGAGACGCATTGGAAGAGAAGTCCTGTCAGCAGCTTTCTACTAATTAGTGTTGCTGAGAGAGCAATCTGCTTCAGGGAGCTGTGCGAGGCCATAATATACACCTAGGGCGCAAAGACTTCCTTTTGCGTCCTAGGTGGCACTAGAGAGATTGTTTTCCTCCTCCTCGTGATTAACCAAGTTGCATAATTTTTTTCCATGGAGCATTGCTTGTAAGACTCTACCAGCTATGTTTTTTAATGACAACCAGCCCCCCCCCCGCCCCCCCCCCCCCAGCGCTACCCTGCTCTGTACTGACGAGGGGCAAAAAAACGGAAACTTTTCTACAGATGGGTTTCTCTTTCTTTTGGAGGAGATTCTGGCCTGTCATATTTTAACCCGTTAGTGACCGGCCCATCGTGTTTCTACGTCGGTCACTAATGGGCCTTATTCCGATGCCATAGACTTTTTACGTCGCGGCATCGGAATAAGTTTACAGAGCAGGGAGATTTCAAATCTCCCTGCTCTCAGCTGCTAGAGGCAGCTGAGGGCTGGGAGCGTCCCTGCTCTGCCGTGTGAGATCGATATTAGTATCGATCTCACACGTTTAACCCCTCAGATGCGGTGCTCAATAGCGAGCACCGCATCTGAGTGGTTTTGGAGAGAGGGAGGGAGCTCCCTCTCTCCCCCACCGACACCCGGCGATACGGTCTAATAAAGGCCCCCAGGTCTGCCTGGAGTGAATGCCTGCTAGATCATGAAAAATGTGAAAAAAAATGAAAAACCCAGCTTTTCCTCTTACAAAATGCTTTACTATTAAAAAAACAAAATAAAGTTAAAAATTTACACATATTTGGTATCGCCGCGTCCGTAACGACCCCGACTATAAATCTATTACATTATTTAACCCGCACCATGAACGGCGTAAAAAATGTAATAAAAAACTATGGAAAAATTGCTGTTTTCTGTGAATACTGACTTTAAAAAAATGTGATAAAACTTGATCAAAAAGTCGCATCTACTCCAAAATGGTACCAATAAAAACTACAAGTCGTCCCGCAAAAAAAAGCCCTCATACAACCACATCGGCGAAAAAATAAAAACGTTACGGCTCTTCAAATATGGAGACACAAAAACAAATAATTTTGAAAAAAAAGCGTTTTTACTGTGTAAAAGTAGTAAAACATACAAAAACTATACAAATTTGGTATCGTTGCAATCGTAACAACCCGCTGAATAAAGTTATTGTGTTATTTATATCACACGGTAAACGGCGTAGATTTAGGATGCAAAAAAGAGTGGCAAAATTTCTGATTTTTTTCTATTCCCCCCCAAAAAAAAGTTAATAAAAGTTAATCAATAAATAATATGTACCTAAAAATGGTGCTATTAAGAAATACAACTTGTCCCGCAAAAAACAAGACCTTATACAGCTATGTCGACGCAAAAATAAAAAGGTTATAGCTCTTGGAATGCGACGATTGAAAAACGTAAAAAATAGCTTGGTCATTAAGGTCCAAAATAGGCTGGTCATTAAGGGGTTAAGGCTCTTTTGTGGGCCAGACTTTGACTTACAGGAAATCTACCTCCAATAGGTTACACTAGAGAGATTGTTTTCCTCCTGGTGGCGAACTTACTTGCATTTTCATATTATGACATCCTCTCTCTCTCTCCTCTATTCACATAATAAACAGCACATTTATTCCTATGATATGTGTTATATATATTAGTGCAGAGAAAAATACACTGGGAATTAGAATTGTCTGCCTTCGCTCTTCTCATTCCTTCTTATAAAGTAAGTAATGGGGGTAGTAATTGAAATAAGGATAATGTTATCACTTATATTAGTTAAAGGGGTTTCCCAGAAATAAAATAAATTTTGCTTGGGCAGTCCTGGAGTCATAGGTCACCGTACCTAGACAGCCAATTACCGATGCTGTCAGTATTTGCGGCACGTGACTTGTGTGTCCAGTGATTGGCTTCAGCAGTCACTTGTTGGTATGTCACAGCAGAAGAAATGTAAACAGAGGCTGGCGGGGAGCCACAGGACCATTGATGCTGAAATGGCAGGACATTTAAAAGATGAGTTTGTGCATGTTATTTTATGCAACAAGCAGCTCCTATAACTTTTTAAAGCTGAAAATCCCCTATAAAGTGGCTCCTAGGGTAGTGCTTCACTTTACAATCAAAAATTAAATTTACACTGCATTATAATAAACATTACAAAAAAAAAATGGCGAGGAAAAAATTAAATAGAAATATGAAACCATCCTGTTTCAAACAATTAACAAATGTGATTAAAACATTCGTTAATAATTTGCTAGTGAAATAGTAAACGTCAAGTTCTTATGTACATATAAGAGCATTACATGGTACAGGACACAGATTGCTCTTTGTAAAGTGAAATGAAAAATAAAATGTGTTAAATGAACAGATAACCTTTGGCTAATCAATACTCAATGTGAAAGGTTAAGATTCAGCCCGGGGAAAGAAGTGTAAGTTTAATAGGGGTGACCTGTCCAGTCTTAAGATGAAAAGTACAGTCATAGATTCCTCCAATGAAAACACCCTTAGGGACAATGAACAATATGTTTTGAAGGTGCTTAAGTTTGTATAAATAGAATGAACTATTTTTATGCCATCATATGTAGGATATTTCCTTTAATAAGTAACCTTTTCCAAAGGGTACGTTCTTTGCCATTGATTTTTTTTTCCATTCTTTATATGTGTTCAATGTGAAGGATTGAAATTATTTACTCATTGAAGTTGGATTGATTGGATTGATACATTTATCTTGGCAATCTGGCCCAATATTCTATATTTGGTAAATATATTATAATCCATGTACGCGGCAGAGTTGCTTTTTTTGCGTAGAATCTGTGCAGCAACACATACTATGGAGTCATTGGCACTTTGTGTGCTGCTCTTCAGTGTCTCCATACACCACCACTAGGGGAGTATATCTTCATAATATGGCATCAGATGGAACATGGCATGATTTTTTTTCTGTTGGATTTCATATGAATCTGAAAGACTCCCGTTGTGTGCCCCATACACTTGTATGCATGCTATTTTACATTCCTGTACTACTCAGACTTTAAATAGAGCCATAAAGGGGTTTCCCCACCCCCTAAAGAAAAGCCAGCTGATTACTGTGGTTCCGGCTTCTCTAACCCTCGACGACCATCTGGGGGACGTTGCTTCTGACCAAAAATGACTGAATGAATCACCATGGTATGCCTGGATTGGGCATGTCCACCAGAGTAGGCACCGTTCATACATAGCAGCTTTCCTTTCTGGCTCCTCCAGGGGCCCTAATATGGCATCCCCTGGTGATGGCACCAGTTGGAGGACTACATTGTGTTTTATATACACATGGTCGATCTTGAGTGCTCACCTGATGAGACACTGGCTCACATGATGTGTGGACTAGTTGGTCCCATCGGGACAATAGAAAGTTGTTGACCTGTTGTTGGTTGGTAACCATCTCCTATTATATCCAAAGTTTAGAGGTATGGGCAACAAAGTAGAACAGCAAAAGCCTCCAGGGCAAACGGGTGCCGGCCTCCGGGAATCTGACTTGAAGAACAAACAATATGCACACAAGGACAAAGGGAAGAGGCAGGACTCCAAATTGAAAATATCAAATAGATGGATTTATTCTCCCATATGTGCAAGAAAGTAGTGCAACGTTTCAGTTGCTCAATGCAGCTTTTGTTAACTTGATAAAGGCTGCATTGAGCAGCCGAAACGTTGCACTACTTTCTTGCACATAGGCTGATTTATTCTCCCATATTTGATATTCTCAATTTGGAGTGCTGCCTCTTCCTTTTGTCCTTGTCTGCATCTCCTATTATAGATATTGACAGGCTTTACTTTGCTGGTTGATAGTCTATTTTTGCATACTATAATCTCTGAGACAAACACTAAATTGTTCTTTCAACCAATCTAACAATGGCTAACAGCTAACACTATAAATGGACCTTTTTGTCAATGTGTCCAGCTGTAGTACCATTATTAATATTTTTCTGCCCTACTTTTATGCTACGAGGTGTTTCTTTGCTTTGCCTCCCGTTTCTTAAAAGGCATGGGTGCGTTGCCCCTTTCCAAGATGGCGCCGCTGGTGTCGAGACTGCACATGCGCCTAGGGATGTGATCGTTTGGATAGGTAAGGCCTGTCTGAGAGAATAGTGATACAGAGTGACGAATGGTCACATGACCCGTTGGTTGGTCAGATGACGGTGTAGTCTTTGCAATATGCCATGGCAGTTTGCATGTATAAGGCTCTGTTCACATCTGCGTTGGGGTCCCGTTCTGACGTGCCGTCTGAGGTTTCCGTCACAACGGGACCCTGAGCAGACACAAACTGACACCGACAGAAACCACAGGTTTCCGTCTCCATCACCATTGATTTCCGTTGTTTTGCCGGAAGCAATAGCGTAGTTGACTACGCTATTGTTTCCGGCAAAACAACTGATCCGGTGCACAAAAGAGACAAACGCAAACCAGGGGCACCGGCTCCGTTACCATTGTAATCAATGGTGATGGAGACGGAAACCTCTGGTTTCTGACGGTGTCAGTTTGTGTCTGCTCAGGGTGCCGTTCTGACCGAAACCGCCAATGGAATATCAGAACGGGACCCCAACGCAGATGTGAACAGAGCCTAAGCTACTCTATTGCTGGCCACATTTTGTCTACCATGAGAGTGAGTGCTGGCTATTTACATAATCTCTCCTATTTGATTAATGTGATGACTTTTCGGTTTATGTCCACTTGACTATTGATGCTGCTATGTGAAACATCCTATGACTTAGGTAAAACATCGATCACACCTAACACTATCATACAAATAGTATAATTCACTGACACTTTGTAATATAATTGTATACCATATTTTTCGGACAAAAATACGCAGTTTTTAACAAGAATAAATCTTGCTAAAAAGTCCCTGCGTCTTATAGTTGGCAGTCAAGGAGGAGGGCTGGGTTCGTAACCTGGCTTTCCTGGAGTTGTTTCCCATTGTCGTGTCGGTTACAATATTGGGGGAGCAGTTCAAGAACAGGAAGGTGCGGTTTCACTGCGACAACATGGGGGTGGTGATGGCAATTAACAATGTTTCGGCGTCGTCTCCCCCTGTTGTCTGTTTGTTGTGACATTTAGTCCTGCTGTGCTTTCCCCTTCCTGACTTGTCCGTTTAAGACCTGTGTTGAATACAGTGTCTGGGGCAATCATGTGTCCGGTGCGTACTTTAGTGTCTTATATAGGGGTTAACAATTTAGGGTTTGGTCCATTGATGCGTCATGCTGGGGGTTTTCATCTCGTTTTCAGTTCACCCAACTCCAAGGACCCCCAACCCCGCCACAGCGAGCATATCTTGACCACCTCAAATATGCGAGTTCCCTCCAACACCAAGGCCCGTTCGATTCCTTCCTGAATCCTCAATGCCCACAGATCCACACCCACTGCATTCAAATGCACACCATCTGCCAACCAAAATTTGCCCACACCGTCCTCAAAATCAACATGACGCACAAACACTCCGCCGTTTCTCACCACGAATGCAGACACCGCCCGATTCACCTTCACCCATGCCCTATTGATCGTCGACATGGACCTGACGGCCCTCCATGATTTTCGAGGCACGATTTCCGACCATACCACCACCCTGGGAAAAACGGCCCATAGCCGCAGGAGATCGAATCTGATGTCCCAAATCAGTTCCCGAAAAGGACGGATGCCTAGGTAATTTCCCCCAACATGCAGCACCAGGACGTCTGGCGCCCTGTCCAGCCCTGCCGCGCGATTGAACTCCGTCAAAACCCTCGCCTGCGACATGCCCCGGAAGCCGAGCCACCGCAACGTGGCCACCGATCTATCGAGTCCCAGCCGGCGCCCGTCCGGCCGAACGTCCGCCCGAACCACGCCCCAATGGACATATGAGTGCCCAAGGATCCATAGCAGTCATGGGGACTGGTCTGAAAGAGAATGAAGACAACCGTTAGACATGACCAATAACAAGAGCCTCAGGCACGACCCCTGGGAAACTGTTGCCCCACCTTCCCCCACTTTTATGCAAGCAAGTGCGGATGCACATATGTTTTATATCACCGAGATTCCCACCTCCCTTTACGCCGCACCACTTCCGGTCCCAACACCCAGCTGGCCACCTCCGTGGCTGCACCAATCCGAAATTAATGTGGCGTGAAAGATCCAGTCTCTAGGCCCATGTACATCAGACACTTCCGAAAACTATGCCCCTAAATATAATAGCGCCATACACTGCATCTCTAATTAGAATAGCACCATACACTGTGTCCCTGATTATGAAAGCACCATACACTGTCCCTGATTATAATAGCACTATGCACTGTGTCCCTGATTATAATAGCATCTTACACTCACTGTGTCCCTGATTATTATAGCACGATACACTGTGTCCATGATTATAATAGCACCATACACTGTGTCGTCACCCCCCCCCCCCACACACACACACACACACACACACACACACACAGTGCCCATGTAGATAGTGCCCCCCATAGAGCTCCCTTTAGACAGTGCCCCCTTAGGGTCCCCTGTAGACAGTGCCCCACGTAGAGCACCCTGTAGACAGTGCCCACATAGAGCCTCCTGTAGATAGTGCCCCACATAGAGCCCCCTGTAGACAGTGACCCACATAAAGCCCCCCATAGACAGTGCCCCACATACATAGTGCCCCCTATAGAGCCTCCTGTAGATACTGTCCCCATAGAGCCCCCTGTTGATAGTGCCACCCATAGAGCCCCCTGTTGATAGTGCCCCCCATAGAGCCCTCTGTAGATAGTGACCCCTATAGATCCCCCTGTAGAAAGTAGCCACCGTAGATAGTGCCCCACATACAGCCCCCTGTAGATAGTGCCCAACATATAGCCCCCTGTAGATAGTGCCCCACATATGGCCCCCCTGGAGATAGTGCCCTACATATAGCCCCACTGCATAGATAGTACCCTACATATAGCCCTCTGTAGATGGTGCCCCACATATAAACCCCATCTGTAGTTAGTTCCCCACATATAGGCCCCTTGTAGAAAGTGCTCCACATATAGCCCTCACACTTTTAACAGAATTTTGTTTTTTTACGTATTCACCTTATCCCGTTCCTGCGCTGTTCTTTTGCACTGCAGGCCTGCTCCCTACTGAGCAGGTCTGCTAGGGCTGAACGAAGCAAGCAACGCGATGACATCATTGCGCCACTTGCATCATTAAAAGGTGCTTAGTAGCATGGCAAGGCATTCTGCCCTGCCAATCAGCGCCTTTCATTGAACGTGCCTCACCATTCAGCGCATATGCAGCACAGGTACAATTATATTGCAGGAGGGGGTGGCGGCGGCTGGTTTCAGTTGCGCCGCCACTCCCTCAGAGGTAGCGTGATGAGCTTATGTCGCCTCATGGACAGTGCGGCCCTGACCCAATGCTTCCAGTATATAACATTATATCCCCAACCACACTTCACAGGGTATAGTAAAGAGAAGGTCCTCATGCCCCACCAAGCCTCACAGCCAGGTGAGCATGTGCTCCAGCTCTAACTAGAGAACGACCAGCTCCCTAACACCACCCAATGCCAAATTAAAGGAGCTCCACCATATCAGCACTTCCCATATTTCCATATTTCATCACCCCTTTTTGCATAAAATGCAATCCAAGTTACAGCCATCTAATTTCTGTATAGCAAGTGATAGTGCACAGTTATATATCTATTTATGTATAGCTCTGTATACTGTATATATACAGTTTAGCCATAAGAATACCTTAAACTCCCTAATATTGTGTAAATCCCCTTGTGCCCCCAAAACAGCTCTGACATATTGAGGCATGGAATCCACAAGACCTCTGAAAGTGCACCCATGAATTGGACTTGTTTTTTCAGCACATCCCATAAATGCTTGTTTGGATTAAGATTTGGGAATTTAGAGTTCAAGTCAATACGTGAACCAGTGGCGTTCTCACCATAGGGGCAGAACACACTGTTGCAATGGGGCAAGTGATAAGAAGAGGGCCCGGCTCTGAACTCTTCCTGTTTTGCAGTTTTTCAGCTGGAATGTCCGCTGCGGAAAACTGCACATACATTTTTTTTTTCATACTTACACAGTCATGACGACGCATCCCTCTGCCATCCTGCAGGCTGGCCTCCTGGGACGACGTTTCATCCCATGTGACCGCTGAAGCCTGTGATTGGCTGCAGCAGTCCCATGGGATGAAACGTCATCCCAGAAGGCCGGCCTGGACAAAGAAGCACAGATTTCTAGGTAAGTATAAGATTGTTTTTTTTCTGAGTTGCGATTTTTGTGGCGGAATTGCAGCTGCAATTTGCCGCAAAAATCGCAACATTTGCTATTTGTTGCAGATTTTACCTCCCCATTGAATTCAATGGGGAAAACCTGCAACAAAAAAAGCAGAGATTACACAAATACAATTAACATGTTGCGGATTAAAAAAAGCACCGCTGGTCAATTTCTGAGTGTCTTTACCACTCATCATTTGCGCAGCGAGCGGATAAGATATGTTCAAATCTCATCCACTTTGCTGCTACGGTATTATGCTGCAGATTTTCCACAACTAAATCCGTTACAGAAAATCTGCAGTGTTTACGCTACGTGTGAAATTACCCTATCACTGCATATTTTGTTCTTCTTAGAGTGGATAATCACTTATTTATGTGTTAGAGATCACTAGAGATGTGTTTTATTTTGTTACTTTACATTTAAGAGGTTTAGTTTACATTGTATAATTGAGGCAACTGAGTACAAAGGGGGAAATTTATTAAGACTGGCGTTTCATACGACAGTCTTAATATAAAACAAGCTGAAGTAAGATGCGACAAATTTCTTAAGAAACACATGCCTCTTAATAAATTTGTTGCATCCTCGGCTGTTTGTGTGCCACTGAGGGAAACCTATGCCAGCCAGGAGTACATTTCCACAATTATTTACGCCAGTTTCTGGCGTAAATTATATTAAATGTGTTGGCCCGTTGGTCGTCCTGCCTCCGTTTGCTTAGCTACACTCACTTTTTTGAAAAGTAGCAAAGAGCGTCAGAAATGGCACAAAAGTAAAAATGTTTGCAACTTCTCAGCCATTTGCGATTTTTCTACAACAGAAAACTGGCATAGAAAAGTTTTTAGATTACCCCCATTGAATTCTAAGAGTTTTGAATATGGTATAGTAAACATCTAAGTATGGATTGACTATGTGAAATTGTATGCATTTATTATCAATAAAAAAAGTACTAATCAATGAATATATTAAGTTGTCTAATAAGAAATAAAGTAAAGCCAGGAAACATCAGTAAAATGGCAACTTACATAGATTCACATTTACAATTACACAGCTCTGCAGAGTCCGCATTCTCACAAAACCTGTTCTTCAAATGGCGTTTTCTATGTTTTGCATCTGACACGTATTTTCTTCTTTTTTTTTAGCTGCTTGCCCTTTCAGTTCAATTACTTCAGACCTTTGTGACTTTCAAAACAAGGTTGATAGTATTATAACAAATCCCTGCATTCTCTTTTTACAAGCAAAAAACATATTTCATGTCATGAGCTCTTTGTTTACAGAAACACAAACATTTCATATAATTGTAAATAATTTTATTTGGAGAAAACGCAAAGATTTAAAATACTGAATCCAATCCTTTCCTTTCATTTACATATATTAACTATCTACCCAGGCAGCACTTTTTGTCACCCATGGTCCCCGACAAAACATTATACCAGTGATGAGGTGCTGAAGTATAGAGTGTCAGTGAAATTAAGAGTTCATACCATAGAGGCATTGAAAGCAGCTGATATAGGTCTAAAAAAAAATAGAGGGCAAAACTAAGACTGGCATCATCCCACTTTGGTATGGGCTATGTTAACCCGGTCATTATTCCCTGTCCCTATAACTAAAACAATGCTACCTACCCTACGGCGCACAGGGCGGATACACTGTGTGCTTTTACGCAGCATATGCGCCCTGTGTGAACATAGCCTTAGTGTTTTTTGATGGCGGAAAAATAGTTTCAACAGCATTAAAATTTTTCCCTCTGAGTACGCAGGAAAGTAGTGACAAGTCCTCTATGCTGATGATGACATATCAAGTGACCACAATAGTAAGTTGTTGCCCGCAGCAGTGACATCACTATAAGTGACATGGCTCATGTTATCAGTACGTTTCTGAGATTCTGGATATTCGATGTTTATAAGCAAATTCATCCATTTCAAAAAAACCTTTATGTAATTTTTCTAGCCTCTAAATTTTCTAAATAGCTTTTCCTTCTCATTTAGCACTGATAATTTGAAAACTGTAGTTGAATAGAACCAACAAATTGTGATTGATTAAATTTGACAAATTAACCTGTCAAATTCACCATTGATAATGATGAAGATGATACTTCTTGTTTGTGACCCCTTTTTTCAGGGGTCAGTATGTTAATTCTTTTGCCATACCAGATTCCCGTTCTAGCAGGTTACAGAGTGGGCCACCTAGCCCGCCACTGTTAAATTATACATTGATTTTAAATGGGCACTGTCATTTGAACAAAATTTGCATAAATATATAGTACAAGCGATTATAAGAAACTTTGTAATATATCTTATCAGAGTAGCAAGCCTCGTTTTGTTCTTATCTGGCTGTTTTCCTGCTCCCCCTCCCTCTGTGAAAGGGTAACTAAACTTTCACAAAACTTCTGACATGTCATAGTGACATGTCAGAAGTTTTGATCGGTGTGGGTCAAAGCACTGCGACCCACACCGATCACTAAAACGAAGCAGAAGAAGTGCTGGGGTGAGCATTAAGCCACTTAGTTTCTGATCGGCTTTTCTCAGAAAGCCGAGCAGTTGGTGTAGTGGCTCATACACTTTCTATTGAGCCCGTACACCAATTGCTCGGATTTCCAAGAAAAGTTGATCAGAAACCAAGTGGCTCAACGCTCAACCAAGCGCTTCTGCAGCTTCTTTTTAGTGATCGGTGGCAGTTTTAGCGCTCAGACCCCCACCGATCAATATTTCTGACATGTCACTATTAGAGATGAGCGAACCGGGACAACCGAACCCAGTTTCGGTCCGAACATCGTGAAAAGTTTGGTTCGCAGCGAATCCGAACTTCACCGGGTTCGGCCGAACCTGTTTTGACTGAACCCGGCTACATTTTGGCGCCTGCCACATGTTAGATGTAAAATGGAGGATTTCACAACATCACCTGACATCAGGCTACCCCATAATGCCTTGCAAACGGCTCTCCCAGCCAATCGGGAGGCAGCATAGGGGCGGGCTCAAGCCTGCAATAAAAGTCTATGCACGGAGCTCAGCGGCAATTTTACAGACAGGAGCTGTAGGGATAGCATCTCTGTGCAGTTAGGGAAAGCTTTAGGAATCCAGCAATCGAAGGGGCTCATCCACTTCAGCGGGAGTCTACTCTCAACATCCAAATTGCAATACAAAATCTCCATTTGCCAAGCCAGTGTGTGAATGAGCTTTTAGAAGGGGCTCATCCCGGGCCGTTGCATCCAACTTGCAATACAGGCAGCTGAGGCAGCCTTTGTAGTACTACAACGCCCAGCATTCCCTGAGTCAGTGCAGTGGCTGATAGAAATTCTCATTCATTGCCATTTGCCAAGACAGTGTGTGAATACGCTTTTAGAAGGGGCTCATCCCCGGCCGTTGCATCCAATTTGCAATACAGGCAGCTGAGGCAGCCTTTGTAGTACTACAATGCCCAGCATTCCCTGAGTCAGTACAGTGGCTGATAGAAATTCTCATTCATTGCCATTTGCCAAGCCAGTGTGTGAATACGCTTTTAGAAGGGGCTCATCCCCGTTACCGTTAACATAACAATCTAACTTGCAATACAGGCAGCTGAGGCAGCCTTTGTAGTACTACAACGCCCAGCATTCCCTGAGTCAGTGCAGTGGCTGATAGAAATTCTCATTCATTGCCATTTGCCAAGCCAGTGTGTGAATACGCTTTTAGAAGGGGCTCATCCCCGTTACCGTTAACATAACAATCCAACTTGCAATACAGGCAGCCTTTGTAGTACTATAATGCCCAGCATTCCCTGAGTGCACCGCGGCGTGGCTGATAGAAATTCTCATTCATTGCCATTTGCCAAGCCAGTGTGTGAATACGCTTTTAGAAGGGGCTCATCCCCGGCCGTTGCATCCAACTTGCAATACAGGCAGCTGAGGCAGCCTTTGTAGTACTACAACGCCCAGCATTCCCTGAGTGCACCGCGGCGTGTCTGATAGAAATTCTCATTCATTGCCATTTGCCAAGCCAGTGTGTGAATACGCTTTTAGAAGGGGCTCATCCCGGGCCGTTGCATCCAAATTGCAATACAGGTAGCTGAGGAAGCCTTTGTAGTACTACAACGCCGAGCATTCCCTGAGTCAGTGCAGTGGCTGATAGAAATTCTCATTCATTGCCATTTGCCAAGCCAGTGTGTGAATACGCTATTAGAAGGGGCTCATCCCCGTTACTGTTAACATAACAATCCAACTTGCAATACAGGCAGCCTTTGTAGTACTACAACGCCCAGCATTCCCTGAGTCAGTGCAGTGGCTGATAGAAATTCTCATTCATTGCCATTTGCCAAGCCAGTGTGTGAATACGCTTTTAGAAGGGGCTCATCCCCGTTACCGTTAACATAACAATCCAACTTGCAATACAGGCAGCCTTTGTAGTACTATAATGCCCAGCATTACCTGAGTGCACCGCGGCGTGGCTGATAGAAATTCTCATTCATTGCCATTTGCCAAGCCAGTGTGTGAATACGCTTTTAGAAGGGGCTCATCCCCGGCTGTTGCATCCAACTTGCAATACAGGCAGCTGAGGCAGCCTTTGTAGTACTACAACGCCCAGCATTCCCTGAGTGCACCGCGGCGTGTCTGATAGAAATTCTCATTCATTGCCATTTGCCAAGCCAGTTTGTGAATACGCTTTTAGAAGGGGCTCATCCCGGGCCGTTGCATCCAACTTGCAATACAGGTAGCTGAGGAAGCCTTTGTAGTACTACAACGCCGAGCATTCCCTGAGTCAGTGCAGTGGCTGATAGAAATTCTCATTCATTGCCATTTGCCAAGCCAGTGTGTGAATACGCTATTAGAAGGGGCTCATCCCCGTTACTGTTAGGCCTGATTTACACGAGCGTGTGCGTTTTGCGCGCGCAAAAAATGCTGCGTTTGGCCGCGTTTGTACTGCATATGCACTGCGTATACGCAGCGTTGGTGCGTTTTAAACGCGCGCACGACTAGCGTTTGCATCGCGCGTAAAAAACGCAGAGGGGATTAGTGGGACGGCCGCCTACAAATAGGCCAGCTGGCCCAACCCCTGCTTGCTGGTAGAAATCTGTTTGGAACCTTATTTCCGCCTCTGCAGAAACCACAGTGTTTGTTTTTCCCTTCACGTTGGAATCGCTTTGACACCCAACTATTATGGCTTCGCCAGTGCTGGCGCGTGTGCTTCTTCTCTGGATGATCTCACGTCGGTTTGGCAAGCGCCGACACATGCTGCAGCACCACACGCCTGGAAGAAGTCGCATTTGGGTTCATCCACTTGTGGCCCAACGTACAATAAAAGGCCATTTACATACCCTGTATGAGGACTTACGCCGGCATCCCGACAAATTTCGAGCCTTCTGCCGCATGTCTGTGGCCACATTTGACCTTCTGCTTGAGCAAACTCGCTCTGGTCTCACCTACCAGAATACCAACATGAGACGCTGCATTTCGGCCGAGGAACGTCTGCTTGTGACCTTGAGGTATGTGTGAAGCTGCTATAACTTAGTCCATGCCGCTGCCTGCTTCACCAGCCCCCCACTAACATGTGTTCTGCCTTTCTTTTTCTTTCTCGTTCTTTTCTAGATTTCTGGCCACAGGCAATAGTTATCATTCGTTGCATTTTGAATTTCTTTTGGGAGTCACCACCATTTCCTTAATTGTCATATCCACCTGTGTCGTGTTGTGGCAGAGGTTAAAGAGCACGGTCATGCCTCAGCCCATGACAGAACAGTGGCTAAGTATTTCAGAGGGATTTCTTAGAGCTACTGAATTTCCAAATTGCATTGGTGCCCTTGACGGCAAACACATTCGTGTGAGAAAGCCCCCACGCAGTGGCTCGCAATACTATAACTACAAGCAGTATTTTTCTATGGTATTGTTAGCCTTGGCGGACACTAATTATTGTTTCACTATTGTTGACATTGGCTCGTATGGAAGCTCGGCAGATGTACGCATATTCCGTACATCAAGAATGGGGAAGCGACTCGTGAATAGGCGACTGGGGGTGCCGGAACCCTCCATCCTCCCGGGCTCCAGCGGGCCCCCAATCCCATATGTAATCGTGGCGGATGAGGGGTTTGCACTCACAAGGCAAGTAATGCGTCCCTTTGCAAGAAGGGGCTTGGATGACCGTCGGCGCATGTTCAATCTCTGCCTGGGCCGAGCTCGGCGATGTGTGGAATGTGCCTTTGGCATTATGTCGAACAGGTGGCGTGTCTTTCTGTCAACAATGCAATTGTCCATGCAGAATGTCACACGTGTTATACAAGCGGGTGTAGTTCTGCATAACTTCTGCCGCATTAATGATGCAAACTTTGATGCTGACTATATCCTAACACATGCAGACACCACTGACAATGTCCCGGTGATTCCTCTCGGCCGATCTGTCTCCTCCGGCCTTAGAGTTCGTGATACTTTGGCGGCATATTTTTAGTGCCATCTGGACCAGCACCGTGGGGGGCTCATGACCTTTGAAGGGGTGTATGTTGTTTGGCGGCTTACCTTCCCACGTCCATGTGACCATTTTGTAATTTTGTGTTTTTTGGGGTTGGTGTTGGGTTAGGGACTCGCAAAACATGAGGACACCTTACGCGGGTTGCGAGCTTACATCTCTCGGGGTTTGACCAGGACTTTAGACAGTTGCCGACTTACTTTCCCCAGATATCGTGTTGTGCCGACTACAGTTAGGAAAGTCCAATTGCAAGTGTACTTAGTTTGCTTCGGGGCCCATGGCAGGACCTAAACGTTGCCATCGCTTGCAAGCCATGTCAAACCCCGAGAGATTAACTAAAACCTCATATCACGTGGGCATGCATTGGCCCAAAAGGCCAGAAGTGTGTTAGAGTGTAGGCAAAGGAAATGTGTTGCAAACCTTGTGTTGTGTGGTCTAAATGAATAACAACACGAATTCAAACCATGAACCAGGAAACAGTTTATTTATGTCTTAGGACCAAACACAAACGTTTAGTAGCAAAGCATAGACACCAACATGGTGTAAAGTAATCAAAATCAAAACCATGAGCCCACAACAAACGTGGCCAGGCCTGCACCACACACAACTGTGGCGTCCAAATATATTGGCACCAACACACTCAGAGGTGTTGATATTGTTGTCCTGGGGAGGCATACGCCTGCATTTCAGCACCACTATGCTGGACCTGGAGCTGGGTAGGTTGTTCCTCGCCAGCATAGTGGTGCTGATGTTGTGGGTGGAAAGTTGGCCCTGCGAAGTGGGGAGCCATAGGGCGCATGTACGGATGCGGCCGGCCCATCTGGGGGACAGGGTGGAATTGGGCAGGCACCTGGGGCGTGGATGGCGGCATGTATGCACTGCGCCATTGCTCTATCGCCGTGAAACAGATGTTTGGATTGTGGGGCGGTCTGCAAGCGTCGATCAATGTGACTATCGACGCCTGCAGACGGCCCATACGGTCCATGGGCACCAGGCGTAGGAGGGGGACTATGCTGCGGCCGAAGGCATCATTCCCGTCCTCTTCTGCGGCTCGCCTAAGATAGTCGAGGACCCGAGTATCGACCTGGGCAGCTGTGGAGGGCTGTGGTGCACGAACACGCCGACTGCGGGCACGCACGGGCGCTCCTGTGCTGGCGAGGCAACGGGCCTTGCAGACTGGCCAGGTGCGGGCTCCTGGGGTGTCGGCTCGGAGCTGGGCGGCAGGACAGTCGGAGCAGGAGGTTCGCGCAGAGACTCCCCCACGTCAGTCTCCTCTGCGGTGTCCTCCAAATTGTCGGTGGTTCTACAAGGAGAAACAAACGTAAGAATACAATCTAGAACATTGCCCACTCCAACACGTTGGCAGACAGGACATTGCCAAACACACATTAGACACATGCAAAGGCATAAACTCTTACGTGCGCATATCCATGACGTCCTTCAAGAACATGAGCTGCTTGGTGTAAATGTATGGCCGTTTGCGAGATGCCCCATCTCCGCTGCGACCCTTGTCACCCATCTCTCGCCTAAATTGATCACGGCAGCTCCGCCACCGTGTCTTGATATCTTGGACTGTTGGATGTAACAAAAATATAACACGCCATCAGAACTATCACCTCTCACTTCTAAATGAAGGGCCCTGCAGTGCCAAGGACGTGGGACACGGGGATGCACCTGCTCCACCTAAGTTTCTCGTGCTAATGAGCGGACTACACATACAGGGCCCCAGGTCTTCTATAGGGATGACAGGCATTGACAGAAAAAGCGTGGTACTCACCCAAGCGAGTGCGGTCCCGGGTTCGGCCAGTCTCCCACTCTTGCTCAAACAGGTTCTGAGCGACCAACTCCCATGCGTCCTCCTTTACCGTCCTGTTGTGGTACTCCTCTGATCGGGTGTCCCATATTGCCGGATGGTCCTGGACAAACAGGATGAGGCGCTCGACATCCATCCCGCGCGGCATGGCAGTAGAATAGATGACACGCTGAAAGCAACCTTGACAGAGTCTCCAGGCACTGGCTAGGCTTGCCCCCTCGCACTGGAAACGCAGGCACTTCCTGGTTTGGGTTTGCTTTGTCTAGCTTTATAGTCTCTTTTGCATGGACATAACAGCTCTTGCGTGCTTTTCGCGCATGCAACGCAGGAGCGTCCGTGTGTCATGCGTTGTTTTCACGCACCCATTGACTTCAATGGGTGCGTGTTGCCTGAAAAACGCACGATTATAGAACATGTCGTGAGTTTTACGCAACGCACTCACGCTGCGCAAAAATCACGCATCGTCTAAACTGCCCCATAGAGTAATATAGGTGCGTACGACACGCGTGAAAAGCACGCGCGTCGCACGCGCGTATATTACGCTCATGTAAATCAGGCCTTAACATAACAATCCAACTTGCAATACAGGCAGCCTTTGTAGTACTACAACGCCCAGCATTCCCTGAGTCAGTGCAGTGGCTGATAGAAATTCTCATTCATTGCAATTTGCCAAGCCAGTGTGTGAATACGCTTTTAGAAGGGGCTCATCCCCGTTACCGTTAACATAACAATCCAACTTGCAATACAGGCAGCCTTTGTAGTACTACAATGCCCAGCATTCCCTGAGTGCACCGCAGCGTGGCTGATAGAAATTCTCATTCATTGCCATTTGCCAAGCCAGCGTGTGAATACGCTTTTAGAAGGGGCTCATCCCCGGCCGTTGGTTGCATCCAACTTGCAATACAGGCAGCTGAGGCAGCCTTTGTAGTACTACAACGCCCAGCATTCCCTGAGTCAGTGCAGTGGCTGATAGAAATTCTCATTCATTGCCATTTGCCAAGCCAGTGTGTGAATACGCTTTTAGAAGGGGCTCATCCCCGTTACCGTTAACATAACAATCCAACTTGCAATACAGGCAGCCTTTGTAGTACTACAACGCCCAGCATTCCCTGAGTGCACCGCGGCGTGGCTGATAGAAATTCTCATTCATTGCGATTTGCCAAGCCAGTGTGTGAATACGCTTTTAGAAGGGGCTCATCCCGGGCCGTTGCAACCAACTTGCAATACAGGCAGCTGAGGCAGCTTTTGTAGTACTACAACGCCCAGCATTCCCTGAGTCAGTGCAGTGGCTGATAGAAATTCTCATTCATTGCCATTTGCCAAGCCAGTGTGTGAATACGCTTTTAGAAGGGGCTCATCCCCGTTACCGTTAACATAACAATCCAACTTGTAATACAGGCAGCCTTTGTAGTACTACAACGCCCAGCATTCCCTGAATGCACCGCGGCGTGGCTGATAGAAATTCTCATTCACTGCCATTTGCCAAGCCAGTGTGTGAATATGCTTTTAGAAGGGGCTCATCCCCGGCCATTGCATCCAATTTGCAATACAGGCAGCTGAGGCAGCCTTTGTAGTACTACAACACCCAGCATTCCCTTAGTCAGTGCAGTGGCTGATAGAAATTCTCATTCATTGCCATTTGCCAAGCCAGTGTGTGAATACGCTTTTAGAAGGGGCTCATCCCCGTTACCGTTAACATAACAATCCAACTTGCAATACAGGCAGCCTTTGTAGTACTACAACGCCCAGCCTTCCCTGAGTCAGTGCAGTGGCTGATAGAAATTCTCATTCATATTTTCCATTTGCCAAGCCAGTGTGTGAATACGCTTTTAGAAGGGGCTCATCCCCGTTAAATGTAGACCACTCTGCCGCTGCTGCTGCTCCGAGTCCCTGTCATCTAAGTAATAGCCAGGCCTTATCCACCATGTCGTTGTCATCATCATCATCACTGTCATCTAGTGCTCCTCCTACGTCCCGTCAGTTATCCATTACGGAATCGTTGTCCAATAAGCAACAATATATACCCAGTCATCCACTTGTCATGCGGCTTAATTCACACCTGGCTAAGTTGTTGGTGGTGCAGTCGCTGCCGTACCACCTGGTCGACTCCGCCGGCTTCAAGCAATTGATGGCGTGCACTCAGCCTAGGTGGCGAATACCTAGCCGACATTACTTCTCCAAAACAGCTATCCCTGCCTTGCACAAGCACGTGGAGGAAAAGGTGGGCCAGTGGGGGTGTTGGTGGTAGCCGTGGTGGCAGATGCAGTTTAGAGGGGGGGCATGGAGCCCGCCATGATGTCACATCACATTCACAACACAGTGCCAGAAGTGGCGGGGATAATGAGGAGGGCTATGATGATGTTGTTTTAGACAGGACGTGGGAACCAGGTGACGAGGTGATGACGGCGTCAGAGGAGGAGGGTAGTAGTGGCGGCACTGGCAGTGATAAACAGCCAAGCCGAGGTAGGGGCATAAAGCAATCTGCAAAACGTTGCAGCGTTAGGGTCAGCTTAGGAGCCGATGACGGCGACACTGATGCTACTGGTGTAGGCTCCCGAAAAAAGCCTGCCAGACAAGGGGCAAGCTCGGGTGGTGGTGGTGGTGGTGGACGTGGTACTACCTCTTTACGGTACTCTGCCGTGTGGCAATTTGTTCTGTACCTTCCCGGAGGACGAAAACATGGCACAGTGCCGTATCTGCAAGCAGAAAGTAAGGCGTGGGCAGGGCAGCAATGTAGGAACTACCGCTCTACGTAAACACATGGAGCAGCATTTACAAGGCCATGTGGGACAATCGACATGCCCCACCATCATGTACATCACTGGCGTAGCTATAGGGGTCGCAGCGGTCGCAATTGCGACCGGGCCCCGAAGCCAGGGGGGCCCACGGCCCCCCCGCACCATATCAATAAAAAGTTACTATAGCAACTCGGGCCGCGGGCCCCTGTTACTATAGTAACAGACTTTACTTACCTTCCTGGTTCCGGATGGCAGCGGAGGTCCTGACAGAACTCCCGCCGCGGCCGAAGAGGAAGGTAAGGTTAGCCCTGACTGGCGGGGTCTGACTCCCGGGACCCGCCAATCAGCTGTTTTGAAGGGGCCGCAGCACTCGTACGAGAGCTGCTCCCCTTCATTCCTGTCACTTCATTCCGGTCACACTGTGAATCGGTGTCGGCGATTCACAGTGTGGGCGAGTAGTGAAATGAAGGGGAAGCAGCTCTCGTACGAGTGCTGTGGCCTCTTCAAAACAGCTGATTTGCGGGTCCCGGGAGACACATCAGCTATTGATGGCCTATCCTGTGGATAGGCCATCAATGTTTAGAGACTGTACAACCCCTAAGCCTACGATGTAGCAGGCTTAGGGGGCCCATGAGACAGGATCACAGATTGCGTGATCCTGTCTGCTGGGCCCTGTATCTAAGCCAATCACATGGTAGGCTTAGATACATGGCCCATGCGTGATCCTGTCTGCTGGGCCCTGTATCTAAGCCAATCACATGGTAGGCTTAGATACATGGCCCATGCGTGATCCTGTCTGCTGGGCCCTGTATCTAAGCCAATCACATGGTATGCTTAGATACATGGCCCATGTGTGATCCTGTCTGATGGGCCCTGTATCTAAGCCTACCACACTGTCGGTTTAGATACAGGGCCCCAGCACACAGTAATCTTATACTGTATAAGATTACTGTCTGCCTACGTTGTGGTAGGCTTAGATACAGGGTCCCACAGACAGTATCACACATGGGCCCTGTATCTAAGCCTAACACATGTGTTACTAATCATTTTTTGTGTGTTTTCTTACAGGTTCGGTCGTTGGACTACGGCGGATTCCAGGACTACTTCGATGACGGCTTTTTTTTTTTTATTAATAAAATGGTTAATGAGGGCTGTGTGGGTTTTTTTTTTATTTCAATAAAATATTTTTTCTATGTCTTTGTGGTTTTTTTTTAAACTATATTACTACCGCCTTAGTAATTGCCGCCGGCTGATTGACAGCATCCATTGCTAAGGCGGGGCTTAGTGTTAGCCGGTGCAGAGGTTAACACTAACCCCCTTTATTACCCCGGTACCCACCGCCACCAGGGGTGCTGGGAAGAGCCGGGTACGATCCAGTACCTGACCATCTGTAGTGATGGTCGGCCACTGGGGTGGCCGCAGGCTGGTATTATCAGGAGGGGAAAGGCCAGATACAGTGGCCCTTCCTACCCTGGTGATGCTAGGCTGCTGCTGCTTTATTGTATCTGGCTGGTTATGAAAAATGGGGGGGACCCCACGTCATTTAAAAAAAAAAATAATAATTGGAAAGAACGATGTGGGGTCCCCCCCAATTTTCATAACCAGCCAGATACAACACAGCAGCAGCAGGCAGCATTACAAGGGTGGGAAGGGCCACTGTTTTTGGACTTCCCCAGCCTAATACTACCAGCCTGCGGCCACCCCGGTGCCTGCCTGTCACTACAGATGGTCGGGTACTGATTCGTACCCGGCTCTTCCCAGTACCCCTGGTGGCGGTGGGTATCGGGGTAATAATGGGGGTTAGTGTAGCCTCTGCACCGGCTAACATTAAGCCCCGCCTTAGTAATGGAGGTTGTCAATCAGCCAGCGGCTATTACTAAGGCGGTGATAATAAAGTTTAAAAAGATACAAGCACATAGAAAAAATATTTTATTGAAATAAAAAAACACAACCCCCATTAACCATTTTATTGAGAATAAAAAAAACGCCGTCATTGAAGTCCTCGTATCCGAAGTCCAACAACCGAACCTGTAAAAAAACACAAACACACAAAAATAAACAGTAACACATAAAGAAGCAAAATTATTATTCTTACCTATCCTGTATCTAATACAATCATGTGTGATACTGTCTGCTGGGCCCTGTATCAAATCCTATCATGTGTGATACTGTCTGCTGAGCTGTGTATCTAATCCTATCATGTGTGATACTGTCTGCTGAGCTGTGTATCTAATCCTATCATGTGTGATACTGTCTGCTGAGCCACTGTATCTAATCCTATCATGTGTGATACTGTCTGCTTAGCCAATGTATCTAAACCTATCCATAGTTTATAGGGTCGTAGTGCTATAGATATGCTATGCTGTCTCATATACACACATTTTTTTTGAGGCGGACACATATGTATTGGGGCTATTTCCCTGACATTTTAAGCCCTGAGGGTCTGTTCACACGGCAGCGTCTGTTATGGCTGAAATTACGGAGCTGTTTACAGGAGAAAACAGCACCGTAATTTCAGCCGTCATGGCAGGTGCAGGCGTCTTTCGCTGCGTCCATTACGGACGTAATTGGAGCTGTTTTTCTATGGAGTCCATGGAAAACGGCTCTATTTACGTCTGAAGAAGTGACAGGCACTTCTTTGACGCGGGCGTCTTTTTTATGCGCTGCCTTTTGACAGCGGCGCGTAAAAAAAAATGACTGTCGGCACAGAACATCGAAAGACCCATTCTAATGAATGGACAGATGTTTGCCAATGCTTTTGAGCCGCATTTCCGGACGTAATTCAATGCTAAAACGCCCAAATTACGTCCGTAAATAGGGTGTGTGAACCCGGCCTTAGTGACGCCCCGGCTGCTAGTGCTGCATTGTTGGGTCACTTAGGAGAACCAGCGATGCAGCTGAAAGCTGCGGACCGTCGGCCATGAGAAGTTTGCGGGGGGGGGGGCCCAGTAAGAATTTTTGCATCGGGGCCCATGAGCCTTTAGCTACGCCCCTGATGTACATCTAATGTAGACCCCTCTGCCGCTGCTGCTGCTGCTCCGAGTCCCTGTCATCTAAGTAGTAGCCAGGCCTTATCCACCATGTCGTTGTCATCATCATCATCACTGTCATCTAGTGCTCCTCCTACGTCCCGTCAGTTATCCATTACGGAATCGTTGTCCAATAAGCAACAATATATACCCAGTCATCCACTTGTCGTGCAGCTTAATTCACACCTGGCTAAGTTGTTGGTGGTGCAGTCGCTGCCGTACCACCTGGTCGACTCCGCCGACTTCAAGCAATTGATGGCGTGCGCTCGGCCTAGGTGGCGAATACCTAGCCGACATTACTTCTCCAAAACAGCTGTCTCTGCCATGCACAAGCACATGGAGGAAAAGGTGGGCCAGTCCTTGCAATTATCCGTGTGCAGCAGGGTACATGCCACCGTCAACATGTGGAGCAGCAACTATGGGCAGGGACAGTACATGTCTTTCACGGCCCACTGGGTCAATATTTTGCATTACGATGAACAGCATTACCACCTCCACGCTTGTATCTTTCTGGTTCAACTCCGGACGCCAGGCGCCTACCATCCTCCTCCTCCTACCCCTCCTCCTCCTCCTTGCCCTCCTGAATGGAGGTCTTCCCGTCCCTGACAGGACACAGCGTATCTTCCACTCCTCCTCCCTCCTCTTTTCATAGGTGCAAGGTGAAGCGCCACAACGCTGTCTTACACCTGATGAGCCTGGGCGAGAAAAGCCACACAGGGCAGGAGCTGCTGCTGTGCATCAAGGAGGAAATCGCACGCTGGCTGTTTCCTCTGAAACTCACACTGGGCAATGTTGTCTCTGATAACGGGAAGAACGTTGTGGCTGCACTGCGTCTAGGTCACTTGGCACACGCTCCTTGCATGGCACATGTGATCAATCTGGTCATAACACGCTTCTTAAAGTCATATGTTGGGTTGAAGGGTGTGCTGGCCATGTCCAGGAGGGTTTGCGTTCGCTTTAGACGTTCGTATGCATTTAAGCACGCCCTCCTGGACTTGCAGCGTCAAAACAATCTCCCAGAACACAGCCTGATTTGCGACGTTCCAACACGCTGGAATTCCACCCTGCACATGTTGGACCATCTGTACGAACAGCGGAAAGCCGTGAATGATTTCCTGATGCAGCAGATGGGCAGCGTTTGGAGCCAGTGTAATTTCGAGCTCAGGCACTGGCAGCTGGTTAGAGACGCATGTCGCGTTTTGAAGCCCTTTGAAGAAGCCACACGATTTGTGAGCCGTGATGCTAGCGGAATGAACGATGTTATGCCGCTGATATTCATTATGGAGCAAGCGCTCACAGCGATGATTCAGCAATGGATGGAGGAAGGATCACATCTGGCTATGGATGTTGAGGAGGAGGAGGAGGAGGATGAGGATACAGGACCTGAAGAGGAGCTGGATTTGGAGATGGAATCACAGGAAAGGATAGGGGACGAGGCAGCCGCACAACATGACAGTGATGGTGATGACGAGTCTGACGACGACCTTGATGATGGACAACCATGGCAGTATGGGGTGGGGATGGAACCAACCAGGCCCTCTGAAACGCTGGCCAGGATGGCGAGCTGTATGCTTCGTTACTTGCGCGCTGACTGTTGTATTGTTAGCATGAAGCAAAGAGATGAGTACTGGATAGCCACACTTTTAGACCCTCGGTATAAAGCCAGAATGGGGGAGTTTTTTGCGCCTTCCGAGAGGGAGGCAAAATTGGCTTATTATCGAGAGAAGCTATGCAGCCAGCTTGTCACGGCTTTCAAACGGCAAACACCTGCTGCAAGCATGTCTGACCGGGGGGCCACTCTCCGCTCCCCGCTGTCTCATTGTTCCACCGCCTCTGGCAGAGCTACCTCTGCAATAGGTGGCAGCAGCGGCAGAAGCAGCAGCTGCAGCAGCAGCCAATTCAGTTTCGAAAATATGATGACAACATTTTTACATCCAATACCCCGACCTGACACACATCGTAGTCACCAAAGGGATGTTCACCATCACCAGGTCCAGCACCTAAACAACCAGGTTCACTCGTACCTGGACTGTGCCCTTTCTCCGTCAGAAATGCTGATCCCAGACCCCATGGACTTCTGGGTCAGCAGATTGGATCATTGGCAAGAACTGGCCCAGTTTGCCATGGGTGTACTGTCTTGTCCACCCTCCAGTGTAGCGTCAGAGAGGGTATTCAGCGCGGCAGGGGCTTTGTCACCCCTAAGTGAACAGGATTGTCCGCCAACAGCTTGGAAAATCTCACGTTTCTTAAAATGAATCAAGTGTGGATCGGTGAGGATTTTAAAACCCCTGTGCCTGATGCCACTGATTAGATCTGACATTGCTGCTGCCGCTGCCACCTGCTACTGCCGCCTGCTACTACGGGATTCTGTCCTGTCCACTCTTTTTTTAATGTGCCGCTGTTGGTGCTGCTACTACTTCTACCACCAATCCACCCCCAGTGCCGTCTGCTACAAGCAGGCCTGCCCCACCACAGGGCTTTGTCCTGTGACTGTCCAGTGTCTTTTAATGTGCTGCTACTACTACTACCACCCTTGCTGTCTGTTGGCTACCTCTACTACCACCAATACACCTCCACTGCCGTCTGCTACAAGCAGGCCTGAGGCCTGCCCCACCACAGGGCTTTGTCCTGTGACTGTCCAGTCTCTAACAAATGTGCTGCTACTACTACTCCCACCCTTGCTGTCTGTTGGCTACCTCTACTACCACCAATACACCTCCACTGCCGTCTGCTACAAGCAGGCCTGCCCCACCACAGGGCTTTGTCCTGTGACTGTCCAGTGTCTTTTAATGTGCTGCTACTACTACTACCACCCTTGCTGTCTGTTGGCTACCTCTACTACCACCAATACACCTCCACTGCCGTCTGCTACAAGCAGGCCTGCCCCACCACAGGGCTTTGTCCTGTGACTGTCCAGTGTCTTTTAATGTGCTGCTACTACTACTACCACCCTTGCTGTCTGTTGGCTACCTCTACTACCACCAATACACCTCCACTGCCGTCTGCTACAAGCAGGCCTGAGGCCTGCCCCACCACAGGGCTTTGTCCTGTGACAGTCCAGTCTCTTTTAATGTGCTGCTACTACTACTACCACCCTTGCTGTCTGTTGGCTACCTCTACTAACACCAATACACCTCCACTGCCGTCTGCTACAGGCAGGCATGGAGGGCTTGTGAAAAGCCATTGCTTGTTGCTTTTACATCCATGTATGGATGAACCCCGGCAGGCATCTGCCAATAAAAAGGGTAGATTTTTGGAGGGCTTGTGAAAAGCCATTGCTTGTTGATTTTACATCCATGTATGGATGAACCCCGGCAGGCATCTGCCAATAAAAAGGGTAAATTTTTGGAGGGCTTGACAAAAGCCATTGCTTGTTGCTTTTACATTACATCCATGTATGGATGAACTCCGGCAGGCATCTGCCAATAAAAAGGGTTACATTTTTGGAGGGCTTGTGAAAAACCATTGCTTGTTGCTTTTACATCCATGTATGGATGAACCCCGGCAGGCATCTGCCAATAAAAAGGGTAAATTTTTTGATGGCTTCTCAAAAGCCATTGCTTCTTCTTTTACCACCTTATATGTATGAACCCTGGCAGGCATCTGCCGCCAAAAATGGTTAATTTTTGTACCTTTTTTAACAATGCATTAAGCATACAACATGCTTGTACAAGTGCAGTGGTTTCTGTTAGTTATCACCGTGTCCCATCCGTTTTCCTATAGCCATACATTGTTGGCGTAACTTTGACACTAACTTTGCCTTAAAGACAGCTCAAAAGTACTTGGATACACTCATGGGTGACCTAAGAGTGTTATACAGGGCTTCTAGGGCTTTTAAACAGTGTTATACACGATTTTTAGGGGCTTTCTTGTATTACAGGTTCGGTCAGAACTAGTTCGGTCCGAATCGAACTTTTTCATGAAATTCGTCGAACCAGCCGAACCGAACTTTTCATAAGTTCGCTCATCTCTAGTCACTATGACATGTCAGAAGTTTTTTGGAAAGTTTAGTTACCCTTTAAACTGACTTTCACTCTGAAAATTCAGCTCCATCTCAAGTTGGACTGTAGCTCATATGTATCAGATTACACATGTCTCTGAAAGCCTATGGAGAGGGATGGGGAAGAGGGAGCAGGACGTGAAGGAGATAAGAGAAAGTTCCTATGCCTATTCTGCTATCACAACTTAAGCACTTTATTCACATCAGTACAGGTCAGCACTTCTCTATATATATGCCCTTCATGATCCTGGGGCTGTTTCTGAGTGATAGAGAAGGTTATGGAGCAGATTCTCCTCTTCTTAATGTGTGTAGTGTATGGCTGCCAGTCTCCACCCCCCAGCTCAGAGGGAAATGCAAACTACAGATATAGCATGCTGTAATGTCCGTGGCTGCGGGCTGTCAGCTCCAACCTTCCCCAGACAGCCGCAGCCACGAGTCGGCAAGAGCTGGCCCCAGCCTCCTCCTCAGGAGACGCCAGCGCTCGCGTCCACTCACGCTCGTGCACGCTCTTAAAGGGGCAGCGCGCGCACTGGACCGGATGGACGAACTTTGACCCGTGAGTACCCTGGACTATAAGAGGGGTCCAGCCCCCTAGTTCTATGCCTGAGCATTGTTGTGTATCCCTTAGTCTGTCTATGCAAATGATCCCCTAGAGTTTTCTTCTTCCAGTGTTCCTGTTCCCGTTCCTGTACCTGTATCCCGATCTAGTGCCGTGCTTGCTATAGTCGTGCTGTGCTGGATACCTGTTGGCCAGCTGCCTTACTGCCAAGGCGGTACGGCCCAGTGGGTCCACAGACCCTTCGGGACAGTACGCTCAGGCCATGGACCCTTCTGGTCGGTTCAAGACTATGACGACGACACAGGATATGCGAGCGGATATACGGATTATTTTACGCCGTCTAGAATAAATAACATAATATTTTTATAGTTCAGGCTGTAACAGACAATACGTATGGTTTATTTATTTTTTTCTATTTTTTAAAATAATGCCACAGTGCCCTCTGTAAATAATGCCACAGTGACTTCTGTAAATAATGCCATAGTGCCCTCTGTAGATAGTGCCACACATGCACACACACACACACACACACACACACACACACACATGCATACACACCACTGTAGATAGCTTCAATGGGGCTCCCTTTTCTGGAGGAGCCCCTGACGTCTATGTCCATAGAAAGTGACGTCAGGGGATCCTCCTGGACCGGAATGGGATGTCATGGGAATTCCAGAGCCGGAGTCCCATAGTAGAGCTCTAGTATAGGCTCTGCTCCGGAACTCTGGGGAGCCCCTGACATCACTGTCCATATATGGACAGTGATGTCAGGGACAACCCCAAAGCCGGAATCCCAGGCAGAGCGCTAACAGCTAAGGTGACAAAAAAAAACAACACAATTTTGGCGGTTTCAATTATTAAATTGTTTTAAGGTGTTCACCATGCGAATTAAATAATGGTATATTGTAATAGATCAGACTTTTACGGACATAGCGTTACCAATTTTTTCATTTTTTTTACATTACTTTAGAAGAAAAATGGGAAAAGGTGTTTTTTTTAACTTAAAAAAAATATATTCTCACTACTAATAACTTTAATTCTGCTACACATTTTATTAATCTACTTTTGGGACTTGATCCAGCGATCATTGGATCGCTGGTACAATACACTGCAATACTAATGTATTGCAGTATATTGTTATTCTTACAGGCTTCTGTACCTGTCCGTTAGTCCCTGGTATCAGCTGTAATACACAGCTGACACCGGCAGCGTATGGAGCGGGCTAAGCACGTGAGCCGGCTCCATACATCAACCCCCGCACCATGACGGGCAATTAAGTCATAGTGCGCAAAGGGGTTAGTGCACAGCGGATGGTTCAAAGTGAAAATTGCAATTTTCCCCTGATATGCCATTTTAGTGCATAATATGTTGTGCCCAGTTTGTGCCACAGAAAAAAAATACCTCATAAAACGTTAAGCGGGTTATGTGGGCGCAAACTGCTGCTTGGGCACGCTGCAGGGCTCAGAAAGGAGGGATCGCCATTTTGCTTTTGGAGCGCAGATTTTGCTTGGTAGTAGTTGTTTGGGGTTTTGCTGGTGTGAAGGATGGTTTATTTGCTTATATTTTCTGTATGAAATTACATTATGAATTATCAAGTAGGATGCCGAATTACTAAGATATGTATTATGTGAAAGTGATTATAATAATGTTTAAATGATTGAGTTCCCATCTTGGTTCTTTTGTAGTGAATAAGAAAGACATTGTTCCTTTAACGCCAGTAATGTTGATTTCGTAAGTTTTATCTTTGACCTTGGCTCCCATACGAAGCTTGCAGAAAAGGCACAGGGAGTGAGATGGGAGGGTGGCAAATATGCTTGTGGGAATGCCTCCCCCATCTTACAGGAAAATTCTAGCCAAGAGAGATAAGGCCACCTGCAAACCTGATGTGTGAAGAATTATAATGATGTATCTGGAATGTATTGTATGTCTGTAATTGGCTGAATAAGAATTATTGTCACATTGTCTCTGATTGGTTAACCTCAAGCCTACACCCCTTCTGAATGATAGTACAGGGTGGGCCATTTATATGGATGCACCTAAATAAAATGGGAATGGTTGGTGATATTAACTTCCTGTTTGTGGCACATTAGTATATGGGAGGGGGGAAACTTTTCAAGCTGGGTGTTGACCATGGCGGCCATTTTTAAGTCGGCCATTTTGTATCCAACTTTCGTTTTTTCAATGGGAAGAGGGTCATGTGACACATCAAACTTATCGAGAATTTCACAAGAAAAACAATGGTGTGCTTGGTTTTAACGTTACTTTATTCTTTCATGAGTTATTTACAAGTTTCTGACCACTTATAAAATGTGTTCATAGTGCTGCCCATTGTGTTGGATTGTCAATGCAACCCTCTTCTCCCACTCTTCACACACTGATAGCAACACCGCAGAAGAAATGCTAGCACAGGCTTCCAGTAGCCGTAGTTTCAGTTGCTGCACATCTCGTATCTTCACAGCATAGACAATTGCCAAAGATAAAAGTCTAAGGGGGTCAGATCGGGAGACCTAGGGGGCCATTCAACTGGCCCACGACGACCAATCCACTTTCCAGGAAACTGTTCATCTAGGAATATTCGGACCTGAAACCCATAATGTGGTGGTGCACCATCTTGCTGGAAAAACTCAGGGAACGTGCCAGCTTCAGTGCATAAAGAGGGAAACACATCATCATGTAGCAATTTCAGATATCCCGTGGCCTTGAGGTTTCCATTGATGAAGAATGGCCCCACTATCTTTGTACCCCATATACCACACCATACCATCAATTGTTGTGTTCCAACAGTCTTGGAGGGATGTATCCAATGTGGGTTAGTGTCAGACCAATAGCGGTGGTTTTGTTTGTTAACTTCACCATTCACATAAATGTTTGCCTCATCACTGAACAAAATGTTCTGTGTAAACTGAGGGTTCTGTTCCAATTTTTGTTTTGCCCATTCTGCAAATTCAGTGCGCCGATCTGGGTCATCCTCTTTGAGATGCTGCAGCAGCTGGAGTTTGTAAGGGTGCCATTTGTGAGTAGCTAATATCCGCCGAAGGGATGTTCGACTGATGCCACTCTCTAGTGACATGCGGCGAGTGCTACGCTGTGGGCTCTTGCTGAATGAAGCTAGGATAGCCACTGATGTTTCTTCATTAGTGACAGTTTTCATGCGTCCACATTTGGGCAAATCCAACACTGAACCAGTTTCACGAAACTTGGCAAGCAGTTTGCAAACTGTAGCATGTGAGATGGGTGGTCTCGTAGGGTGTCTTGCATTGAAATCTGCTGCAATGACCCGGGTACTGCGTTCACCAGACATCAACACAATTTCTATCCGCTCCTCACGTGTTAACCTCTGCGACATGTCAATGGCTGTAAACAAAGAGAAGCTTGTAAATAACTCATGAAAGAATAAAAAAACGTTAAAACCAAGCACACCATTGTTTTTCTTGTGAAATTCTCGATAAGTTTGATGTGTCACATGACCCTCTTCCCATTGAAAAAACTAAAATGGCCGACTTCAAAATGGTCACCATGGTCAACACCCAGCTTGAAAAGTTTCCCCCCTCCCATATACTAATGTGCCACAAACAGGAAGTTAATATCACCAACCATTCCCATTTTATTTAGGTGTATCCATATAAATGGCCCACCCTGTATTATAGTTTGAGTTTGGAAATAAATCTCCAGAGGAGTATTTTGAGCATATCAGCAGCGTCTGTGTGTTTTCTTCTCCTCTCTCGATATATATCGGTATGAAATATCTTGATTAGGATGCTGGATAAAGTGCCTGGCCTGAGAGTCTGTTGGACTATATTTTGAGCCATTGACTTCCACGACAGTAATGGTGCCGAAAAAACCCGGGAGTTTGCTCGTCTGATAGCTGTCGCTAGAGAGGTGTGGCGCTTTGCATCTGTGAATTACAAAAAAACCGCGGTAGGTAAGGAGCTTATTCTTACACCATTCACACATGTATTGCGTAAGCCTTGGAATTTAGCTGTCATGACGTCACATCTTCTGGACGTGGCACTTTGTCCAGCAGTGGGATGAAAGATGGATCCAAAAAGGTATGTTGAAACTTTTAGTGTGATGAAAGATTGCATGTGTGTACGTGATCTTAAACTGTTGATCTGAAAGAGATGAGAGAATTTTTGCCAGCAATTACATTGTTAACCAGAAAAAATTGTGAGAAGTGTAAGACCCCCCCCCCCCTTTTTGGAATGACGTAGCGCATGGGGGAGAGAAGTTGTAACTCACATGTGAAGTTTTTAAAATGAAAAGATTGTAGTCTGGACAGTGAGGAAAATAACTTGTGCTTGCTGCTCTGTTGCAGTGTGTCAGTTGTTATTTAGTTGTGTAAAATTGTTGAGGATTAATAGTTGTTCTGTTACCCGTTTGCTCTGGGATTATAGTTGAGAGGTACTGACTGTTTGTAGGTGAGAGAAAAGTTGGATATTTGTGAGTAATATCCTGTAGTACCACAAGGGCTTCAATGGTTAAGTACTGATAATGGAGAATCCAGTGCAACAGGGAAAACTTTGAATGTTGTTTTGAATAATCATTGATACACTTTTAGCACACACTGCCATCTTGTAATACTGTGTGTAAGGGTCCTTCTGTATGAACCGAAAGCTATACCCCGGCAGTGAGGGATTTGTAGATGTTTGAAATGAATGTGGCCAACTCCTGTTTGATTCAATGGAGGTTCATGAATGTTGATTGTGTTGAAGAATTTGCTCTTGCAATTGTTGATTGGCAGCATTTTGTCTGTTCTTGATGTTCAATACAGTGAGGGATCAGAGGAAAGGGGATCCTACTGCTAGAATGTCTGGAGGAACAACTTTTGATATCGTATTGGTAAGACAGTCTAGGGGATAGACTGGTGTGAGATATCTGTCGGCAAACGTGGCCAGTTTGCCTGGAGGTGTGGGATTTACCGGAGATCACCCTACTGCTCTCCGACCATGGGATCAGGAGGAAGTGAGACAAAAATGCGGGACAGCCTTGGGGCACGGGTCCTGGCCATCATTATAGTAGAATGAGCAAAAGGAGCTGGGTCTTTAATTGTACAGTATGTGAAGGCAAAATAGCACACTGTAAAAAAATTGTTGAAGAGGCTGGCAGCCGTAAGATGGATGTTTGCATGTGATAAATAGAATGGTTTGTGGAAAGTTGAGAAAGTTAAAAGGACAAAGTAAATGATTACAGGTGGTTACAAGTAAGTTGATGTGAGAAAGAACAATTTGAACACAGGTGTAAATTTTCATAGGAAGAGTGAAGAAAACGGAGCATCCGGGTACATTGCAGTGACTAATGTGGGTCAGAACGGGGGGAGTGTAATGTGAATGGGTGCGATGTGAAATCTGTGTGATGTGTGTAATGTAACATGTGTGAAGTTTGAAACTAGTGGCCACAATAAAGCAGATCTATATTGTATGCTCTTATTTTTAACAGCAGTAATGTCTAAAAAAATAAAAATAATTCTTAGTGTTTTGTGTATGGGGTTAAAATCAGTTTTTCTTTCCTGTGTAAAGGAATGTTTCTTATCTTTGCGCATGCGCTTTTTCCCGTGACTACACCAAGCGAGAAAAATATTACAGCCGGCTGGATTTGTCTGCAAAAAGATAAAAGTTACGCTGCATATTTATGTGTTATGATGTGATAAGATTTAATGTTGGAATGTTTTGATGTTAATTCAAATGAATTGACATACAGATATTGTGAGACACGGGGGTCTTGAAAATGTATGTACCCCCATTGTTCCCTATTTTTAGTTTATTGGTTTGCAGTAATTAATATTACCAGATATATTATATTCTGTTTTATTGAATAACTAATTACAATTGTTTTGTTTTGGGGGTTTTTTCACACATGAGGCACGTGCTATAATGCTGCCTAAATGTTATTTTTGAAAATGTGAGATGTTTTACAGGTAAATGATTGCAAGTCTTTTTAAAAATAAAATGTATTTTTGTCAGGAGAAAGTCATTTTATGTTCCAGGCTGTTGTGTATTACAGGGGGCTAACCTAGTGCCCCCCAGATAGAGTGCCCGACTTTATTATGTTGAGATATGTAGTTTTGAACTCTGCTACATTACTTTCGCAGAGTCCAAATAGGAGGGAATGGTGAAGGGACTGATCAGGTAGTTTTGTTGTAAAGGATCTGCCAGACACAGCTTCTGTGTCGACGCCCGTGGTCAATCAGTCTGCATCTATCCCTAGATTTGATAGAGTGACTCGATCTGCTACCACTCAGGCTGGTAGGCTGAGGAGTGGGAGAACCTATCACAGTCTGGCCAGACGGTTTTAGCTCCCGCCCTTGGTCTATTTATACCTTCATTTGCTGTCTGTCCTTTGCCTGTGATTCTTGTGTTTCCTGGCTCTGCTGTTCCTGCTAATACCATTGACCTCTGCTTCTTATTGACCCTGCTTGACTGACTATTCTCCTGTTCTTCTTTTGTTATCGCGTACTCTCCAGCTTTGACTCGGCTCGTTCACTACTCTTTTGCTCACGGTGTTTCCGTGGGCAACTTCCCCTTGCTTCTGTGTTCCCTTGTCTGTTTTGTTTGTCGTTCACATAGTGAGCGTAGGGACCGTCGCCCAGTTGTACGCCGTCGCCTAGGACGGACTGTGCAAGTAGGAAGGGACTGAGTGGCGGGTAGATTAGGGCTCACCTGTCCATCTCCCTACCCCGACATTACATAATCACAGGCCCATATACCTTTTATACCCTGGTTCCTACACTACTATGGACCCCCTTGAGGCCCTGGCTCAGCAAATGCAGGGTCTCTCCCTACAGGTCCAAGCCCTGGCTCAGAGGTGCAACCAGCGTGATGCTACCCAGGTAGTGCCCTCCACCTCACCTCTTGAACCCCACCTCAAGTTGCCTGACCGGTTCTCAGGGCACCGGAAGACTTTTTTCTCCTTTCAGGAGAATTGTAGGCTCTATTTCCGTCTAAGGCCCCACTCCTCAGGTTTTGAAAGCCAGCAAGTGGGTATAATTATGTCCCGGCTCCAGGACGGCCCCCAAGAATGGGCCTTCTCCTTCCCTGGTTGCAGAGGCATAATCCCACGTTTAACTAGAATACGGGGGATCTTACTAAATGGGGTAATGAATGCATGACGTCCTGTTTTTCTATTAATTTTATTTCTCTCACTGAGGAGGTGAACACTCTACCTGAGTTTATTCAGGACTTCGCTGATGTTTTTTTCTAAAAAGGCCTCCAAAGAGTTACCTCCTCATAGAGAATACGATTGCGCTATCGATTTGGTACCAGGAGCTAAGCTCCCTAAGGGAAGGATATTTAATATCTCTTGTCCCGAACGTGAAGCCATGAGAGAATATATCCAGGAAAGCCTGGCCAAGGGTTACATTCGCCCCTCTACTTCTCCGGTAGGTGCTGGCTTCTTCTTCGTAGGGAAGAAGGATGGTGGTCTTAGGCCATGCATTAACTACCGAAACTTGAATAAGGTCACTGTAAGGAACCAGTATCCCCTTCCTTTTATTCCTGATCTCTTCAATCAGGTTCAGGGGGCCCAATGGTTCTCTAAGTTGGATCTACGGGGGGCTTATAACCTTATCCGCATCAAAGAGGGGGATGAGTGGAAGACTGCGTTTAACACGCACGAAGGTCATTTCGAATACCTCGTCATGCCCTTTGGGTTGTGTAATGTTCCCGCGGTCTTCCAGAATTTCATAAATGAGGTTTTAAGAGATTACCTGGGGGTATTTCTTGTAGTGTACCTTGATGACATACTTGTGTTTTCCAAGGACTGGTCCTCCCACATTGAGCATGTCAGGAAGGTGCTCCAGGCCCTTCGGGAAAACAAACTGTTTGCTAAGACCGAAAAATGTGTGCTTGGGGTGCAGGAGATACAGTTTTTGGGTCAAATCCTCACTCCTCATGAATTCCGCATGGACCCCGCCAAGGTCCAGGCTGTGGCGGAATGGGTCCAACCTGCCTCCCTGAAGGCGTTACAGTGCTTCCTGGGGTTCGGTAATTATTACAGGAGATTTATTGCTAACTTCTCGGTCATCGCTAAGCCTCTTACGGATCTCACTCGCAAAGGTGCTGATCTCCTCCACTGGCCTCCTGAGGCTGTCCAGGCTTTTGAGGTCCTTAAGAAGTGCTTTATCTCGGCCCCAGTGCTGGTTCAACCCAACCAAATGGAGCCATTTATCGTGGAGGTTGACGCATCCGAGGTGGGAGTGGGGGCTGTCTTGTCCCAGGGTACCAGGTCCCTCACCCATCTCCGCCTCTGTGCCTACTTCTCCAGGAAGTTTTCGCCCACTGAGAGTAACTATGATATTGGCAACCGCGAACTCTTAGCCATTAAATGGGCATTTGAAGAGTGGCGCCACTTCCTGGAGGGGGCTAGGCACCAGGTAACGGTCCTTACCGACCACAAGAATCTGGTTTTCCTAGAATCTGCCCGGAGGCTAAACCCGAGACAAGCTCGATGGGCGTTATTTTTTACCAGATTCAACTTTCTGGTCACCTATAGGGCTGGGTCTAAAAATATTAAGGCTGATGCACTGTCGCGTAGCTTCATGGCCAGCCCTCCTTCGGAGGAAGATCCTGCTTGGGTTTTGCCTCCAGGTATAATCATTTCCTCTATTGATTCTGATTTAGTCTCTGAAATTGCGGCTGTTCAAGGTTCAGCTCCTGGGAACCTTCCTGAGAACAAGCTGTTTGTTCCCCTGCAATTCCGGCTAAGGGTACTCAGGGAAAATCATGACTCTGCACTATCTGGCCATCCAGGCATCCTGGGTACCAAGCACCTCATTGCCGGAAACTATTGGTGGCCTGGGTTGCTCAAAGACGTTAAGGCCTACATCGCCGCTTGTGAAGTTTGTGCTAGGTCCAAGACTCCCAGGTCCCGACCAGCGGGCTTACTATGTTCTTTGCCCGTTCCCCAGAGACCTTGGACCCATATCTCCATGGATTTCATCACCGATTTGCCTCCATCTCAAGGCAAGTCGGTGGTGTGGGTTGTAGTAGACCGCTTCAGTAAGATGTGTCTGCCACTTTGTGCCCCTCAAGAAACTACCCAATGCTAAGACGTTAGCTACCTTAGCTACTAATCAGTCTCTAGAACAATATTTAAGGTGTTTTATCTCTGACTGTCAATATGAATGGGTCTCATTCATTCCCCTCGCCAAATTTTCCCTTAATAACCGGGTCAGTAACTCGTCAGGGGTCTCCCCCTTTTTCTGTAATTTTGGGTTTAATCCACGGTTCTCCTCCGTTTCACCTGGTGGTTCCAACAATCCCGAGGTAGATGTCGTTCATCGGGAACTGTGCACAGTCTGGGCCCAGGTTCAGAAGAACCTAGAGGCGTCCCAGAGCATACAAAAGACTCAGGCAGATAGAAGACGTTCTGCTAACCCCTTGTTTGTGGTCGGGGATCTGGTGTGGCTATCGTCAAAAAATTTGCGCCTTAAAGTCCCGTCCAAGAAGTTTGTTCCCAGGTTTATAGGGCCATACAAAGTCATTGAAGTCCTTAACCCTGTCTCTTTCCGACTGGAGTTGCCCCCGTCTTTTCGAGTACACGACGTGTTTCATGCCTCCCTCCTTAAACGCTGCTCCCCGTCCTTGGCTTCCTCGAGGAAACCTCCGGTCCCTGTTCTCACCCCTGAGGGGGTAGAATTCGAGGTGGCCAAGATTGTGGACAGCAGGATGGTCCAAGGCTCACTCCAGTACCTGGTCCATTGGAGGGGATACGGGCCTAAGGAGAGGACTTGGGTACCCGCCCGGGATGTTCACGCTGGGGTATTGCTCAGGAGGTTCCACCTTCGTTTCCCCAATAAACCAGGTCCACCTAGAAAGAATCCGGTGGCCCTTCATAAAAGGGGGGGGTACTGTAAAGGATCTGCCAGACACAACTTCTGTGTCGACGCCCATAGGTAATCAGTCTGCACCTGCTTCTATGTCTGTGAGACTGACTCCATCTTCCACCACCCAGGATGGCAGGCTTAGGAGTGGGAGAGCCTATCACAGCCTGGCCAGACGGAGCTAGCTCCCGCCCTCTGTCTATTTATACCTGCCTTTCCTGTTCCTCCTTTGCTTGTGATTCTTCTCTGTTGGTTTCCTGGCCCTGCTGCAGCTTCTTGAACTTCTGATCCTCTGCTTGTGTTTGACCTTGGCTTTACTGACCATTCTTCTGCTCTGCGTTTTTGTACCTCGCTCATCTCCTGGTTTGACTTGGCTCGTTCACCTCGCTTGTTGCTCACGGTGTTCCCGTGGGCAACTTCCCCATTTCCCTGGCTTCTTTGTACCCTTGTCTGTTTGTCTGTCCTGCACCTATTGAGTGTAGGGACCGTCGCCCAGTTGTATCCCGTCGCCTAGGGCGGGTCGTTGCAAGTAGGCAGGGACTGAGTGGCGGGTAGATTAGGGCTCACTTGTCTGTTTCCCTACCCCGACATTACACCGCTTCAGTAAGTTGTGCCACTTTGTGCCCCTCAAGAAACTACCCAATGCCTAGAGGTTAGCTACGTTGTTTGTCAAACACATCATGCGTCTCCATGGGGTTCCTGTCCTGTCAATATTGTTTCTGACAGAGGGGTACAATTTGTTTCATTGTTTTGGAGAGCTTTCTGTAAGAAGTTGGAGATTGATCTGTCCTTCTCCTCGGCCTTACATCCTGAAACTAATGGCCAAACTCAGAGGACTATTCAGTCTCTAGAACAATATTTAAGGTGTTTTATCTCTGACTGTCAATACGATTGGGTCTCCTTCATTCCCCTCGCTGAATTTTCCCTTAATATCCGGGTCAGTAACTCGTCAGGGGTCTTCCCCTTTTTCTGTAATTTTGGGTTTAATCCACGGTTCTCCTCCTTTTCACCTGGTGGTTCCAATAATCCCGAGGTAGATGTCGTTCATCAGGAACTGTGCACAGTCTGGGCCCAGGTTCGGAAGAACCTTGAGGCGTCCCAGAGCATACAAAAGACTCAGGCAGATAAAAGACGTTCTGCTAACCCCTTGTTTGTGGTCGGGGATCTGGTATGGCTGTCTTCAAAAAACTTGCGCCTTAAAGTTCCGTCCAAAACGTTTGCTCCCCGGTATATAGGGCCGTACAAGGTCTTTGAGGTCCTTAACCCTGTCTCCTTCCGGCTGGAGTTACCCCCGTCCTTTCAAATACATCACGTGTTTCATGCCTCCCTCCTGAAACGCTGCTCACCGTCCTTGGCTACCTCGAGGAAACCCCCGATCCCTGGTCTCACCCCTGAAGGGGTAGAATTCGAGGTGGCCAAGATTGTGGACAGCAGGATGGTCCAAGGCTCCCTCCAGTACCTGGTCCATTGGAGAGGATACGGGCCTGAGGAGAGGACATGGGTACCCGCCCGGGATGTTCACGCTGGGTTATTGCTCAGGAGGTTCCATCTTCAGTTCCCCAATAAGCCAGGTCCACCTAGGAAGGGTCCAGTGGCCCCTCATAAGAGGGGGGGTTCTGTAAAGGATCTGCCAGACACAGCTTCTGTGTCGACGCCCGTGGTTAATCAGTCTGCATCTATCCCTAGGTCTGATAGAGTTACTCGATCTGCTACCACTCAGGCTGGTAGGCTGAGGAGTGGGAGAACCTTTCACAGTCTGGCCAGACGGTTCTAGCTCCCGCCCTTGGTCTATTTATACCTTAATTTGCTGTCTGTCCTTTGCCTGTGATTCTTGTGTTTCCTGGCTCTGCTGTTCCTGCTAATACCATTGACCTCTGCTACTTATTGACCCTGCTTGACTGACTATTCTCCTGTTCTGCTTTTGTTACCGCGTACTCTCCAGGTTTGACTCGGCTCGTTCACTACTCTTTTGCTCACAGTGTTTCCGTGGGCAACTTCCCCTCTTCCCTTGCTTCTGTGTTCCCTTGTCTGTTTTGTTTGTCGTTCACATAGTAAGCGTAGGGACCGCCGCCCAGTTGTACGCCGTCGCCTAGGACGGACTGTGCAAGTAGGCAGGAACTGAGTGGCGGGTAGATTAGGGCTCACCTGTCCGTCTCCCTACCCCGACATTACATTTGTTTTGCGTTTTATTTTGTTTTGAATTAATGAATTTGGTTCTAGGAGGTCTACAAAATGTGTATGAGACCCCAATGAGTAATCCAGATTAAATGTGTATGACAGAAATTTTGAAGTTTTTCTGTATAGATGGTTCCAGATCCTTCCAGAACGGTAAATATGGCACTGGGAATGCTGTGCTGTAGTCCCCACCCAATATGAGGTATTGTGTAAGAGACCATCCCCCTCCAGCAAATTTACACAGGAGGCGAGGTGACGTCACTCACAGATGAGTCTTTACAAATTTAGATTGGGGAGAAGACAAAACAAAAAAAAAAATTGTCTGAACATTGTTCATTTTATGCCAGATTTCAGTCACATAATTTGTTTGTTTTTGTATTAATCAGGTATTTACAGGACCTGGTGGGTGAGATTTACAAGTGTTCTGGATCATCAGATGAATGTGGAAATATAAAACTCCATCCTTTTGAAATGTTCTATCTATATGTGACATGGGTTTCCAATGTAAATTTGTAATGTAGAGATACTTGATCATATACAGTATGTACAAGACAGGAAACGAGGCACAAGGTAAATCATCCATAAACCACTCTCACCTTCTTGTTCATCTCAAGGAGCAGAGCTGCAGGTGCTCACTGAGGCTTGTAACTTGGCAAAAGGTAAGACGGCCAACATTTACACTGACTCTAGGTACGCTTTTGGCATCACCCACAATTATGGGCCCATTGGTAGTAGGAACTTTATTGGATCATCCGGTAAGCCAATTGAGAGAGCAAGAGAAGACAGAACTGACAACACGGGTATGTGCAGCCAGGTATCAGTAAATTGGCTTGTCCCTGGATACAATAATGCCACCACTAGGTTTGTAGCAGCCTGCATGATGTGCGCATGGCATGACATAGGTAAAACAGCAAAGGTCCTATGAAAAGTGCAACCCTGGCCAGATTACCCGTCCCAGCGACTGCAGAACATACAACTACCCGAGGAAGAAATGTATGAAAAGGTGCTCGTGTGTGTAGACCTGTTCTCAGGGTGGCCTGAAGCCCAGCCGGTACCTGAAGAAAAATGAGTTTGCATGTATCACTTCTAGTTACTGCTCAATGTGAACGTTTAATGTAAAGATGCTATTTGTTAATGTTTTTCTTCAAATGAATTATCTTATTGAGATCAATTAATGATTATACAATGAAAAAGATTGTTCTCCACAGGAAGTCTCCAACTGGGAGTGGAAGGCGTGAGAACCAGATTCTAACAGAATGTGGACGGATAAAGGAAGGTAAACCGGTAGCACCGAAGGCACTCTTCCTGGCACTTGCATTGATGGTGTGTGACCTCACATATGCCCCAAGATTGCAAGGATTGATGTGGTAAGATCTAATTGGTATGTCCCAGGCTTTACAGCTGTTGCTGCTAAATTATGTTAGAGCTGTTTGATTTGCCTACAGAACAGTCCTGGCAGACCGGTGCCAACCTTATCATACCCGCCTCCCATGAAGAGAACAGACTTTGAGAGGCCTTCCCAGGCAATACAAGTCAGAGTAAGAAAAATTGGTTTGCGACATTTGTCAGATAAACATGTGGAATCTGTGTATATTTTTGTGAGTTGGAGCTGTTCCAGGCAATCAGCTCAGATCAAGGTACAAATCCTGCTGAAAAGTGTAACACCAAGTGCAAATACAATGTACCCAGAAACGATACATTTTCTAGTTGCCCTGTCCATTGTAACAGAGAAGTTTTTCTTATATAAAGGTGTGTTTGATTTAGTTTAAGGTTTTGACATTGTTATTGTATGTACTTAGAACAATTTTTATATTACGTAGATGATGTCACCAGATTAGCATTTATTTTAACAATTGACAAGGGTTGGGGGTCGCCAGCAAGTGCCAGGAAACATAAACTAAAAGACTTTAACATGATGAACTCCATCACTGAGGTGCGGCAGGCGCAGCTGGAGCCAATACAACGCGTTTGTCATGAACTGACGGCAGTGTCACAATTCTAAGCAGCGTCGCAGGCAAGCAACTTGCCGGAGGAAGAGGACAGATGTGGAGGGTTTGTGGTAGTCATAATAAAACTCCACTAATCCGTCTACGTGGGAACTCACCCCAGGCTCACAGTACAGCCCGGTGAGGTATACTAAAAGAGACGATGTGTCTGACAGATGAGAACGACCAAGCCAAGTCCTGATGACAACAGCAAAGGTCAAAGTAAAGCAAAGACAACTGAGCTAACCCGTTAGCAGCATCCAAGTGTTTTAATAAGTAAGTGACCAGGAGGGGTTAATAATAAATCCCCCACTGGACACCACCGTACAGTCTGACTCCACAACTGTGTGGGTTACCCTGAGGGTGACAGTCAGTAAAGAGCAGAAGATAGAAGGGGATAGCCCTTCGAACCAGAAATGAACCATGTACAGGACTTGTCAATGCACTGGTGGGACCCCATACCCAAACTAGACATAGGGGATGGCATCATATTAGTTGTGGCCCTATTGATATATTGTTTGAAATTTAAAATCATAATATATAATTTCTGTAATTTAATATGAGAAAAAGGGTTGTTTGTGAAGGATGGTTTATTTGCTTATATTCTCTGTATGAAATTACATTATGGATTATCAAGTAGGATGCCGAATTACTAAGATATGTATTATGTGAAAGTGATTATAATAATGTTTAAATGATTTAGTTTCGTGCAGCAGCCATCTTGTCTGGCATTCCCATCTTGGTTCTTTTGTAGTGAATAAGAAAGACATTGTTCTTTTAACGCCAGTAATGTTGATTTCGTATGTTTTATCTTTGACCTTGGCTCCCATACGAAGCTTGCAGTGAAGGCACAGGGAGTGAGAAGGAAGGGTGGCAAATATGCATGTGGGAATGCCTCCCCATCTTACAGGAACATTCTAGCCAAGAGAGATAAGGCCACCTGCAAACCTGATGTGTGAAGAATTATAATGATGTATCTGGAATGTATCGTATGTCTGTAATTGGCTGAATAAGAATTATTGTCACATTGTCTCTGATTGGTTAACCTCAAGCCTACACCCCTTCTGAATGATAGTATTATAGTTTGAGTTTGGAAATAAACCTCCAGAGGAGTATTTTGAGCATATCAGCAGCGTCTGTGTGTTTTCTTCTCCTCTCTCGATATATATCGGTATGAAATATCCTGATTAGGATGCTGGATAAAGTGTCTGGCCTGAGAGTCTGTTGGACTCGTCTTAATTTCAGTCTAATATATTTTGAGCCATTGACTTCCACGACACTGGTATTTCAGTTTATAATGTGGGGGCATATGTAAGCTGTGCGGAGTACATCAGGGTATAATAAGAGGGTATAATAATGGGGTAAATAAATAATAATTCATAGATATGTGGCCAGTGTCGCACTGATAAATGGCGCACGATCTTATCCGCTTTTGGAACACTGTGCACATTTTGCATCGCCATATTCTGAAAGCCAGAACTTTTTTATTTTTTCACCATTGGAGCCGTGTGAGGGCTTATTTGTTGCGGGACAATCTGTAGTATTCATTGGTACCATTTTGGGGTACATGCGATTTTTTTATCACTTTTTATTCCATATTTTTGCAATCCTGACCAAAAACCAGGAATTCTGACAAAAGTTTTTTAGTTTTTTTTTTGCGGCGTTCACTGTTTTGCGGGACGGATTGAAGTTTTTATTGGTACAATTTTTAGGTACATGCGACTTTTTGATCATTTTTTATTCTTTATTTTGGGAGGGGTGGTGACCAAAAAAATTGCGATTCTGTCGTAGTTTTTTATTGATTTTTATTTGGGGTGTTCATCGTGCGGGGAAAATAACATTATAGTTTTATAGTTGGGGTCGTTACGAACGCGGTGATACCAAAAATGTGTACTTTTTTAGCGTGTTCATTTTTTTTCTATAATAAAAGTCTTATAGGAAAAAAAAGCATTTTGTGTTTATAGAACTTATAAACTAATTTTGACACTTTTTTAAAAAAAACATTTATTACTTATTTTTACTTTTTATACTTGTCCCACTAGGGGACTACGAGACTTGCAGCTTTGATCGCTGCTAGAGTACATTACACTACACACGTAGTGTAATGTACTCTAACTGTCATTGTGACGTAACTGTCAGGGTATGTGCACACACACTATTTACGTCCGTAATTGACGGACGTATTTCGGCCGCAAGTCCCGGACCGAACACAGTGCAGGGAGCCGGGCTCCTAGCATCATACTTATATACGATGCTAGGAGTCCCTGCCTCTCTGCAGGACAACTGTCCCGTACTGTAATCATGTTTTCAGTACGGGACAGTAGTTCCACGGAGAGGCAGGGACTCCTAGCATCGTATATAAGTATGATGCTAGGAGCCCGGCTCCCTGCACTGAGTTCGGTCCACTACTTGCGGCCGAAATACGTCCGTCAATTACGGACGTAATTAGTGTGTGTGCACATACCCTCACTCTGACAGGAAGCCGAGGAGGCTGCTCCTCCGAGGCTTCCATACATGGCAACCTGGAGGCTATTGTCTAGCCTCTGATTGCCACAACAAGCATCGGCAGCCCCCACAATCACTTCGTGGGTGCTGCCGATGTGCTTCAAACCACTTAAATGCGGCTACGGCAATCCGTCACCGCATTTAAGGGGTTAATTGCCAAAAGCATGGTCCGCTGACCGGCGAGACTGATGTGTCAGCTGTACGTTTCACTGATCAAAATCAGCTTCTTCCGGGGGCTGATTTTGATCAGCGAAATGTACGTCGGGATAATACCGACCTAGTAATAGGGACAGAAATATAGAGGGAGAGATTGATATAGTAAATAATCTTACCTTACTCATTGAATGCTTTAATGCAGTGATAGCGAGCGAGTACAGCCACTGGCGTAGCTATAGGGGTCGCAGCGGTCGCAATTGCGACCGGGCCCCGAAGCCAGGGGGGCCCACGGCCCCGAAGCCAGGGGGGCCCACGGCACCCCGCACCACATCAATAAAAAGTTACTATAGTAACTCGGGCCGCGGGCCCCTGTTACTATAGTAACATACTTTACTTACCTTCCTGGTTCCGGATCGCAACGGAGGTCCTGACGTCAAGCGCTGTGCGCAGCGCATGACGTCGCCACGCTATGCGCCGCGCACAGCATCGAGACGACAGAACTCCCGCCGCGGCCGAAGAGGAAGGTAAGATAGCCCTGACTGGCGGGGTCCGACTCCCGGGACCCGCCAATCAGCTGTTTTGAAGGGGCCGCAGCACTCGTACGAGAGCTGCTCCCCTTCATTCCGGTCACACTGTGAATCCGTGTCGGCGATTCACAGTGTGAGCGAGTAGTGAAATGAAGGGGAAGCAGCTCTCGTACGAGTGCTGCGGCCCCTTCAAAACAGCTGATTTGCGGGTCCCGGGAGACACATCAGCTATTGATGGCCTATCCTGAGGATAGGCCATCAATGTTTAGGGACTGCACAACCCCTAAGCCTACGATGTAGCAGGCTTAGGGGGCCCATGAGACAGGATCACAGATTGTGTGATCCTGTCTGCTGGGCCCTGTATCTAAGCCAATCACATGGTAGGCTTAGATACATGGCCCATGCGTGATCCTGTCTGCTGGGCCCTGTATCTAAGCCAATCACATGGTAGGCTTAGATACATGGCCCATGCGTGATCCTGTCTGCTGGGCCCTGTATCTAAGCCAATCACATGGTAGGCTTAGATACATGGCCCATGCGTGATCCTGTCTGCTGGGCCCTGTATCTAAGCCAATCACATGATAGTCTTAGATACATGGCCCATGCGTGATCCTGTCTGCTGGGCCCTGTATCTAAGCCAATCACATGGTAGGCTTAGATACATGGCCCATGTGTGATCCTGTCTGCTGGGCCCTGTATCTAAGCCTACCACACTGTAGGTTTAGATACAGGGCCCCAGCACAGAGTAATCTTATACTGTATAAGATTACTGTCTGCTGGACCCTGTATTTAAGCCTACGTTGTGGTAGGCTTAGATACAGGGTCCCACAGACAGTATCACACATGGGCCCTGTATCTAAGCCTAACACATGTTACTAATCGTTTTTTGTGTGTTTTCTTACAGGTTCGGTCGTTGGACTACGGAGGATTCCAGGACTACTTCAGACTACGGCTTTTTTTTTTATTATCAATAAAATGGTTAATGAGGCTTGTGTGGGTTTTTTTTTATTTCAATAAAATATTTTTTCTATGTCTTTGTGTTTTTTTTTAAACTATATTACTACCGCCTTAGTAATGGCCGCCGGCTGATTGACAGCGTCCATTGCTAAGGCGGGGCTTAGTGTTAGCCAGTGCAGAGGCGAACACTAACCCCCTTTATTACCCCGGTACCCACCAACACCAGGGGTGCTGGGAAGAGCCGGGTACGATCCAGTACCTGACCATCTGTATTGATGGTCGGCTACTGGGGTGGTGGCAGGCTGGTAGTATCAGGAGGGGAAAGGCCAAAAACAGTGGCCCTTCCTACCCTGGTAATGCTAGGCTGCTGCTGTTGCTTTATTGTATCTGGCTGGTTATGAAAAATGGGGGGGACCCCACGTCATTTAAAAATAAATAATTGGAAAGAACGATGTGGGGTCTCCCCCATTTTTCATAACCAGCCAGATACAATAAAGCAGGAGCAGCCTAGCATCATCAGGGTAGGAAGGGCCACTGTTTTTGGCCTTTCCCCTCCTGATAATACCAGCCTGCCACCACCCCAGTGGCCGACCATCACTACAGATGGTCGGGTACTGGTTCGTACCCGGCTCTTCCCAGTACTCCTGGTGGCGGTGGGTACCGGGGTAATAATGGGGGCTAGTGTAGCCTCTGCACCAGCTAACATTAAGCCCCGCCTTAGTAATGGAGGTTGTCAATCAGCCAGCGGCCATTACTAAGGCGGTGATAATAAAGTTTAAAAAGATACAAGCACATAGAAAAAATATTTTATTGAAATAAAAAAACACAACCCTCATTAACCATTTTATTGAGAATAAAAAAACGCCGTCATTGAAGTCCTCGTATCCGAAGTCCAACAACCGAACCTGTAAAAAAACACAAACACACAAAAATAATCAGTAACACATAAAGAAGCAAAATTATTATTCTTACCTATCCTGGGTCCAGCGCTGGAGACGCAATGTCAGCGAGCTGGGCCCTGTATCTAATCCAATCATGTGTGATACGGTCTGCTGAGCTGTGTATCTAATCCAATCATGTGTGATACTGTCTGCTGAGCTGTGTATCTAATCCAATCATGTGTGATACTGTCTGCTGGGCCACTGTATCTAATCGTATCTTGTGTGATACTGTCTGCTGGGCCCTATATCTAATCCGATCATGTGTGATACTGTCTGCTGAGCCACTGTATCTAATCCTATCATGTGTGATACTGCCTTCTGAGCCACTGTATCTAATCCTATCATGTGTGATACTGTCTGCTGAGCCGCTGTATCTAATCCTATCATGTGTGATACTGTCTGCTGAGTCATTGTATCTAATCCTATCATGTCTGGTACTGTCTGCTGAGCCACTGTATCTAATCCTATCATGTGTGATACTGTCTGCTGGGCCACTGTATCTAATCCTATCATGTGTGATACTGTCTGCTGAGCCACTGTATCTAATCCTATCATGTGTGATACTGTCTGCTGAGCCACTGTATCTAATCCTATCATGTGTGATACTGTCTGCTCAGCCACTGTATCTAATCCTATCATGTGTGATACTGTCTGCTGATCCGCTGTATCTAATCCTATCATGTGTGATACTGTCTGCTGGGCCACTGTATCTAATCCTATCATGTGTGATACTGTCTGCTCAGCCACTGTATCTAATCCTATCATGTGTGATACTGTCTTCTCAGCCACTGTATCTAAGCCTATCATGTGTGATACTGTCTGCTGAGCCACTGTATCTAAGCCTATCATGTGTGATACTGTCTGCTCAGCCACTGTATCTAAGCCTATCATGTGTGATACTGTCTGCTCAGCCACTGTATCTAATCCTATCCATAGTTTATAGGGTCGTAGTGCTATAGATATGCTATGCTGTCTCATATACACACTTTTTTTGGGGGCGGACACATATGTATTGGGGCTATTTCCCTGACATTTTAAGCCCTGAGGGTATGTTCACACGGCAGTGTCTGTTACGGCTGAAATTACGGTGCTGTTTACAGGAGAAAACAGCACCGTAATTTCAGCCGTAATTGCATGTGCAGGCGTCTTTCGCTGCGTCCATTACGGACGAAATTGGAGCTGTCCATGGAAAACGGCTCCATTTACGTCTGAAGAAGTGACAGGCACTTCTTTGACGTGGGCATCTTTTGACAGCGGCGCGTAAAAAAAAATGACCGTCGGCACAGAACATCGTAAGACCCATTCAAATGAATGGGCAGATGTTTGCCAACGCTTTTGAGCCGCATTTTCGGACGTAATTCAATGCTAAAACGCCCGAATTCCGTCCGTAAATAGGGTGTGTGAACCCAGCCTTAGTGACGCCCCGGCTGCTAGTGCTGCATTGTTGGGTCACTTAGGAGACCCAGCGATGCAGCTGAAAGCTGCGGACCGTCGGCCATGAGAAGTTTCCGGGGGGGGGGGCCCAGTAAGAATTTTTGCATCGGGGCCCATGAGCCTTTAGCTACGCCCCTGAGTACAGCGCTTACACAGCTCGCTTACACTGCCTTGCCGTCGAGCGCTGATGACGTCACATCACTCACGGCGTACAATGTAGCGGCCACAGGCACTATCAGAGCTGCAGTTTTGAACTCGCTGCTCGATAGAGAATTGTGGAGCAGCGACGTATTGATAGCTGACAGCGTTCGTTTCTCCAAAACTTGATACGGATTTGGAGAGCGTAGCTGAGTAGCTAGAACCACCGCAGGTAACATCCTTGTTAGTAGCTCTGATCAGGCTGCCTAATTGGAAACTTTGGTGCAACGTAGCTGTGACAGCTATCAAGCGGCTGTTTCACTACATCTAACCACAGCTGGGAGAATACAGGCCCATGCTGGTCTGCCTGATACGGCATACCCGTTTATTATTTCAGCATAACAATTTAGTTATGTTAATACAGCGCCAATGAGCACTCCCTCCTTTTCGCATTGAAGTGGACACAGCCATTCACACAGAATGGTGTCGCCAATCGATGGGCTTTGAAATATATTTGTATAAAATAAGAATACTGGAATAAAAACACAGTTGTCATAAATGAGAATACTGAAAATAAAAAAATAATATAAAATATAAAATATTACAGTGCAATTTAAGGGGACATTGCACTATATTTTCCTCTTCCTATACTCTGTCGGTATCAATAAAATAATTGAAGGCGACATAAGATTGATTTTTCTTGCCCCTTTCCTCTTTCCCTATACCCAAAAACTCTGAGTCTCCTGCATTAGATTTTCAGCTGGACCTGCCAAAGTCATCTAATGTGTATAGGCACCTAAAGTTTTTCAATTTTATAAAACGTTTACCTGTTCAACCTGAGAAAACATCTCCCCCTTAAGCCAGTCGGGTTTTTTTTTCCCAATCTACACATTTTTCTTCTCTTATTTTTGGTATGAAAGAGGTTTTAGTCACTTAACTAGCCAGCTTATTAAAACTCTCTTTGCTTAGATTTTATGCCTAATAAATTAGAACTTTAATCTATTTAAAAATGGGAAATGTATTAATGTTAATTTATTTATAATTAGTTTTACTCACTTATAAATACACTTCTCAACATTGCAATTGCAACACCAAGAAGGGCAAGCCGTAAGGTCATGCAAATCGAGGAAGTAGCAGGTGTTGCTAAGATCTGCACATGATCAAATTTTCAAGCACCTAGCTCCAATGTGTGACATGTGGGAGGGGCATAAAAGCCACATGAAACCTCAAAAATCAGATCAAGTGGTGTGGGATGATTGTGCAATGCCTCCTGTTCGTCGACGTGCCAGTTATCGCCACTTGTCGCAAACTGAGAGGGACAGATTCTCTGAACTGGGAGACCTTGGTTTATCATGCCGGCAGATCGCTAAGCGCATAGGCCGAGATGTCAGCACTGTTCAACGTTGCGTGTACCAGAGGTTGGGAGAACAACAACGAACATGAATAACAGCAAGGGCTGGGTTGGCACGGGCCCCCTCATACCCAGTGGCATTGCTATCACCGGATGGGGCCCAGTGCTAGCGGCAGTCACATTCACTTGTATCTGCATCCTCAAGATGCAGATACAATTGAATACTAAAGGCTGCAGACCACATCAGGCCTGCAGCCTATAAGGTGCAGGGAAAACTCCTTGCGCAGGCCGGCGTGATGACGTCACTGCATCACGCTGGCCTGCGCATGCGCCCTGCCCAGAGGATGTGCAGCGCCCCGTCCGTCGCAGTAACGGGGCAAGTTAAGTACAATATATTTTTTTGGGGGGGAGGGGTTGTGTGGCCATATACAGGGGGGATTGTACTGTGTACAAGGGAGGAGGAGCAGGGTGACACTATATACATACAAAGGAGGGGCACTGTGTGGCAGTATATGCAAGGGAGGGGCACTGTGTGGCACTATATACAAGGGAGGGAGGGCTGGCTGTCACTATATACAAGGGAGGGAGGGCTTTGTGGCACTATATACAAGGGAGGGGGCTGTGTGGCACTATATACAAGGGGGGCTGTGTGACACTATACAAGGGGGGTTGTGTGGCACTATATAGAAGGGGGGAGCTGTGTATCACTATACAAGGAGGCTGTGTGGCACTACTAAGGGGGGGCTGTGTGGCCCTATCTACTTGGGGGCTGTATGACACTATTTACAAGGGGGAGGGCTGTGTGTGGTGCTATTAACAGGGGTCTGTGTGGCACAACCTAAAGGAGTCTGTGTGTGGGGCAATCTGCAGGGATCTGTGTGTGGCGCTATCTACAGGGGTCTGTCTGTGGCACTATCTACAGGGGGCTCTGTGGCACTAAGGGGGGGCTGTGTAGCACTATACAAGGAGTGGAGTGTGACACTATATAAAAGGGGCTGTAAGGCACTATATACAAGGGGGGGCTGAGTGGCACTATACAAGGGGGTTGTGTGGCACTATATACAAGGGGAGCTGTGTGGCACTATACACAAGGGGGAGCTGTGTGGCACTGTATGCAAGGGGGAGCTGTGTGGCACTATATACAAGGGGAGGAGCTGTGTGGCACTTTATGCAAGGGGGAGCTGTGTGGCACTATATACAATGGGGGCTGTGTGGCACTATATACAAGGGGAGCTGTGTGGCACTATATACAGTGGGGGGAGCACTGTGACACTATATACAATGGGGGACCTGCTACTAGGGGGGTTGTATAGGACTATTTACAATGGGGAGGTTGTGTGGCGCAATCTACAGTGGGTGTGTGTGGCACCGACTAGCAAGGGTGGATTTTTGGCACTATATACAAGGGAGGGGGCTGTGTGGCGATATATACAGGGGAGGGGGGCTGTGTGACACTATACACAAGGGGAGCTGTATGGCACTATCTACAAGGGGGAGGTGGGGGGCTCTTTCTACAAGTGGGGTGTGACACTGTATACAGGGGGGGCTGTATAGCACTTTCTACAGGGGGCTGAATGGCAAAATCTACAGGGGGGGCTGTATAGCATCATCTACAGGGGGGTTGTATGGCATAATCTAAAGGGGGCACTGTCTATAAAGCTGCATGTGGCACCTAGGTGAGGGGGGCCCAGTCAAAAGTTTGCTATGGGCCCGGTCTTTCCTAATTACGCCACTGAATCTTTGAATGCCTTCACTAAAAAAAAGTTATCCGGAAATCCCTGATCCCCGGTCTCTGTCCAGTCCTGTCCTACCTGCAACACAATTGTTTCTGTAATAGTCTGAAGCAAAGGTGCAGTTGCAGAGACAGGACACTAGGCAGGGAGAAGAACTGTCCTCCTCAACGGTTGCATCAGCACCAGTTTCCATGGAGACCGATGCGGGCGTCAATTTATCTGAGCCTTGAGTGTCCCATGTACTTAAAGTTGTTCTGTGGAAGAAAAAAAATAGCATAAACTCTTAAGATTATTTTGAATTAAATAAACAAATAAAAAAATGTCCATAATGATAGATTGTAAACATACATATACCTATCCTTAATATTTTTTTATTTTTATTAATATCACGTAGGAATTAAAGCACATATTTCATTACCAAAAGTGACCTAGCATGTGTTTCCATCAAGATCATATAGTGGATTCCATAAAGCAATTATTTGTTAATGTATTATGATTAAAGGAATTGGCCAGGAATACATTTTATTTATACTTAATGTGCCATTGCCAATTAATTTTCTATTGTACAATGTGTTTAATTGTGCCACCGTTACTTATTTCTACATTGCGGTCACGAGACCGCAGCTAGTGTACATTTTTTATTTCCTGTGACGTTCTGTGTCTTTGCTCAGCCAGCATTTCTGGCTGAGCAGAGGCATGGCGCGTCATCAACGACGTTTACAGGCAGTGGGCCGGGCGGATGTTTCATGAGCTCTTCAGAGCTCCGCCTCTGGTCCTACTGCCTATAAACAGAGTTGATGACGCGCCATTCCTCTGCTCAGCCAGAAGTGCTGGCTCGGCACAGACACGGAATGTCGTCTCTCCTAGTACACGCCCCCTCATCCTTTTACTCTCTCAACATTTATGTTATGCCTCATTCTCCGGGTGCCCCTATAGTTACACATAGTTACCAAGAGACAGTCCTAGCAAATTACTGTCCCGGAACATGTCCCGGCAACTGCTACATTCAATTGTATCTGCATCCTCAGGATGCAGATACAATTGAATACTATGGCAGAGCAGGAAACTATCCGCTTGCTGCTTTGCCATTCACTCCTGGAGCGGAATCCCCGGGCAAAGCTTTACCGACACCATGGCTGGAAATTACACTGCAGGAGATGCGACTGACATCACTGCCCTTATATGGACAGTTAAGTCAGGGTTTCCCTCTATGAGCGGAATGCCCGGCCAGGGCATTGGCAACGCTTTGGCAAGGAATTCCGATGCTCCAGGAGGAGGAGCCCCTGACTTCACTGTCCATATAAGAGCAGTGACATCAGGGGCACCTGCTGCAGTGGAATCCCCGGCCAGAGCACTGCCGACACTCTGGCTGGGGATTACGCTCATAAAGGTCTATATATGGACAGTGAAGTCAGAGGCTCCTCCTGGAGTGCTGGAATCTCCGGCCAGAGCGTTGCCAACACTCTGACCGGGGAATCTTCTACTGGAGGAGCCCTTGGCGTCGCTGTCCCTATATGGACAGTGATGTCAGGTGCTCCTCCAGGAGAGGAATCGCCTACCAAAGTGTCAGCAATGCCCTGGCTGGGGATTCCCCTCCTAAAGGGAGCCACAACGGCTACAGGGAGGAGTGTGTGGCACTATCTACAGGGGGAGTATGTGGCACTATCTACAAGGAGGTGTGTGTGTGTGTGTGTGTGTGTGTGTATGTGTGTGTGTGTGTGTGTGTGTGTGTGTGTGGCACTGTCTACAAGGGGGTGTGTGTGGCATCATGTACAGGGTGTGTGTGTGTGTGTGTGTGTGTGTGTGTGTGTGTGTGTGTGTGTGTGGCATCATCTACATGGGGCTGTGTGGCATCTACCGGGGGCTGTGTGGCATCTACAGGGGGCTGTGTGGCATCTACAGGGGGCTGTGTGGCATCATCTACAGGAGGCTGTGTGGCATCATCTACAGGGGGCTTTGTGGCATGATCTACAGGAGGCTGTGTAGCTCTATCTTCACGGGGCTGTGTGACACTATCTACAGGGGGCTGTGTGGCTCTATCTACAGGGGGCTGTGTGGCACTATCTACAGGAGGCCATGTGGAACCATCTACAGGGGGCACTGTGGCATCATCTACACAGAGCAGTGTGTGACAATATCTACAGGGAGCAATGTGTGGCAGGAATGATGGGTGTTATATGCAGGGATAATAGTGTTATATACAGGGATGATGGCGGTTACATACAGGGATGATGGGGGTACATCAGGTTTATCACTAACACTTCATTTTGTAATGTGTCCGTAAACATTTTGGTCTGTCTGTGATTTTTAGCTCAGTTGTCAAGAAATTACTGAAGTGGTGATTCTCAACCTTGAAAACATTTTTCAAATGTTGGCAACCATGGTTACATATATAAAGTGATTACATGGGTTACATAAATACAGGGATGATGGGGTTACCTAAGTACAGGGATGATGGGGTAATAAACAGGGATGATAGGGGTTATATGCAGGATGATGGGGTTATGTACAGGGATGATGGGGTAATACACAGGGATGACGGGGGTTATATACAGGGATGATGGCAGTTATATACGGGGATGATGGCGGTTATAAATGGGGATGATGGCAGTTATATACAGGGATGATAGCACTTATATACAGGGATGATGAGGTAATACACAGGGATGATGTGGGTTATATACAGGTTATAGACAGGGATGATGGAGTTATATCATCCTTGTATATTACCCCATCATCCCTGTATATAAACTCCATCATCCCTGTATATAACCCCCATCACACCTGCGTGATAATTAGTGGGTGTTTATGGCAGTGTGTAGGGAGGTGGGTGACTGTAATTAGAGCAGGGAATGACCCTGTGAACATAGAGGGGCGTGGCGGAATGCAAAGGGCAGAGATGCTGTGGAGGAAGGGGAGACTGTAAGCTGTCTTCTCAGATGTAGCAAGGGATCATGGGTATGGTGGGTTACAAGACAGGAAACAGTCAGGACCACAAGCAAGGAATGTAAAAAAAACCAGAAAGAGCCGATTGAGGCTGGGGTACACTTTTTAGAAAAATAAAATTCCTGGCCAACCTCTTTAAGTTAATATCAAATACTTACTGTCTAAGCTCAACACATGTACATGGGCCTTTTGGATTCTTTAGAGCCCCTGGTGGAGGTCTCGGGTAAATTTGTCTCTCATTGATCTCCACTTCATTTGAATTTCTTTGGCTGTAATGAAGAATCCAAAAAACAAATAAAATTTAGTATCTTTTAAAACATATTTTTAGAGAAACTAACCATGCATATCAATTTGCCAATTTCTGCTTGCAATTGTTTGAGAAAGTTTGGAACTAATTCAACAAAAATCTCTCATAGACTACTATTCATGCCGATATCAGCATGCTGAGGATTGGACTAGTCCCATATTGATGACCTCTCCTGCAAGGCAGCTGATTTGTTCAGATTGTACAATTGACATTAGTGCTACACGATTAATTATATAGTACTATCTGAATAAATTCAATATCCCTGGCCAATTTTGCCTTATAGGATGTGTTAGTGGGGTCACTCACATCCACCTAGAATTATTTGTTGAAACAGATTATAATTATTTTAACCATTTGGTTAATTTTTAATGTATCAATTGGATAAATGTACACTTTGTCCCTACACCCTTTCCTAACATTTAGTTGAACATAAATTTTAGTCTAGGAAGCTTTCTAGGAAATGTTGTTGGTTACAGTGAGGGATTTAGGCCCTGTTCCCACATAACATAAACGCTGCAGAATTTCTGCAGCAGAATTCTGTGCGGAAATTCCGCAGCATTTACAGTAGCAGCAAAGTGGAGGAGATTGATCTCATACCCACGCTGCGGAATAAACTGCAGCGTAAGCCTTAATAAATTGACCTGCGTTGCGGAATTTAATTCCGCAGCATGTCAATTTATGCAGCGTTTTAGTTGATTTTCCGTTGCGGCTTTTCCCGATTTAATTCAATGTGGATGCAAAACCAGCAACAGAAAGCCCAGTGTTGCGACTTTTGGGGTATATTCAAAGCTATTACTCCGCAAAAATCGCAACTACGAAAAACAAAAAAATATCATACTTACCAAGAACGCTCTCCTTCTTCCTGCAGTCCGGCCACCTGGGATGACGTTTCATTCCATGTGACAGCTGCACCCAATCTCAGGCTGCAGAGTCACATAGCCTGCAACATCATCATAGGAGGCCGAACTACGCATAGAGAAGAGGGAGGGGATAAGTATCGACGATTTTTTTATTATTTATTTTTAAGCGCTGCTTTTAGCAGCGGAAATACCGTCCACGATGTGGAGCAATTTTTTTGGACAGAATGTACCGCGGGTTCCAGGTCGGATATGCTGCACAATTTTTACGCAGCGTATCTGTACAATACCTATCTCTGTGATGCAAGTCGAGAGGAGCGTTCTTTTTGAGATTCTATCTCGCCACTCAAATCCATGGGCTACAATAAGGGCCAGTTCACACGTTGTGTAAATACTGCAGATTTTCTGAAACTGAATTTGTTGAAGAAAATCCACAGCAAATAAAGTAGCAGCAAAATGGTTGAGGTAAAACAAATCTCATCCACACGCTGCGTGAATACTGAGCGGAAATACCGCTGAGAAATTTACCTGTGGTGCGGAAATTCATTCTGCAGCATGTTAATTGTTTTTACGTAAACGCAGCTTATATTTTACGGGATTTCATAATTTAATTCAATTGGGATGTAAATCCCGCATCAAATAGCAGTTGTTCCATTTTTTGCGGCGGATTCGCTGCGATTTCGCCGCAAAAAACGGAACTCAGAAATTATTTTTTTTACCTAGGAGTCTGTGTTTCATCCTCCTGGGATTACGCTTCACCCCATGTGACCGCCGCTGCAGCCAATCACAGGCTGCAGCGGTCTCCTGGGATGAGACGTCATTCCAGGAGGCCAGTCTGCTAGCTTGCCGGCTAAGTGCTGCAGTATTTCACAGAGAATATTCTGGGCGAAAAACTGCACCACAGTTTGGGGCACTTTTTTCACGAGCTTTCACTGTCTGTCTGTCTGAAGATTGGACCCTTAAAACAACAGAAATAAAAAAACATGATGTTTTATATAACAAAAATAACAAATGACGATATAGCAATTTGGCCTATACTGTCAAATAGGGGTGTATATGTACAATGCGTCGAAAAGATCCAGAGGCACTGCTGCGTTATTGAATATTGACTTGACGTTGAGGATGATATCCATATGAAAACAAAATGAAACATTTGTCATCTTGGATTCACAAAATAATATTTCACAAGATGCACTATATTAACAAATTGTAAATATCTATGAGAATATACTGGTTCTATGGGTCTTTTATGAGAAAATCTTATATCACACAGGCCCTTAGGTGAAGCAGGCACAGCCCACTGTTTTTTTAGCACCAGAACAGTGTGTGCCCATAGAGTGTGTCATGGGGGAATGTTCTGCACTTTATTAAAAAAATTTATGCACAAACTTTATTAAAAAACGGATGTGTTAAACGAATGCAGACATATACCATTACGTTTGCATACATCATTCACAGTCTACAATGTAAATAAAAAGTATCCATTATGTATACATTTTTTAGACTGAACAAAATAACTAGTAAAAATTTTTTTTCTGTCCGGTAAAAAAATCCTTAAAGATACATTTATTATCCTTTAAAATCCGTTTGCATAATTGAAGTCAATGGATACGCTGTGGGATAAGTTTGAATACTGTTTTTGGGTAATAAAACATTTCTGCCGGGCGGAAAGCAAAAACGCCATGTGAATTTATGCCTGAGGTTTAATAAATTAGGGCTGGGACTCCTTGGAAATTGAGTCTCAACCTAAAGCGTTTTTCCAGTCATATAAAATTGATGGCCTACACTCAGGATAGTGCATCAATATCTGATCGGTAGGGGTCCAACTCCCGGCACCCCTGCTGATCAGCTGTTTTGAAGCTGTTTTTAAATGGGAGAAGGCAATTCACAGTACAAGCAGGTAATAAATGAAGGGGAAGCAGCACTCGCATGACCGGAGCCGCCTCTTCAAAACAGCTGATTATCAGGGGTAACGGGAGCCAAACCCCCACCAATCAGATATTGATGGCCTATCCTGAGGATAGACCATCAATTTCTTATGACTGTCAGACCCCTTTAAATATAGAACATTTTGCCTAACGCAATTTATGCATGAATATATTAATTAATGAATTGGTGCCAATGAAATGTATTTCTTATTAAAGGCCACTATGTTTAATATATTTTCATGTATTACTGTTTTATATATATTTTAAGTTTTAGATGTGTCAAGATTGGAATCAAATAAAATCTGATTTCCCAGGAAAAGCAAGCACATTTTTTTTTAGTTAATAGCATTTTCTACATATTTTCTACATATTTTCTACATTGTATTTATTTTCCATTCTAGTTACCTTATTTTCTAGTTATCTTCTCTTTTTATCTTCTGTTTAATTGTATGGTGTGATAAAAACATTAAGATTCATGTGTATCACAGAACAGTGTACATATCTAAACAGGCAAAACATAAATCACAAGGAAACCTGTTTGAAAGGTTAAAAGAGTCATCTATGTCTTTGTATTGTTACAGAGTTGTCTCAAACAAAATAAGGCATCTCTTGGTTGATTAATGCACTGAAACAGGAAAGATAGGATTGTTTGGATAACTACACTTGCAGGGTGTTGTGTACATGAAAAAAATATTCTGCACACCATAGAAAGCCTGCTGTGCCATTGATCTATTTAAAAAAAAATTAAAAAAAATCTGTCAACCCTCCCTTGTATCATATGTACCTGTGTTTTAAGCTCAATATTAAAGCCTAATGGGCTAATGTTCAATTAGCCTTAAGAGTATATGATATAAGACTTGACTGCAAATAACATTTCTAAATATACTGATATATACTCCATATAATTAATTAACGACTATTTGGAGAAAGCAGGAGATTTGGAGGGCTGTATCAGAAAAATGGAGTTCCAATTTTTATAAAGATACACTATCTGAACAAAAGTATGCGGCCACCTGACCATCACAATTACAATATATGAACTTATTTTACCAAAACCATGAGTGTTAATATGGAATTGGGCCCCCTTCCACGGCTATAACAGGCTCCAATCTTCTGGGAAGGCTTTCTACAAGATTTTGGAGTGTGTCTGTTGGAATTTGTGCCCATTCAGCCAAAAGAGCATTTGTGAGGCCAGACACTGATGTTGTAGCAGAGATGGGTCGGACTTGTAAATGGAATTCCAATTCATCCCAAAGGTGTTAGATGGGGTTGAGGTCAGAGCTCTGTGCAAGCCACTCGAGTTCTTCCACACTAAACTAGCAATACCATGTCTTTATGGACCTCACTTTTTGCACTGGGACACAGTCATGCTAAAACAGAAAAGCGCTTTCCCGGAACTGTTGCCACAAAGTTGAAAGCATACAATTGTCCAAAATGTCTTGGTATGCTGTAGCATTAACATCAATCTTCACTATAAATAAGGAGCCTAGAAATAAGGGGCCTAATCCAAACTATAAAACAGCCCCAGACCATTATCCCTCCACCACCAAGTTTTACAGTGAGCACTATGCATTCCTTTGGGTAATGTTCTCCTGGCGTCTGCCAATCCCAGATTTGTCCATCAGATTGCCAGATAGTGAAACATAATTCTTTACACCATTTCCTGCACATCAAATTCATGAAACCTTGGGGCATATTTACTTTTGGTGTTGTACCAGAATTCTGGCCTAAGTTGCACCTTTTTTTTGGTGTAATTCATTTTAGACAAATTTATCCATGAAATGCGCCAAAAAGAACAGATCTTTGTGACTTATCAGATAAGAAGTGTGGCTTAGATGAAAAGGGGGTGTTGCTTAATATACACCAAATTAAGCCAAAATGTTTTCCCCAAAAAAGTAGACTATAATAAGCAAACCCAGAGGTGGTAGAAAGTTAGATAGAAGTCTATAAAGGTGCGCCAAATTTATCATCCAGCATGAGCCACTCTGATATATTTGGTGCATATAGTCTAATTCTAAGCTGTTTCAATTTAGGACACTATTAGAACATCTGCCCTGAAGTCTTTAAGGACTTTGTTTTGTACACAGAGGCAGAGTCATGCTGGAACAAGGAAGGGCCTTCATCAAACTATTGCCACAATGTTGGTAGCAAACAATTGTCTCAAATGTCTTTTTATTCTGTAGCATTAACATTATCCTTCATTGGAAAAAAAAGGAGCCTAGCCTTAATCCAGAAAAGCAACCCCAGACCATTATCCCTCCTCTACCAAATTTTACAGTAGGCACCATGCATTCTCCTACCAAAAACACAGATTTGCCCATCAGACTGTTAGAGAGTAAAATGTGATTCATCACTCCACATAACATGTTTCCACTGCTCTTGACTCCAGTGGCGGCATGCTTTACACCCCTGCTGTTAATTCTTGGTAGTGTAAATGGTAATCTTCGGCTTGTGTGCAGCTGCTTGACCATGGAATCCCATGATTTGCAGCTTATGACACACAGTTCTTGTGCTGATATCTCGCCCAGAAGCAGTCTGTAGTGAGTGATGCAACTAAAGATAGGCTATTTGTATCCGTGGCCAGAAATGCATATGTTGGGTGAGTACCCTTAGCTCCTTTGACTAACTTCATGCAGGCCTGCTGTAATATCGTTCCACCCTTATGCCGACATGGATATCCTACAAAAAACTCCAGCAGAGCTCCATAGCCCATTAAAAAAATAACAATCCTTATTGAATACATACAGATTAAAAACATACAGTTGGTAGATCACCCTTAATAACAATAGGGAGCAGGGTACTGCGTAAATCTTTCTGAGAACATTCTACTACAGAGTGTGACATGCGACCAACTAGAGCAATGAAACTACACATGCATAAATAACAGCAGGGCAAAGTAACAACGATACAGTGCCTCCAAGTTGGCTTACCCTGGTAGGGAACTAGTTGCGAAATGCTGTACTTTCGTGCCCCAACGCATGTTTTTCCGTAGCTTCGTCAGGATATTGATCTCTGTTGAGTTTTTTGTAGGATAGCTATGTTAATTAGAGCGTTCTCAGGTGTTTACGACGATAAGTATATTCATATTGGACTATTTATTGGTTTACCTTTTGCCTACATGTTGGAGAAATGTGGTGTTTCTTTCAAATTATTGAATGACTATATAATACATGGTCATGCTGAGTCCTCCAGAGTAGGAGCTGTTCTTTGAAGTGGCTCTCCACTCTACCTGGCAAATAGAGGGGGAATCCAAGCAGGATAATAGATTGAAGTAGATGAACTAAGGCTGGGTTCTCATATATATTAGTTGAGTTTAGCCAGTTGTATTTTTTTTTCTGTCGAGAGTACTCTTAGAAGTTTTCAACCAACACCAGAGTTCAAAGACATGACTACATTTCCTGTCCCTCTTCCTTATTGTCCAACTTTCACATCCACAGAGAGCCACAGTAAATACCATGGCCTAGACAATTCTGATCTTTGCATAGATCATAAAATATGCAGTTTAGATAATCTGTGGTTTTATTATACTAGTTAACCTTGTACCTGCAAAAAAAATAAAAAATAAATATATAAATGTAATAAATATAAAATAAACCAAATTGTAGCCTGAGACGGTCACAAGTGATGAAATGTGTGCACTTTGTGCTGCATGCAACGTTTTTCTGTCCTGCAACGGTAGACATCTGACATTAAAATAGATGTAACTGATGCTAGAATTGCTCCCATAGAAAAGAATGGGCTCAGTACTGGCATCAGTTTCCCTCTGGGGTTTCCAGACGTGGTGGATGACAGCAGGTGCCACAGGTTGCGCCAGACGTGGTGAATCCCTCTGGACGTGGCAGATGACACAGGACGTGGCGGATGACACCAGACGTGGCAAACAACAGCAGGTGCAGTAGACATGACTCCAACTAGTAGGCACAGGAACAAGTACACAGGACGGGATACAGGAACAGGTAACAGGGCACGGGTAACAACTGGAACGGGAAACACTAAGGGACCATTTGCAAGACAGACTAGGGATAACTAACAACGCTCAGGCAAGGATCAGATGGGCTGGGGCCCTCTTATAGTCCAGGAAATTATGTGTGTTGATGATGATGATTTCTTACATGTGCGTGCGCTGGCCCTTTAAGAGTGGGCACGAGCATGTGCGCGCACCCTACGGGACACAGCGGACCGGAGCGGAAGTGAGCGTTGGCGTCTCCTAGGAAGGAGATGGGGACCAGCGCTCACAGATGCATGGCTGCGGGCGTCAGGAGGTGAGTAGACCCGGCGGCCATGGACGCTACAGAAAATACCATGGCCTGGTCAATTCTGATCTTTGTATAGATGATAGTAAAATACAATTTAAAAAAATCTGTGGCTTCCTTATTTTGGTTAACCTTGTACTTGTAAAAATATTTTCAAATAAATAAAACAAATATAATAAATATAAAATAAACCAAATTAAACTGTGTGTTGTATCTGAGTGTCTCCAAAAGTACACAGAAAATTAAATAAATAATGCAAAAAACATTAAAAAAGTAATCTTTGGATATAAATATGTGCAAACACTGTAAATACAAACACACTTTGATAAATTATGCTATATGATTATTTGGCCAAAGTAACTTTAGTGCAAAAAGAGTATACTGTACACTACATACACAAAATAATATCTGTAATCTCTTCTTTGTGGGTCATTTCAGTCACACCAATTGTTAACAGTATATAAATTAAAATATATAGTGCCTTGCGCGTGTATTCACCCCCTTAGTGTTTTGCATAGTGTGTTTCATTACAACCTGGAATTAAAATGGATTTTAAATTTGATTTTATGTAATGGACCTGACAAGCATGGAGGTGGCAGTGAAGCATTGAGATGGCAGTGAAGCATTGAGGTGACAACATCATCCTGTGGGGATGCTTTTCATCGGCAGGGACTTGAAAAGGATTGAAGGAAAAATGTATGGCCATAAATACAGGGCAATTCTTGAGGAAAACCTGGACAATGACCCTAAAAATACTGCTAAAGCTTCATATCCACACGATAAGCCATAAATGTCCGAGAGATTCAGGTCCCACCACTGGAACCCGCACCTATCCTTAGCTACGGAAGCTACGAAAAACATATTAGCTTGCTGTGCTATGCTGTTTCCAAAACTACCATTAACATCTCAGGGAGTTTTGGAAACACCATAACAATGTTTCTGTAAAGCCAAGAAACTGACTTACAAGCCCAGTGGCAGAAGGAAGGACAGTGGTCAGAGGGCCCTGTTCTAGATATATGTGTAGGTCCCATCACCTATGACTTAGGCCGGATTCACACGAGCGTTGCGCATCTCGGACGTGAAAAACAGGGTGCATCCTGCTCTGCAGGATGCAATATCACGCATCCCCCATAGACTAAAGTCTATGGAGGGATGCGTGAAGCGTGAAAAAATAGGACATGTCCTATTTTCTCACGGATCCTTCACACGGTCTGTTGAAACAATGGCCGTGTGAACTGCCCATTGAATTACATAGGTCCATGTGACGGCCGTTGTTATGACGGCCGTCACACGGACGTATAATACGTTCGTGTGAATCCGGCCTAAATCATTCTGCCATAACTACTGTTTATTATGTAGGGTAACATGGGCAGAAATAGGATAAAACACTGCGGTTTTGCATCACAGAAAGAGTATACTAAGGTGCAGGATGGAGACCGGTATTGGGTGGGAGTGGCAGATGCTTTGGTTAAATGGGGCCCTGGAATTCCAGGGCAGGGACAAGGCATTTTTGTGCCCTAAGCAGATAAGGAAAGTTAAGGCTTACAATGGAGTCTATCATGTTACGTTGTGGTTTCTGTCATTTTGACGGCAGACTAGCACTGCTTGCCGCACTACTCTTCTTGCCTTTATAGTACAGAACCTAGACCAGATTCCAAAATAAATACAGTTCCAAGAATAAATACAGACACCAGGCAAATAAATACAGACACAGAACCCAGAAATAACACAAACTCAAATCAAGCCCCATAATAAGCGCAGACCACGAACCAGACCCTAGAATAGACAAAGACAGCAGAAGGGACCCCAAATCAAAGGGGTTTTCAGGGTTCGAAATAAAATCTGGCCATGATGGGGAACTGCCATAAAACTATAAAAAAAACATTAGTCATCTGAAAAATCAGATGGCGTTCCAGCATAGCTGCTCCGGTGCTTTCCTCAGCTCTTTGTTTACGGGGCTGCAGCGATTACGTGCCTCTATACCCATGTGATCACAGCAGCCAATAACTGGTCTCACCGGTTTCCCCCATTTGCCAGATTTTTTCAGATCTTGGAAAAAACACTTTAATATGGACCCCAAAATAAATACAGACCCTGGACCAGACCCCCTTAATAAATATGGACCCCAGACCAGACTCTAAACTAAATACATACCACAGACCAGACCCCTAAATGACTGCAGACACCAGACCCCTAAATGAATCCAGATCAGACCACTAAGTTAATTCAGACCAGTCCCCTCATTATTTTATCCCTCAGACCAGAACACTTAAATGTATCATCAGAAAATTAATATTATTTAAACCACATGTATAGGAAAAACATATTTTCAAAATAGTTTGCTGACATTTTTTTTTTCCATGTAACTGTACAGTGAAAATGTTATATACTGTAGTATTCACTTTGGCCACTAGAGCATTCACAATAGACATACATCCTGTTAGATGGCTCAGTTTTCACCTGTGCTGTGCAGGCTAGGGGTGTGTTATCAGAATCATCTTCTTATCACTGGAGGGACGAGATACAATGACAGTTCTATTGTGCTGCTAGAGGCTCTATTCACATCATGCACAAACTGAGGTGTATTTTTAAAAATATGTACAATACAAAAAGGGATTAATTTTTTTACGTGCTCAGTATTTGTTTTTTTTTAGGGGACAGGAATTTTTGTCAAACATGCAAATCTATGGGATATGTTAGCATATGTTTGTACAAAAAAAAAGTTGTTTTTGTTTTTTTTTGCAGTGCCTATAGTAACAGCAAAGCAGCAGAAAGCTTTTCTCATAATTGTCAGTCAGAGATGACCCCATAGATGACTAATAATTATGGGTAACTCTGTGGCTTGCAATTATACCGGCACCTGAATATAGTCATAGGTGCCCCCTATATAAGTCCAGCAAAACCCCCTATTATCTCCATAGGTGTCAATCCACAAGTAACCCTATAATGTCCAGCCTCAGTTCAACCCATAATTGTCAGCCACAGTTCACCCCCATAATTGCCAGTCACAGCCTCCCATAATTGCCAGGCACAGCCTTCCATAATTGCAAGTCAGAGCGCGCTTAGAACTGCCAGCCACAGTCCACCTCCCACAGAGGCGTACATTGAAGCTGCTGGGCCACAATTCTAAATCTATAACAGGGTCCCACCTACCATATTACATTTATAATACTGGTGTCTTCTTATTTGACTGATGGGTTTTGGGCCCCTTCAGGCTCCAGAGTCCAGATGCAACTGCTACCTCTGCACCCCCTATAGCTATGCCCCTGCCCTCCCATAATTGCCAGCCACATTCCCCCCTATAACTGACAGCCACGCCTCCCTACCATAATCGCCAGTCAAAGCCACCTAGAATTGCCAGCCATATTGTCCCCTACAGCTGCCAGCCACAGCCCGCTATAATTGCCAGCCACAGTCCCCATCCCATAATTGTCAGCTGCAGTCCCACCAATTGCTACCATCCACAGCCCCCTTATACCTGCCAGCCACAGTGCCCTATAATTGTTAGCCACATTCCATCCACATTCATTCCATAATTACCAATCACAGTTTCCCCCATAACTCCACTCCATACACATCTTCACATTGCAAAACACAGAGTTAAACAGTTAGTATATAAATGATTACACATTGTTCTAATTTTTTACATTTTTTCACAAGTCAGGAAATATTATAAATTAGATTCTAATTTATAACATTTCCATGTGCTGGTCACTAGAGGCAGCAATTCCCAAAATTGCAGCATTGGCATGTGGTAAAGAAACCTCATTACTTTATGCTGCAAAATTGGAGAAGACACACTCGCTCTAGTGTGCTCAAACAATTCCCCCCTCCTTTATCCTGGCTAGTGCCAGGAGAAAGGAGGGGGTTGAATGTTCAAACCTCCTACACTGTGTGCCGCCATTTTTTGAGCGAATGCACAGTGTAGGAGGATTAGATACAGTGGTAATCACAGAGTATAACACAAACATACACACACATCACATACACAAACATAACTTGCCTGCTCCTGCCGCCGCCGCTGTCGCTGCCTCCGCTCCCTGTCCTTGCTTCTGAACATATGGACGGAAGCCGCGACCGGAAGTAGTCACCTTACTGTCCGGCTGCGGCTTCCGGTCCACATGAAAATGGCGCCGGATGTCGCTCTGCCGAAGTCCTTCCTTTTGGACTGTTTTGGAGCGGCGCATGCGCCGTTCCCACACAGACGGCGTACACTATAATGAATGGAACGGCTCCCGTTCCCATTCTCTATGGGGATGTATGTGCCGTATTCCATCTCTGTATGTGTCGTTAATCGACACATACAGAGATGAAAAAAAAATGTCAGCCCCCATAGAGAAGTAAAAGAAAAAAAAAAGAAAAAAGTACAACACAAAAACACAAATAAATAAAATTTATTTTAATGACATAATAAAAGCAATAACATATAAAAAAAATTATTTCGTGACACCTTCCCTTTAAAGGGGTTGTCTACTCATAAGAAATTGATGGCCTATCCTCAGGACAGAGCCATCAATATCTGATTGGTAGGGGTCCGACTCTCGTCACACCTGACGGTCAGCTGTTTTGAAGGGGCGGTGGCACTTGTACGAGCGTGTCTCCCCCTTCATTCCTTATCTGCTTATACTGTGAATCGCTGACACACTTGTAGCGGTGGTTCACTGTATTATAGCCTTCTCCCATTCATGCAATCAGAAAATAAAAGTAACTGAAAGTAAAGCATGTAATTAAATAAATACTTGTATTAGTCGTAAAAAAATAATAATGATACTTTTCCTTTAACAAATTCACTCCCCAGACCCCTAAATTAATCCATGCTCCAGAATAGACCCATGAATTAATCCAGAACCTTAAAGAGGCTCTGTCACCAGATTTTGCAACCCCTATCTGCTATTGCAGCAGATAGGCGCTGCAATGTAGATTACAGTAACGTTTTTATTTTTAAAAAACGAGCATTTTTGGCCAAGTTATGACCATTTTTGTATTTATGCAAATGAGGCTTGCAAAAGTCCAAGTGGGCGTGTTTAAAGTAAAAGTCCAACTGGGCGTGTATTATGTGCGTACATCGGGGAGTTTTTACTACTTTTACTAGCTGGGCGTTCTGACGAGAAGTATCATCCACTTCTCTTCAGAACGCCCAGCTTCTGGCAGTGCACAGACACACAGCGTGTTCTCGAGAGATCACGCTGTGACGTCACTCACTTCCTGCCCCAGGTCCTGCATCGTGTCGGACACATCGGCACCAGAGGCTACAGTTGATTCTGCAGCAGCATCGGCGTTTGCAGGTAAGTAGCTACATCGACTTACCTGCAAACGCCGATGCTGCTGCAGAATCAACTGTAGCCTCTGGTGCCGATGTGTCCTCGCTCGTCCGACACGATGCAGGACCTGGGGCAGGAAGTGAGTGACGTCACAGCGTGATCTCTCGAGAACACGCTGTGTGTCTGTGCACTGCCAGAAGCTGGGCGTTCTGAAGAGAAGTGGATGATACTTCTCGTCAGAATGCCCAGCTAGTAAAAGTAGTAAAAACGCCCCGATGTACGCACATAATACACGCCCAGTTGGACTTTTACTGTAAACACGCCCACTTGGACTTTTGCAAGCCTCATTTGCATAAATACAAAAATGGTCATAACTTGGCCAAAAATGCTCGTTTTTTAAAAATAAAAACGTTAATGTAATCTACATTGCAGCGCCGATCTGCTGCAATAGCAGATAGGGGTTGCAAAATCTGGTGACAGAGCCTCTTTAAATTAATCCAGACCACTGACCAGACCCCTAAATAAATTCAGATCCCAGACCTCCTAAACTATTACAGTCCACAGACCAGACACCCTAAATAAATACAGAGCCCAGAACAGACCGACTAAATAAACACAGACCCCTAGACCAGAACCCCTTAATACAGAGCCAGACCCCCTAAACTAATAGAGACCCCAGATGAGACCCCCGAAATACAGACCCCAGACCAGATTCAAATATGGTCATGTGACCATATCTGTGCAGCTCCTTTAACAGTAACAGGACCTGCTCACATATGGTCATGTGACCTTATCTGCAGGTCCTGCAAATATTTGTGTCAGAGATCATTGCACAAAGTAGTTTTGAAACGTTTTTATCGAGATTCGCAGGAAAAACTGCAACTAAAAATGCAATGTGAATTAAAGAGGCTCTGTCACCAATTTATAAATGCCCTATCTTGTATTTAATCTAATAGGCGCTTTAATGTAGATAAATAATGTGTTGTTGTTTTTTTTTTAAAAACTTTTATTTTTGACAAAGTTATGAGCATTTTAAGTGTTATACAAATTTGTTCATAATGCCCAAGTGAGTGTTTTTTTATTCTTGACCAAGTGGGCGTAGTAAAGAGAAGTGTATGACGCTGACCAATCAGTGTCATACACTTCTCTTCATTCATGTCCAGCTTAATCCACAGCACACACTGTGCTGTCACTTACTCCCATAGTTCCTTCACACAAGCGACGGGAGAATGACCGGACATCGCCTCCAGACTATAATATATCCTTCAACCTTCAAGGACAAAGTATTTTGTCCTGCCCATGCCCCCTATGTGCCACACACAGTATATTGCCCCCTGTAGTGCCCCTACTTAGAATAATGTCCACTTAGTGGCCTCCACACAGTATAATGCCCCTTCCCCTGGCTGCCACACACAGCCCCCCCCCCTTGTAGACTGTGGACCCCTGTAGATTGTGGCATACAGCCTCCCTGTAAAAGTGATAAAATCCCCCAACTCCTCCTTGTAGACAGTGCCATGCAGCCCCCACCTCCCCCTTGTAGACAGTGCCCCCAAAACCCAAAAAATTGTACTCACCTAGGCACCATTCCCACGACGAACTGGGCTGCTCCACAACACCGACAACGGAATCCTTGTGTAGGCCGGTGTAATCCTGTAGCCTGGTACAGTTTCCCAACCTTTTCGGACTCGAGGCACCGCAGAAAAAAAAATTTACATTTTTTTAACAAGTTAGCCTAAAGGTTGACATAAGTATATGTAGGGACAGTTACATCAGGAGCAGGGGCGTAACTAGGAAAGACTGGGCCCCATAGCAAACTTTTGACTGGGGCCCCCCCCCCTCCGCTGGTTATCACACAACCCCCCCCCCCTTGTAGATAGTGCCTCCCTATAGATTCCACCACACAGCGCCCCCCTATAGATGGCACCATACACAGCCCCCTGTAGATAGCGACATAGACAGCCCCCGGTAGATAACGCCTTACAGCCCCCCTGTAGATAACGTCTTACAGCCTCAAATCCCCCTGTAGATAACGCCATACAGCCCCCCTGTAGATAACGCCATACAGCCCCCCTGTAGATAACGCCATACAGCCCCCTGTAGATAACGTCTTACAGCCCCAAATCCCCCTGTAGATAACGCCATACAACCCCCTTGTAGATAACGCCATACAGCCCCCCCTGTATATAACGCCATACAGACCCCCTGTAGATAACGCCATACAGACCCCGCCTGTAGATAACGCCATACAGACTCCCCCTGTAGATAAAACCATACAGACCCCCCTGTAAATAACACCATACAGACCCCTCTGTAGATAACGCCATACAGACCCCCCCTGTAGATAACACCATATAACCCCCCGAAAAAAAAATGGCCTTTAGTTTGTCCTACAAAAGAGATGTATCCCCTATCCACAGGATAGGGGATACATGTGTGATCGTTGGCAGCGATAAGGAGAACGGGGGACCGAAAGTCCCCTGAAGTTCTCCATGACAAACATCGGACTTCCGGCGTCTGCGCAGTTTAATAAAAATGAAAGGAGCGCTAGTCACGCATGTGCACAAGCGCGACCGGTGCGCATGTAATTTCTATGGAGCTGCAGACAGACCCCGGAAGTCCGAGGTTTGTCATGGAGAACTTTGGGGGACTTTCGGTCCCCCGTTCTCCTTATCGCTGGGCCTCCCAGCGATCACACATGTATCTCCTATCCTGTGGATAGGGGATGCATGTCTTTTGTAGGAACAACCCCTTCAGTGGCGTCGCGCTGTAGCAGCCATAGCAGCTGCTAGCGGAGCCTCCGGCCATGGGAGGGGGGCCCCATGCCGGCGGGTAGCACGGGCCCCCTCATGCTGCGGGCCCCGTAGCAGCCGCTATGGCTGCTATAGCGGTAGTTATGCCACTGATCAGGAGCTTCCCTAGCCCTGGGGAAGCTATAATGTCACAGTCCATATATGGACAGTGACGTCAGGAGCTTCCCCGGAGTCCCTCCTGGGACATTCTGCTACTGCTGATGGAGATCCTGCAGCGCTATAGGCAGAGACACAGGCAAGAAGTGACTTTGCTTGGGGAAGCTCTGTCACAATTAAGTCAACTGAGCTTCCAGACGTACACATTTAACAGAGGCCTGTAATGAATGCTATAAAGAGGCATCCGTCACCCTTAGGCTCCCATTGTAAAATAAATGGACACTCTTTTGGCCTCGATCTGGCTAATGAAGCCCTATGGACACATTTAGCGTGTACGTTGGGACCTTTAGCGATGCAAACGGTAAACGTAGGGAAAAAGCAAGATGTGCAGGGGGCACTAGGCATCTAGTACAGCCTCCGTTTAACATATATGTCAAGAGCTTTTCCCGGCGTATACATCAGAGGCTATAAAACGCGGTGTGAAGGGACATAGTCACATGACAAAATTGAAATACACCTTCTCTATCTGTTGTATTAACCCAATTAGGGTATAATCTAATTGAAATGGAAAATCTCACAAGTTCAACTCAGCTAAATGTGGGTCTTAATTCCAATCAGCAAAGGTCCTAGACTTCTGGCAACACTTATCTGGGGACAATAGGACTGCCAAGAAATTCAACATGACCATGACTGCAATAGGTCATATGTCTAGAATTCTAGGGGGAGCCTTATACATAATTCCATGATCAAATCTAACATTTGCAATGTGCACATCCATTTCTGTATGCTAATATATTTAGATCTAATGTACAGTTACATTTATTACCATATTTTGATGTGGTCAGTGTTGCTCTCAGATTCAACCACAATGACATTAATGGCATGTGTGTCCTCTTGGGGCTCATTGTGGATAGAAACAAGTCTTAATTGGCTGCCTTTTAAATATCATTTAAAGGGTCTGGTTTCTTCTAGCTCTCTGGCTGAGAAGGTGTTGTGTCAAAGTCTATTACCTTGCTGGACGCCTATCCCTTAAGTTACAAAAAAATGGAAGCATCAGCAGAGGTTTGAGAGGTCGATAAAGCTTTTAGATTTGGAGATGTTTTCAGGGGAGCCATTTCCTGCGGCTAAGAGTTGTTAATGGAGCTTAAGGAATTATCTTATGACTCGGGCTCTGAGAGCAGTTCATTTCTCCGCTGCTGTTCCCTTGTCGAGTCTGAATATGCTGCTGTCAAAGTCGCTTAATGAAAAGTAACGCGTCGCTGATTACAGTTTTATTTGGGCTCTATGTAAAAAGCGCTGTTAATTTAGCATCTTCTCCTCTGTGTGCTTGAATTTGCTATGGCTGAATGAGTAAGAATCTCTCCGTTTCAAACTCTGCCTCTTACCCCTTCCTATTCTTCCTTATTCTTTATTCAACTCTGAAAATCCAGTCTTATTCCTCTGCCAGCCCCGTCTTGCTCTATCAGATGCTATAATATAGGCTATTAGTTTATAAGCACACATCTAGCTGTATGGCATCTTATCCTATATGCTATCAAATAAGCTGTCAAAGATGCAGGCTAAAAATGTTCTCATATTTATTTTAGTATTTGAGTTATTATTAAAGCAATTCATATATTTTAGCTATATAAAGTGCTATAACATAGGCTATTACCTTATAAGCTAGCATATAGGCTTTTATTTTCTCAAGTATGCTTTAATAGATGGGTCTTGTAGTAGTATAAAATCCTAGAATATATTTTATCATATAGGTTTTTATATTATAAACACAATTTTACTTGCCTACATACGTGGTTTAGGTTATGGCTTACTATATCGGTATTTTTTTTTAGCTACAAGAAATTATCTCTTTTGTGTTTTTAGATCATATGGGTTATTATATAGGCTAGTAGTCTATAAATATATATCGTCTAGCTAAATTAAATGCTATAATATACTCTATTACACGATACAGTATCATATAGGCAAATCTGTGTATGCAATGTTTTAAGTAGTCTTTTAGTTTACAATGTATTATCCTATAGGCTATTAGTTTATAAGCAATGGAATAATAGTGTGGAAGATAATATTTTAGTTTATAAACACACATCTTATAGCTGAATGTATCTCATGTCTTCTGTATGAAATTCTGTCATATGAGCTTTCGTTATTAAGTTCATGTCATGGAGACTATTAGCTTATAATAACTATTATCTAACCTTAGGATATACTAATAAACAGTATTTTAGGATCTTAACATTATCTAGCTGTATGAAATGCTCTAACAGAGGCTTTTTTTTTTATCACACGCAGACATCTAAAGGTATGTAATTCCATCATATGGCTGGTGTATACAGCCACATACCTTGCTGTATGGAACTGTCATATAGGCTTTACTTTTGTACAGTAAGTAGTGATATAAAAAAAAACATACTGAAATATGACAATAGTTTATTATTGCGTTGTGTCACTTTGCAGGAAGTAATATCCTATTTCTCTTAAATTCTATTGCCCATATAGTGGGTTAGGAATGTATGAATTTATCAGCAGAAGACTGATGCCCATTAATTGAAGAGGGACAGGCTGATGGGCCATAGGAGATAGTACATTAACTCAGCACTATGTTTTAAAATCAATAAAATCCCACTGGTTTAATTTAAGAGTTTTTTTTTAATTACTTTATCTTAAATAACATTGCCATATTCTAACTGGCAGTTTACAGTGAGCTGGGTGAAGAAATAAATTACACCAAGTTTATTAACATGGACTAGTATTACTGTGCTCCTTATTTATTGTATTTATTAAATGATGTACTTTAACTTGGCCCAGCATCACAAGGGGTTTAAAAAGTAATCTGAACGTCAACATCCCCATAAAAGATTAATTTTTGCTTTATATAAAAACATTAAAAAGCAATAATAAGCCTTCATTTTACAGATAGGACAGTGACGAGAGCACACTCTTATGATCGTATAGCCGCACAGGCCCATTACCAGGAAACACTGAGGACGGTGGAAACATTTGCAAGGAGAGAAACAATTAAACTCAGATGTAACACACAGTAATGTGCAAATCGTACAGCTCCTTGTCTGAACTCTAATGTACAGGAGCAATAGGAGATACTGTCCAGTTTGCTGTTTAACAATGTCGATGATAGATAGATGATAGATAGATAGATAGATAGATAGATAGATAGATAGATAGATAGATAGATAGATAGATAGATAGATAGATAGATAGATAGATAGATAGATAGATAGATAGATAGGCAGATAGATAGGCAGACAGACAGACAGATGATAGATAGATAGATAGATAGATAGATAGATAGATAGATAGATAGATAGATAGATAGATAGATAGATAGATAGATAGATAGATAGATAGATAGATATAGATAGATAGATAGATAGATAGATAGATAGATAGATAGATAGATAGATAGATAGATAGATAGATGTACCATAGATGATAGATAGATAGATAGATAGATAGATAGATAGATAGATAGATAGATAGATAGATAGATAGATAGATAGATAGATAGATAGATAGATAGATAGATAGATAGATAGATGTACCATAGATGATAGATAGATAGATAGATAGATAGATAGATAGATAGATAGATAGATAGATAGATAGATAGATAGATAGATAGATAGATAGATAGATAGATAGATAGATAGATAGATAGATGTACCATAGATGATAGATAGATAGATAGATAGATAGATAGATAGATAGATAGATAGATAGATAGATAGATAGATAGATAGATAGGCAGGCAGACAGACAGACAGACAGACAGACAGACAGACAGACAGACAGACAGACAGACAGATAGATAGATAGATAGATAGATAGATAGATAGATAGATAGATAGATAGATAGATAGATAGAAGTACCATAGATAGATAGATAGATAGATAGATAGATAGATAGATAGATAGATAGATAGATAGATAGATAGATAGATAGATAGATAGATAGATAGATAGATAGATAGATAGATAGAAGTACCATAGATAGATAGATAGATAGATAGATAGATAGATAGATAGATAGATAGATAGATAGATAGATAGATAGATAGATAGATAGATAGATAGATAGATATGAAAGATCAATTTATATCAAGAAGAAATCCAAATGCTTCTTATGACTAATTATATGGCTAATATATGTAAATGATTTATGATCTTTGCGATGCCTCGCCTATGACAACGGTACCTGCTGAAAATAAACTTCCATTTATATTTGCAGTCTATTGTATTGGATGGATGTTTTATCTTTTAAAAATCATTAGAAAATATTGACACACACGTCCACACACACTGCTGGGTGCCAAGCTAACTGTGTGTGGCCGGACTATGGTACCCTATATTAGACAGGGTACAGACATTTGCATGAAAGGTTCGAGCTTTATGCACATGAAGTTGGTGTAAGTTGTTTGGTGCTGGCCAGGTCAGCAGCAGCATTAACATCCCTCCTTGACCCAGCAGCCTCCAGCAGCCCTTTCCCCCCAGGAGAATACACTTTTGCTATTACTGTCAAGTCCCCTTGACTCTCTTTTTTGCCCTTTTATCTATTACAAGAAATTCGAGTTCTCCTGCCCTTTTCACTTGAAGACGTGGCTGTGTGTAAAGCCTCCCCCTGTACTGAGATCACAAGTTACAGATCCTCCAGAAATTGAGGGGTTTACTGTCAAAATGAAAATTTCACTTCAAATTATCTTGGCTGATGCACGTTTTCCAGGGCCGGGGGCTCCTCTCTCAGCCTTTTGACAGCTAGATCAGCGGAGAGGTTCAGTGATCTCGATAATATCATCCAGGAGAGCGAAAGTCAATACAATGACAGCTTATATGACTGCATACAATCCAATTACGGCTACCTGTACACAGTGCAAAGAAGCTGATCTACTGCTACCAGCCACATTCATTAATTGCCACTCACAAGAACATGGAAATAAGTCTTTCCAAATCAATGTATCCATGTCAGCAGATATAAATCATATATATATATATATTTATATATATATATATATATATATATATATATATATATATATATATATATATATATATATATATATATTTACTAGTGTACCGGCCATTTCTACATGTTAACTGTGATAAAGTATACTATCTCTCTGTCTATCTATCTCTCTCTCTATCTATCTATCTATCTATCTATCTATCTATCTATCTATCTATCTATCTATCTATCTATCTATCTATCTATCTATCTATCTATCTATCGTGTACATGTTTAAAAATCCACTTTGCATTCTTGCATTGTTAGTTTCTTGTTAAAAAAAAACTTGGCGATTCTCTCAAGTCATTCGTGTAAAAAGAAAAAAAAAAGGCAGAGAAGGAACGCTACAGCCATTCTCTCTCTCCTGGATGCACTCTTATTTTAATGTCAGAAACAGTAAATCATCTATCCTGAAGTGTTGAAATATTCATGCAGGTTCATGGAGACCCCATCGAAGCTTAGGGAAGCATTAGGCTCAAAACGGTGGTAAAAACATCACTTTGGGAGATGTGAAGTCATTGTTAGCCTCATCTATATAGTATTAACCGAGGGGAATGGTACAAGATAAAAGGTCCCACTTACTCAAATGTAGTACTGCATAGTTAGATACTAAAATGGCTAGGCTTTATATATATATTTAAAACACAATGTAGTATATATATATATATATATATATATATATATATATATGTATATATATATATATATATATATATATATAATTTGTCATTTTTTTGTGGGGTGCTAAGGATATTATGATGAGTTATGCCAGTTAACAAAGTCAGATCTGCTACATCTATTTATATATCTCACTCTGTATTATCTATCTATCTATCTATCTATCTATCTATCTATCTATCTATCTATCTGTCTGTCTGTCTGTCGGTCGGTCGGTCGGTCGGTCGGTCTCTCTCTCTCTCTCTCTCTCTCTCTCTCTCTATCTATCTATCTATCTATCTATCTATCTATCTATCTATCTATCTATCTATCTATCTATCTATCTATCTATCTATCTATCTATCGTCGCACAACATCACTTGCACCTTTTACAGGTATGTCAACAACTTCCACACATATTCCTGTGGCAAACAGACAAACTTGTATCTCTGAAACAGACCATTTATTGGAGTGAACAAATAGAAATGCCATTTCTGTACATCCAACATATGTGCATTGTGTAAACTTGAAAGCAGTGTGGTTTGTGAATCACTAACAAAGAAATCTTCTGGATGGCTCATTTACTAATAATCTAGCATGCTGTTCATATGATAGAACCTCGAACTTTGTAAACTTCTGGCTTGTAAACAGCAATTACTCCAACACATAGCATAGTCCGTGCTTTAGACATCAATATAAATAATTGTCACAACACTGAGACTTCTTAAGAAAAGATCATTTAAACAAAGATGAATGGATGAACATAATCTGAAACATCAGTCCATTGAACGGGATTATGGAAATAAAGCCCGATGTGCTGTTATATCCTCTGCTAGAAAGTTTCATATATTCATAAACTATTTTATAATGTTATGAGCAGAACATTTTGCTTCCAGACTTAGGAAATGTAATAAATTCCTTATTATTGTCCTGTCCTTTAGCCATATTAGTAGGGTTCCCAACAGAGCGTCCTAAAGAACCTGCTTCAAGAATGGTTCCTTTCGTGGTGGCCCAAGAAACGGTAGTGTTAGTAAGTGCCTGGTTCAAAGTACTGTGTCTGAACAATGGGTCATGAAAAACTCCATCAACCCAATTTCTGAGACTCGTTACAGGAGAATCCTGCCGCCTGTCAATAACACAAACTGGAGTGGACACAGCAGAAGAAGAGGAGGATGAGGAGGAGGATGAAGACGGAGAGGCCACCCCTTGGTGTTTTAACATGCATGATGGATATTCAGTTTGATTTAAAGAGGTGGCTGTGTGAGCCAGTGACCATATTCTTGGTTTGGAATCAAGTAGTTGTTGACTTTGCTGCTGAAAGCACAATTTGGGTTCACAGCCTCTTTGTCTTACCCTCATTAAGTCTTGGTCACATTCATCAACAACACTTTTTAGACAATTTTTAGCCCTGTCAATTTCCTGGTCTACAGAAGAAACTGCTAGTGGCATCTTCAGAATAACGTCTTTGCAATGATCACTGACACAATCTCTGGTCCGCATTTGGTGTCCTTCTTGTTGGGACTGGTGGTGAAATGGTTGTTTCAATTCACATTCAGAGCTTTCAGACTCAATTGTATCAAAGTCGTCAAGGTCACTGAGGTCTAGGTCTTTGTCTTCTCTTCCGGTGGTTTCATCTGTTAAGAAAAGTGCAGGGGGCAATTAATTCTTTGTTCCTACATCATACATTTATTCTGTACAAAGAATCATAGCAGAGGTAACACGGATGGCCCGTCATATATTGTCATTGTGATATAAGCAGGACAGTGAGCAAAGCAATAGAGTCAATATGGAAGAAAGAAAAGCTGTAGCATGCCATGACACTTAGGTTTAGAAGGTCAGATGGCTATTTCTACAAAATTAATTTCATGCAATTTAGATTTTTATCTAAAAAAAACTAAAAGCAAACACAAAGAAACACACATGGAATATCATGCTGTTATTTTAATGGGAACAAACCTTCTATCTGCTTCTCGTTTTTAATGTTATCCTTTGAAGATTCGTCCTCCTCATCCTCCTCATCTTCATCATAAGGTCGTTTCTCATCAGAACATTTGTTTCTTGGTGGCCAGGTCATCTTATTCTCTTTCTTAAGTCTCCTCCTGGCGTTGGCAAACCACGTGGAGACTTGGGTGAGGGTCATCTTGGTGATGATGGCCAGCATGATCTTCTCACCCTTGGTCGGATAAGGGTTTTTCCTGTGCTCCTGCAGCCAGGCCTTCAAAGTGCTGGTGGTTTCACGAGTGGCATTCTTCCTGCGGGTACCTCCATCCATGGTTCCATATCTAATATAACACAACAACGTTGCTCATATATTACAAATATATTAACTAGCTAGCTATGTGCAGAAAACAAGTCAGAAAGTCACATGTACATTTTAATACAATGTAAACTATTGCAATAAAGCCAATAATAAGGTGACCTATAGAGTGTGTTACTGTATGGTTAATATCTCATCGTGCACGTCATATTTCTGAGGAAGCCTGTTTTAAGAGGATAAATTTGAATGACCTGGGGGTATAACTGTTAATATAAATATTTCCCTTCCTGCTCCTTTATTAGCCATGTCTCAGGCTTTTGTTGATGAAATTGTAAAAAACGTATAAAGACAGTGGATTGCAGCTGAATATTTAATGCACACTATACTGAAAGGTCACTGGCACCCATGTGGTCTTAAAAAAAAGGTTGAGATGGCTTAAGTGGTTTTGTGCTGCTTTAGGGATAATAGACGCAGCAAGGTAAAACCGTTATAAATCCCTTCAGGGGAAGGGGATGCAAAGCTTAGGGTAGCACAGAACGCCTTGCTTGTGAGCTTGCTGCTCTGTGATTCACCTAATACAAAGGCAAGGTGAGAATTGTTCATCTGCTAGGCATGCATTCTGTATTGAGATTTCCCCCAGCCACTCAGATTGTATTGGTGCAATTAATACACCACTTTCCATAAGATGGAGATCCAGTATATCTTCAAGTTTTCTAGTCTATATTATGAATTTATGTTTGAAAGAAGCCAAAAACTGCAAGGAAAATGCCAAATATGTTAACATTTGTAGGGGGAAAAAGCAATAACAGAAATATAACAACCGCATACAACATTTCTATTATCATAATAAATATTTAGAATTATTTGAACATAATTACAAATATTTTATCTTTTTTGTATTGCCTTTAGGCTGGATTAGCAGTCAGTGTTTTGCTGAGTTTTTCTCTAGGTTTTTTTTTAAGGTAAAAAACGCTGCGGCCAGATGTTATTTTAAAGTCTATAGTGAAATATAAAAAAAGGCAACGTGTTTTAGTTGGTGGCGTTTTTGTGTTTTTTTTGTGTTTTTTTCCAAAAACGAAGCATGCTCGTTGCGTGATTTTTTTTATGGTGTTTTTTTCAAAGGTTTCTCTATAGGACTTGCAATGTTAAATACCTTTGTGTCAAAAAAGACAAAAGTATAGAAGGTATGATACCTTCATTGGCTAACCATAAAAGTTCTATATGCACTTAGAACTTAGAAATATGCATATAGAACTTTTATGGTTAGCCAATAAAGGTATCATACCTACTATACTTTTGTCTTTTTTGACACAAAGGTATTTAACATTGCATATTGTTTCTGGCTAACACGGTACTACACTATTTTTTTACTGTACTTCTATAGGACTTGAAAATCTCCAGAGAGAATGTATTTTCAAAATGCCACTAAATAAAAAATGCCACAAAAAAACTCATTTAAAGATGCCATAAAAAATACATGTTACATTCAGACTCTTTTCACATGCAGCGATTTTCGTGGCGTTTTTAATGTCGTTAAGGTCGGTGTGAAGGAGGCCTTAAAAGGGTTTTCCCAACTTAGCTATTTATGGGATATTCATAGGATATGCCATAAATGTCTAATAGATGCGTATCCCAGTGCTGCTCGGCTGTTTCCATAACTCCCATTTAACAGAATGGAGCAAGCAGCGCGCACGCGCGACCCTCTTTCCACTAGTCCCCGTCTTGATTCTGCGGCCAGCAGCCACTGCACTGGGCGAAATGGGGGACTAGAGCCACCCGTTCTTGATATAGGAGTGGGTCCCAGAGCTGGGACCCGCATCTATATGACATATATGAGAAATCCTGTGGATATGCTATAAATGCCTAAAATGGGAAAACCCCTTTAAGGTAGGGATAGATTTAATGAATTTGCACCAATCAGTGAAGAGTACAATGTTTACTCCCTTTTGGACCATTTATCCCATAATGCTATACATAATAACATGCTTTGCTAAGGCCCTGCTAAACGCTTAACACGTCAATTGGGCTCTTTTAGCCCAAAGGAGGCTAAAAGAGTGTCCTATTGGCCTCTATTGGGCTTGTATATGCTGGTATATCTTTTTTTTAGGAATTGAATACAATAAAAGACAACAATATTCACGCAAAATAAAAACATACACTGCGCGGTATACGTTTTTTTTAACATGGGAGCCTATGGGTGAAGTATGCCACTGTATGGCATACATCACATACATCTGTTTAACGTATACGTCATGGGTTTTTCAATAGCTTTTTATGACATATATGTTAAATTGATACCATTATAGCCTACGGGTGACGGATGCCTGTGACAGATGCCTAACAGTGGCATCCGTCACCTGTAGACAATAATGGTATCCATTTAATGGATATATAATGAACTCTCCTGATACCATTTCATAACATATTTGTTGAACGGATACCATTTAAGCCTATGGGTGCCACCATTAGGCATTCGTCACAGCCTACATTTAACATATACATTCTGAGCTTTTCCCTGCTTATACGCTTATAACAAAAGTGATATAATTAGGCTCTTAGATCTAACTGACTTTTCTAGATATATTTGCTCAGGTTACAGCAAATATTGTGTTATGGTCCACAAGGGAAATTCACTCCCAAATTTTTATTATATACAATTGTAGCAGAGAATTTTATACATGCCTAATTTTCTGATCCACAGACTTGTTTTCCATTGGCCTAAAAAAGTGGATCATCACCATAGAGATATTTGTTTTTCAGTTGAATCTCAGTCTTCATGTCTATGGCTACCTATAATTTAAAGAATATGTGGATCACATCTCTATCCACACATGTAGTAACACAATTTGATAATTTGTAACCTTATACTGTATATGTCAAATTATTGGGTTGATGTCTGTAATATTTAACACAATTCTATGTTTCAAAATCGGTTGATAATTATATACAAGATATTGACTAAATCAGCCAGCAGATTACTGCTTGGCTAATATTTGGGGTCTAACATATCCTGTTTGAAGGGATAAGGCCACGTTCACACTAGTGTTTGTCTTGTCAAAAAACATAAGGGAAGTATTTCATGACCCATATAGTTTTGCTATGTTTTTCTTTTCATTTTTTAAGGGTACATTCACATATATCAGGCGGGTAAATCAGTTTTATCCACCTCTAAAACAGTCTGCAGGATGAGTACAAGGGATCCATATCTGGTGTCTATTCTTCCCATTGTGCAGGGTATAAGCTATATGGTCCCTTTTGCAGGAATATTGCCTGCAATATTCCTTCAGTCAGTACTCACTGCTTTTGAAAACGTTCAGTGTTAAAACCATATACTTTTGCTATAAAAAAAAATAAAAAAAATGGTTCCCATTGAAAACAATGGAATCAGTGGTGCCTGGAGTTGCTCTTCGCAGAGGGAACTGAGCCTGACATGTGGGTATATATGATGGAGCCTTTAGTCTGGTTCGGCAATACTATGTAGCTCAATTGGAAACAGGTCCTCCATGTTGAGAACAAATAAAATGCTGTATGATATAATATAATATAATATAATATATATATACATGAAACCCCAATTACTACAAGGACTGCAAAGTAGACCAACAGCATGATATTTTAAGTACTGAAGTGACAGGGACTTTTTTCTTGCACAAATAGAAAAAGAATGGTTGATGTTAGGGCTATATTTAGTATACATACTCATTGATACAAATAATTTAAAATGATCTCATAGAGTAAATATTTCTTGAGAGCACACTGTAGCCAAGTTCATTTCAGACCTGTAGAAACAGGTGCAGGGAATAAATTACAGTTTGTTTTATTTGTTCTTCCCTTCAAAATCTGTTTGAGCAGAATGTAGGTGGAAACAGATTTGGCATATGGCCTCAAATATACTTTTCTGACAAATCATAACCCAAGTTGTAGCACAAAAAAATTGTCAGAATCTCGAAATCATTGAAGATTATTATCATTATCACTACTATGCGTAACATATAATAAAATATCATGTTGTTCTTAACTAAATAGGAAAGGCACCATTAAAGAAACAGTAAACCTAGAAAATAATGCTAAAAGTAAACAGGAGATAAACTTGATCATATGGTTTGTCAGGGAACACAACTGTCAATTCCTCCCGATATCTTCAATTATTGGCTAGCAAAATGTTAAATGGGCGGGACTTAGTGTTCTTTGTCTCCTATTGCATTTACACACCAGCGAGACATGGGATTGGGAGAAGGAGGAGGTCACATGGAGAATAATTGTATGTTTTTAAATATCCTCTTATCCTTTGATCCCATTCTATGTTTAGTGATCCTTTCAGAAAACCATCTAAGTTTTAAATCTGGTCTAACTTATTTTCAGTTAATACTTCTAACATCTAGGAATCTACATGGGACAGAACTACCATCATAGCAGCTATGGTGGCTGCCACGAGACCTGTCACTTCCGGGGGCTCATCGGCACAGGAACCTAAATGCATGGAATATCGTGCATTCATTTTAATTCTGTTGCAAGCCAGGGGTGTTAAGTTGTTTAGCAGGTTCCATCTCTAGGGTTTCCTGTACATCTTTAATAGCAATGCAACTGGGAGAAAAACTGATGAAATCATTTACAGAAAAGTTATGGTAGGTTTACACCTTTCCAGTCGGGGAATTAGTTCCCACTGCCTTAAAAATAGTCTGGCCAGATGGGAATGACAAAGCCAGATTATTCCACCTAGCCCTCTTTTTATATTAGTGGCCACAGCCTCTGCCAGACAGAGAAACATTGCATGCAAAATTTCTATGCCAGGCAAGAAAATCCATCGGTCATAAATGTTCCCAGTTTTAATCACTTTTGGTTCAAAAAGGGATACCCACTGAAAACAACAAGATCTATTTAGACCTTACTTTGTCATTTTAGTTTAAAACAGAGAAACAGGAAAAAAAAAGTACTAAACACACTTATTGGCCTATGTAGATTGGAAAAATCTTATTACTGAGCCACTATGTATGTCACCATATGGTGCCTTCATTCAGCATGTTTTTCTCCACTAGCGAATACCTCTTAATATGGCATGTGATAGAACATGAAACATTTCTTTTCACATAGATAAAACTTACGTGTGCCTAAGTAGGACCCATAGATTTCTAGATAATGTGTGTTGGTGGTTGCGTTACTGTATGTGTGGGCATATGTACATATATTTCATGTGTTAATGTGTTTACGATTGAATGTTATAACCCTATTTTGTGTTTATAAATGTTAATGGATTTAATGGGTTTAATTATTTATTTATTTTTTAGAACAGAATTGGAATGCCAATATTGATTCACAAAAAGCATGTATGATCTTGGACATATGCAAATCTATCCAGTTTCCATGTTCCATGTAGTGAACAAAATGTAAAACATTATCCGTGTGGATAACAGTACAAAAGCCATTACACATAACATTTCTTGCACAATGTTTGACTGTTATACATCCAAAACTCAATAAACCTTTACTTAAACATAAACAAATAATATACAGTATATAACCAATTTGAATGAACGTTAATGGCTATAATCCATAAGACTTGTTGGTGCAACTGACCAATGATACACAGAACCACCATCTAATAATTTTTGTCCTCCACAATTTAAAATCCATAGGAATTCAATTAGAAATAAAGTGATTTCCAATACATGTGCTCTAAATTTGCCAGATTGCCTCATAACAGTGCCACAATATTGATCAGTTGGGCTCATATTTGATCACTGTGCCCACATTTTTAAAAAGTTGAATGTATGATTTTGTCTTGACAAATAAAATGTCTATACCTGAAAGGGGTTTTCCCATCTTAGACATTTATGGCATATCCACAGAATATGCCATAAATGTTTGATAGACCTAGGGACCCCCACCTATTTCTAGAATGCGGCCCCCTGACCTCTGATCTACCTTGTCTCACTCCCGCTGCTTTCCGACCTCTGTCAGACGAGGTGGTCTGGATCGGAAACAGCCAAGCTCAATGAGCTACGCTGTTTCCGTAACTCCAAAAGATATGTATGTATGGGAATTACCAGAACAGAGTAGCTCAGCGAGCTTAGCTGTTTCCGTACTACCGACCACCCTATCAGACAGTAGCCAGATAGTAGTGGGAGCTGGACCAGGTAGGACAGGGAAGGGTAAGGGGGCCCCATTCTAGAGATAGGTGTGGGTACCAGAGGTGGGAACCACATCTCTCTGACATTTATGGTATATCCTGTGGATATGCCATAAATGTCCAAGATGGGAAAACCCCTTTAAGTCTGAATTTTATACAAAAATATCTACTTAAATTATTCACAGACAGGGAAAGTAAAGCTGGTCATATTCCTCTCAAGCCTTCATACACATGCACACTTGGCTCGGTCGAGAGTGTATGTGTTCTTAACACAGTAGCAAAATACGTCTGAAATTACGGAGCTGTTTTCGGCTGAAAACAGCTCCTGATTTTCAGACGTTTTTGTAACTACTCGCGTTTTTTGCGACGTATTTTACGGACGTTATTGGAGCTGTTTTTCAATAGAGTCAATGAAAAACGGCTCCAAAAACATCCCAATAAGTGACATGCACTTCTTTGACGCGGGCATCTTTTTACGCGCCGTCTTTTGACAGCGACGCGTAAAATTACACCTCGTGGGAACAGAACATCGTAAAACCCATTGAAAGCAATGGGCAGATGTTTTTAGGTGTAATGGAACCGTTTTTTCAGGCGTAATTCGAGGTGTAAAACCAAAATAATTCTATGCTGTCAGAGAAGAATCAGTACACTGCCATACATATTAGATAGTTACAGGTCCCGCCCAAATCGTTGGGTTCGGACAGTATTTATGCAATGTGTATGGCCACCTAAATGTCTCTGGGGGTCATCACGAATGGAGCCATGGGAGATAATAGAGTAGTCATTTTTACCTAAGGACCTATTACATGGCCCGACGAGGGCCATGTAAACAAGCGCTGCTCAACAAGACAGCTCTTTGATCAGCGCTCGTTGGCTCCTTTCACAAGGAGCTATGTACGATCGCTCGTCCCCATATATTTCATAATGTTAGCAGCGCATCTCCCTGTTTACACATGGAGATGTGCTGCTGACAACGATAATATTTTAGGCTGCATAAATTATACAATCAGCTGATGAACGAGCGTTTGCTCGTTCATTGGCTGATCGTTCCCCTGTTAACACAGGGCATTTAACGGGAACAAGTTTTTTGTGAGCGCTCGTTTGCCCGATAATTGGCCAATATAAAACGGCCCTTATTCCTCACCCCAGCCTAAAGCAACAAATTTAATTAATCTTTCAAACTATTATAGATAAGATGGGAATTAGTGTCCCTTAAAGATATTGCTTCCTAAAGCTGGTCATAAGGTGGCCATACACATTAGATTAAAGGTGATTTATGTGGACATTTTTGACCATAACAAACGATTTTTGGTTAAAAAATTAAGTGAATGATCATTACAACCCCTCGATGGTCCACAGTAATCTAACAAAAATGGTCGGCTGTGTTAGAAATTTAGTGTATTGGTCATTTGTGCAATGTTCATTTGAACATTGCCCTACTGCTGTCTAATGTATTTGGCCAACCTTTAACTGGCCATACACATAAGATAATTGAAAATTGAAAATTATACGTGAACGATTGTTCGATTGTTGATTTTTTTTGGCTGTGGTCGGCTGAAAATACAAGTGTTTGGCATGATTTGGCCGATCATTTGTAATTTTTCTGGTCTGCCAGTTTAGTCTGACATGCTGCTGGTAGGATCGTTCGTATAGAGACAATCCCTCAGAAGTTTGATCTGGCCGAGCATGCGTGTGTTTTCAATGAGGACAGGGGAATAAGCCGTTGCCAAACACCTTTGGTGGCGGCTTATCTCCCATGACAACAAAGATCCTTCTTTCCCCCAACATCTGCCATTGGGGGAGAGTCGGGACACCCTCATAGACATTAGATGGTCGGTCGGTCCCGCCTAAGAAGTCGTTCGTCTAATGTGTATGAGCAAGTTTACTTTACAGTACCATTCAAGTTTTTTATGGAAGAATTTTTTCAGATGTTTTTCAGTTCTTCTAATAAAGGGATTTCTCCATCATAGACATTTCTAGCATATTGATAGGTTATCAGTGTATGGCTGGACTTACTGCTGGGACAAACATCAATCCTGAAAATGGATAACAGCGGACTGGGCACCTTCATTCTATTGATTGGTGGTGGTCTCAGCTGTCATCTGAATGTGTTTGTTTCTGCAGCATGTGCATGGCTTTTACTATACCTCATTCAGATACATGTAACAGTCGCAGAATTTTCTGCAACAAATCTGCAACATGTGAACATATCCTGACTCTTGCTTACTTCTTAGGGCATGCCCAGACGTGGCGGATTTCTTCCGCCACTGGCCGCATCAATGCCGCACAGAATCTGCGTTGCAGATTCTGTGGCGGCTTTGCTTAAAATGGGCATTAAATTGATGCGGACTAGCCTTTGCGTATTGAGGGGAAGAGGGCTTCCCTTCTCTCTATCAGTGCAGGATAGAGAGAAGGGACAGCCCTTTTCCTAGTAAAAGTAACAGAAATTCATACTTACCCGGCCGTTGTCTTGGTGACGCGTCCCTCTTTCGCCATCCAGCCCGACCTCCCTGGATGACGCGGCAGTCCATGTGACCGCTGCAGCCTGTGATTGGCTGCAGCCGTCACTTAGACTGAAACGTCATCCTGGGGGGCCGGACTGGAGGAAGAAGCAGGGAGTTCTCAGTAAGTATACAGGTTGATGTATATTGGGATCGGTAGTCACTGTCCAGGGTGCTGAAACAGTTACTGCCGATCGATTAACTCTTTCAGCACCCTGGAAAGTTACTATTTACTGACGTTGCCTAGCAACGCTCCCGTAATTATGGGTGCACACACGTAGTCACCAGTAATTACGGGTGCACACACGTAGTCACCCGTAATTACGGGAGCCCCATTGACTTCCTCAGTCTGGCTGTAGACCTTGAAATACATAGGTCCAGCCAGAATGAAGAAATGTCATGTTAGTAACACCAATACGCTCCGCAGCACACATAACATCTACATAACATCTGCGGACTTCATTGCGGAATTTTGAATCTCCATTGAAGTCAATGGAGAAATTCCGCAATGAGTCCGCAACAAGTCCGCTACACGTCCGCAACAACCATTGTATGCTGCGGACACCAAATTCCGCGCCGCAGCCTATGCTACGCAACGGAATTGTCCGCAACGTGTAAACGAACACAACTAAAAAGCTGTGGATGGCAATGGAGAAACGTGTACGCTGCGGACTGTCCGCAGCGGAATTCAGAGCAATTCCGCTACGTGTGGTCATGCCCTTACAGTTACCACACCTACATCATACATCTTATCTACCTATAGTCATAGCAATATGTTTTGCAAAGGTAAAATTCCTCATGCCATGAATAATAAAAACAGTACTGCAATACTGAGGCGCAATGCCAGAAACAGACAACTGCAAATTTCTTATTTGGAGAATACTAAATATTAAATAATGAGCAGAAATGAGTAAATTTGTAGACATTTTAAGGTATCATGTCACTTTACCGAGGTATTGCTTTTTGTAGAGGGCTTTGATTGCATTTGCACCACTGAGATTAACTCATCCTCTCCTTAAAACTAAAAACTATTTAGCTCATCTTAGATGCATTAAAGTACTTTTTGTTCTTTAAGACCAATGTAACTTGAAACAGATAACATAAAAATAGGGCACTTCAAATGAAAGCAATTTAGATATCCCAGTGCAATAATATGCAATTTAATACCTGTAATTGTGTAGATGGCCTTTTACGACTCATTATACAGAAATAGATACGTATATAAAAATTTAGAAATAGTAAGTGTGGCAGAGTCTGATATTAAAGTAGGCTATAGCACTTCCATTTCTAAAGGACTCATGGCAAGTTTTGGGTAATTTTGCCCCTTGACTTCACAGTTTTCTTAAGCTTTAAGAGCCCAAATATCCTTCTCATAAAATAATATATTTTAACCGTGTTTCCTATTTTACAGTATTTTCAATATTTTTCTTAAGCAATATACTACAAAAGTTACTTATATATAAAACAGATCTAAAATGGAGTAAATAAGTCAGAATAGATGACAGTTACTCCATTGTTACCTAAATTAGCAGCAACAACAACACAAAGGAGATGTGGATAATGAGTTGCTATACATTCACGTATATATCGCCTGCTACAACCAGTTGTTAACGCTCAATAGCGGCAGACATGTAAGACAGGCTAGACCTGTCCTAGAAGTTTTGCTGCAGTCGAAGTGATGACAAACTTATGAAGTGTCCTACGACACTTAACAGGCATCACAATTAAAGCTAAATTGTGACATAAAATGATAGTGATAGTGTTGACAAGGAATGTAGTTCTGCGTGGAAGTGGAATCTATAAAAGGTTCAATAGACGAGCCGGATACAGGGTGATAAAGTTTACCAACTCCCTTTCATTTCCAATATAGAAACTACTGCGATTCAAAACTTGACATGCTTTTGGACATGCTAATGGTATCTATTGATTGGGCTGGAGGAGGAATCACTTATGACAGTTCTATTCATAAGTGTAAGTAATGAGTTAATACACATCACAATGTAATAGCCTGCTTGGCTATTACGTCTTTATAAACAGAAGGAATATACTCAAAGTTATCGGAATTTGAAAAAAAAATTGGTGCAAGCTATGAGTCACATAAGTAGTTAACCTCATATTGACTAGTTTGGTCACTTTGAGACCTTCTTCACACACACACACACACACACACTAAATGCTATTAAAATATGCCATGATTTTTAACAGTTTTTTTTATAGCATTGTTTTACTTTTTTTTAGTGGAGTTTTTATTTTGTAACTTCTTTTACAGCTGTTTTTTTTAAAAAGTCCTACAGAGAAGCCTATGGGAAAACAGAAAAAGAGAGAGAATTCTGCTTTATAAAAAAAAAAATGCCACTGACTCCAAAAATGCTACAAACACGCCTCAAGCCAAAACACGGTGTATGTATATTTTCCTTTATTATACCATACACTTAAAAATAACACTGGCCGCAGCGTTTATGTGGGGAAAAATTTATGGAAAAAAAACTATTTTAAAAAATGCCACCGATAAACGCTGTCTGTGACTCCAGCCTCAAGGACATTCATTTTAAGGCCTTGTTCACACAGTGCAGATTTGATGCAGATTTTGCATGCATTTTTTTTAAGTCAAAACTAGAATTGGATCAAGGAGAGAAGACACTTGAAGGCCTTCTTTTATATATTTCTTCGGTTTATGTCATGTTCCAGGTTTTGGCTTCAAAATCTGCACCATGTTAACAAGGCCTTAGGGTGCAATCACATGTGGCAGATTTTTTTTTTGTAGACATTTCTGCGATTGAAAATCAACTTCATACATCTGAATGGGGTTTTTTCTGCAGCAGGTGTTGTTTTTTTACGTTACATTCAAATGAGTTGAATTGATGTAAAGTCGCAGAAGTTTCTGCAACAAAATCTTCCGTGTGTGAACATGCCCTTACAGTAACTTTATTGTCTCATGTGAAGGAAACACTAAAGTTCGAATCTTGCAGCAGTTTATCCCTTAATTAAATAAACAGAATTAAGTGTATAACAGAAACAGTTACCAACTGGAACATACAATATGGTACTATATAAAATACTGTAATACGTATATACATTTTTAAGCAAGTCAATTACCTGTCATACTGGTACTGGCTCAGTGTGTGATCATAAGGATAGTAAGCAGCAGTCTGGGCAATACCCGCATGCGCAGATCCAGTGCCATCCTTTGAATCAAACGTGTTCTGTAACATAAGGTCAAAAGTGTTCATATGACAGTATACCTATACAATTCTATTTATTTCCCCCACATTAACTATCAGAAATCGACTTCTTATTTCCAATCCTTAGTGTTATCTGGACGCCCAGACACAGTTTAATAATCTAAATATAACACACAATGCTAAATACAAGACAAATTAGTTCATTCTCATGACACAATTGTATATTGCTCCCTGCTCCTGTGGATATATAATGAATGAGTGCATTATACATCCTCTCCCAAAACTCATTCTACTGTTAATATGTTTATAGATAAGAGAAGCAGTTCATACACATTTAATACATATTCTGCACTACAACAAAAGATAAAAGAACTGACAACATCCATCTAAAGCTGTCACTTCCTGTTTATCTTTTGAGAATAGAGAAGATAAATACTCTATGCTAATCTGCAGAATAGATGTAATACTAGCAGATAAATGTGAGCGGGGACTAGCTGCAGGGGGGCTTCTTATTTGTGCGCATACACACACACATACATATATACATATATATATATATATACACATATGTGTGTGTGTGTGTGTGTGTGTGTATATGTATATATATATATGTATATATATATGTATATATATATGTATATATATATATATATACATATGTGTGTGTGTATATACACACACATATGTATCAGTGCTGCATTTGTAATTTTATTGTAACTGAAATAACTGTATTATTTTTTTTATTATTATTTAGGGATAGATTTAGACGCAGTTCTGTGGAAAGCCCACAGATAAAACGATATCACAATGAGTTGTACCAAGTGACAAACCCAGCTCTACTACATGCACACACACACACACACACACACACACACACACACTTATGCAGCTTGAAAACTAATACTAGAAAAGTCATCAGCTTCACTTATGAACAAGGAGTAGGTATTCTTACCAGAGAATAGAAGGCAGAAGCATCGGTGCCATATGTAACATAGTTGCCATAGCCTTGGGAGCCGGTATAGGGGTTCCCATAAACTCCTAAAGCAGCTGCAGAGTTGAGCTCGTGCCTGGCAGTGGCCAGTAGCCTGCTCTCATACACAGGACAATAGACTGGGGTCTGAGCAGAGGCTGCAGCAGCTGTATCTGACAAAGTCCTTCCGCTTGATTCGCAGCAGGTTGACAATGAATTGGTGGTCATCAAGAACTAGGGGGGAATGTCATACAATGAGAACAAGGGAAAAAGCCCAGGAACACTGGATGTTTATATCTAAACACAATGACATGGGAATGTAAGCATGATCTGAAATATTAGTATTTAAATAATACTAATATTATTATTATTATTATTATTATTATTATTATTAATAATAATAATAATAATAATAATAATAATAATAATAATAATAATGCAATAATTATTGTCATTTAATATACTGTGCTCAGTAAAGCAAATATTATTACCAGTAGTAGTTGTAAGAGTAGTAGTAGTATTACTACCCACTAATGTTCACCCTTTTAAGACATCAATAAGTACAGACAGGTCGCCATTGTCCTATACAATCCATCTTTTCTCCCGTCCCCTCTGTATATTTGCACATAATCATTATATTAATGGCGCTTACCTGAGGTGTGGAGGAGTATGGATACCCAAACTGAGGATATGACATGTTACATCAACTCCCGAATCCCAGGAAAGGCAGGAGAGGGGATTTCTCTGGTTTACTGTATCGGAGCTTTCTTCGTGTCAAAATTGTTGACTACAGGGTCCCAGATGCTTATAAGGGGGAAAAGGAGAAAAGCATCTTTACGTTTTAACCCTCTGATCCTCCTCTGCTCAACATAGCTAGAAATATAACTTCAAAATACATTGAAAAGAGACGGGAATATTGCTCCGAAGTCCATTTACTAAAAATAATAATCAGTACACAGAAAAGCCAGCAGACAAGGTGAATGCCGTGACGTCACCACACCCTTTCATCTCCGGAGCTGTGCATCCAAGGGTGAAAAATACTGATCTCCAACGATCGCTTTTATGGATCGTGCGAGTGATCGTACAAGGTAATTATAGGTGTTTGTACAGCACTCGTGCAAGGCGAGGAAATGAGGGGCTGGATTGAAACATTCATTGCTATACACATTAATGATTTTATCTCCTTACTCACTGAAGGATGGGAAGCTCTTTTAATTAGAAATTAATTAATGAGCAGCTGTTTCTCACATTAATAATTAGTCTCATTTACAAATAAGAGGGGCAGAAATTGGACTTTTTACTGAACTCCAAGAGCTGCTATGTTCAACTCTATGCCCAGCTTGGTATTTTGCTCATTCAACAAATTATAGATCAATTGTAGTTATTGAATGCTGAAGCCGCCTGGTACCAATCTATTAAAATTCTATTAAATGTATTGAATCATTAGCACCTGCCTGTGAAGAATGGAAAAGTGCGGGAAACTAAATTTACTGGCGTGAAGAATCAAACGGAATTTAAAAATTACAATTATTTTAAAAGTGTCCTCATATGTGCGAGTTCTGAAGTCAAGAAGAGAGTTTAGTATTTGTTTGATGCATTGATATATGTACATTTTTAGTTATGACCTGGCAGGTAAAAGCACCTGAGTTATTAGTATTTTCTCAGTATAAAATAATTAGGATTAATTCTATAGAGTTTTACACTTACAATAAAAGTTACTAAGAGTTTGCTATAGTTATTATAAAAGTAATCATAATGAACTGATGATTATTACTATTGCTATTAATATCAGTGAAGTATTACTGTATATGAGATACAATAAATATACAGCAGCAATGATAGTGGTTTAAAAATAAAGCCTGCAATACAACAATGATATATATATATATATATATATATATATATATATATATATATATATATATATATATATATATATATATATATATATATATATATATATATATATATATATACATATATATATACATATACTAGATGGAAAATGTAGAATATATTTAGCAATATACAACATATTATATATTACATGCTGCAGTAAACAATATATTAGGTAAGCATCCTGCAATAACACTGTGGGATTGATTGGCGGGTGGCATGTGTGCCCTGGCAGCAGGATGGGCAGTGCAGCCCAGGTACACGTCTATCTATGTATCTATAGTGTGCTGACTTGCTCAGATAGCTGCCTGGGTTCAGACATGCGGATAGCCCCAGGGTCACACTCTAATTAATGACGGTGTTCTCTTCTTTTCCCCAGCTGGAAGACTGCCTCCCAGAAACGAATGTGCCCACCGATGACAGCTCGATTGAGGGTGATTGATGACTATCTGGAGACCACAGTACACCTAACATAGTATATACTGCTTAATTGCTTTCATTCACTGATGATTTTATATATATATATATATATATATATATATATATATATATATATATATATATATACATATATATACATACACACATATATATATGTATATATATATATATATATATATATGTATATATATATATATACATATATATATACATATACATGTCTTCACATTACCTGCGAATCCATAACAGATTGCTATACAATATATATATATATATATATATATATATATATATATATATATATATAAGTTTAGTAATAGTTTTATAAAGGAGCAGCAATGTATTCAGTATATTGGACACGGCATTAACTTTTCATATAGTTGTTTATACATAATATAAAGAAATAATAATAAAGCTGCAATATGTAAGTATTGTATGTATGTACAGCATGTATATACACTGGGGTCATTTCTATTTAAATTGAAAATAACATAAAAATTCTTACTGCTAGTTCCCACTAATAAAGCCCACTCTTGATAATGGCATATGTAATCCGCAGAGCTGACAAGCATGCCATTTTAATATGAGTCTTGCCCGGCTACAAACAATCTGATCTACATAACAAAGGCTGTCAAATAAAAATTCATTGAGCTCTTGGAAGACTGGAGTTAATACAAGGAGCGGGATGATACATTGTTTATTATGGTAACATTGTATTCTTCATGACTATGGAAAGTTAGAAGAGATATGACTGACTATAAGATTTTCCTCAGTGATGCTCCCCTGTAATTTGTACAATAGAAAGAAAGTTTTCACCCAATGCTTCCATGGACATGAACTACGCGAAGTTAACATTTAGCCTTTGATTTTCCAAACATATGGCACATTAGGGCATGTGACATGTGAATGGCACTGGCTAGGGCCTCAGCAGTCTTCTCAATGTGTCATCACTTACACAAGTGATAACCATGGTAAATTAATACCACTTCATTCATTAACATTTCACCTCTAGCACATATTTTATAGTATTGAGCAGCTACAAACACAAGTGAATACATTACAAATACCTGCAGGTCATTTAGAAATATTACAATACAGAATTCAGTGTCCACATATACACCAAGGAAGTGACCACACACTGAGAATCACACAAACTTTCCCTAAGGTTACATTATGTATACAAGTAGTAGGCTATTGTCTGACATCTCTCTTCATATAATCTGGTAAAGTTGCTTCAGGCTGTTGTTAATTGGCATTTGTGATTCATATTAATTAGCAGAAAATAATTAACATAATGATCAGTATCATTACTGAATAAAGCACATGCCTAGAAGTTTGCAATAGTTAATTTCGTCTGACTTTACAATAGAATTAAATCATCTGGAGGAAAGTTTTCATGAATCTCCCCTGCACAACAAAGAGCATCCATAAGATGTAAAAGCACAGTCACAGAAGACACTGATGTATTATACCTTGCATATACATTGTATCACAGTGTAACCTTTATCTATTTTATAGACACAGTGCTGAGCTCTATATAACCCAGCACTATACATAGGAATGTTCCTATGTCAGTACAGGAGAGTTCCAGCTCCTTGCTGTAAAGTAGTAAATGAAGGTAATATTACCTGGGTGAGCAGCCTGGTCCTGGCACTGGTTCCCGCAGACTAGAGGTGTGCTGTGGCTGGCACGGTGTCACTGGCTGGTAATGGAGACATTTGTGTGTGTATCATACCTGACTATAGAGTGGAGTAGTGCTCTCAGTCCCCAGGCACCGCAATCACTTCACTAAGCCTGTGTACTGGAGTGACGTTACACTGCACAGCTCCACTGAGCACCGTGCTCTCACTGATTAACGCTCCTCTGCACCGGCGCAGCGCAGTCTACACACAGCAGCAAAAGTTTCCCTTCCACGCAAAACAACAGCAAAGTCGCTTAATATACTCTAATTACTAATGTGCACAAACATAGATAATAGATAACCATGACTGGGCTATCTATCTATCTATCTATCTATCTATCTATCTATCTATCTATCTATCTATCTATCTATCTATCTATCTATCTATCTATCTATCTATCTATCTATCTATCTATCTATCTATCTATCTATCTATATCTATCTCATATATATCATCTATCTATCTATCTATCTATCTATCTATCTATCTATCTATCTATCTATCTATCTATCTATCTATCTATCTATCTATCTATCTATCTATCTGTCTGTCTGTCTGTCTGTCTGTCTGTCTATCTATCTATCTATCTATCTATCTATCTATCTATCTATCTATCTATCTATCTATCTATCTATCTATCTATCTATCTATCTATCTATCTATCTATCTATATCTCTCTAATATACATCTATCTATCTATCTATCTATCTATCTATCTATCTATCTATCTATCTATCTATCTATCTATCTATCTATCTATCTATCTATCTATCTATCTATCTATCTATCTATCTATCTATCTATCTATCTATCATCTATCTATCTCACATCTATCTATCTCACATCTATCTATCTCACATCTATCTATCTATCTATCTATCTATCTATCTATCTATCTATCTATCTATCTATCTATCTATCTATCTATCTATCTATCTATCTATCTATCTATCTCTATCTATCTATCTATCTATCTATCTATCTATCTATCTATCTATCTATCTATCTATCTATCTATCTATCTATCTATCTATCTATCTATCTATCATCTATCTATCTATCTATCTATCTATCTATCTATCTATCTATCTATCTATCTATCTATCTATCTATCTATCTATCTGTCTGTCTGTCTGTCTGTCTGTCTGTCTGTCTGTCTGTCTGTCTGTCTGTATATCTTTCTCTCTCTCTCTCTCCATCCATCCATCCATCCATCTATCTATCATCTATCTATCTATCTATCTATCTATCTATCTATCTATCTATCTATCTATCTATCTATCTATCTATCTATCTATCTATCTATCTATCTATCTATCTATCTATCTATCTATCTGTGCATTGGCAGTTTATAGCTTAGGATATCAGGCATATATTGTCACCTTTGTTTGATAATATCGCAGATAGAAGGGGTTCTCATCGCGCACAACATGAGTATGTGATTAATCTCATGGCAACAACATAGGTTACACTTGTACCGGAGAAAAGGAAAACTCTGTCTTTACATTCCTTATGAGAAGTTGTTTCACTTGTGTCTACAGTTAAAATGATTGTTAGCTCTGTATAGAGTCTAGCCTGTGTGGATATGTATGCCGATAGCCCTAACTGAAATGCTTACATGCAAATTATGATGGCTTTGCTCAATTAATCACACTCCAAATTTACAGTATAGCCTAGCACCTTATGTCCTAGTGGACGGTGTCTTTATTTATTTATTTATTTATTTATTAGTTCAATCCTACCTTCCCTAAAGGATGCATTTATCCCATTTCTGACCTCATCTGATCGCAGAGTTAATATGTGACACAGAGCAAGGTGTTTACCTAATGCATACAGAAAGTAAAGCTATTCACACGATGAAATAGAAGTGATGTAACATAAAAGAATGCAAGGTACAAAACAGCAGCAGAACTTCATTGCTATTACAATGCCACCTTCCTCCAGAGTCTATATGCCTGAGCCTAGGGTGAACCCCAGCACTTATAAACCGTATTGAGAACCTTTATGTAATCTCTGATGTAGCTACAAAGGCTGAGCCCAGATCATCTATCACCATCACCAACACAAATGATGACAGGCTGACAAGGGGCAAAATAAATGAAAGCTCCTGCTAGCATGTTCTATACCCGAAGCAGGGTAGAGTTTTATTTCTGCGATGTACAGCGATCACATAAATGCACACCTGGCAGAATAAATCTGACAAAGACCTCTTATTATGTTCTTCCAGCACATGCACTTCAATTTGTTGTATGTCCAGGAGGACACATAGCAGCCTCCAGGTTACTTCATCCGTATCACTAGGGTAGGTTTATATAGCTATTTGCTGTATATTACTCCACAGCTTTAAGACATTTATATCAACTCCTTGTCTTCCTGCGCTGTATGTCCCTAAGTCATTATATATACATCTGAATATGTAGAAAGTTGCTTGACAGTTGTCTATTGCTACAAAGCTTATATGGTGTATCAGGATACTGTTTGATGTATACCTCGTATCACTTGTATGTAAAAGGTCAAGTTGGATGTAATTTATCAAGAGAACCCAGCAGGGTAGAAGCAGCAAATCGATGAAAGAGGATGCCCAATATATACTCTGTATACTTCCATATATCCCTTCCCTGTGTCACTATATTGCTGAATGGCTTGTAGTGTATCCACATACCAGTAATACCAAGCACTTGTAAGGCTGAGGTTGTCTAATAATGATGTGCTACACAAGCTAATATTGCAAGCCTCCCATGCTGTGCCTCAAGTAAAAGGAGTTCCAGAGACTTGTTCAAGGTCATCTTCTAATGACCCATATCTAATACACAGGTTGTTAAGACTTCAGTCATTGTCTTCTAACTAAAGCGATGTTGAAGTTACATGACCTCCTCTAATGCTATAGCAACTTGTTCTTGCAAATATACCCAGCAATGCAATAGTTACACCAGGTGGAGTAAAACCTGTCTTAAAGAAATCCAGTTATAATATGTAATATTCACCAATACACACATATGCTATGTACATATGGCACAATATATTATTTATCAATAACTTAACTTCTACTGCCATATTTTAATGACTCTAATAATGTGGGATGTAATAATGTAATACACAGTGTATATTGCTTTCCAAGAGATATAGAATGTCAAACCTGTAACCCAGCTTCATGTGTACTTAAAATAAATCAGTGGTAGAAAAAAAAATATATATATACAATATATATACTGCACTTGGTGCTTGCTGCATTACATTACCCATTCTGATTTATTGAAATACAACCACATTTTACACTCAATCATTCTCTTCATCCTTCTTGAAGTGTAGGATTATCTTCTATTTCCTAAAAACACAATCATATGAAATCTTTAGCTTGTCCTGTCTCCTCTATCCCTACTGCTCATGTTTATGGTTCATTATCCTTGTACTAAGGAGAAAACATTTCCTAAACATAAATTAATGACAGCTTTACTTCATATCTGATACCCTGCATGTACAATACACTTAATGAACCTATTAATAGACATGGTTTCTGCAATCATTCAGCTTGTTCTCGTAACTTATAACACAGTACATATAATAAAATAAAAGATCTTACCTTGCTTTACAAGTATTGAAGGATCAAGTATGATTGTATTTAAACCATAGCTAGAGGCTGACACTACTGCTTGCATTGACCAGGACATGAGCCTTTAATTACACTTACAGTAAATCACTCACCACTATGCTAAAGGAATTAGTTTTTCTAGAAAAAAAAGATTTTTTATTTTTTGCAGATTCAATTAATTGAAAGAAGCAGATAAAAGGCGCATGTGCCTAATGACTTCAATGAAACCTTAAGGGCTTTCTATCTAAAGGAGCACAAAAAGTATCACATCAAACAGAGGTGCAGGTATCTCCTCACAGCCAGCTCGACCTAATTTTAATGACCTGGGTGCAAATATATATTTAGACTCTCTTTTCTTTTCTTGCCTTGGAACAATACATGAACATGCCTAATTTTGCACAGTGTCAGACGGCAAAGACATTTTAATCATAGCCAGTTTCCAGTGGAAATTGCAGTTGATGTCATTTTTGGATTACAATAGATTTAGGAGAAAACGCTGAGACAGACATTTATTTTATTTACTATAAAAAGGGAAAAGGGTCATGGCACTCCTCAAAGCAGAAGTGCTGCTTTCACCCTGAATAAAAGAGCACTTGACCTGTACATGAGACTTAATAAACATCAATAGAACTCAATTAAAGCAACAGTTACTGACCAGCCACTAAATCACCTGTTAAGACTAACCCCTGCCCCAAAAGAGAAGGGGAAAAAAAAGCTTTAGTAAGGCAAACATCTGGTGTATCTAGGGCACTGAAGATAGAATTGTCATATTTATTTTATGTCTTAATGGTCTCTATGATATTTATTTTATGTCTTAATGGTCTCTATGGAACAATATACCAGTGTGCTAATGTCTTCATATTATTCATAGACATTATGACAGTTTATTAAAACACTTGATTTGGAATAAAAAAAATGCAGATTTGTTATATGTTATTTAATTGAGCTAACATGTTCTGCGCAATGGGTGTGTATACTAGGGAGCCCAATGCCTATGCCAGTTTTTACCAATTAGGGCTCCTTGGAACCTGGTCAGGGGGTTCGCCAGGGAAAAGCAGCAGCATCATTTTAGTCTACGCAAAGATGCTTGCAGTACATTGGGGCAAGCAAAGCAGTCAACAAAGTAAAGATAATAGGTGAGGTAAGAAGGGGAGTTCACTGGGAGTGGAAATAATTTTTTCAGAGTTTCCCCTATGGCCATAGGGTTGGTAATCATTGGCATATGTTATAGATCTATCTATAGTTCATGGGCAGTGTGAACTAAGGCTACATTTAGACGAGGATGGGCAACCTCGGAAGTGAAAAACTTCAGTTTTTCACGTCTGAGGTGCACCCGTGCGGGACGCATTATCACGGATCCCTTTATAAACTATGGAGGGATGCGTGAAAACGTGGGAAAATATGACATGTCCTATTTTTCCATGAACCCTTCACACGCTTCGTTGAAACAACGGTCGTGTGAACGGCCCCATTAAAATACATGAGTCCGTGTGACGGCCATTGTTTTAACGTCTGTTACACGGACGAGTTACACGCTTGTCTGAATGAGCCATTACACAGGACTTTCTTTTTCATAACCACCACACTAGACCCTATATTCCCCTACCTCTTTTCCATTTTTAACCTCTCAAACTCGCCTTTCCCTCTATCTGACTGCAGTTAATTTACATTTTCTTCCCTTTTACCTTTAAGTGCCCCCAGTCCAGACACTGGCACACCCTCGTGTGAATCTTAAAGGTCTTAATATTCTACTATTTTCTACTGCTTTCTACCATATCTTCACTTCATGCAGACATCTCTACTGTTTTCTACGTCAACTCTCAACTCAGTTTTCCCTTCTCGCATACAATAGTAGTTGACAATCAATAAGCAGAGAGACAATCCACCAGGGTTGCAGAGGGTTTTTGGAATAAAACTGTAAAGGATCTGCCAGACACAGCTTCTGTGTAGACGCCTGTGGTTAATCAGTCTGCATCTGCTCATAGGTCTGATAGAGTGACTTGATCTGCTACCACTCAGCCAGACGGTCTATTTATACCTTCATTTCCTGCTTGTCTTTGCTTGTGATTCTTTCCTGTTTCCTGGCTCTGCTGCTCCTGCTATTACTATTGACCTTGCTTCATTTTGACCCTGGCTTTACTGACTATGCTCCAGCTCTGCGTTTGGTACCTCGTACACTCCTGGTTTGTCTCGGCTCGTTCACTACTCCTGTTGGTCACGGTATTGCCGTGGGCAACTGCCCCATTTTCTTTGCTTCTGTGTACCCTTGTCTGTTTGTCAGTCGTGCACATATTGAGCATAAGGACCGTCGCCCAGTTGTACGCCGTCGCCTAGGACGCGCCGTGCAAGAAGGCAGGGACTGAGTGGCGGGTAGATTAGGGCTCACCTGTCTGTCTCCCTACCCCGACATTACAAAAACCCACTCCAAGGAAAACTGCAAAATTCAACCGGTTCTTAATTTTAAATACAGTCACTTCTGCTTTACAGGTCTATTTCACTACTTTCATATCTTCTCTGTACCACAACCCCAAACAATTATTTAACACCTTTAACTCCCTACTGCATTCCCTACTCTACCCACCCACATCTCTCATTTCAGTTGAGAACTTTGCCACATATATCAAACACAACATCGGCACCATTAGATACAGCTTTAACCTTTAATCCCCATACCCCCTCTACCGATATGCTCAGTGCTCTTTACTCATAACCTACTTCCACATCACTACTGATGAAAAGCTTTGTGCCTTGTTCTCCAAATCACACCTTACCACTTGTGCATTTGACCCAATCCCATCCCACCTCATCCTTAACCACTTAATGACATGCCACATACATGCAACGGCATGAATCTCGGGGTGCCAATGGTCGTAATGGCATCCTGGTGGCCTAAAAAAGGCCCTCAGGTCTGCCATCTTAGTATTGCAGTATATAAAATGTGCTTTGGGTGCTTAGTTTAACCTGTTCCCGACCACTCACTGTCTTTTACGGAGCTGTAGAAAAGGCTTTTAAGCGCTACAGTAAGTGCTCATTCTCTAAGCATGAGCTGTTACTAACAGCTCTGTACTTACAGAATCCTGCTGAATACAGCTGGGATTGGAGGAAACTCTGACCCCAGGTGTTAAACTCTTTGATCGCCGTGGTCTGGAAATCCGGTGATGCGATCGGAGACTGGGGGAACCCTCTGCAGTGAGCCCTGGGGACCTAGAAATTACCCCATGGTTGTCTGCTCTGTAAGGCCTGATTCACACGAGTGTTGAATACGTCCGTGTGATGGCCATTGAAAAAACATACGTCACACGACCCTATGTAAAGCAATGGGGCCATTCAAACGGCCGTTGCTTCAACGGACAGTGTGAAGGGTCCATTGAAGAATAGAACATGTCCTATTTTGTTCCGTTTTAACGAATCCCTCCATAGACTCAAGTTCCGCATAGTGAATGAATAATACCACCATAATCTTACTGAATAATACCGCCACAACATGACCACATAGTGATTGAATATTACCATCATTATGTTAATGAATAATATGTAATGTCGGGTAGGAGAAATGGAACAAAAAACACGGCGCCACATAGTGCAGGTTACCCAGGTAAAATGTAGTAGAGTAGGTGAAATACTACTAACCTGGTGGAAGATGATAAAAAGCTCTAAATCGTGTGTGTGCTGCTGCCGAGACTTGATGCCAGTAATCCTTCAGGAGACCGCAAATAGTATGCTATAGGTGCAGGAGAAGAGAGAGAGTCTCCGAGGGGCGCTGCTACACTCTGGATGACATACAGACCCGTGAACTGTAATAAGTCACGTATGAGGTAGAAATAAATATCAAAGGTTTATTGTGGCTGATAAAAGGCTACGTGTTTCAATGCCGCACCGGCATCTTCATCAGGCCATATGAAGATGCCGGTGCGGCATTGGAACGCGTAGCCCCTCAGAGACTCTCTCTTTTCTCCTGCACCTATAGCATAATGTCGGGGTAGGGAGAAAGACAGGTGAGCCCTAATCTACCCGCCACTCAGTCCCTGCCTACTTGCACGGCCCGTCCTAGGCGACAGCGACGGTCCCTACGCTCAATAAGTGCACGACAGACAAACACAAGGGTACACAGAAGCTAAGGGAAATGGGGCAGTTGCCCACGGCAACACCGTGAGCAACAAGAGTAGTGAACAAGCCGAGTCAAACCAGGAGTGTACGAGGTACAAAACGCAGAGCCGGAGCGTAGTCAGTAAAGCCAGGGTCAATTTGAAGCAGAGGTCAATAGTAATAGCAGGAACAGCAGAGCCAGGAAACAAGACAGAATCACAGGCAAAGGAAGAGCAGGAAATGAAGGTATAAATACACCGAGGGCGGGAGCTAGCTCTGTCTGGCCAGGCTGTGATAGGTTCTCCCACTCCTCAGCCTACCAGCCTGAGTGGTAGCAGATCGAGTCACTCTATCAGACCTAGGAGCAGATGCAGTCTGATTAAACACGGGCGTCGACACAGAAGCTGTGTCTGGCATATCCTTTACATAATACCTCCACACCATGACCACATATTACCAAAAGAGCAGCTCTTGCTGTGGACACCTTACTGTCACACCTATATGAGTTTGTTGGACATTACATTTAAAAAGCATTAATATGGAGTTGGGACCCCTTTTGTGGCTATAACAACCCCACTCTTCTGGGAAGGCCTTCCACTAAATTTTAGAGTGTGTCTGCAGGAATTTGTGTCCATTCATCCAGAAGAGCATTAGTCAGGCACTAATATTTGATGGGACATTCTGGATCGCAATCAGCATTCCAATTCATCCTAAAGGTATTTGAAGGGGTTGACGTCAGGGCTCTATGCTGGCCACTAGAGTTCGTCAACACCATATTCACCAAATCATGTCTCTATGGAGCTCGCTCTGTGCACAGGGGCACAGTTATGCTGGAAAAGGAAGGGACCTTCTCCAAACTGTTTCCACAAAGTTGGAAGAATACAATTGTCCAAATTGTCTTTGTATGCTATAGCATTAAAATTATCCATCACTGGTAAGAAATTGCCTAGGGACTAGCTTAAACCCTGTGAGACAGCCCCAGACCATTATCCCTATACAACAGTCATTATGCATTCCTGTAGGTAGCGGTCTCCTGGCATCCGCTAAATCCAAATTTATCTATCAGAATGCAAGACGTGAATCATCACTTCTGACAACAGGTTACCACTGCTCCAGATTTCGGCGTGCTTTACACCACTCCAGCCGACACTTGGCATTGTGCATGGTGATCTTAGTCTTGTGTACAGCTGCTTGACCATGAAAACCCATTTTATGAAGCTACAGACACACAGTTCTTATGTAAAGGCAATTTTTAAGGCAGTTTGGTTTGATTTTTACAAGCCACACATTTCAGCACTCGGCAGCCATGCTCTGTAAATTTGTGTGGTCTTCCACCTTGTAGGGAGCTGTTGTTAACCCTAAATTATTCCACTGCACAATAATAGCACTTGCAGTTGACCTAGGCAGATCTAGCAGAGTAAAAGTTTACAAACTGAGTTGTGGCAAAGGTAAAATCCTATGACATTGTCAACTTTGAAGATACTGAGATCTTCAAAATGACCTATACTACTAGCAATATTTGTCTTTGGAGATTGCATGGTGATGTGCTTGATTTAACGCGTTTATATTAAGCTTCTCTAAAATACCTGAATAAGTAGGAGGGGCGTCCACATACTTTTGGCCTTCATTTTTTATATAGATCGTCCAAATAAGGATTAAAATACAAACAAGCCACAGCCTTGACAGAAAACAAAGTTTATGATGGTAAAAAAGACACATTACTTTAGTTTTGATGGTGAAGACATAGCCGTAGTAGATGGCTGTTAAGTTATTAAATACAACAACCAAGAAATAGGACACAGACCAGCACTAAGTAGATCAGGAGTGAATACAGTGGTGTCGATAGCACCGGGCATAAGGCCCAGATTTTTTATTCAGTGCCCGGAATATCCGGGCAACTGCCACATCCTCAGGATGCAGATACGATTGAATACTATGGTGAGATCGAGAGCTGTCAGCTCTCTGCTACACCATTCAATACCATAAGCTACAGGTGATCTAGACCTTCAGTGTATGAGAAGCTGGGACAGTTTTTTTCTTTTTTGGGGGGCACTAAGGTCCACTAATACTGAATGGGGGCCACTAAGGGGTGCTATTACTTAGTAGGGGCTATTTAGGGGTACTATTTATAAGCAGGCGGTAATAGGAGCTATTCAGGGGCATAATTACTGAGTGCTTAGCAGCACTATTACTGGAGAGCCACTAATGGCGGGCAGTATTACTGAGTAGGGGCTATTAAGGTACCATTAATGAGTAGGGGACACAATTATTGTAAGCAGCACTAAGGGCAGTGGCGTGACTATAGGGGTCGCAACGGTCGCAATTGCGACCGGGCCCTGAAGCCAGGGGGACCCGCAGCCGCCTGCACCACATCTATAAAAAGTTACTATTGTAACTGGGGCCTATGTAATAAACTACAGGGGCCCCTGTTACTATAGTAACTGACAGTACTTACCCTACTCGTTCCGGAATGCAGCAGAGGTCCTGACGTCACAACGCTGTGCACAGCGCATGACGTCACAACGCTGTGCGCTGCACACAACATCCCGACACTGGATGGAGTCAGGACCTCCGCTGTGGCCGAAGATGAGGATAAATATTTTTCAGAACCAGCCAGAAACAAAATAGCAGCAGCAGGCTGGCATTACCAGGATGGGAAGGCCCACTGTTTCTGGCCTTTCCCATCCTAATAATATTTGCCTGCGGCCGCCCCAGTACCTGAGATTCACTACAGATGGTCGGGTACTAGATCGTACCTTGCTCTTCCCGGTACCCCTGGTGGCGGTGGGTACCGGGGTAATAATGGGGGTTAGTGTTAGGGTTTTACCGGCTAACATTAAGCCCCGCCTTAGTAATGGACACTGTCAATCAGCCAGCGGCGATTACTAAGGAGGTAGTAATAAAATGTAAAAAAATACAAGAAAGAATATTGAATTGAAATAAAAAAAATACACAACTTTCATTAACAAATTTATTGAGAATAAAAAAAATCCGCTGTCATCGAAGTAGTCCTTGAGTCTGACGTAGTCTAACAACCCAACCTGTAAAAAAATAAACACAGCAAAAAATTTGGTAAGACATAAAAAAGCAAAACAATTATTATTCTTACCTTTCCTGGGTCCAGCTCTGGAGCCGCAATGTCAGCGAGCTGTGCCCTATATCTAATCCAATCATGTGTGATACTGTCTGCTAATCCACTGTATCTAATCCTATCATGTGTGATACTGTCTGCTGCGCAACTGTATCTAATCCTATCATGTGTGATACTGTCTGCTGAGCCGCTGTATCTGATCCTGCCCATAGCTATAGGGTAATAGTGCTATAGATATGATGTCTCCTATATACACATATACCTACATGCACACACATTATTTTTGGGGGACACACATATGTATTGGGGCTATTTCCCATGACATTTTAAGAATGTAGTGACGCCCCTGGGTGCTAGTGCTGCATCGTTGGGTCACTTAGGAGACCCAGGAATGCAGCTGAAAGCTCCAGGCCGTCGGCCATGAGAAGTTTGGGGTGGCCCAAGAAGAACTTTTGCAATGGGACCCATGAGCCTTTAGCTACGTCCTCAACTAAGAGGCTCAGTTACTATGCGGAGAGAACTAAGTTGTCAGCAAAACTGTGTGTGTGGGGGGGCACTATTACTGTGTGTGGGGGCACTAATAGTATGGGGGGACTAAACGGGGTAGGCACTATTACTATGTGGAGGGTTCAGAGGGGGCATCATTGCTTTGTCGGGGGCACTAAGGGTGCACTATTACTGTTTGGGGTACTAAGGAGGGCACTCTCAGTGTGTGGGGATGTGCTGGAAAAGTGAAGATCCATATATGTCTGTGTGTCAAATTCTGCAGAGATAAGTGGAGGCTGGAAGAAGTCGTCATGGCAGTTTTGGCCAGTTCAGGAGGAAAAGGGTAAGTGAACTACTCCAATCTGAGAAGACGTCATCTGTGAGTCACTAGATTTAACTTCACTTTATTATTCCAGTCAAAGGCTGCGAGGGCATGCAGCAGGCATGCTGAAAGTTGCTGACCCCTGGTATAGGCAATGTATGGTGGTATTAGTTATATTGGTCTGTGGGGTAGATATATGTGGTTATATATGGTATGGAGGAATTATTTGATCATTGTATAGTAATATTATTTGGTAACTGTTTGACTTTATTTTCCAGTCACTATGTAGTGATACATTTTTTCATAATATAGTTGTGTTATTCAGTAATATTATTGTGGTATTTTTTAACAAATATGTAGTTCTGGTGTGGAGGTATTATTTGTCCCTTATATAGTGGTATTATTGTATTATTCTATAATATATACATTAGTGTCTATGACGGAGCACATTACTTGGGTTAAGACTGATTTACTTATACAAGTTCCCGACACCACAGCACTGATTTTCATTATAAAGTAATACCCAGGGACAGTGTACTGCTGAGGTGGTCTATCTAAGCCTAGTATGTGTTCTAAAAGTTGTTTCATAGCTATGCTCTTTTTATATATATATATATATATATATATATATATATTTTTTATTTTTTATTTTTTTTGTATTTTTTTTTTGGGGGGGGGGGAGGGTAGCACAAAACCTGTCTTGGAGCTCATGCCCCTGATTGTTTTAGACCCTAGCAACGCCCCTGGGTGAATGACCTGCAAAAGATATTTAAGCGTATTGAGTTCTCTGTGAAAACAAAGATCAGAATTGAACAACCTCATGGGAATTACCTGAGAGTGCAGAGGGTGGACTTCAGAATAATTTTCCCCAAAGTGCCCAAGGTATCCTGGTGCAACACTTTTTTTCTAATGTCACTTGGTCCTTCGTGGCGTAACTTGTGGAATTCCTTTCAGTAAGTGCTAGAACATTTTTTAATACAAATTACAAATTACAAATTTTAGGGATATATGGGATACATATATATATGTATATATATATATATATATATATATATATATATATATATATATATAAAGCATTGATTGGTTGCCTCATGAACAGGATAGCTACACACTTTCACCATATATTTTTATAAATGTATGCTTTTCAGTATTATTTCTGTTCTTTGCTAGGCCAAACCAGAAGAACTACTAAAACAGAAATATGGAAATGTACAAAATGTATATTGACTTGATGCTAATCGCTTATCACTAACCATGAAATATCATGTGACATTACTTAAAATTTTATGATTGAACAGAACCCTCAGGGTCTAAATGTTAAACATCTGCTTTCTGCCAATGAGTTTTAAACTATTTATATTTGACATCTGTTATCTATAGAGAATGAAAATCAGATGGCCTAACAAGGTTGATTACATTTTAAGGTGTTGAATATTGTAAAATCAATTGCAAATAGATCATATTCCTGTTTACTTTATTAAGCTTTGATTTAGTTCAATCCTTACTGTTGTACGATAGATGAAAATAACTGCAAGCGAGAAGTAAACACACTCATAAAACAATCCAAATAGAATGGGCTGAATTTAAAAAAAAATAATTAATACCTATAGCAAGTATTTTAGTGCAGGTGAACTCACTTACTGCTAATAGACCTACTCTACTTCCTGTTTTAGGGGTACAAGTAGAGACTGTTATCAGATTTAAAAGAAAGGTGTTATTTTTTTTAAATTATTTTATGTGTTTTTATTTAATACAATTTTATATGTACTTTATTTATTTTTCACATAAAATGTTTTTTTTTTATTACCACTTTTTTAATTCACTGGGGGCTGCCATGTTTTATTTCATCTGTGTATGTGTCTCTTAACGACACATACACAGATGGAATATGGCAGCTACAGGGCATAGGACATAATGAACGACACCCGTTCGTTCCATCCTATGCTTGTGCCATCTCGCACTGTACTGCCCATGCGCAGTTCAGAGCAACCCAGCATTGAAGCTGGTTCGTATGGGGAAAGCAGGAGACATTTTGGAGATCGACTGCAGGTAAGAGGTATGTGTGTGCGTGCGCAGGGCCGCCATCAGGGGGGTATTAGGGGTACTACTGTAGGGGGCCCGGCCAAACTTAATTGAAAGGGGGGCCCGGCAACTGCCGCGACTTGCCTTTGGTAGAAAAAAACAGGCCCCTGCAATGGGGCCTGTTCTTTTCACCAAAGCAATGTCGTGAGCTGCGGGCCCCCCTCTCGTCAAACACCGGCGTGAGCTGCGGGCCCCCCTCTCTAACGCCGCCGCGAAACATCGCGCTCGTTACCGCAAATGCGCGCTCACGCGCGAACGACCGGACACGCCGGAAAGCAACCCGCTCGTGCCCGCCGCCGAGAGGGATGCGGTGCGCACGCACCAAAAGTACAGCGACCAATCAACTGGGAAGAACAGCCAGGACAGCGGCGCACAGTCTAATTACCTGCTGGCACGCCACCGACTCCGCCTCGGCCTCCTCGTCCAGCGCCTCCTCGTCCGACTCCGCCTCCTCGTCCGACTCCGCCTCCTCCTCCTTCTCCAGAGCGTAGCTGCGTAAGGAGAGGGGGAGGAGTCCAGTTCTTGCGCGGCGGCAGGAGTTCTTCGATCCCCGCCATTGCCTGGAGGTGAAGGACGACATCTGGACCGAAGACATCGCCTGACGAACACTGGAGTGGGAGCAGCTCTTCTGACACAGTGAGTAAAATGTCTCAAAGTGCTGTTTATGTATGGCCCTGTTCACACAGAGTATTTTGCAGGCCGAAAAAATCTGCCTCAAAATTCCTTAAAGAATTTTGAGGCAGATTTTGACCTGCCCACACTATCTTGCCGCGTTTTTTGCTGCGTTTTTTGCCTGCGGCGATTGAGGACAGCAGACAAAAAACGCAGGGAAAAATGCATTTTCTGCCTCCCATTGATTTCGATGGGAGGTCAGAGGCGGAACCGCGGCAAGAAAGGACGTGCTGCTTTTTCTTTTTTCCGCGACTGGCTCCCATTGATTTCAGATTAAATCAATGGGAGGCGGTTTTGGAAGTTGTTTGGTGCTGATTCTGACGCAGTGTCCGAGTCAATATCAAGGCCCAAAAACTCTGTGAACTGGGCCTTATTGTTAGGGCTTATTCAGACGAACGTGTAATACATCCGTGCAACGTGTGTGATTTTCACGCGCCTTGCACGGACCTGTGTTACTCTATGGGGCCGTTCAGACTGTCAGTGATTTTCACGCAGCGTGTGTCCGTGTGTCCGCTGCGTAAAACTCACGACATGTCCGATATTTGTGCATTGTTCGCGCATCACGCACCCATTGAAGTCAATGGGTGCGTGAAAATCACGGCCAGCACTTCCGCAGCCGTATAAACTATGAATGAAAACAGAAAAGCACCACGTGCTACAAACATACAAACAGAGTGTCATAATGATGGCGGCTGCGCGAAAATCACGCAGCCACGCATCATACGCTGCTGACACACGGAGCTGTTATGGACCTTTTGCATGCGCAAAACGCCACGTTTTTGCGCACGCAAAAAGCACACGCTCGTGTGAATCCGGCCTTAGGGTAGGAACACACTAGGCATGAACACTGCGGATTTTATGCAACACATTTTATTGTGGATAATCCGCAGCGTATCACAGTCGCAGCGGAGTGGATGAGGTTTAAACAAATCTCATCCGCACGCTGCAAAAATAATGGACCTGCAGTGTGGCTTTTTAAGCCGCAGCGTGTCAATTTATTCTGTGGAATCGCTGCTCCTCTGTTGCGGAAATGCTGCGGTTCTGCCGCAAAAATCACAAAAGAGAAAAAAAAAAGGTACTTTTTTACATTTATAAAAAAGTTTAGACTTGCCCCGGCCGTAGTCCTGGTGACGCGATCCTCTATTCTTAGCGCAGCCCGGCCTCCTGTCATGACGTTTCATCCCATGTGACTGCTGCAGCGGTCACATGGTTTACAGCGTCATCCCAGGAGGCGGGGCTACGTTCAGAAGAGAGAGATGCGTCGCCAGGACTACGGCCGGGGCAAGTCTAAACTTTTGTTTCCCTGCAGGATTCCCGCAGCGGACACGCCTCACGAAACCTGCGCCACTATTTGGTGCGGTTTTGCTGGCAGAATTCCCTGCGGCTACCGGGGTGGATAAGCTGTGTAGTTTTACTCAGCATATCCGCCTAGTGTGTTCCTACCCTTATGATGTCGCTCCTGGAGCTGCTGACGGTCTCTAAATAGGCAGTTGGTCCAGTAGAATTTGAAATTATTTTTTTTTGTGAACCAGCTTAAAAAAAATACAAAACTTTTGTGTTAGGGCCTGTTCACATCACCGTTCGCTTCCGCTCCGGGGTTCCGTCTGAGGTTTCTGTCGGGTGAACCCCGCAACGGAAAGTGAAAGTGACAGCACAGCTTCCGTTTCAGTCACCATTGATCTCAATGGTGACGGAAACATCGCTAATGGTTTCCGTTCGTCACCATTCCGGCAGGTTTTCGGACGGAATCAATAGCGGAGTCGACTGCGCTAATGCTGACGGAAACGGAAGCTGTGCTATCACTTTCATTTTCCGTTGCGGGGTTCACCCGACGGAAACCTCAGACGGAACCCCGGAGCGGAAGCGAACGGTCATGTGAACAGGCCCTAACACAAAAGTTTTGTATTTTTTTAAGCTGGTTCACAAAAAGAAATAATTCTAAATTCTACTGGACCAATTTCCTATTTAGAGACCGGCAGCAGCTCCAGGAGCGACATCATAAGGGTAGGAACACACTAGGCGGATATGCTGAGTAAAACTACACAGCTTATCCTCCCCGGTAGCCGCAGGGAATTCCGACAGCAAAACCGCACCAAATAGTGGCTCAGGTTTCGTGAGGCGTGTCCGCTGCGGGAATCCTGCAGGGAAAAAAAAGTTTAGACTTACCCCGGCCGTAGTCCTGGTGACGCATCTCTCTCTTCTGAACGTAGCCCCGCCTCCTGGGATGATGCTGTAGACCATGTGACCGCTGCAGCAGTCACATGGTATGAAACGTCATGACAGGAGGCCGGGCTGCACTAAGAATAGAGGATCGCGTCACCAGGACTACGGCCGGGGCAAGTCTAAACTTTTTTATAAATTTAAAAAAGTACCTTTTTTTTTTTTTTTTCTCATGTGTGATTTTTGCGGCAGAACCGCAGCATTTCCGCAACAGAGGAGCAGCGATTCCACAGAATAAATTGACACGCTGCGGCTTAAAAAGCCAAAAGCCACACTGCAGGTCCATTTTTTTTGCAGCGTGTGAATGAGATTTGTTTAAATCTCATCCACTCTGCTGCGACTGTGATACGCTGCGGATTATCCACAATAAAATGTGTTGCATAAAATCCGCAGTGTTCATGCCTAGTGTGTTCCTACCCTAAGGCCGGATTTACACGAGCGTGTGAATTTTGCGTGCGCAAAAATGTGGCGTTTTGCGCATGCAAAAGGTCCATAACAGCTCCGTGTGTCAGCAGCGTATGATGCGTGGCTGCGTGATTTTCGCGCAGCCGCCATCATTATGACACTCTGTTTGTATGTTTGTAGCACGTGGTGCTTTTCTGTTTTCATTCATAGTTTATACGGCTGCGGAAGTGCTGGGCGTGATTTTCACGCACCCATTGACTTCAATGGGTGCGTGATGCGCGAACAATGCACAAATATCGGACATGTCGTGAGTTTTATGCAGCGGACACACGGACATACGCTACGTGAAAATCACTGACAGTCTGAACGGCCCCATAGAGTAACATAGGTCCGTGCGAGGCGCGTGAAAATCACACACGTTGCACGGACGTATTACACGTTCGTCTGAATAAGCCCTAACAATAAGGCCCAGTTCACAAAGTTTTTGGGCCTTGATATTGACTCGGACACTGCGTCAGAATCAGCACCAAACAACTTCCAAAACCGCCTCCCATTGATGTAATCTGAAATCAATGGGAGCCAGTCGCGGAAAAAAGAAAAAGCAGCACGTCCTTTCTTGCCGCGGTTCCGCCTCTGACCTGCCATCGAAATCAATGGGAGGCAGAAAATGCATTTTTCCCTGCGTTTTTTGTCTGCTGTCCTCAATCGCCGCGGGCAAAAAACGCGGCAAGATAGTGTGGGCAGGTCAAAATCTGCCTCAAAATTCGGTGCGCGGTTCCAGGCGGTCGCGGGTGCGCATGCGCGGGAGTTTGCGGGTGCGCGCGATCGGTCGCACTGGCGGCAGGGTTTGACGGCCCCCATGACGACCCCCATGCCACCCAGGGCCGCCATCAGGGGGGGTATTATGGGTACTGATGTGAAAGGCCCGGCCAAACCTAATTGAAAGGGGGGCCCGCAGCTCACGACATTCTTTTGGTGAAAAAAACAAGCCCCATTGCAGGGGCCTGTTTTTTTTTCTACCAAAGGCAAGTCGCGGCAGTTGCCGGGCCCCCCTTTCAATTAGGTTTGGCCGGGCCTCTCACATCAGTACCCATAATACCCCCCCTGATGGCGGCCCTGGGTACCATGATATAGTGCTGGACGGAGTACCGTTAACAGGCGGTGCCACGGTAGGGGGGCCCAGAAAATTTAGCTGTAGGGGGCCCTGAAATTCCTGATGGCGGCCCTGTGCGTGCGCGCGGGGGTGTTTGTGTGTGTGCAGCGCGGTTGCATATTTGGGGGGGGGTTTGTGTATGTATTGGGGGGGGCGCTCGCCTATGCAGCGGTGCTCGCTGCTTCTAGCCGGAGGCCCTTCCCACCCTGGTAATGCTAGGCTGCGGCTGTTTTATTGTATCTAGCTGGTTATGAAAATGGGTGGGGGCCCCACATATTTTTTTTTTGTTTTGTGTTTTTTATAAATTGACAAAACCCTACGTGGCGTCCCCCCCATTTTTCATAATCAGCCAGATCCAATAATGCATCTGCAGCCTAGCATTACCAGCCCTTCCCAGCCTATTAATACCAGCCTGCGGATGCTACTACAGATCGTCCGGTACTGGATCCTACTCAGCTCTTCCCGATACCCCTGGTGGCGGTGGATATCAGGGTAATAATGAGGGGTTAGTTGCAGCCATTTTACTGGCTAACAATAAGTTAATGGTAAGCTAATGGTAATAAAGTATTAACAAACAGAGATATAACTCCCTGTTCACACTGAGCTTGCTGGCGCTGATTTTGATGCGGAAATCACGTTGGAATCAGCACCATAATACCACCGGAATCTCCCCGCATTGATCTCAAGAAGTTTTTTTCCCGGGTGGCACTTGACAGCTTGGTCAACTTAACGCGGGTCGCACGGACCTATACAAGTCTATGGGGGCATGCAGACAGTCCGTGAGTTTTGCTCAGCGTGAGTGCGCTGAAAAAAACTCACGACATGTTCTAAATTTCTACGTTTTTCGCGCATCACGCACCCATTGAAGTCAATGAGTGCGTGAAAATCACAAGGGTCGCACGGAAGCACTTCCGTGCGAACTGCGTGGTTCGCGCAAGAGCTGTCAAACTCTGAATGTAAACAGAAAAACACCACGTGCTTTTCTGTTTACAAACATCCAAACGGAGTGTCAGAATTTAGAGATGAGCGAACAGAACTTCACCGGGTTCGGCCAAACTCGTTTTGACCGAACCCGGCAAAAAATTTTCCGGTGCGCGACGTCAGGAGACAGTCACTGTCCAGGGTGCTGAAAGAGTTAAACTGGTTCAGCACCCTGGACAGTGACTTCCGATCACAATATACATGAACCTGTAAAAAAAAAAAGAAGTTCTGACTTACCGATAACTCCCGGCTTCTTCCTCCAGTCTGACCTCCCGGGATGACAATTCAGTCCAAGTGACAGCTGCAGCCAATCACAGGCCAAGCACAGGCTGCAGCCAATCACAGGCTGCAGCGGTCACATGGACTGCCGCGTCATCCAGGGAGGTGGGGCCGGATGTCAAGAGAGGGACGCGTCACCAAGGCAACGGCCGGGAGACCGGACTGGAGGAAGCAGGAAGTTCTTGGTAAGTATGAACGTCTTTTTTTTATTCACAGGTTGCTGTATATTGTGATCGGAATTCACTGTCGAGGGTGCTGAAAGAGTTACTGCTGATCAGTTAACTCTTTCAGCACCCTGGACAGTGACTGACGTCGACTAGCCTCATCTCTATGATGGCGGCTGCGCGAAAATCACGCAGCCGCGCATGATACACTGATGACACACGGAGCTGTCAAGTGCCTTTTGCGCACGCAAAACGCTGCGTTTTTTTGCGTGCGCAGAATGCACACGCTCGTTTAAATGAGGCCTAAGGGTGTATTCACACGTGCAGTTTCGCTGCATCTTTCCCGCATGGCCCGAAAACCACATCGAATAGTGCATGCGCTTTTACCATAATTTTTTTGATGCGGTTCTTGGCTGCGCTGCGAAAATGCGTCAAAACCGCACTGTTTGAATACAGCCTAAGAAAATATTTTTCTATTCAAATAAAAACTCCCCCGCACAACCCTCATTAACCATTTTTTTAAAAATAAAGACGTAGATCATTGAACTAGTCCAACGTATCTATGACGTAGTCCAAACGGTCGAGTAGAACCTGCAAAATTAAAAAATAAAGTTAGTAATATTAAAAATAAAAATCTCACCTACGGGGACTTCTGCCTTCTCCCTGCACCGCAATAGAAACTACAGGCCAATGAAAAATAAATCCCTTAGGGCATGTTCACACGCCGCTCAATAAAAAAGACCGACGTGTAGATGTGTAAAATACTTTAGCGTTTCTTGTGAAGTGCCTTTTAATCCCTTCCCGACATTTGACGTATCCATACGTCATAGCCGGGTAGGGGAAGTATGGAACGGGTTCACGGAGTGAACCCACTTCACACAATGCGGGAGTCGGCTGTATGTTACAGCCGAGACTTCACAGTAGCGAGCTTGTTTAACCCGTTAAATGCCGCGATCAATAGCCTTTTAATCCCTTCCCGACATTTGACGTATCCATATGTCATAGCCGGGTAGGGGAAGTATGGAACGGGCTCACGGAGTGAACCCGCTTCATACGATGCGGGAGTCACTTCACAGTAGCGAGCTTGTTTAACCCGTTAAATACCGGGGTCAATAGCGCCTGTGGCATTTAAATCGTTATAAAGAGGGGGGCGACCCATTTTACCATCTAATCGTGCCCCCCGCAATCGCGCTCAATGCAATCACAGGGTGGCGATGGTTGCTATCGGAGCCTGGGGCCTAATGAAGATCCCAGGTCTGCCATATTTGTGCTCCTATTAAGCCCTGCCACCGGCAGATGTGCTGCAAGATGTGCTGCCGACAACGATAATATCTTAGATTGCGTAAAGGATAAAATCAGCCAAGGATCGAGCGTTTGCTCGTTCATCAGATGATCATTGCCCTGGACAGGGCAATTATCGGGAACGAGCGTTTTGTGAACGCTCGTTTGCCGATAATTGGCTGGTGTAAAAGTGCCCTAAATCAAATGACTTGAAAAAAAAGACACAAACATTTTACTGTAATGAACAGGTACAGTAGATAAATGCCTATAGGCGGTCCTAGGGGAAGGGCACTTAGTTGAGGAAAATGTACATATAAATATGTACTCATATGTACATTATGTTTATTACTATGTCCTGGTTTCAACTGTATCTGTATCCTCAGGTTGCAGATACAGTTGAATCCAATGCAGTTGAATCCAATGCTGAAGCAGGGAACGGTCAGCTCCCTGCTTCAGCATACAACTATGGAGTCCCGGGCCACAACAGCGCAAGCTCTCTGGCCAGGTACTCCTGTCTTAGAAAAGCCACTTGATGTCACTGTCACTTGGAAAGCTCTTGACGGCTCTGACCGGGGATTCTGACTTCTTAAAGCCCCTAACATCACTGTCCATATATGGACAGTGACGTCAGGGGCTCCTTCTCCTTCCCCAGCCAGAGCATTGCAGTCAGGAATTATACTGTATGGGGGCATATGTGTGGGCATTATACTGTATGGGGGCATCTGTGTTGGCTTTATACTGTATGGGTGCATCTATGAGGGCATTATACTGTGCGGGGTCAGCTATTTTGCATTATACTGTGTTGGAGGCACTATGGGGTATTAATTATACTGTGTGGGGGGCAGCTATAGTGGAATTGTACTCAGTGGGGGTTCTCTGGGGGCATTGTACTGTGGGGAGGCACTAGGGAAGCATGATACTGTGGGGGCTGAATCGGGTGTGTATGGGTGGGTATTGGGTGGGGTTAGAGGCGTGGTTTAAAAGGAAAACAAATAGCCGTGCCTCATCGGTTGTCCCTCTTTGCAATACTTTAAAGTTGGGAGGTATAGGTACAAGGCTGTTGAGGGTGCACAATGTTGTCAGAAGTGCACCACAATGATTATTTTGTAAAAGTAAACAAATATTTTAAAGCCACAAATAAAATGTAATTTTGGTACAGATAATGATCAGATAACGATAAGGTGAACATCACTTAAAGGAGCCAAATAGCCTTTTAACTTCAGCGTGGCAAAACACATCGAGGACTTCTTATAACAGAAGTTATTTGGATATTTCCCTTCCATCACCTATCCAAAAAAGAAGGGCATTAATCTTCATTAACAAAATTGGAAATAGAATAGCATATTGATCAATATTCTACCTGTATGCCTTTAGAACCAATGGTGTATAGCTCAAATGACAGCTGTTTTGTTGTTTTTTTTTTTGCTATTAGCTATTATGTCAGCAGGGCAGACTTTTAAACATTTATTAATAAAAACCCAAATATGACCTTTATATTTTCATCAATGTAAAGTTCTCCAGGAATATTGTCCAGTCGGTTATGGCACTTCATGGCAGTCTGCAGTTATGGGGAAACTGGTGTGCTGGCTGAGTGGTACGCTGGTAGGGTAGTCTAATAAAGCAGTGTATTGTGTGCTGGATTTCCCAAAATAGCGTACAATTTTTGGGGATTACAGGCAATGCTACTTTCAAAGAAAAGAAGCCATGGGGAACATTTCGCAAATCAGTGTCACCCCATGCTTTTAATTTGATCGGGAAAGTGTCAGGGGAAAGTTGTCTTCCTATTTATTTGCAGAACGCTATTTTTGCAAAACAATTAATGCCAGATAACTGGTGTAATTGCATTAAAGGAACACTAGGCCTAGAAATGAATGATATGAGTAAACAGAAGATAAACATGCTCACACAAGTTGGCAGAATCTTCTGCCTGTTCCTCAAATAAACAGTCTTGCAGAGATCCTGAAAAGAACACAGGGTTAATTTCCTGCTCATCTGTTCCTTTTTCGGCTTGTAAATAACTAAAAGTGCATGAAGGTTAGCTGAGGGGCCACGGCTTTTGCCCTACTGCAGACAGGGCAAAGAGGGGAGGCTCCAGCTGCAGCCAGTTGTCTAACAGCCAGACACATAATTGCGAGGAGAAGAGGAAATGTCTGATCCCCTTGGACACATATATAATTTTATTTATATATTTCTCAGAATTAATTGCAGTATAATTAAAAATAGAATAAAAAAAGAAGAGATTACGGAGGAAATTGCAGGAATTTGTTTTTATTATTCTGTGCATTTTGGAGGTTTAGTGTTCCCTTAATACATGCCCCTTATGTCTTTGAATTTCTTTAATTTCCATCTTATTAAAGAATAATAATAATAATAATAATAAATCCTGTGCTTCTACTAATAATTTTATTTATCAATTAAGCATAAATTCTTCACCATACAGGCTTGTTCCAAAAGCAGTGATAGTTGCCTAGATGCTATGCTAGAACAGGATTGGCTAGCTTTCTGTCTTTATGGACCCACAGTAAAAGGCTAGCTGCCATTGAGGAACCTCAACCAGTGAAGCATAGACACATCTAAATCCATCTTTTGAATATATACCTTAGCTTTGAGCAGATGTGTAAGGTTGCTATAGTTGCATCTTTGTCAAGGTAAGAGAGCAATATCTGATGCGGTGACTTCATGTCACGTTTGTTATATTAGGAAGCACATAATACAAAAGCACCTACACTGTAAGATAATAACATATTCTAATGTTTTGGTTATCAATAATAAACAAGCATTTAATTTGTTGTATTAAAATGATGGGTTGAAGAATACTAGACACCCACATTTATATATTATGTGGCTATTCTCATCTTGCTATAAAACAACACAACCACCAATGTTGAAAGCCGCTATAGCAGTCCAGTAAGTCCTATGATTTGCTTATCTTACAAGTCATTAGTTCAATCCGTAATCCATTTTCTCAACTCTTCCATGAATACATGTGATATAAACAAAACTGCTGCTTCTTTGAAATAGAGAAGTGTATGCTTCAATGGATCAGAAGGGAGGATTTTAATCACTGGGACTGGAGTGTGCCAAGTAAGTAATAACTTCATTAGTAAGTATATGTTTGCACAGTAATAGACAGAAAATAAGTGTAATCTAGGCATTGTATAAAACTAATATGCAGTTAGAAATCCGTAAATCTGTCCACATAGCTATGCTATTATTAAAATAAGAATTATCTAGTGATTTTGAAAATAGGAGAGTTTGATGTGAAAGATAGGTCATGTTCTTTTTTTTGGAAAGAATCATCTAGTGCAAGCAATTAGATATACAGTTCTGAGTGGCACACCTTTATCTTAATCTCTGCCAATCACTAGAAGGTTGAAGCAGTTGGCTATTTTAAAACCCGTGAGAGACTAAATAAATGCTTTAAGGCAACATTTTCAATTATTTTTGCTTCCTTCCCCGAGGAAACTCATAAAACGCTAAGGCTGGGGGAGGGTCTCTGCAAAATCTAAAAGAAGTTGGTGACAGGGAAAAAAATGTCTTCAACAACTAATATCCGAAGAAGCAGATAATTTCTTAAGTATATCTGTACTGTTTTTTTCTAAGTATCATTTTTAATATCTACAGTAGCTCATCACTATCTATATTGCAATGTTTCCTCCAACAATAAAAAGATGATTTTTAATATATTCATGCACTTTTATCTTGAAAGGTTGGATAAAGCACCAGTATATAAAATAAGATTATTCTCAACAGACACTAGGACAGTGTGTCATAAATAGTGTTGCAAAATTGCCCACAGTATTTGTCAGTCTTCAGGATTTTCTGCATGTTCATTAAACAAACAATCTTGTAGAAAACTAGCAGAGAACACAGGGGTTAGTTTCCTCCTGATTACTTCCATTTTTGGCTAATAGATAGCTGAGGGGGTGGAGCTTATTCAGGGTGGCAAGACTTAACACTCTTTGTCACCTATTGCAAACAGCAGTGCGGGTGTTGTTTTGCTGTAGCCAGTTATCTTACAGCCAGATGTTGAGAAAAAGTAGGACATGGCTGACCCCCTGGGACACACATAGAAGAATTATATATCTATTTTAGTTTTGATTACAATATAAGAAAAATTAGACTCAGCAGGAGTGGAGGAGATGCTGGGATGGATTTATTTTTATTTTTGCTATGTGTTTTACTGGTCCTTTAAGTGGTTTTCCAGTTTTATTTAAATTATTAATATATATTTTAAAGAGCGAGTAACTTCCAGGGTACTGTACGTATGATATATAGAGGGGTTTAAATACAAAACATGAACAAATATTAAAAACAAGTACAATAAACATGTGCTTATTGTGTGACAGACTGGTACAGATAGAGAAAGGGCCGTGCCCACGAGGGCTTAAAGTCTATATATAAAGCTTATTTATTGGATAATATGATTGTTATAAATCTGTTTTCTTACTCTTTTTCACTTTTTCAACATGGTGAAGATATCTACATTCAGGTCCAGGTTCCACAGCAATTTTTAATGCTGTGATAATCGCACTTTGTGTTTAACCCCTTAGTGTCTAAGCCTGTTTTGGCCTTCAGGACCAGCCCCATTTTTGCAAATCTGACATGAGTTTAGTGGTGGGCTCAGGCCAGAGGAAGATACCAACCCGATATTAAAACCATTATTAATTCAATTATTTGTTTACTATTTAAGTTACTTTAACCCCTTAGTGTGTAAGCCTTTTTTGGCCTTCAGGACAAAGCCGATTTTTGCAAATCTGTGTGTTACTTTATGTGGTAATAACTCCAGAATGCTTTTGCCTATCCAAGCGATTCTGAGACTGTTTTCTCGTGACATGTTGTACTTTATGATACTGAAAAAATTTCGTCCTTAAATTCAATATTTATTTGTAAGAAAAGCCAAGATTTAGAGAAAATTAGCAAAAATTTGCATTTTTCTAAATTTAAATGTATTTACTTGTAAAACAGATAGTAATACCACACAAAATACTTACTAGTTTATATTTCCCATATGTCTACTTTATGTTTGCGTCATTTTTTGAACATTCTTTTATTTTTCTAGGACGTTACAAGGCTTAGAACTTTAGAAGCAATTTCTCATATTTTCAAGAAAATTTCAAAAGGCTATTTTTTCAGGGACCAGTTCAGATCTGAAGTGGCTTTGAGGGCCTTATATATTAGAAAGTCCCCAGAAGTCACCCCATTTTGAAAACTGCACCCATCAAAGTATTCAAAACAGCATTCAGAAAGTGTTTTAACCCTTTAGGCGTTTCACAGGAATTAAAGCAAAGTAGAGGTGAAATTTACAAATTTCATTTTTTTTATTTGAAAATTCATTTGTAATAAATGTTTTCTGTACCACAGAAGGTTTTACCCAAGAAATGCAACTCAATATTTATTGCCCAGATTCTGCAGTTTTTAGAAATATCCCACATATGGCTCTAGTGTGATAATGGACTGAAACACAGGCCTCAAAAATAAAGGAGCACCTAGTGGATTTTGGGGCCTCCTTTTTTTATAATATATTTTAGGAACCATGTCAGGTTTGAATAGGTCTTTTGGAAACTATACCCCTCAAGGAATTTATCTATGGGTATAGTTAGCATTTTTAACCCACGGTTTTTTTGCTAAATTTATTTGAATTAGTATGTAAAGATGAAAATCTACTTTTTTTGTAAAAAAACTTAGACATTTTTAATTTTTACAAGGAATAAAGCAGAAAAAACACCCCAACATATGTAAAGCAATTTCTTACGATTATAGCAATACCCCATATGTGGTAATAAACTGCTGTTTGGACCCACAGCAGGCCTCAGAAGAGAAGGAGCACCATTTGGATTTCTGATTTTGATGGAATGGTTTTCAGTGCCGTGTCGCATTTGCAATGCACTGGAGGGATGAAAACCGTGGAAACCCCCCAATAGTGACCCCATTTTGGAAGCTACACCCCTCAAGGAATTTTTCTAGGGGGAAAGTTTGCATTTTGACCCCACAGTTGTTTTGCTGAATTCATTGGAATTAGTCTGTAAAGGTAAAATTTTTACGAGAAAAAGCACCCCAACATTTGTAAAACAATTTCTCCTGATTACGTAACTACCCCATATGTGGTAATAAACTGCTGTTTGGACCCACACCTGGGCTTAGAAGGGAAGGAGCGCTATTTGGCTTTTGGAGCTCAAATTTAGCTGGAATAGTTTTTGCGTGTCATGTCGAATTTGCAAAGCCCCTGAGAGACCGAAACAGTGGAAGCCCCCCAAAAGCAACCCCATTTGGGAAACTACACCACTTAAGGAATCTATCTAGGGGTATGGTGAGCATTTAGGCCCCACACGTCTTTTGCAGAATTTATTAGGGCGCGAAAATTAATATCAACATTATTTCCACAAAAATGTTGAATTTTTTCAATTTCACAAAGGATAAAGGAGAAAATGCAACCCAACATTTGTAAAGCAATTTCTCCCGAGTACGGCAACACCCCACATGTGGTCATAAATGCTTTTTCATTAGAAAGTAATTAACCCTTTACGAACTGATTCATGTTTTGCTTTTTGCTTTTTCGTTTTTCCTCCCCGCTTTCCGAGAGCCACAACTTTTTTATTTTTCCGTCAATAGAGTGGTGTGAGGGCATATTTTTTGCGGGACGAGCTGTAGTTATTTGTACCATTTTTTAGTACATAAGACTTTTTGAGCACTTTTTATTACATTTTTTTGGTAGAGCCAGGGTGACCCAAAAACTGCGATTCTGCCGTTTAAAATTCTTTATTTTTCACGGCGTTCACCGTGTGAGTTAAATAATGGTATATTGTAATAGCTTGGACTTTTACGGACGCAGCGATACCAATTTTGTGTATTTTTTGGAATGGGCTACAAAACCATAAGTAAGACGCTGGGTGAGAAGGAGACAACTGTTGGTGCAATAGTAAGAAAATGGAAGACATACAAAATGACTGTCAATCGACATCGATCTGGGGCTCCATGCAAAATCTCACCTCGTGGGGTATCCTTGATCCTGAGGAAGGTGAGAGCTCAGCCGAAAACTACACGGGGGGAACTTGTTAATGATCTCAAGGCAGCTGGGACCACAGTCACCAAGAAAACCATTGGTAACACATTACGCCGTAATGGATTAAATTCCTGCAGTGCCCGCAAGGTCCCACTGCTCAAGAAGGCACATGTACAGGCCCGTCTGAAGTTTGCAAATGAACATCTGGATGATTCTGAGAGTGATTGGGAGAAGGTGCTGTGGTCAGATGAGACTAAAATTGAGCTCTTTGACATTAACTCAACTCGCCGTGTTTGGAGGAAGAGAAATGCTGCCTATGACCCAAAGAACACCGTCCCCACTGTCAAGCATGGAGGTGAAACATTATGTTTTGGGGGTGTTTCTCTGCTAAGGGCACAGGACTACTTCACTGCATCAATGGGAGAATGGATGGAGTCATATACCGTCAAATCCTGAGTGACAACCTCCTTCCCTCCACCAGGACATTAAAAATGGCTCGTGGCTGGGTCTTCCAGCATGACAATGACCCGAAACATACAGCCAAGGCAACAAAGGAGTGGCTCAAAAAGAAGCACATTAAGGTCATGGAGTGGCCTAGCCAGTCTCCAGACCTTAATCCCATCGAAAACTTATGAAGGGAGCTGAAGATCCGAGTTGCCAAGCGACAGCCTCGAAATCTTAATGATTTACAGATGATCTGCAAAGAGGAGTGGGCCAAAATTCCATCTAACATGTGTGCAAACCTCATCATCAACTACAAAAAACGTCTGACTGCTGTGCTTGCCAACAAGGGTTTTGCCACCAAGTATTAAGCCTTGTTTGCCAAAGGGATCAAATACTTATTTCTCTGTGGACAATGCAAATAAATATATATAATTTTGACAATGTGATTTTCTGTTTTTTTTTTTAAATATAATCTATCTCTCACTGGTAAAATTAACCTAGCCTAAAAATTCTAGACTGTTCATGACTTTGACAGTGGTCAAACTTACAAAATCAGCAAGGGATCAAATACTAATTTCCTTCACTGTATGTATGATAGTTTGCATGTATGTATATATGTGTGTATGTTTGCATGTATGTATATTTGCATGTATATATGTGCATGCTTGTATATATGTATGTATGTATGTATGTTTGTATATATGTATGTTTGCATGTATGTTTGTTTGTATATATGTCTGTATGGCCATGTATGATACTGTCTACTGGCGCCCTGTATCTAAGTCAACTTCGCGGCAGGCTTCTGTACATGGTATAACAGTCAGTATCACACATTAAACTGAATCTAAGCCTACGACATGTTTTATTTCATTTTTTTTTTATTTATTTTGTTTACAGGTTTGGTGTTTGGACTACGTCGGTTTCGAGGACTACTTAAATGACGTTTTTTTTTTCTACAATAAAATGGTTAATGAGGGTTGTGTTGGGGGTGCTTTATTTCAATAAAATATTTTATCTATATCTTTGTCTTTTCTTTTCAAATTTTATTACTATCACTTTAGTAATGGCCGCTGTCTGAGTGACAACATCCATTACTAAGGCGAGGCTTAGTGTTAGCCGGTGCAGAGGCTAACACTAACAACCATTATTAACCTGGTACCCACCACCACCAGGGGTGCCGGGAAGAGCCAGGTGCGATCCAGTACCCGACCATCTGTTGTGATGGTCGGGCCCTGGGGCGGCCGCAGGCTGGTATTATGAGGCTGGGAAGGGCCAAAAACAGTGAACCTTCCCACCCTTGTAATGCTAGGCTGCTGCTGCTGTGTTGTATCTGGCTGGTTATAAAAGTGGGGGGGACCCCACGTCATTTTTTTACATTTTTTTTTTTTTATTTTTTATTTTTAAAAAGACATGGGGTTCCACCCAATTTATCGTAACCAGCCACATACAACACAGTGTTATTAGCCTGGGAATGGACAAAACCAGTGGCCCTTCCCACCCATGTAATGGCAGACTGCTGCGGCCTTGTATATGGCTGGTTATTAAAAATGTATGGAACCTGTCTATTGTTAAATTTGTTAAATTCAAAAAAAAAAACTACGTGAGGGTCCCCCCCCATTTTTATAACCAGCCTCATACAACACAGCAGCAGCAGCCTAGCATTACAATGGTGGGAAGGTCCACTGTTTTTGGCCCTTCCCAGCCTCATAATACCAGCCTACGGCCGCCCCAGTACCCGACCATCACAACAGATGGTCGGGTACTGGATCGTACCAAGCTCTTCCCGGCACCCCTGGTGGTGGTGGGTACCGGGGTAATAATGGGTGGTTAGTGCTAGCCTCTGCACCGGCTAACACTAAGTACCGCCTTAATAATGGACGCTGTCAATCAGCCAACTACCATTATCTAGGCACTAATAAAGTTTAAAAAAAAACACAAAGACAATTCTTTTTTATTGAAATAAGAAATCCCCAACAAAACCCTCGTTAACCATTACGCAGTAGTCCAACGAATCGAAGATGTAGTCCAATCGGTACATCAAAATCTGCAACAACATAAAAAAACAGTTATCAATGTGAACAATAACAATACTTCTACTCACCTACACACATATATACACGCACACACAAACAACCATACACAAACACACACATATATACACAAACACAACAAGATATACACACACACAAACACACACACACACACACACACACATAAACAGACAAACACACACACATATACACGAACTCACACATATACAAACAAAAACACACATATCCAAACACACACATATACACGAACACACACGTATACACAAACACACACACACACACACACACACACACACACACACACACACACACACACACATACACAAACACATATACACAGTTATACACAAACACAACAAGATATACACAAACACACACACAAAGAGACAAACACACACACATATACACACACATATACACAAACTAACACATATACACAAACACATATACAAGCAAAAACACACATACCCAAACACACACATATGCACAAACACACACACATATACACAAACACACACATATACACAAACACACACATATACACAAACACATGTACACAAACAGACCCATATATACACAAACACACACATATACACACAAACACACACACACAAACATATGCACAAACACATATACACAAACACACCCATATATACACAAACACACACACATAAACACACAAACACACACCCATATACACACATATACACAAACACACATATACAAAAACACACACACAAACATCTACACACACACACACACACACACACACACACACACACACACACACACAGTTCACAGCAGCACAGAGTGTTTCAGGAGATGAGCGTGCGGATCTTGTGCGGGGTGGTGACTTGCCAATCATGTGAAGGTGTTATTGAGGACAGGAGTGGAGGAGAGGTAACAGACTGAGCTATGTAATGGTAAGAGCAGAGTTCACAGCAGCACAGAGTATTTCAGGAGAGGAGCGTGCAGATTTTGTGCTGCTGTGAACTCTGCTCTTACCATTACGTAGCTCAGTTGTACCTCTCCTCCACTCCTGTCCTCAATTACACCTTCACATGATTGGCAAGTCACCACCCCGCACAAGATCCGCACGCTCATCTCCTGAAATACTCTGTGCTGCTGTGAACTCTGCTCTTACCATTACGTGGTGACTTGCCAATCATGTGAAGGTGTTCTTGAGGACAGGAGTGGAGGAGAGGTACAACTGAGCTACATAATGGTAAGAGCAGAGTTCACAGCAGCACTGAATCTGCACGCTCATCTCCTGAAATACTCTGTGCTGCCTTAAACTCTATGGACAGGTCAGGATCCTGTTTCTTTTAAATGCTGCACTGTAGCGCAGCCTTATATAGTGGATCGAGCGGGTTCCCCAGCAGCATTTAAAAGAAACAGGATCCTAACCTGTCCACAGAGTTTAAGGCAGCACAGAGTATTTAAGGAGATGAGCCGAGCAGCCGGTCGTTTTTACGAGCCGTGCTCCCATTATAAAATATATTACCCGTAATGACGGGTGGCTACATGTGTGCACCCGTCATTACGGCAGCGTTGCTAGGCGACGTCAGTAAATAGTCACTGTCCAGGGTGCTGAAAGAGTTAACTGATCGGCAGTAACTGTTTCAGCACCCTGGACAGTGACTACCGATCACAATATAGAGTAACCTGTAAAAAAAAAAGACGTTCATACTTACCGAGAACTTTCTGCTTCGACCAGTCCGGTCTCCTGGCCGTTGCCTTGGTGAAGCGTCCCTCTCGACATCCGGCCCGACCTTCCTGGATGATGATACAGCCCATGTGACCGCTGCAGCCAATCAAAGGCTGCAGAGGCCTCTGCAGCCAATCACAGGCTGCCGCGTCAGAAAAGAAGGTCGGACTGGAGGAAGAAGAGGGACTCGTCACCAAGACAATGACCGGGTACGTATGAAATGCTGTTTATTTTATTTTTAATCAGCAGCCTCTTTTCTCTATCAGTGATTGATAGAGATAAGTGGCTGCCGATTTGTATAATATTTTTGACCGGGTTCGGTCAAAACGGGTTCGGGTTCGGTTGTCCCGGTTCGCTCATCTCTAGTCCTGGGTATCAGCTGTAATACACAGCTGACACCCGCAGCGTATGGCGCGGGCTCAGCGCTTGAGATGCTCCATATATCACCCCCCACACCACGACATGCTATTAAGTCATGGTGCGTGAAGGGTTTAATGCGCAGCGGATGGTGCAGAGTGAAAATTAAAATTTTCCACTGATGTGTCATTTTAGTGCACTATATGTTGTGCCCAGTTTGTTCCACAAATACCACATAAAATATTAACAGGGTTCTCCCGGGTATGGCGATGCCATATCGGTGGACGTAAATGGCTGTTTGGGCACGCTGTAGGGCTCAGAAGGGAGGAACCCCATTTGGCTTTTGGAGCGCATATTTTGCTTGGTACTAGCTCTGGCGTTTTGCTGGTATTTCAGTTTATAATGTGGGGGCACATGTAGGCTGGGCAGAGTACATCAGGGGCATAATAAGAGGGTATAATAATGGGGTAAATAAATAATAATCCACAGATATGTGGCCAGTGTCGCACTTATAAATGGCACCCGATCCTATCCGCTTTTGGAACGCTCTGTACATTTTGCATCGCCATAATCTGGGAGCCGGAACTTTTTTTATTTTTTCACCACCGGAGCCGTGTGAGGGCTTATTTGTTGCGGGACAATCTGTAATTTTCATTGGTACCATTTTGGGGTACATGCGATTTTGTTGATCACTTTTTATTACATTTTTCGGCAAGCCAGGTGACCAAAAACCATCAATTCTGACAATGATTTTTATTTATTTTTGTCGGCGTTTACCCTGGGCTATAAATGACTATTATACTTTATTCTGCGGGTCGGTACGATTATGTCGATACCATATGTATATACGTTTTTTTATGTTTTGCAGCGTTTGCGCAATAAAATAACTTATTTAGAAAATAAATTATTTTTTGTGTCACCGTATTCTGAGAGCCATAACTTTTTTATTTTTCAGTCAAAAAAGCTGTGTAAGGGCTTGTTTTTTGCGGGACGGGTTGTAGTTTGTATCGGTACTATTTTGGCATACGTGCGACTTTTTGATCACTTTTTATTACATATTTCGGGAGGGGTGGTGACCAAAAAATAGTGATTCTGGCATTGTTTTTCGTTTATTTTTTTTGCGGTGTTCACCGTGCGGGAAAAATAATACTATAGTTTTATAGTTGGGGTCGTTACGAACGCGGTGATACCAAATATGTGTAATTTTTTTTTACGTATTCATTTTTTTTCCTATAATAAAAGACTTATAATAGGAAAAAAAGCAGTTCTTGTTTATATCACTTATAACTTTTATTTTTACACTTTTTTTTAAAACATTTTTATTCTTTTTTTTACTTTTTTCACTTGTCCCACTAGGGGACACTTAGACTTGCAGCTCTGATCGCTGCTGGAATACATTACACTACACACGTAGTGTAATGCATTCCAACTGTCATTGTGACGTAACAGTCACACTGACAGGAAGCCTACGACGACCACACTCCGGGTGGTCCTCATAGGCTTCTGTACATGGCAACCCGGAAGCCATTGTCTGGCGTCCAGTTGCCATGGGTACCATCGCCAGCCCCCGTGATTTCACGTGGGGGCTGCCGATTGGCGCTAAACACCTTAATTGTGGCGTTCAAAATTGAGCGCCGCAATTAAGGGGTTAACTGCCGATATCAGCGGCGATGGGCCACTGATCGGCAACTGGGAATGCAGGGCAGACACCCTGCACAGTTAACCGCCGCTGTGGTGTAGCGCCGCGCGACGGTTAACTTTCAAAGCACAGACGTAACTGCACGTCAAGGTGCGCGAACTTACTGCTCACCTTGACGTACAGTTACGTCATGGTGCGTTAAGGGGTTAAAGTAGAAAGCAGTGAAATATTGCAGGCATATAAAATTGCATATGTACATACTGTTTCATGGGCCTGGGATATCACAAAAAAAGTGCAATATTAGCGGCATCTAAAGTCGCTGAGATGCCCTGGCTTTTAGGCCTCATGCACACAGCCGTGCCCTTAGTCACACGGGCCGCATTTTCGGGCCGTGCTCCCATACAAAGTATGGGACCTAAGTCTACACTGATGCATGTAACAAACTACAAAGACAGAAGAGAGATTTGTGCTGCTGATATATTTATCTCACAGAGAATTGCCTGGACTGGATACAACTGGAGTTTTTTTTTAAAATAATAAAGTATTTTGTAAGGGGAAAAAGTGGGTTTTTCATCTTTTTTCACTTTTTTTAATTTAACTTTATTAAACGTTTTTTAACTTTTTTACTAGTCCCACTAGGGGACTTTACTATGTGATCATCCAATCGCTTTTATAATACCCTGCAAAACGGGCATCTTATAAGCCATACCTCTAGCATGGCCTAGCAGGCATAACTATTGGCAGACCTGGGGGCCTTTATTAGGCCCCCCGGCTGCCATAGAAGACACAGACACCCTGCGATCTTATGCAGGGTAACGATGGGGGGAGAGAGGGTGCTCCCTCCATCTCTCCAAAACCACTCAGATGCGGCGCTCGCTACTGAGCACCGCATCTGAGGGGTTAAACGAGTGATATCGATACTGATATCGATCCGGCCCGTTAGAGCAGGGCTGCTCCCTGCTCTCAGCTACCTCTGGTAACTGAGAACAGGGAGATTTAACCACTCCCTGCTCTATTTATTTATTCCGATGTAGCGCCATAAAAAAATTAAAAAAATTATTCTGTCCTCAAGGCTAAAATTGTCCGTGTCCTTAAGGGGTTAAAGACATCTAATGTAAAAGCCCTCTTAATAGTAACTAAATATTACCCGTTTAAACCCCTTTAAGAAACAAGGGGTCACATACTGTCACAGATGAGGGCACCTTCTAATGAAGGTAAAGTTTAATATCCATTTTCAGTTCCATCCAAAAGAGAAGCAGAAAACACATTAAATATACAGCACTATGTGATAAACACATGGAAAGTCACCAAGGAAACAATGAAGATGCAAAACACTTTTTTTCAGGAAATTTTATTTGAAGTACTTTCCCTCAAACTGATGGACATTGACCATCTTATATGTATACAGATCAAGCACATAAAGTGTCACAGCAAGACAGACTGTCAGTCATTTCATGTAGAAACCCTAAGAACTACAAGAACAGCTTCCATCCCTTTTATCAGCTGGATATGTATTTATTTTACACTGCAGTTGATGCCTCTTCATCTACAGGTATCCTGCACTTTTAAAGTACACAAATAATCGGTTAAAATTATTAGTGTAATTGCTTACTATTTGTTTACTCTGTGAGAGGAAGAATAATGGAATTGTAAATTTTATTAGCAAATTACGGTATGTAAATTTCTATAGATATAAAGAATTGTGTAGTAATTTGTTTCCTGTTTTTACTGTAAAACTTAAAGCAGCCGTAAAACAGCCTAGCAATGGAAATGGATAAAACGCAGCTCAATTGAGTTTCATGGTTTAAAATCTCATGCTTAACGTTTAATCTCAAAATTATTCCATTTTCTGTTATGGCTACGTCTTTACTACAAATTGTGTTTGCATATGGTTTTTACCAACTAAAATATCACTCTTTTGTTTTGTCAGGGTTGTACTGACCAGAAGGGGACCGGAGGATCCACCAGCGGGACAAGGTTTCGACACTATACCTAGGTCCTGATAAATCAGAGCCCATCATACACAATCCCAAATAAATCTCACAGTAAGGTGGATTACATGCATAAAAGTACAATCTAAAGCACATTTATGCAGAGACTGTTTTAGAAACACTCCATCTAACACATTATGTGCCTGTATGCCTTGGTGAAAATGTACATGTATTTTTACTTTTTATTTTTGTACCAGTAATTGTTGCTTTCTTTTAAGAGAGGCAGAAAAATCTAAATTATGAAGGGATTAATATTGAAGTATGTTAAACAACAAACAAACAAACAAACAAACAAACAAACAAACAAACAAACAAACAAACAAACAAACAAACAAACAAACAAACAAAAAACTGCTCTTAACACCAAAAGTATTGCATACTGTGTTAATGTGATGCAAAAGACAAATATCATGGAAACACACTTTCTAAAAACAGCTGTTTTGCTGGCAACACATTCCCTTTAAGATGTCTTAGTAATCTACATTTCATATCCTCCAACATCTGAAAATGTGAGGAGGTATAGCCAAACCAAGAAATTATGAAAGTTCTGAGGTAAATCCTTAAATTATCATCTTATTGGCGTTCCCTAAGTTTCTGAAAGTTATCCGTACATGCTCCAATAACATTGTGTGCTCTAACTATAAATGTTTCCCCATAGGTTTCCCCATAGGTGCCCCACCCACTGATGTGCCCCTATAGATGCCTTCTGAAGTGTACCTGGGTATTCTGCTGTTCCCTGTTGATTTGGATTTAAAGTATACAGGGATTTTAAATTTTTTTCTAAAAGTGGCTATTATTATAATAGGAATTATCTAGTGATTTTCAAAATAGGTGAGTTTGATGTGAAAGATAGGTCATGTTCTTATTTTTTTTAAAGAATCATCTAGTGCAAGCAATTAGAAATACAGTTCTGAGTGGCACACCTTTATCTTAATCTCTGCCTATTAAAACTTTGTATTATGACATTTATAAGAGGGTACATGGTGGGGCCTATAGACTTAATTGCAGGAGGCACAAGGATGTCAGATAGACAGGATATTATTTTTTATTGCTTTGCTTCATGACATGTATCTCTCTCACTGAAAAAGGGCTGGTATAATGGTGGATTCACTGGTTAGTGTCGCCCACCATTACTACCTCCTTTATATTCAGGGTCACTAGTGTTATGCCTAGTTCTCCTACCTTTTCCTTATTCTAACGTTAATCTACTTGCTTTTCTGCTACATAAGTGTATACGACTAGGTAAATACAATTGTATAGTAAATAAAGGTAATATTTATTAACATACAGTAATCACGCTCATATATGAAATACAGTAACTAAACACAGAACACAGTAACCGATCACCGTATAGTATCAGTATACCCCAATACATATAACAATTAATATATACTGAGTATACTCACACTATACGTAGTACAATATAAACACGGTATCACAATCCTAATTATACCGCCACCCACTTACCTAAACATACATAGAAGTTACGTTACAATACAATACACATGCACATGCTCACTGTTTCTGTCCCACTCCCACCTAGCAATAACTATCCCTGTACACTGTAACAGGGAAAGCAAGGGTTAACTTAGAAACTCAGGAGGAAAAAGGGATAACAAGGGGAATGGGTTGCTGTATACCAGATGATAGCAGGTACTGCAGGGCTAGCAAGTTACTGCAGGGGTTACTTAGGGATAACTATGGTAACTGCAGGGGTTACTCAGGGCCGCAAGGGGTAGTAGGGGAACTCAGGATTGCAAGGGCTACTTAGGGAACTCAGGGCTACAAGGGTTAACAGGGTATGGGATTGTGCAGGTGAGGAGCTGGAGAGAAAGGGTTACTTAGGGTGTATAGGGGAGAAGATACTTAGCGGTTCATGTGGTCCAAAGTTGGTGTGGTCTCTCAGGAAGGGCCATGAGGCAAGAGCAGACCGTTGGGAGCCGGGGAGCAGGAAAGGAGAGAACTTTGGGACCGTTTGTCCTTTTAACCCCCCCCGTGCACATCTGTGTGACATCACATGCTCATGCACGTGCAAGGGGGGGGGGGCATGGGCTTATGGCTCCCTCATGGAATCTCACTACTTGGTGAGGGGGATGGAAGGGCCATTGGAACTTCCTGCTTCCTGGATTTGTTCACTGCTTATGGCTTCCATCCCCCAGGGTGTCTCGTTACCTGGTGAGGGAAGGAATATACACCTTTCTGGAGGGACAAATATATATATCTACACTCACATGTACATAGATATAAATATATAAAACACTTCCCTTTACACTCACAATCTTCTACATAAAGTAATATGTTTCTAAAGTTGAGTGTTAGAATGTTCTCAAAGGTTCAGCAAATAAATATGTAATAGTTAAACATCACATGCAGATATGTTCAGTTTTCATTTTATCACCTAAAATTTGATGTTTCTAAAACCCATGAAAAAAATACACTTAAACAGGGTTTCTTTTTTCTATCACTCTTGTGTGTAAGCTTTATTCTTAGAATGGCATATATTAAATATTAAACTATATCAGCATAATATATTCTAAAAGACAATGCATCATATTTTTTTCATCAGCTGGTGCATCATACCTGAGCAACTGACCTGAGTTTTCCATTAAGATGTGCACAATATTTGAAGGCTTTCCCTGGTCACAGAAAGAATTAGGATTTTTAATTAGACTTGATCATCAAATAAAAAATTGACAATCCCCTTACTCCCAGTAAGATTATATCAATAATATATGTAATGTTCAGATGTGCTTATAAAATGGAGACTAGATATAAGCCTCTGCATAAAATGGAAACTAATGCAATATGATAAAAATAGAATATCTTAGCGTTATTTGCATCTCACATTAAATGTATCAAAACTTGCGTAACATGGATGACATACCATCATCTCCTTAATATATTGTAGTTTGACAGCCTCATAGAAAGTGAATGAAGCGGTGGCAAAGCATGCGCCCGTACCGCTCCATTCCCATTGTTCAATCAGAGACGCTCGTATCGGTGGGATTCCCAGAGATCGGACCCCCACTGACGATACATTTGTCATTTATCCTCTAGATAGGTGATGAATAATGATAAAGGAAAAACCTCTAAGAGGAAATGTGAACTCAGAACTGAAATGACTGTAAAAGAAGACAAATCATAAGATAAACTTGCTAAATCAAGAGCTTTAAAAGACAAAACAAGGCTACCATAATGAAGGATCACAGGTGGTGGACTAAGATTTAGAAAATCGCGCTCACTACTTTATACTTATATTAGTTGTTTAAACTTATTCTGTCCAAATCATTTTCTGATATGTTATGGATACACCTGAAAAGATCAAATTGACAAAGTCTCTGGTCTTGGACCACAACTAATTTCCAGAACTAAAGGGCTCTATGGGGCCCTTAATATTCTTCAGCACTGCTCAACAATGTCTTTTATTGTCAATCGAACACTACATTTTAACCCGTTAGTGACCGCCAATACGCCTTTTAATGGCGGCCACTAACGGGCTTTATTCTGATGCATATGCCTTTTTACGGCACTGCATCAGGATAAAGTAAACAGAGCAGGGAGTGTCAAATCTCCCTGCTCTCAGCTGCTAGAGGCAGCTGAGGGCTGGGAGCGTCCCAGCTCGACCGGGTGAGATCGATATTAGTATCGATCTCACCCGTTTAACCCTTCAGATGCGGTGCGCAATAGCGTGCACCGCATCTGAGTGGTTTTGGAGAGAGGGAGGGAGCTCCCTCTCTCCCCCACCGACACCCGGCGATACGATCGCCGAGTGTCTGTGTCTCTAATGGCAGCCGGGGGCCTAATAAAGGCCCCCGGGTCTGCCTGGAGCGACTGCCTGCTAGATCATGCCGGAGGCATGACCTAGCAGATGCCTGTCCGTTTTAAACGGACAGGCAGTAATACACTGCAATACAAAAGTATTGCAGTGTATTACAATAGCGATCAGAGAATCGCATATTATAGTCCCCTAGTGGGACTAGTAAAAAAGTAAAAAAAAAGTTTAATAAAGTTAATGAAAAAAAAAATTTGAAAAAAAATGAAAAACCCAGCTTTTCCCCTTACACAATGCTTTACTATTAAAAAAACAAAATAAAGTAAAAAAGTTACACATATTTGGTATCGCCGCGTCCGTAACAACCCCGACTATAAATCTATAACATTATTTAACTCGCACGGTGAACGCCATAAAAAATTTAATAAAAAACTATGGAAAAATTGCTGTTTTCTGTGAATCCTGACTTTAAAAAAATGTGATAAAAAGTGATCAAAAAGTCGCATCTACTCCAAAATGGTACCAATAAAAACTACAAGTCTTCCCGCAAAAAAAAAGCCCTCATACAACCGCATCGGCGAAAAAATATCGGCTCTTCAAATATGGAGACACAAAAACAAATAATTTTGAAAAAAAAGAGTTTTTACTGTGTAAAAGTAGTAAAACATACAAAAACGATACAAATTTGGTATCGTTGCAATCGTAACAACCCGCTGAATAAAGTTATGGTGTTATTTATATCACACGGTAAACGCCATTGATTTAAGACGCGAAAAAGAGTGGCGAAATTTCAGGTTTTTTTCTATTCCCCCCCAAAAAAAAGTTAATAAAAGTTAATCAATAAATAATATGTCCCCCAAAATGGTGCTATTAAAAAGTACATCTTGTCCCGCAAAAAACAAGACCTTATACAGCTATGTCGACGCAAAAATAAAAGAGTTATAGCTCTTGGAATGCGACGATGGAAAAACGTAAAAAATGGCTTGGATATTAAAGGGGTTGTCCGAGATATATTTTTATTTTAAAGTTAAACACACAATGCACACATTAAGTATTCCCTAATATACTTACCTGTGCAATCTTGCTTCTGTTCTCCGTTCTGGCAGCTCTTTTCTGCCGATCACATGTCTTCTGACGTCACGTTTTCTTCCTCCTCCACTGTCGTGTCGTGTCCCGATCACATGGTCTCGCCCCAGCGAGACCTCGGATGGGACACGACACGTCACTGGAGACGTGACGTTTCTGCGTGTGCCCGCCCGCCCAGCCTATGCATCTTTTCACTGTGAACGCGCCTATGCGTGTTCACAGTGAAAAAAGTGAAGAGGGACGGCACCCGCGGACTAGAAAGGTACAGTGACCTCTGTACTTTTAGTTCTTCCCCTATCAAAGCCTACACATAGTAGGCTTTGATAGGGAATTATACAACACTATGCAGCACACGGGTCGCATGCAGCCCTTGAGGCTGTTATCTGCGGCCCGCGGGACACCGTGCACTGTTTAACAACTGGTTCCCGACCGCTGGCTGTATTTTTACGGCCAGCGGTCAGGGACGGGTCCTTAAAACCCGAGCCATAGACTTTCTACGGCTCGGGTTTTAACTTGCTGCCCGCGCGATCGGGCAGCTGAATGTCGGGTCTCCGGCTGTCAGTGACTGCCGGGGACCCTGAGGAGAGGATAGAAGCAGCTTTAGCTGCTTCTGTCTTCTCCGATGTCTTTTTACACAGCGCTCAATGAACGCTGTATATAGGAATAGAGACAGCGGCCCCGCGCCGCTGTCTCTATTCCTCCCGGTGATCATGTGATCACATGTGGTCACATGATCACCGGGTGCCGTTACTGACAGACTGCTGCTGGGTCTTACTAGACCCAGCACAGCCCTATTAGTGACAATCGTCACTATGAGAGGGCTGATTTCCCCTGTAACTGGGGCTGCTGTGCATATCCTGCTGTGCAGCTCCAGTTACACTGGAAAAGATGGTGTAAAAGAAAGAAAAAAAATATATAATGTTCCCCAAAGGTCTTTTCTGACCTTTGGGGGACAGACCATAGTAAAAAAAAAATAGTAAAGTAAAGTGCAAAAAAAAATACAATAATAAATACACATAAAATACCCACCCCAAAAAAATACCGTTCCCCCTCCCGCCAATCATTGTTGTAACGCTAGCGCTGACCCAATTACCCTAATATAGACATGTAATATATAAAAATTTACGGTAGACAATGACGATCACAAATAAAAGGTCTATTTTAGGGTAAAACTATGTTATTACGCAAAAAAAAAATAGCTGAAACGTAAAAAAGCTTTTTTTTTTACTATTATTTTCAAACTTTATGAAAGAAAATTCTAAAATGGCAAAAAAGGTGTGTATAAAAACGATAAAAAATTAAACCTGCATTGTCTACGGAAAAAACGTCGCAAAAATCACGTCGTTAGCCCAACAAATAAAAAAGTTATAGCCATTTAACGAACACGTGCTAAAAATGGCTAAACGGTGTCTGGTCCTGAAGGCACAAAATAGCCCGGTCCTGAACTGGATAAGATCTTCTGGGGTCCTGTATCTAAGCCTACATTGTTAGGGTATGTTCACACGAGGGCGTCCATAACTGCTGAAATTACGGGGATGTTTCCGCCTGTTTTTTTTTTTAAGCGGAAACAGCGTAGCAAAACTTGTAAAAAACGGCCCGAAAATGCGTACCATTGATTTTCAATGGGAGGCGTCGGCATCTTTTTCCCGCGAGCAGTAAAACTGCCTCGTGGGAAAAAGAAGCGACATGCTCCATCTTCGGGCGTTTACGCCTCTGACCTCCCATTGAATTCAATGGGAGGCAGAGAAAGCGTATTTCCGTTGTTTTATGCCCGCGGCACTTAATTGCCGTGGGCGAAAAACATGACAGCAAAAAAAGCCGCAAAAACAACGCCAAAAAGTCTACGATAAACGCAGCGAAAAACATCGCAAATAAAGCCGCGAAAAAAGAGGCAAAAAACGCCACGAAAAACGACAGGAAAAACGCCACGAAAGACGCAACGAAAAACGCAGAAAAAAAAACCGCAAACAGCGACGCAAAAAAAAAGAGGCGAAAAAGGACGCAAAAAAGGCTACGATAAACGCCACGGAAAACGTTGCGAAAAACATCGCGGAAAAAGCCGCAAACAAAGAGGCAAAGAACGCCGCGAAAAACTACTGGGAAAACGCCACGAAAGACGCAACGAAAAACGCAGCAAAAATAGCCGCAAACAACGATGCAAAAAAAGAAACGATACGAAAAAGGCTACGATAAACGCAACGGAAAACACAGCAAAAAAAGACGCAAACAAACAAGCAAAAAACGCCAAGATAAACGAAGCGAAAAACGGCCCGAACAAAGCGGCAAACAAAACCGCAAACAAAGCCGCAAACAGCGCACAAAAAACTCCGGGAAAAATTACGCAAAAATCAACGTGCAGGGAGAGGTAAATCTGCCGCAAACTTCAAGACGGAATTTTGAGGCAGATATTCCTCCGCCAAAAAAACTCTGTGTGAACATAGCCTTAGTGGAGAGAGACATGAGATAGAAGAGGGTGGACGAGGGTGAGGGTGGACGAGGGTTGGGGTAGACACGAAGAGGTTTATAGACCTGAAAAGAGAAAGAAAACATAAATGTGAAAAACATAATGGGGAGGATGACATTTGCTCACCATCCTTCAAGAATGTCAGCAAGGAGACAAGTGCAGTGAAGGAGGTCAGCGGGGAGGAGCAAGGACAGCTCACGTGAACTCTTGGAAGGTACGTGCACGCTCATTGCAGCCTGCAATGAGCGTGCACGGGAAAAAAGTTTCATAACAAGGAAAGATCAACAAACCAGAGCTGAACTGCATGTAAACAAACTGTGCTAAACTCAAAGAAGAAATGTGCTAAGTAGAATTTTTTTTTTAAAATAATGCTTTATTTAGGTTGTCTGTATAAGGGGTAATGTATGACACAGTTTTTGAAAAAATGTTGGTATCTCGGACAACCCCTTTAAGGTCTAAAATAGGCTGGTCATTAAGGGGTTAAACACACACACACTGACAATGATTTAAATGACCCAATGCTTAAAGGCTATGGACAACTTTGCAATTTTTCTCCTGAATGCATAAACAACTTTATAAATGTACTACCATTATTCTGCTGTAGAGCCTGTGCAGCTCTTGTAGAAAACTGAACGTGCTGCTGCTTTTAACAAAAAAAACGTCAGCAGATGTCTCTTGACGGGCTGACGTAATTTGCACCTGTACAAGGCAAATCAGAGAGTAGGAGAGGGAGGGAAAGCTCTCAAGGGTTTAGGGAGGAAAGATCACAAAAGCTGTCAGTATCAGAATGTAGATTGGGAGTAGAGCAGAGTGAGAATCCCACAGGCTATCAGTGCAGAGAGAAAGCAGTAAAGGAATAAAGCTGTGCTGAAAACTGGAGTTCTAGTGAAGGCAGCAGCAGCCCGGAGTAACAGAAATCACAACCAGAATGTATTACTAGAAAGGACACAGAAAAGTCTAAACCAAAGCAGCTTGCAAACTGAATATAATGGGGGTATGAAAATGAATAAAGGAATGGAGATTTTAGCCTTACATTTTTAATTTTTTTTTAAACTCCAGGTATCCTATATATCCTATATAACATATATAAAAATTATATTTTCCATCTCAAAGGTTTCTATAGCCTTTGAAATATTGCGTCAGATTTTTAGTAATGGAAAGTGATGTAGGCTGAAAAATAGTTGGGGTCCTAGATTGCTTTTGTCATGATTTTAGATAAACATACTCTATATTTTGCTGGTGTACGTCTGAAGCTCTGTTAACATTACGTTTGTCGATATCCAAACGTATACCTCTGAAGGAAGACTGCGACATTTGTCACCTGATAGGCATACAGTGGCATGCATTCTCAATAAGCTCCTATTATAAATAAAAATGTAAACCGTGCAGTATACATTTTTTACTCTATTCTTCTGTAAGTCTAATAGAAAAGAAAAAGGCATGCTGACATAAACTGAATGCTAAAAGGACACTCTTTTGACATATGTCCGGTGCATGGGGCCCAATGAATAATGTGCCGGAAGCTTTCCTGGCGAATTTGCCTAACATAGTTTACAAACATGATGTGAACACAGCCTTTCTGGTGTTTTAATGCAGCCTATGCTTTAAAACAGGGTTAAAAAACTTTAACCACAACAATCCCCAGATAAAGGAACAGATCATGATAGTAGATTGACAGTGGATTGATATGTGTGATCAAACAATAATACCTGCACCGTATTTACCGTAATACCGTATTTAAAGAAATAGAGCCTAGGTCCCATCTTCTGCAAAATCAATTGGTACAATAAAAAATAAGACAAGAAAACAAAATAGAAGATAAAAAACAATAATTTTTCAATAGAATTGTTGTGATGTGATTCCACATTTGTTGTTTTAGTGTCAAAGTTAGAGAGACCAAGGAGACTGAGGAAGAATATCAGTGAGCCCGTCATGGGGTCCGTAGATATTAATGACTATCACAGGGCCAACAGGGCGTGGTGTGGACCCACTGTGCTGCCAATAGATTTGGCAAAGGGCTAAACTGGGGAGCGGAGTCTAAGGGATAGTTAGGTGTTCACCCTTTAACTTTCATACAGAGATGTCGACTTGGGCGCTAGAATCCCCTACATGGCCGACATGGACAAGTGAGTTCCCGTAACAGCAGACAGATGCAAGGTCCGAACTAAAGCACAGGTGATGGCAGGTGATTCCTTCGAGGCTGAATCTCATAATAGGGGGGTTGCAGATTTACATCACTTCCGGGTAGGAGGCAGGAATAAGGGGAAAGTGGGTATTTAAACGTGCTAGTATATGATTCCTGATGAAGGGAGATGCCACGATATGCGAGGAATGTTTGGCCATTTTATATTTGTTTTCATATTCAAATGTTAATAAAATCACCTTTTTACTTCGGTTGATGACTTTGCCTGCTGCATTACTGAAAGAGTGACCAGGGGATTGATATTTAATGTGAACGAGGATCGGAGGGGAGCTAGGTGCCTGGCTCTCCTCACAATTGTGAGTACGATGCCATTTGCATGCTAATTTGACTGCATTGCATTTAACTTCAATACAACCGCTATCCAAAGTTTTTTTTCAATATTTTTGCAATGACTCTACTTAGGTTAGATTTCCCTTTCTGGGTCTACAGTAGACACTATAAGAGATAACTTTTGGAGAAGAACCAAAAAATAAGTTTTCCAAAATGTATTTAAAATTATGAGTTAAAAATCTATTTATTACTATATATCATTGCTTTAAATACTGGCATCAGTCCATATATGTATATTAGAAACGAACAACTGATGTATAAACAAGAGCTGAACAGGCTTGGGCTTGCTTCTCATTCATGTAGCTGTGAGCAAAAGTAATGAAATTATAGCTCTACATATATATATATATATAAAACCATGTATGTCGCAGGGAAGATAGGAGGAGACTTGTAACAGTCATGTAACAGCCGTAGCATAATTTACTAACCCAGATGACACATTTAAATAAACGCATTCTTGTTAGAAATTAACTGATACTTAAAGAATATTAAAAATATTTTTCACAGCTGGAAGAAAAATATTTCCTATATATAGGAGGGAACATTTTCCATATATCAAACTCCTAATCAATGTCAAAATTATTAAAAAGTATATAAAATATCAATCAATAATGACAAATATAAATCAATAAAAGTAAACTGATTGCATAGTTTTATATTATACAGTATGTTTGGGCAAATTCAACACGGCTAATTTTCCAGCATATTTCGAAGCGTAAAACGCTTGTATTACGCTCCGAAATAAACTTGAAAACTATCTGCAAACAGTTTTCTATTGTTTTCAATGGTAAAAAACTGTTTAGTCCATACAAGATTTTATTTTACGGCACTATTTGAAATGCATGTCACTTCTTGAGGCATTTTACAAGCAATACCCATTGACGATTCAAAAAACTCTGACAATATGCCACAAAATACGGTTAAAAAAAGATTGCAAAAATCAAAAACGCTTTGTAAGTCAGCTCCAAAAATCTCTGGATTCACAGGCTGTTTTCTCTTGTATTTTTTTGCCTGCGTATATTCCGTGTGAACATGCCCTTGTGTTTAAAACTTTTGGCTAAGGAGTTCAAAGCAGAAATCCAAGATGTTTCCACATTTAGTAGAATGCTTTTGAAGTCTCTCCCTCTATGTGGTTAAGCTGTAGTTCAGAGCTTATAATGTGGACTATAACATGAGTACAAAAGTAATTTCTCTATTGCCCTGTGGGCAGCTGTACAGCGTCAGTCTAGAGCCGTATGCATGGAGCTATTGTTCCTCCTTCCGCAGCCATTTTTCAGAGTTTCACTTTTGTTTTTTCCTCCCAACCTTCGAACAGCCATAATTTTTTCATCGATATAGCTGTATGAGGGTTTGTTTTTCGTGGGATGAGTTGTAGATTTTCATGACACAATTTATTGTACCATATAATGTACTGGGAAACTGAGAAAAATGTCTTTGTGTGGTGGCATTGTAAAAAAACAATGATTCCTTATTTTTTGGGGGGTTTTGTTTTTACTGCATTTACAGTGTGGTAAAAATGACATGTTAATTTTATTGTGCGGGACAATATGATTACAGTGATCCCAAATTGATATCGTTTTTTTATGTCTTACTACTTTTAATAGTAAGACATAGTAGGAAAAATCTGATTGTTAAAAATAAAATTAGTTTTGTGTTGCCATATTCTGAGAGCCATGCATTTTTCCTTTTTCAGTCGATTGAGCGGTATGAGGGCTTATTTTTTGCCCGCTGTAGTTTCTACTTGTACCATTTTAAGGTACATGAGACTTTTTGATCACTTTTTATTTCATTTTTTTGTGGCAGATGACGTGACTAAAAAACAGTGATTCTGTTAAATAATGTTATATTGTAATAGATCAGACTTTTACGGACGTGATAATACTAGATATGCTAATGGACTTAATAGGAGTACAAAGATGGCAGACCCGGGGGCCTTCATCAGGCCCCCAGACTGCCATGATGACCATCGGGGGGGGGGGGGCGATGAGCCATCAGAGGGGACTTCCCTCTCTTTCTAACTCCTTAGATGCCACGAACGCAATTGAGCATGGCACTTAAAGGGTTAAATGGGTGGAGTCAAAGTGATCTTTGAATTGGCCCATTGCAGTGAGGTCTATTACACAGCCATCACTCACTAACTATGGAGCAATTTCAGCCTGTGGGCCCGCTCTATGCTTCCTTTAACGGTTATCACGTACAATTATGATGATGCGTTAAGGGGTTAAAAGCAATTCTTCTTGGGGAGAATTCCTCTGCACATACTGTATCCGATTGAGCATGCCACGTTTTTCTTTATTTTTAAATCCATACAGAATAATGCTCTATTGGAAATTGGAGGTATATGAAGGTAAAGACCAATGCACTAGAATGGGAAGGGCTCCAAACAAAACAAAGGCGTAATAAATATCATAAATGCTTTAGGCCTCATGCCTACTTCAGTTATTTTCTTCAGTGTGCTATCCGGTTTTTTAATGGATAGCACACTGACACATTAATTTCTATGGGAGCATGCATACTTCCGTTGTTTTAACATAACTGTGTGGCCATTCCGACAAAAAGAGGACAGGTCCTACTCCTGCGCATTTTTGACGGAACAATCTCGGCCGTTTTATTCCTTTGGTCTGTTGAAACAATGGACTGCACATGGAAGCCATCCGTGTGCAGTCCGTGTTTCACGGATCCGTCGTTAGCAGCCATACGATGGCCAACAGAAGTGTGCATGAGGCCTTAAACATAAATTTTTTTAATTGGTCATGTATATACAAAGTTTATTTTATTTTATAATATGGCTCTTTTTGGTTATATTTTCTGATGTTAAGATTTATTTAGCTATTTATATACATATAGAGGATATTTTAATGACTAGACGTTAGTGATCTTCCTTCAATATTAATGATTGTTATGATAAATGTCTTAATTAACGATCAGACTAAATAGTACAATTTTAACTGCAAATTACAAGGTTTTCAATTTTAAAATATATTTAAACACGATCCGAGCCGTTTGCATGAGGTCTATTTCCAAGTTGTGCAGAGCTCTATTTTCCACACCAAGGAACATTCCCAGCTTTGGTTCCAAATTCTAATTTCATACAGCCCCCGTACATTTGCTTGCCTCCTTTGTAATGAATAAAAGAGAACTCATTGTTTTTCTTAATGTGACATACAAAGTATTGACTTGTAGTTCGCATTCAGTTGTCTAACCTCCCATGTAAAAGATAATCACAGACAAGTCAGCATTTTCTGCTGCAGTGATCACATTTCAAAATAAACCATATTTACATTGTTTTGTTTTAGAATTGACTGTTAAGGTAAGTTGATCTTGCAAAAAATGTAATTCAACTCAATGCTTTGAAATTTTTTATGTAGAAGCAGTGAATTTTTCTTATAATGCATTTATCGGATGTTGTTATATACATTTGTGCATGATGGTATTAAGATTGTAAAGTAATGCATTTTTTTTGCAATTTAAATTAATGTTTTAGCATTTTGTTTAATTGCGTGAACATAAAACAGATTGTGGGAAAGCATAGTTAACAGTTATAGGTTTTATTTCCTAACAAATCTGGTCAGTTTTAGAATTAGATATTTGTATTTTACGTAAATATTTGTTTATTCAAAAATCATGTACATCTCAACACATTTTGTGAATTATTGTTGTAAGTTCTCTTCACATATGTCCAGCGATCCAGTTTCAGTCCCCTCTTCTGTGGTACAGAAATTCCGGAGGGAAACTGATGCCAGAACTCATCCCATGTTATACTCTGGGAAAAGAATTTGGAATTCTAAGCATCAGGGTTTTCTCTTCGGCTATAGATGCCGGACCGATGCACAAATCGCACAACCTTGTCATCAGTTTTGTCCAGTTCAGGCATGAGACAATTGGAGAGATTCAACCGAAGTATGCGAACACAGCCTAATACAAATTAGATGTACAATTCAGAATTATTATACAAAGAGTTAATTTAAAACTTGTTTTTTCCTATTAATATGATCATTTTTAATATTAAATACGGTATTATTTATATATGTATATATATATATATATATATATATATATATATACACTACCGTTCAAAAGTTTGGGGTCACCCAGACAATTTTGTGTTTTCCATGAAAACTCACACTTATATTTATCAAATGAGTTGCAAAATGACTAGAGAATATAGTCAAGACATTGACAAGGTTAGAAATAATGATTTTTATTTGAAATAATAATTTTCCCCTTCAAACTTTGCTTTCGTCAAAGAATGCTCCATTTGCAGCAATTACAGCATTGCAGACCTTTGGCATTCTAGCTGTTAATTTGCTGAGGTAATCAGGAGAAATTTCACCCCATGCTTCCAGAAGCCCCTCCCACAAGTTGGATTGGCTTGATGGGCACTTCTTGCGTACCATACGGTCAAGCTGCTGCCACAACAGCTCTATGGGGTTGAGATCTGGTGACTGCGCTGGCAACTCCATTACAGATAGAACACCAGCTGCCTGCTTCTTCCCTAAATAGTTCTTGCATAATTTGGAGGTGTGCTTTGGGTCATTGTCCTGTTGTAGGATGAAATTGGCTCCAATCAAGCGCTGTCCACAGGGTATGGCATGGCGTTGCAAAATGGAGTGATAGCCTTCCTTATTCGAAATCCCTTTTACCTTGTACAAATCTCCCACTTTACCAGCACCAAAGCAACCCCAGACAATCACATTACCTCCACCATGCTTGACAGATGGCATCAGGCACTATTCCAGCATCTTTTCAGTTGTTCTGCATCATACAAATGTTCTTCTGTGTGATCCAAACACCTCAAACTTCGATTCGTCTGTCCATAACACTTTTTTCCAATCTTCCTCCGTCCAATGTATGTGTGCTTTTGCCCATATTAATCTTTTCCTTTTATTAGCCAGTCTCAGATATGGCTTTTTCTTTGCCACTCTGCCCTGAAGGCCAGCATCCCGGAGTCGCCTCTTCACTGTAGACGTTGACACTGGCGTTTTTAGGGTACTATTTAATTAAGCTGCCAGTTGAGGACCTGTGAGGTGTCTATTTCTCAAACTAGAGACTCTAATGTACTTGTCTTGTTGCTCAGTTGTGCAGCGGGGCCTCCCACTTCTCTTTCTACTCTGGTTAGAGCCTGTGTGTGCTGTCCTCTGAAGGGAGTAGTACACACCGTTGTAGGAAATCTTCAGTTTCTTGGCAAATTCTCGCATGGAATAGCCTTCATTTCTAAGAACAAGAATAGTCTGTCAAGTTTCACATGAAAGCTCTCTTTTTCTAGCCATTTTGAGAGTTTAATCGAACCCACAAATGTAATGCTCCAGATTCTCAACTAGCTCAAAGGAAGGTCAGTTTTATAGCTCCTCTAAACAGCAAAACTATATACAGCGGTGCTAACATAATTGCAGAAGGGTTTTCAAGTGTTTTCTAATCATCCATTAGCCTTCTAACACAGTTAGCAAACACAATGTACTATTAGAACACTGGAGTGATGGTTGCTGGAAATGGGCCTCTATACACCTATGTAGATATTGCATTAAAAACCAGACGTTTGCAGCTAGAATAGTCATTTAGCACATTAACAATGTATAGAGTGTATTTCTGATTAATTTAATGTTATCTTCATTGAAAAAAACTGTGCTTTTCTTTCAAAAATAAGGAAATTTGTAAGTGACCCTAAACTTTTGAACGGTAGTGTGTATATATATATATATATATATATATATATATATATATATATTTATATATATATATATATATATATATATATATATATATACATATATATATACATATATATATATATATATATACATATATATATATATACATACATATATATATATATATATATATATATATATATATATATATGTATAAATAAGAAAAATATATATATACAGTATATATTATTATAATATATTTTAGGATAAAAATTGCAGGAAGGAACTGAGTTTAAAGCCAAAATCTAGCATTCGCTGTTTGCCAATATGCGAATAGGTGGTGGAATGGGTATATTGTTTTGTAAAATTCCATCTAATAGAAGTAACAAATTAAGTTTAATGTAGATAAATGTAAGAAGGATCAGCACTTAGGACGATAGAAGAAATTTCACCACTACACACTAAAAAGTGGGCAGATGTAAGTAAGTAATTAAGAGAATCGGTGGCTCGCAGTACCCAGAAATATTGGCAAAATTAAGATTGTTTTGTTTGGAGAAAAGATGGCTTAGGGGTGATTTAATTAATAAGTGCATATACACATCTGGTCGAAAGTATGTGGACACCTGGCCAACAAGCCTACATTAGCTTGATGGACATGCAAAATTCCCATTCTAAAACCATGGGCATTAATATGGAGTTGGGATCCCTTTTGTGGCTCTAGCAGGCTCTATTCTTCTGGATAGAACTCCCACAAAATTTTGGAGTGTGTCTAGGAATTTGTACCTATTCAGCCAAAATTTGCGAGGTCCAGGCACTGATGTTGGATGAAACTGACTGACTCGCAATCAGTGTTCTAATTTATTTCCAAAGGTGTTTGATGGGGTTTAGAACACGGCTCTGTGCAGACCACTCAAGTTCCTCTACACCAATCTCTACACCATAAGCATGTCTTTATGAACCTTGCATTGTGCAAAGTCATGCCGGAACAGGAAAGGGCCTTCCCTTAACTATTGCCACAAATTTAAGAGTCTCCAATATCTTTGTATGCTGTAGCATTAACATTACCTTTCACTGGAAATAAGGAGCCTATCCCAAACCCTGAAAAACAGCCCCAGACCATTATCCCCCATTTACCAGAATTCATTGCGGTAGGTACAGTTCTTCTGGCATCCGTCAAACCCAGATTTGTCCATCAGACTGCCAGGTAGTGAAACATGATTCATCACTTAAGAGAACATGTTTCCACTGCTCCAGAGTTTAGTGGTGGGCTCAGGCCTGAGGAAGATACCAACCCGATATTAAAACCATTATTAATTCAATTATTTGTTTACTATTTAAGTTACTTTAACCCCTTAGTGTCTAAGCCTTTTTTGGCCTTCAGGACAAAGCCGATTTTTGCAAATCTGTGTGTTACTTTATGTGGTAATAACTCCAGAATGCTTTTGCATACCCAAGCGATTCTGAGATTGTTTTCTCGTGACATGTTGTACTTTATGATACTGAAAAAATGTGGTCGTTAAATTCAATATTTATTTGTAAAAAACACCAAAATTTAGAGAGAATGTGCAAAACTCTGCATTTTTCTAAATTGTAATGTATCTGCTTGTAAAACAGATAGTAATACCACACAAAATACTTACTAGTTTATATTTCCCATATGTCTACTTTATGTTTGCATCATTTTTTGAACATTATTTTATTTTTCTAGGACGTTACAAGGCTTAGAACTTTAGCTGCAATTTCTCTCATTTTCAAGAAAATTTCAAAAGGCTATTTTTTCAGGGACCAGTTCAGTTCTGAAGTGGCTTTGAGGGCTTTATATATTAGAAAGTCGCCATTAATCATCCCATTTTAAAAACTGCACACCTCAAAGTATTCAAAACAGCATTCCAAAATTATTTTAACCCTTTAGGCATTTCACAGGAAATAAAGCAAAGTAGAGGTGAAATTTACAAATTGTCATTTTTTTTTACGAAATTCATTTGTAATACAGTTTTTTCTGTACCACAGATGGTTTTACCCAAGAAACGCAACTCAATACTTATTGCCCAGATTCTGCAGTTTTTATAAATATCCCACATGTGGCCCTAGTGTGGTAATGGACTGAAACACCGGCCTCAGAAGCAAAGGAGCACCTAGTGGATTTTGGGGCCTTATTTTATTAGAATATATTTTAGGCACCATGTCAGGTTTGAAGAGGTCTTGTGGTGCCAAAACAGTGGAAACCACCCGAAAGTGACCCCATTTTGGAAACTACACCCCTCAAGGATTTTTTCAAGAAGTATTGTTAGCATTTTTAGCCCACAAGTTTTTTGCTAAATTTATTGGAACTGGTCTGTGAAAATGAAAATCTACTTTTTTTCTGAAAAAACATAACATTTTTTAGTTTTTACAAGGAATAAAGGAGAAAAAGCACCCCAACATTTGTAAAGCAATGTCTCCTGATTACAGCAATACCACATATGTGGTAATAAACTGCTGTTTGGACACACAGCAGGGCTCAAAAGGGAACGAGGGCCATTTGGATTTTGGAGCGCAGATTTTGCTGGAATGGTTTTCGGTGCCATGTCATGTTTGCAAAGCCCTGGAGGGACCATAACAGTGGAAACTCCCCAAAAGTGACCCCATTTTGGAAACGACACCCCTCAAGGAGTTTTTCTAGGGGTATAGTTAGCATTTTGACCCTACACGGTTTTTGCTGAATTTATGGGAATTATGTAGTGAAATTGAAAATCTAAATTTTTTCTAGTAAAATGTCGTTTTAGCTCAGATTTTTCCATTTTCACAAAAGATAAAGGAGAAAAAGAACCCCAACATTTGTAAAGCATACTATTCTGAGTACGGCAATACCCCATATGTGGTAATAAACTGCAGTTTGGACCCACAGCAGGGCTCAGAAGGGAAGGAGCACCATTTGGCTTTTGGAGCTCAAATTTTGCTTGATTGTTTTTCAGGTGCCATGTTTAATTTGCAAAGACCTTGAGAGGCCAAAACAGTGGAAACCCCACAAAAGTGACCCCATTTGGAAAACTACACCTCTCAAGGAATCTATCTATGGGTATAGTGAGCATTTAGACCCCACAGAATTTATTGAAATTAGGCTGTGAAATTAGGCTGTGAAAATGAAAATCTACATTTGTTCCACTAAATTGAAGAATGTCTTCATTTTCACAAGGGATACTGGAGAAAAAGAACCCCAATATTTGAAAAGCAATTTCTCCCGATTACGGCAATACCCCACATGTGGTCGTAAACTGCTGTTTGGACACACGGCAGGGCTCAGAAAGGCAAGAGCACGATTTGTCATGCAGATTTTGCTGTATTGTTTTTTGGGCGCCATGTCGCATATGCAAAACCCCTGAGGTACCAGAGTACAGTGGAAGCCCCAAGAAGTGACCCCATTTTGGAAACTGCACCCCTCAAGGCATTTATGGTTTGCCTGCACAAGACAGGGCTCAGAAGTGAAGAGCACCATGAGCATTTAAGGTCTATTTTGGTGATTTTTCACAGCATCGGCCCACAATTGAAGGGCTCGGAAGTCAAATAGTAAAACAAACACCCCAAGTAGTGACCCCCATATTGGAAACTACAACTCCTTAGGGCATTTTAAGGTGTGTAGTGAGCATTTTGACCCCACAGGTGATTTTACATTAGAAATGAGTGCCCAGTGGATGATGCAAAGTGAAAATTGAAATTTTCCACTGATATGCCATTTTAGTGCACAATATGTTGTACCCAGTTTGTGGCATTGAAGACAAATACCTCATAAAACGTTAAGCGGGTTCTCCCGGATATGGCAATGCCAGATCTGTGGACGTAAACGGCTGTTTGGGCTCAGAAGGGAGGGAGCGCCATTTGGCTTTTGGAGCGCAGATTTGGCTTGGAATTTGTTCTGTTAGGGGTTTTGCTGGTATTTCAGTTTATAATGTGGGGGTATATGTAATGTGTGCGGAGTACATCAGGGCATAATAAGAGGGTATAATAATGCAGCAAATAAATAATAATCCGCAGATGTGTGGCCAATGTCGCTCTGATAAATGGTGCCCGATCTTATCCGCTTTTGGAACACTCTGCACATTTTTCATCGCCGTATTCTGAGAACCAGAACTTTTTTTATTTTTTCACCACCGGAGCCGTGTGAGGGCTTATTTGTTGCGGGACAATCTGTAGTTTTCATTGGTACCATTTTGGGGTACGTGCGATTTTTTTTAATCACTTTTTATTCCATTTTTTTGGCAAGCAAGGGGACCAAAAACCATCAATTCTGACAATGTTTTTTTTGTTTTTTTTTACGGTGTTCACCCTGGGCGATAAATTATATTTTACTTTATTATGCGGGTCGATATGATTACAGCGATACCATATGTATATAGGGATTTTTATGTTTTGCAGCATTTGCACAAAAAAAAATCCCTTTTTTTTTAAAAAAAAATATTTTTTGTGTCACCATATTCTGAGAGCTATAACATTTTTATTTTTGCGTTGACAAGGCTGTGTAAGGACTTGTTTTTTGCAGGACGGGATGTAGTTTTTACTGGTACTATTTTGCGGTACGTGCGACTTTTTTATCATTTTTTATTCTATACTTTAGAAGGGATAAAGACCAAAAAAATAGTGATTAGAGCATTGTTTATTATTTTTTTTTTGTGGTGTTCACCGTGTGGGAAAAATAACATTATAGTTTTATAGTTTGGGTCGTTACGGACGCGCTGATACCAAATATGTGTACTTTTTTTAACGGTTTCATTTTTTTCCTATAATAAAAGACTAATTATAGGAAAAAAGGTTTTAAAAGTTTTTAATTTTTTAACTTTGAACTTTTTTATAACTTTTTTTTGTCCCACTAGTGGACTTGAAGACCTGCACCTGTCATCTTTATTCTAATACATTGCACTACCCACGTAGTGCAATGCATTAGAGCTGTCAGCTATTCACACAGCAAGCCTATTAGGCTCCGCCTCTGTACGTGGGAGACCAGGAAGCAATTGTTGGCCTCCAGTTCCCATAGTAACGATCGGCATCCGTGCGACTACATCGCAGCGATGCCGGTCACCTGGAAACACCTAAGATGGTGCGATTGCGGCATCTAAGGTGTTAATAGCAGGGACTGGAGCTAGCTCCGTTCCCTGCCGTTACAGCAGGATGTCAGCTGTAACAAACAGCTGACATCCATTGGCTGATGGCACAGGCTCAGCTTCTGAGCCCGCCGCCATCTTTCATCTGCGGCGGCTGGAAACCTTTTAAGCCCCGCCTCCAAGTGGGGCTTAACAGGCCGCCGTACTTGGCAGATGGGGGCGCCATTGTTAGGCCTCCTGTTGCTAACAGCCGATTGGCTAGCGTGGCTAAACGGCTCTTTTAGCCGGGTAACCATGCTGCAATACTGTGATCGGTCAGTCTCTACTGACTGACCAATCACAGCGATCGCTGGCGGCACCGCGTCGCGATTGTTCCCCCGACGAGTCACAGTGACTGTCGGCTGTCTATGACAGCCGATGTCACTGTTCTGTCACCATGTGCTTTGACATGGTGACGGAAAAGCACCATGACGTAACTGTACTTCATGGTGCATTAATGCAGGGCAAATCATGATGTACAGTTGCGTCATGGTGCGTTAAGGGGTTAATTGCTCATCTCATCCCATTGCCTTGGAATTCTGATGTCAGAAATGCCCACATGCCCACTTTTGGTTCTTTGTCTGTTTATCTGGTGATGGTGCACTGCTCAGTGAATAAAAGCAACTGTTTGCTGATGCCACATGTGATTACCAGCATAGTGATTGTAATTGCACAATGTCATTAGGTGACTGCATTACATTCTCTGAACTATTTACCTAACATTCTTCAGGCTATATACACTATGAGGCGTACATACACAGGGCCGACCATAGGGGTGTGCGACCTGTGCCATGGCACAGGGCGCATCATTCCAGCAGGTGGAAGTGGGCGCTGCGCTAGCAACCTTCCCCTGCTTGTTTCAGAAGCGGCCAGGCCCGGCGACCCAGCAGCCGCCTTTTGGCCCAGGCGCTTCTTCACTCAGTGGCGTCGCTATCGCTGTAGCATCCATAGCGGCTGCTAGCGGACACAGGGCATGAGGACGCCCGTGCTGGCACCCCTATGGCCGGTGGCGCCGCTAGCAGCCGCTGTGGCTGCTACAGCAGTAGCGATGCCATTATAGCAGAGCAGGGAGGTATCTCCCTGCTCTGCTATCTACTAGCGCCACTGTAGCTCCGTGAAGGAGCGGAATCCCCCTGTGGCCGGGGATTCCGCTTCCGGATGGAGCGCTTGATGTCTGTGTCCATAAATGCCACACAGGAAAAGATTCCACAGCACTGGACCACAGAAGGGGTGCACGCCTCCACTCGACCTGGTCCAGGGTCCTCAATATCGGGCAAACAGAAATAGACAGAGAAGCAGCACTTCCAAAAATATCAGCTTTTAATCACCCATGCGATGTTTCAGTCCAGCAGGACTTTCTCAAGCATGCTTGAGAAAGGTCCTGCTGGACTGAAACTTCGCATGGGTGATTAAAAGCTGATATTTTTGGAAGTGCTGCCTCTGTCTATTTCTGTGTGTCCATAAATGGACACAGACAACAGGGGCTTCTCCTGGAGTGGAATCCCTTATCACAGTGTCGGCAACACTGTGGACGGGAATTCCGCTTCAGGAGTTGCCCCTGATGTCACTGTCCATATAAGGACAGCGACATCATGCGGAGCTCTCCAGGAGCAGAATCCCCGGCCACAGGGGGATTCCACTCCTCAAGGCAGCTACAGAGGCGCTTTTTACAGGAAAGGGGGTGGTGGTGCTATCTACACGGTAGCTGTGGGCTGTATGGCACTACCTACAGGGGGTTATGTGGCACTACCTACACAGGGCTGTGTGGCACTACCTATAAGGGGCTGTGTGGCACTATCTACAGGGGACTGTGTGGCACTACTTACAAGGGGGCTGTGTGGCACTATATACAGGGGGAATCTGTAAGTGGTGGGCTGATGATCATTTTAGTGAGAGTGGTGGTCTGATGGTCATTTTACTGTGAGTGGGGGCTGATGGTCATTTTACTGTGAGTGGCGGGCTGATGGTCATTTTACTGTGAGTGCTAGCCTGATGGTCATTTTACTGTGAGTGTGGGGCTGATGGTTATTTTACTGTTAGTAGCGGGCTGATGGTTATTTTACTGTTAGTAGCGGGCTGATGGTTATTTTACTGTGAGTGGGAGGCTGATAGTCTTCAAGTGGTTTCCACTGAGCTCCAATTCAAATTAATAGGAGGCAGAAAATACCTGTGGCGCCCGTTTGGAGTGCTTTTTTGCCTGCGTCTTTTGCATTAGCTTCAACGGCTTAAATAAAACGCAAAAAAAACAGGTGAAAAAATGCTGTAAATTTAAAATCTGCTTCAAAATTCCTGAAGGGATTTTGAGGCAAGTTTTTTTTGCCATACAAAAAACACGGTGTGAACATACCCTACGAGTGTAGTGCTTGTTTTAGCCGTTTTCTGTCTTTCTCAAAACAATTTTTGGTAGGGGTGCCCTGAGGAAATTTTATAATTCCAGTGTGTAGGGTTACTACAGGGGGCAATATACTGTGTGTGGCACTTAGGGGGCATAATAATGTGTGGGCACAATTAGAGGACAAACTACTGTGTCCTTGAAGGGGTTGTAATATATTATATAATTAAATATTATTATTATACTGTATGGGGGGCAGTAAAGGGACATTATATTTTGTGGGGGCACTAAATAGGGCATTATACTGTGGGGGACATTATACTTTGTTTATGGGGTGTTTTTTTATGATGGGGTGGGGTGCCGAAAGATAATTCCGCACAGGGCGCCATCTATCCTAAGGCCGGCAAGGTACATACATGATTTGTTTTTAGTACTTTTATACCTAGATCTGCAACCATGATAAGAGCACATCCACTACATCCAGAGGACTAAAGGTTTCACTATCAGCATATAAGGGGTTTCTTTATTGTAAGAGCAGTGGCTTTATGGAACTTACGGCTAGAGTTTGTTGTAATTCATTAAAGAAGATTTGCCAGCTCTTCTGTTATGTCTGTTTTAGTAAATACCTGCATTCTCCATTAACCCCTTTCCGATATCCGCCGTATATATAGGGCGCTGTCGGGCAGGGGTAACCGCAGAGCACAGTACCATTACGTTGCGGTGATAGTGCAGGCTCAGGAGCTGAGCCCGCACCATCACCGCCGGATGCCAGCTGTATGTTACAGCTGACACGCTGATGTAACAGCCAGGACCAGAACTAGCCTCCAAACCGGCCAATTAACCCCTCAGATGCTGCTTTCAATAGAGATCACAGTATCTGAGGGGTTTTTAGCCACCAGCACCCCAGCAATGTGATCACTGGGTTGCCGATGGCTGCAATGGCAACCGTAGGCCTAATACTGGCCTCCAGGTCTGCCAGCAACGGAAGCCTCCTATGCTCTGCTCGGAGGAGGGGCCTAAAAGGCTTCCGGTACAAAAGGAAAGATGGCACCGGCTTAGCTTCCGGCTCAGACGTTGAGCCGGCGTCATCAGCAGTGGGTGTCCGCTGCATGTTACAGCGGACACCCGCTGTAATGGCAGGAACCGGAGCTAGCTACGATCCCTGCCATTAACCCCTTAGATGCAGCGATCGAAAGCAATCTGCGTCTTAGTGGTTAGTGGCATCTTAGTGGTTTGTAGCAAATCGTCAGCCCTGCTACTGCTACTATGGCCTCCTGGTCTGCCATTACGGAAGTCTATTAGGCCCCACTCGGAGGCAGAGCCTTATCAGCTTGCTTTCAGTGAACAACTGACAGTTCTAATACATTGCACTTCATAGGTAGTGCAATGTATTAGAACAGCAATCAAACAGTTGGACCTTCAATTCCCCTAGAGGGACAAAAAAAAGTCTAAACAAAGTAAAAATAAAAGTTGTAAAAAATAAAATAAAAGTTTCAAGTAATAAAATAAAACACAACTGCCCTTTTTCCCTTATCAAGTCATTTATTATTGAAGGAAACTAAATAAACTATACATAAATGGTATCTCCGCATCCGTAATGACCTGAACTATAAAAATATTATGTTGTTTATCCCGCGCAGTGAACACCGTAAAAAATAAAAATAAAACTTTGCTAGAATTGCTGTATTTTGGTCACTTTGCCTTCCAAAAGTTAAAATAAAAAGTGATCAAAAAATCGCATGTATCCAAAAATGGTACCTATAAAAACTATAGCTCGTCTTGCAAAAAACAAGCCCTCATACAGGTCTCTCGATGAAAAAAATAAAAAGTTATGGCTCTTAGAACATGGCAATACAAAAAATACATTCTTTTTACAAAAGTAATTTTATTGTGCAAAAAGTTGTAAATGATAAAAAAGTGCTATAAATTAGGTATCGCTAGAATAAAGTTAAAGGGAACCTGTCACCAGCATTTCACCTATTGAGCTTTACTTATCCCTCACTGGCCGATGCTATCAAAAGTTAATTGCCGTTATCCACTCTCCTAAACTCCTCCTCCGACTGTAAATAACGGTCTGCAAACATTTTGCACTTTTTATCGTAATAATCCGGTGTCCCGTTGTACGCTCACACCAGAAGAGGACATCAATGCACAAGCACAGGATTCTGTGTGCTGGGGGAAGGCGAGGAGCTGTCAATCAAAAGTAAGGAGGCGGGGTAAACTCAGAATTTCGCATGCTACTATTTCACTCCTGAGCCCTATCAATTGTCCAGGCAAAAGATTACGGCCACATGTAGGGTGTTTCTAAAACCAGGAAACACAGCATAATAATTACAGAGCTGTCTTTTCATGGTGGCACAAGCTGGGCACCACATATTAGTATTTCTATGGAAAAATTCCCATTTTCACTCTGCAACATCGAGTGCACACTAATTTCTAGAAAACACCTGCGGGGTTAAAATGCTCACTACACCCCTAGATAAATTCCTCAAGGGGTGTAGTTTCCCAAATGGAGTCACTTTCGGGCAGTATTCCACTGTTTTGGTCCCACAGGGGCTTTGCAAAAGAGACTGTAATGGTACGGGGTGGGGAGACGACGGGTGAGCCCTAATCTACCCACAACTCAGTCCCTGCCTACTTGCACGGCCCGTCTTAAATGACGGCGTACAACTGGGCGACGGTCCCTACGCTCAGTAAGTGCAAAGACAGACAACACAAGACAAGGGCACACAGAAGCAAAGGGGAGTAAGGGCAGTTGCCCACGGAAAACCGTGAGCAACAGGCAGTGGTAAATGAGCCAAATCAAACCAGGAGAGTACGTAGTAGCAAAACAGAGCAGGAGAATAGTCAGGCAAGCCAGGGTCAAAAGGATACAGTGGTCAATCAGGTAAATAGCAGGAATAGCAGAGCCAGGAAAACAAGAGAATCACAGGTAAGGAACATGCTGCAAGTGAGGGTATAAATAGACCAAGGGCGGGAGCTAGAACCGTAAGGCCAGGCTGTGATAGGTTCTCCCTCTCCTCAGCCTGCAAGCCTGAGTGGTAACAGATCGCGTCACTCTAGCAGACCTTGGAGCTGATGAAGGCTGATTAACCCCGGGAGTCGACACAGGACCCGTGTCAGGTAAACCCTTTACAGTACCCCCCCTTTTATGAGGGGCCACTAGACCCTTCCTAGGTGGGCCTGGCTTGTTGGGGAACCGAAGATGGAACTTCCTGAGCAATATACCGACGTGAACATCCCGCGCGGGTACCCAAGTCCTCTCCTCAGGCCCGTATCCTCTCCAATGGACCAGGTACTGGAGGGAGCCTTGGACCATCCTACTGTCCACAATCTTAGCTACATCGAATTCTACCCCATCGGGAGTGAGAACAGGGACCGGAGGTTTCCTCGATGTAGATAAGGACGGGGAGCAGTCTTTCAAGAGGGAGGCATGGAACACGTTGTGTATCTGAAAAGATGGGGGTAACTCCAGCCAGAAGAAGACAGGGTTGAGGACCTTAATGATCTTGTACGGCCCTATATACCGGGAATGTAAAGGATCTGCCAGGCACAACTTCTGTGTATACTCCCATAGGTAATCAGTCTGCACCTGAGTCTATGTCTTTGAGACTGACTCCATCTTCCACCACTCAGGATGGCAGGCTTAGGAGTGGGAGAGCCTATCGCAGCCTGGCCAGACGGAGCTAGCTCCCGCCCTCTGTCTATTTATACCTGCCTTTCCTGTTCCTCCTTTGCTTGTGATTCTTCTCGTGTGGTTTCCTGGCCCAGCTACAGCTTCTAACTATTTGATCCTGCTGCATACTGACCCTGGCTTACTGACTACTCTCCTGCTCTGCGTTTGGTACCTCGTGCACTCCTGGTTTGACTCGGATCGTTCACCACTCTTGTTGCTCACGGTGCTGCCGTGGGCAACTGCCCCTTTCCCTTTGCTTGTGTTCCCTTGTCTGTTTGTCTCGTGCACTTACTGAGCGTAGGGACAGCCACCCAGTTGTACCCTGTCGCCTAGGGCGGGTCGTTGCAAGTAGGCAGGGACAGAGTGGCGGGTAGATCAGGGCTCACTTGTCCGTTTCCCTACCCCCGTCATTACAGGGAAGCACATTTCTTGGACGGAACTTTAAGGCACAAATTTTTAGAAGACAGCCACACCAGATCCCCGACCACAAATTGGGGGTTAGTTAAACGTCTTTTATCTGCCTGAGTCTTGTGGATGCTCTGGGAGGCCTCAAGGTTCTTCTGAACCTGGGCCCAGACTGTGCACAGTTCCTGATGAACGACATCTACCTCGGGATTATTGGAACCACCAGGTGTAACGGAGGAGAACCGTGGATTAAACCCAAAATTGCAGAAGAAGGGGGAGACCCCCGACGAGCTACTGACCCAGTTATTAAGGGAAAATTCAGGGAGGGGAATGAAGGAGACCCAATCATCTTGACAGTCTGAGATAAAACACCTTAAGTGTTGTTCTAGAGACTGATTAGTCCTCTCCGTTTGGCCATTCGTTTCAGGATGGAAGGCCGAGGAAAAGGACAGATCAATCTCCAGCTTCTTACAGAAAGCTCTCCAAAACAATGAAACAAATTGTACCCCCCTGTCGGAAACAATATTGACCAGAACCCCATGGAGACGCAGGATGTGTTTGACGAACAAGGTAGCTAACGTCTTGGCATTGGGTAGTTTCTTGAGGGGTACGAATGGCACATCTTACTGAAGCGGTCTACTACAACCCACACCACCGACTTGCCTGGGATGGAGGCAGATCGGTGATAAAATCCATGGAGATATGGGTCCAGGGTCTCTGGGGAATGGGCAAAGAACATAGTAAGCCCGCAGGTCGGGACCTGGGAGTCTTGGACCTAGCACAAATTTCACAAGTGGCGACGTAGGCCTTAATGTTTTTAAGCAACCCAGGCCACCAATAGGTTCTGGAAATGAGGTGCTTGGTACCCAGGATGCCTGGATAGCCAGATAGTGCGGAGTCATGATTCTCCCTGAGCAACCTTAGCCGGAATTGCAGGGGAACAAACAGCTTGTTCTCAGGAAGGTTCTCGGGAGCAGAACCTTGATCAGCCTCAATTTCGGAGGCTAAGTCTAAATCCACAGATGATATGATTATACCTGGGGGCAAAATACAAGCGGGATCCTCCTCAGGAGGAGGGCTGGCCATGAAGCTACGCGACAGAGCATCAGCTTTGATATTTTTTGACCCAGCCCTATAGGTAACCACAAAGTTGAATCTCGTAAAAAACAATGCCCATTGGGCTTGTCTCGGTTTAGCCTCCGGGCAGATTCTAGGAACACCAGATTCTTGTGGTCAGAAAGAACCGTTACCTGGTGCCTAGACCCCTCCAGGAAGTGGCGCCACTCTTCAAATGCCCATTTAATGGCTAAGAGTTCGCGGTTGCCAACTTCATAGTTTCTCTCAGTGGAGGAGAACTTCCTGGAGAAGTAGGCACAGGGACGGAGATGGGTGAGAGACCTAGTACCCTGAGACAAGACAGCACCCACTCCCACCTCGGAGGCGTCAACATCCACGATGAATGGCTCCATTTGGTTAGGCTGAATCAGCACTGGGGCAGAGACAAAGCACCTCTTAAGGATCTCAAAAGCCTGAACCGCCTCCGGAGGTCAGTGGAGGAGATCAGCACCTTTACGAGTGAGGTCCGTAAGAGGCTTAGCGATGACCGATAAGTTAGCAATAAATCTCCTGTAATAATTAGCAAACCCCAAGAAGCACTGTAAGACCTTCAGGGAGGCCAGGGCGGACCCATTCTGCCACAGCCTGAACCTTGGCAGGGTCCATGCGGAATTCGTTAGGAGTGTGGATCTGACCCAAAAATGGTATCTCCTGCACCCCAAACACACATTTTTCGGTTTTCGCAAAGAGTTTGTTTTTCCGAAGGGCCTGGAGCACCTTCCTGACATGCTCAATGTGGGAGGACTAGTCCTTGGAAAACACAAGTATGTCATCAAGGTACACTACAAGAAATATCCCCAGATAGTCTCTTAAAACCTCATTTATGAAATTCTGGAAGACCGCGGGAGCATTACACAACCCAAAGGGCATGACAAAATATTCTAAATGACCTTCGGGTGTATTAAAAGCAGTCTTCCACTCATCCCCCTCTCTGATCAGGATAAGGTTATAAGCCCCCCGAAGATCAAACTTAGAGAACCATTGGGCCCCCTGAATCTGATTGAAGAGATCAGGAATCAAAGGAAGGGGATATTGGTTCCTTACAATGATTTTATTTAAACCTCGGTAATCAATGCACGGCATAAGACTACCATCCTTCTTCCCCACGAAGAAGAAGCCAGCACCTACCGGAGAAGTAGAGAGGCGAATGTAACCCTTGGCCAGGCTTCTCTGGATATACTCTCTCATGGCATCACGTTCAGGACAAGAGAGATTAAATATCCTACCTTTAGGGAACTTTGCTCCTGGTACCAAGTCGATAGCGCAATCGTACACTCTATGAGGAGGTAACACTCCGGAGGCTTTTTTAGAAAGGACATACGCAAAGTCCTGAATAAACTCAGGTAGAGTGATCACCTCCTCAGCGAGAGAAACCAAATTAATAGAAAAACATGACGTCATACATTCATTACCCCATTTAGTAAGATCACCAGTATTCCAGTTAAAAGTGGGATTATGCGTCTGCAACCAAGGGAGGCCTAAAATCACATTGGACGATAACCCCTGCATCACTAACACAGAACACTGCTCCAAATGAATGGAGCCAACAATGAGTTCAAAAACAGGGGTATGCTGCATAAAATAACCATTAGCAAGCGTAGTGGAGTCAATACCCACTACCGGGACAGGTTTAGGCAAATCAATTAGTGGCATAGCTAGAGACATGGCAAATTCCACAGACATAATATTAGCAGCAGACCCTGAATCCACGAAGGCACTGCCGGTGGCAGACCTACCCTCAAAAGAGACCTGAAAGGGAAGCAAGATCTTATTAGGTTTCATATATACGGGAAATACCTGTGCGCCCAAATGACCTCCCCGATGGTCACTTAGGCGCGGAAGTTCTTCTGGCTGCTTATTCTTACTCCTAGGACAGTTGGTCACTTGATGCTTGTCATCCCCACAGTAGAAGCAGAGACCATTCTTCCTGCGGAACTCTCTACGTTGTTGGGGAGAGACGGAGGCCCCAAGTTGCATAGGTTCATCCGAGTTTTCCGTGGAAGAATGAAGCAACGGAACCTCGGGGGCCATCATGGGGGGGTCAGAGGGGAAGGCACAAAAACGTTCCAGTCGTCATTCCCTGAGACGTCGGTCAAGACGTACCGCTAAAGCAATAACCTGATCTAGGGAGTCTGAAGAGGGATAGCTAACTAACAGGTCTTTCAGGGCGTTCGACAGACCCAATCTAAACTAGCACCTCAAGGCAGGGTCATTCCACCGAGAAGCTACACACCACTTCCTAAAGTCAGAACAGTACTCCTCAACGGGTCTCTTACCCTGACGTAAGGTCACCAGCTTACTCTCGGCAAAGGCAGTCTTGTCAGTCTCGTCATAGATGAGCCCGAGAGCAGAAAAAAAAAGGTCAACAGAAGAAAGTTCAGGGTCATCAGGAGCCAAGGAGAAGGCCCATTCCTGGGGGCCGTCCTGGAGCAGGGACCTAACTATACCCACTCGCTGGCTCTCAGAACCTGAGGAGTGGGGTCTTAATCGGAAATAGAGTCTACAACTCTCCCGAAAAGAGAAAAAAGTCCTCCGGTCCCCTGAGAAACGGTTAGGCAACTTGAGGTGTGGTTCAAGACGTGAGGTGAAGGGTACTACCTGGGTAGCATCACGCTGGTTGAACTTCTGAGCCAGGCCTTGGACCTGTAGGGAGAGACCCTGCATTTGCTGAGCCAGGGCCTCAAGGGGATCCATAGTAGAGTCAGAGACCAGGGTACGAAAAGGTATGGGGCCTGTGATTATGTAATGGTACGGGGTGGGGAGACGACGGGTGAGCCCTAATCTACCCGCAACTCAATCCCTGCCTACTTGCACGGCCCGTCCTAAATGACGGCGTACAACTGGGCGACGGTTCCTACGCTCAGTAAGTGCAAAGACAGACAACACAAGACAAGGGCACACAGAAGCGAAGGGGAGTAAGGGCAGTTACCCATGGATAACCGTGAGCAACAGGCAGTGGTGAACGAGCCAAATCAAACCAGGAGAGTACGTAGTAGCAAAACAGTGCAGGAGAATAGTCAGGCAAGCCAGGGTCAAAAGGTTACATCGGTCAATCAGGTAAATAGCAGGAATAGCAGAGCCAGGAAAACAAGAGAATCACAGGCAAGGAACATGCTGCAAGTGAGGGTATAAATAGACCAAGGGCGGGAGCTAGAACTCCCTCTCCTCAGCCTGCAAGCCTGAGTGGTAACAGATCGCGTCACTCTAGCAGACCTAGGAGCTGATGAAGGCTGATTAACCCCGGGCATCGACACAGAACCTGTGTCAGGCAAACCCTTTACAGCGACATGGTGCCAAGAAACCAAAATATGCGCTCCAAAAGACAAATAGCACAACTTCCCTTCTAAGCTCTGCCGTGTGCCCAAACAACAGTTTATGACCACATATGGAGTACTTACATACTCTGTAGAAGTTGCTTTACAATTGTTGGAGGGCTTTTTCTTCTTTATTCCTTGTGGAATTTTTTATTTTTTTTTAGCTAAAATGACATCTTATTGGAAAAAATAAAAAATTCTTATTTTCACGTCCAAATTCTAATAAAATCTATGAAACACCTGTGGGCTCAAAATGCTCACTACACCCCTAGATGAATTCCATGTGGGTGTAGTTTCCAAAATGGGACCTTTTTGGGGTGGTTCCTATGTTTTGGCATCATAAGACTTCTTCAAACCTGCCATGGTGCCTAAAATATAATCTAATAAAAAGAAAGCGCCAAAATCCACTAGGTGCTCCTTTGCTTCTGAGGCCAGTGCTTCAGTCCATTAACACACTAGGGCCACATGTGGGATATTTCTAAAAACTGCAGAATTTGGGCAATAAACATTGAGTTGCATTTCTCTTGTAAACCCTTCTGTGTTACAGCAAAAAATGAATAAAAATCTATTTCTGCAAAAAAATGAAATTTGTACATTGCTTTAATTCTTGTGAAACGCCTAAAGGGTTAAGTAACTTTCTAAATGCTATTTTGAATATTTTGAGGGGTTCAGTTTTTAAAATGCAGTGATTTATGGAGTATTTCTAATAGATACGGCCCTCAAAACCACTTCAAAACTGAACTGGTCCATGAAAAAATAGCCATTTGAAATTTTCTTGAAAATTTGAGAAATTGCTGCTAATGTTCTAAGCCTTGTAACGTCCTAGAAAAATAATGATGCAAACATAAAGTAGACATGTGGAAAATTTTAACTAGTAATTATTTTGTGTGGTATTACTATCGGTTTTACAAGTAGAAACATTTAAATTGATAAAAATTCAAATTTTTGTAAATTTTCTCTACATTTTGGTGTTTCTCACAAATAAATATTAAATTTATCGACTACATTTTTCACTAACATAAAGTCCAATGTGTCATGAGAATCTCAGAATCGTTTGAATAGGTTAAGCATTCCAAACCTATTACTACATAAAGTGACACGTCAGATTTGAAAAACAAGGCTCTGTCAGGAAGGTCAAAAGTGGCCACAGCGGGAAGCGGTTAAATAATAATTTGCTTAAAACTGTCTAGTGTTGACAGTGTCAGGCTGTATAGAGACACACCCTATTAAAAAGGGGAATGGTAATGCCCAGTTGTCATTTATTCATACAGTTCCAGGAGGAATAGCAGAAGAGCTTCACAGCAAAGTTCTAAGAAACGATGCCCCAGAATTGTTATTTAATGGGGAATAAAAAATATTTACTAAAACAGACATGTGAGGAGTGGCTGACAGGTCCTCTTTGAATTAATTAAACTCCTTAAGGCCTCATTTACACGAGCGTGTGCGTTTTGCGCACGCAAAAAAACGCTGCGTTTTGCGTGCGCAAAAGGCAATTGACAGCTCCGTGTGTCATCCGTGTATGATGCGCGGCTGCGTGATTTTCGCGCAGCCGCCATAATAGAGATGAGGTAGTCGACGCCCGTCACTGTCCAAGGTGCTGAAAGAGCTAACTGTTCGGCAGTAACTCTTTCAGCACCCTCGACAGTGAATGCCGATCACAATCTACACCAACCTGTGAATAAAAAAAGACGTTCACACTTACCATGAACTGCCTGCTTCCTCCAGTCCGGTCTCCCGGCCGTTGCCTTGGTGACGCGTCCCTCTCTTGTCATCCGGCCCCACCTCCCAGGATGACGCGGCAGGCCATGAGACCGCTGCAGCCTGTGATTGGCTGCAGCCTGTGCTTGGCCTGTGATTGGCTGCAGCCTGTGCTTGGCCTGTGATTGGCTGCAGCTGTCACTTGGCCTGAATTGTCATCCCGGGAGGTCGGACTGGAGGAAGAAGCCGGGAGTTATCGGTAAGTCAGAACTTCTTTTTTTTTTTACACGTATATGTATATTGTGATCGAAAGTCACTGTCCATGGTGCTGAAACAGTTTAAGTCTTTCAGCACCGTGGGCAGTGACTGTCTCCTGACGTCGCGTACCCGAACATTTTTTGCCGGGTTCGGTTAAAACGAGTTCGGCCGAACCCGGTGAAGTTCGGTGCGCTCATCTCTAATTTGACACTCCGTTTGGATGTTTGTAACCAGAAAAGCACGTGGTGCTTTTCTGTTTACATTCATCCTTTTGACAGCTCTTGCGTGATTTTCGCGCATGCAACGCAGGACCGTCAGTGTGGCATGCGTTGTTTTCACGCACCCATTGAAGTCAATGGGTGCGTGTTGCGTGAAAAACGCAAGAATATAGAACATGTCGTGAGTTTTACGCAACGCACTCACGCTGCGCAAAATTCACGCATCGTCTAAACAGCCCCATAGACTATTATAGGTGCGTACGACACGCGTGAAAAGCACGCGCGTCGCACGCGCGTATAATACGCTCGTGTAAATGAGGCCTAAGGCTGTGTTCACACTGAGTTTTTTGCAGGAGGAAAATTCGTCAAAACACTCGTCGAGGCGTTTTTTTTCCCATTTCCGACTGATTGAAATGGGGTTTTGGAGGCGGAAACCGTCTCAAGATAGGTCATGTCGCTTCTTTTTACCGCGATGCGGTTTTTCCGCTCGCGGTAAAAAAACTTGTCTGCCTCCCATTGAAATCAATGGGAGGCATTTTCGGGCGGTTTTTGACGAGTTTTGCGGAGCGGTTTCCGCGTCAAAAAACTCTGTGTGAACAGGGCCTTAAGAGTACCTATCACCACGATGACCTTATTGGTTTTATTTTAAAAAAGCATTATTCCCCCAGAACATTTTTCCAAATGTAACCTGTTAAATATGTGTTAATATAGCTGTGCTATATAGCTGGCAAGGACATTATGCAAAGGACCCGATTTCCCACAGGAGTTGAGTCTGAACATCCGAGCAAAGGGCTCCCCGCATTCCAAGCATTTTTCCATAACCCCCCCATTCGCATACAGTGTAAGAGCCAAGAATAAAACAGTGCAGTCTAGAACATTTTTATAGGAGTTATAAGTGTATATATATATATATATGTACATACCATTTACTGTTACTCTGATAGTGTGTGCCGCTACGGGGGGGGGGGGTGGGGGGGGGGGGTTATGAGTAGATACTAGGCATGCCAGGAGGCCATAAAGTTCTTGCTACCTATAAAACATTTTTTTACAGTTACACTACCATTCAAAAGTTTAGGGTCACTTAGAAATTTCCTTATTTTTGCAAGAAAAGCACAGTTTTTTTCAATGAAGATAACATTAAATTAATCAGAAATACACTCTATACATTGTTAATGTGCTACATGACTATTCTAGCTGCAAACGTCTGGTTTTTAATGCAATATCTACATAGGTGTATAGAGGCCCATTTCCAGCAACCATCACTCCAGTGTTCTAATGGTAAATTGTGTTTGCTAACTGTGTTAGAAGGCTAATGGATGATTAGAAAACACTTGAAAACCCTTGTGCAATGATGTTAGCACCGCTGTAAACAGTTTTGCTGTTTAAAGGAGCTATAAAACTGACCTTCCTTTGAGCTAGTTGAGAATCTGGAGCATTACATTTGTGGGTTCGATTAAACTCTCAAAATGGCTAGAAAAAGAGAGCTTTCATGTGAAACTTGACAGTCTATTCTTAGAAATGAAGGCTATTCCATGCGAGAAATTACCAAGAAACGTAAGATTTCCTACAACGGTGTGTACTACTCCCTTCAGAGGACAGCACAAACAGGCTCTAACCAGAGTAGAAAGAGAAGTGGGAGGCCCCGCTGCACAACTGAGCAACAAGACAAGTACATTAGAGTCTCTAGTTTGAGAAATAGACGCCTCACAGGTCCTCAACTGGCAGCTTCATTAAATAGTACCCGCAAAACGCCAGTGTCAACGTCTACAGTGAAGGGGCGACTCCGGGATGCTGGCCTTCAGGGCAGAGTGGCAAAGAAAAAGCCATATCTGAGACTGGCTAATAAAAGGAAAAGATTAATATGGGCAAAAGCACACATGCATTGGACAGAGGAAGATTGGAAAAAAGTGTTATGGACAGACAAATCGAAGTTTGAGGTGTTTGGATCACACAGAAGAACATTTGTGAGACGCAGAACAACTGAAAAGATGCTAGAAGAGTGCCTGACGCCATCTGTCAAGCAAGGTGGAGGTAATGTGATAGTCTGGGGTTGCTTTGCTGCTGGTAAAGTGGGAGATTTGTACAAGGTAAAAGGGATTTTGAATAATGAAGGCTATCACTCCATTTTGCAACACCATGCCATACCCTGTGGACAGCGCTTGATTGGAGCCAATTTCATCCTACAACAGGACAATGACCCAAAGCACACCTCCAAATTATGCAAGAACTATTTAGGGAAGAAGCAGGCAGCTGGTATTCTATCTGTAATGGAGTGGCCAGCGCAGTCACCAGATCTCAATCCCATAGAGCTGTTGTGGGAGCAGCTTGACCGTATGGTACGCAAGAAGTGCCCATCAAGCCAATCCAACTTGTGGGAGGGCCTTCTGGAAGCATGGGGTGAAATTTCTCCCGATTACCTCAGCAAATTAACAGCTAGAATGCCAAAGGTCTGCAATGCTCTAATTGCTGCAAATGAAGCATTCTTTGACGAAAGCAAAGTTTGAAGGAGAAAATTATTTGAAATAAAAATCATTATTTCTAACCCTGTCAATGTCTTGACTATATTTTCTAGTCATTTTGCAACTCATTTGATAAATATAAGTGTGAGTTTTCATGGAAAACACTAAATTGTCTGGGTGACCCCAAACTTTTGAATGGTAGTGTAATTTATTGACAAATTTTTATAAAAATTTTTTTGGGGTGGGAATGTGAAAAAAATCCCAGCTTTGAACATTTTTTTAATAAAACAAGGTATTATAGTGTTTGATGCAACTGTTTAATTGTTTTTTATTAAAAAAAATATTTTACTTTTTGAGATACAGCTTCTATATATCCTGGATACATAGAAGCTGTATCGTGCGTTGAAACCGGAATCTGTCAGGTCAGCAGGACTGACGGTTTTGGTGACAGCATCTCATCGGTGACATACTGTTATCGATCACATCTAAGTTACGAACTTAGATGACACCCGCTGTACCCGCTGTCACTGATGGATTCTAGTTTCAACGCAAGTTACAGCTTTTATGTATCCAGGATACACAGAAGCTATATCTCAAAAAGTAAAACAATTATTTTTAAATAAAAAACAATTACACAGTTGCATTACACACTATAATACATTGATTTAGTGAATAAAATAATAATAATTCAAGGTTTACATAGCCTTTAAAGGACAGGTGGCAAGCTTCTCATACGGGTTTTTTTTGCCTTCCTCTGGATCAACACTGCACAAAAAGTTTAATTAGATGGACACATGTTTTTATTCAACCTCGCTATCTAACTATTAACAATACTTGTCCAGTTCCAGATGCATCTGTATTATTTGGCGCCGGCCACCACTCTCTGCTCTGTGTAGTGTGAAAGTTGGCTGAGGGTACGGTTGTTGTAAAACATATGGATACTGTCATATTAATATCTCCTATGTATCTCTATCCTAAGACCTTCTACATTACTTTTAAAAATATTATTCAACTTAATTTACTATCTAAATCGCGTTTCTCAATATTTTTAAGCCAAGAACCCTGTACTAAAATGAATTACATCAAAGTACTTACAAGGCTATGATCATGCACTGTGCTGCACCTATTAAAAGCACAGCATGAGCACAGAACGATTACCCCCTAGAGACATGATGTGTATGTGTGAAATATAATATAGAAATGCATATGCCAAGTGTTCTGTGATTCATTGATCAGTATTATGAATATCATTGAAGACCTGCCAGCTATGGACTGGAAACACAACTGTCGGTGTTTTCATAAAACAATTCAATAGTAGACATTAGCAATTTTTTTCTGGTGGCAGTGAGGACATGCCAGGCTGAGAAACCATCAAATTCCCTGGATCTTGACAGAGCTATTTTTTTTATATTTTTTCTTACAAAGCTAGAAATAAATGGAAAAGCACAAAGACTATCCGTGTGTTAAATACACATTATACCTGTAGTCTTAATATTTTCAGGTCAGAAAAAAATGGATTTATATGCTTTCTCAGCATGTTTGATTGAAAGAATTTGTAATTGAATTTCCAAACACGCTACTTTCATCTTGGATGAGGCAATATACATTTTGATAATAACATGGCTATGTCATTAGAAGGTAACCCATTTACTAGTTTTTGCATAAAATAAGATACTCAAACTGAAATAAAATGCTTTTCAACATAATGCACCTTATTTTCATTGTATTCAGTGAATTTGATATGAATAAGTTATTTCCTAAGTGCATCAGCAATATGCATTTGGTGCTCAGGGGCAGCTTTGGGCTAGGTGCCTGACAAACGCTATGTGACTATCAGAGAAATCAGCTAGCACTGATTTATACAGTTTCAACGTTTTCTTTTCTTTTTTTTCTATTCTAGTTTGCATGCAGCGTCTCTAGACAGAATTTCTCCACTATTACCCAACTTACTTATCCCATGACATTCTTTAAAATTATCCAGTCATTTATCAGAAAATATGCTCTTGAGTTTATCCATGCCTGAATTTCAGGACTTTTTTTTCCCCATAATTATGGGCCTACGTAAAGGTCGTGGTGTCCTTCAGAAAGCTTTAATGTAAGCCATACTGTATATAACACTTTTACCCAAGTCCTCCATTATTGTAATATACAATTTACACCATTCACTTTTAAAGTCCTGCCAAGATAAGTAGTTTTCAGAGCTTGTATACTATTTTGCTAACTGTAATGGCAGGAAGGAGGTGAAGGGAACAAGTGAGCCCTAATCTACCCACCGCCCTGTCCCTGCCTACTTGCAACGACCCACCCTAGGCGACGGGGTACAACTGGGCGGCGGTCCCTACGCTGTCTAAGTGCAAGGGAGTACAAACAGGGAACACGCAAGGGAATACAGTAGCCCACGGAACGCCGCGAGGAAACGGAGCGGTGAATGAGCCAGTCAGGATCAGGAAGTAGTGGAGTATACAAACGGGAGCACGGAGCAGAAGCAAGCCAGGGGCAGAGCAACGCAGGATAAACGGAACTGAAGCAAGGCAGAAGCACGGCAGGAGCAGGCTGGAGCAAGGCAGCAGTGGGGCCAGGAATCCAAGAAGAATAACAAGCAAGGAGGAAGAGAAAACGGCAGGTATAAATGGACAGGGGGCGGAGCTAACTCTGACTGACCAGGCCGTGATAGGCTCTCCCACTCCTGAGCCTGCCACCCTGATTGGTGGGAGCAGGTGTCAGTCTCAGAGGTCTGGCCTCAGGTGTCGACTGATTAATCCTGGGAGTATACCCAGACGTAGTGCCTGGCAGATCCTTTACAGTACTCCCCCTTTTATGAGGGGCCACCGGACCCTTACTAAGAGGACCCGGTTTAGTGGGGAAGAGAAGGTGGAACCTCCTGATCAATACCCCAGCGTGAACATCTCGAGCAGGTACCCAAGTCCTCTCCTCCGGCCCGTATCCTCTCCAATGGACCAGGTACTGGAGGGAGCCCTGGATCATCCTACTGTCCACAATCTTGGCCACCTCGAATTCCACCCCCACAGGGGTGAGAACGGGAACAGGAGGTTTCCTCGAGGGGGACCAGGACGGGGAGCAGCGTTTCAGGAGGGAGGCATGGAAGACGTCGTGTATGCGAAAGGATGGGGGCAGCTCCAGACGGAAGGATACAGGGTTGAGGACTTCAATGACCTTATAAGGTCCAATAAATCGGGGGGCAAACTTCCTGGACGGGACCTTAAGACGCAAGTTCCTCGACGACAACCACACCAGATCCCCGACGACAAACCGGGGGTTAGCAGAACGTCTACAATCAGCCTGAATCTTTTGTACGCTCTGGGACGCCTCTAGGTTCTTCTGAACCTGGGCCCAGACTGTGCACAGTTCCCGATGAACGTCCTCTACCTCGGGATTATTGGAACAACCAGGGGAAACGGAGGAGAACCTAGGATTAAACCCGAAATTACAGAAAAACGGGGAGACCCCTGACGAGTTACTGACCCGGTTATTCAGGGAAAATTCGGCGAGGGGAAGGAATGAGACCCAATCAAATTGACAGTCAGAAATGAAACACCTTAAATATTGTTCCAGGGATTGGTTAGTCCATTCCGTTTGGCCATTAGTTTCGGGATGGAAGGCGGAGGAGAAGGACAGATCAATCTCCAACTTTTTACAAAAAGCTCTCCAAAATAAGGAAACAAATTGTACCCCTCTGTCCGAAACGATATTGACTGGGGCCCCATTGAGACGCAGAATGTGTTTCACAAACAAAGAAGCTAACGTCTTGGCGTTAGGTAGTTTCTTAAGGGGCACAAAGTGGCACATCTTGCTGAAGCGGTCTACTACCACCCACACCACCGACTTTCCCTGAGATGGAGGCAAATCGGTGATAAAATCCATGGAGATATGGGTCCAAGGTCTCTGGGGAATGGGCAAGGAACGTAGTAAGCCCGCAGGTCGGGACCTAGGGGTCTTGGACCTAGCACAGACCTCACAAGCGGCGACGTAAGCCCTAACGTCTTTAGGCAACCCAGGCCACCAATAATTTCTGGTAATGAGGAGTTTGGTACCCAAGATGCCAGGATGACCAGATAGAGCTGAGTCATGGTTTTCCCTGAGTACCCTTAGCCGGTATTGCAGGGGGACAAACAGTTTGTCCCCAGGGAGGTTCCCGGGAGCTGAACCTTGATCAGCCGCGATGTCAGAGGCTAAGTCAGAATCAGTGGCAGAGACAATTATACCAGGGGGTAAAATACAAGCAGGATCCTTCTCAGAAGGAGGATTAGCCATGAAACTACGTGACAGTGCATCAGCCTTAATATTTTTGGACCCAGCCCTATAGGTAACCAAGAAATTAAATCTTGTAAAGAATAGTGCCCAACGAGCTTGTCTAGGATTAAGCCTCCGGGCAGATTCTAGGAAAACCAGATTCTTGTGGTCAGTAAGGACCATTACCTGGTGTCTGGCCCCCTCCAAGAAGTGACGCCACTCTTCAAAAGCCCATTTAATGGCTAAAAGTTCGCGGTTGCCAATATCATAGTTACACTCCGTGGGCGAAAACTTCCTAGAGAAGTAAGCACAGGGGCGGAGATGGGTGAGGGAGCTGGTACCCTGGGACAAGACGGCCCCCACTCCCACCTCGGACGCGTCAACCTCCACAATAAATGGCTCCCTTTGGTTGGGCTGAACCAGCACGGGGGCCGAGATAAAGCACTTCTTGAGGGTCTCAAAAGCCTGGATGGCCTCAGGGGGCCAATGGAGGACATTAGCACCCTTGCGAGTGAGGTCCGTAAGAGGCTTAACGACGACCGAGAAGTTGGCAATAAATCTCCTGTAATAGTTAGCGAACCCCAAAAAACACTGTAGCGCCTTCAGGGAGGCAGGTTGGACCCATTCCGCCACAGCCTGAACCTTGGCAGGGTCCATGCGGAATTCATGAGGAGTGAGGATTTGACCTAAAAATGGTATCTCCTGTACCCCAAACACACATTTTTCGGTCTTTGCAAACAGATTATTTTCCCGAAGGACCTGGAGGACCTTCCTGACATGCTCCACGTGCGAGGACCAGTCCTTGGAAAACACCAGTATGTCATCAAGGTACACTACAAGAAAATTACCCAGGTAATCTCTCAGAATTTCATTAATAAAATTCTGGAAGACGGCAGGGGCATTACACAACCCAAAGGGCATGACTAGGTATTCGAAATTACCTTCAGGCGTGTTGAACGCAGTTTTCCACTCATTCCCCTCTTTGATGCGGATAAGGTTATACGCCCCCCGTAGATCGAACTTAGAGAACCATTGGGCCCCCTGAACCTGATTAAAAAGATCCGGAATCAAAGGAAGGGGATACTGGTTCCTTACTGTGACCTTATTCAAGTTCCGATAATCAATGCACGGCCTAAGACCACCATCCTTCTTCCCCACGAAGAAGAAGCCAGCACCTACAGGAGAAGTCGAGGGGCGAATGAAACCCTTGGCCAGGCATTCTTGGATATACTCCCTCATAGCTTTACGTTCAGGACATGAAAGATTAAATATCCTCCCCTTAGGAAGCTTGGCACCAGGCACCAAATCGATGGCGCAATCGTAATCTCTATGAGGGGGCAACACCTCGGAGGCCTCCTTAGAAAACACATCGGCGAAGTCCCGAACAAACTCAGGAAGCGTGTTTACCTCCTCACGGGGAGAAATAGAGTTAACCGAAAGACATGACGTCAGGCATTCACTACCCCATTTGGTGAGATCCCCAGTATTCCAATCAAACGTGGGATTATGCAGCTGCAACCAGGGAAGACCTAATACCAGATCGGACGATAATCCCTGCATCACCAGTACAGAGCACTGCTCCAAATGCATGGAGCCAACACGGAGTTCAAAAACAGGAGTATGCTGAGTAAAATAACCATTAGCAAGAGGAGTGGAGTCGATACCCACTACCGGGATAGGATAAGGTAAATCAATAAAAGGCATCTTTAGAGACAAAGCAAATTCCACAGACATGATATTAGCAGATGAGCCCGAATCCACGAAGGCACTGCCAGTGGCAGACCGGCCAGCAAACGAGACCTGAAAGGGAAGCAAAATCTTATTGCGTTTAGTATTAACGGGAAATACCTGTGAGCCCAAGTGACCTCCCCGATGATCACTTAGGCGCGGAAGTTTTCCGGCTGCTTATTCTTGCGCCTGGGACAGGTGTTCAGTAGATGCTTGTCGTCCCCACAATAGAAGCAGAGACCATTCTTCCTGCGAAACTCTCTACGTTGTCGAGGGGACATGGAGGCCCCCCGAGTTGCATTGGTACCTCCGAGTCCTCCGTGGAAGAGCGAGGAGACGGGACCTCGGGGGGAATCGCAGGGCAGTCAGAGGGGAAAACATTGAAACGTTCAAGCTGACATTCCCTGAGACGTCGGTCAACTCGTACTGCTAGGGCCATAACCTGGTCTAGGGAGTCAGAAGAGGGGTAGCTAACCAGCAGATCCTTCAGGGCGTCAGATAATCCTAACCTAAACTGGCACTTTAGGGCCGGGTCGTTCCACCGAGAAGCTACGCACCACTTTCTAAAATCAGCACAGTATTCCTCAACAGGTCTCCTACCCTGACGTAAGGTCACCAGCTGACTCTCGGCTAAGGCAGTCCTGTCAGTCTCGTCGTAAATGAGACCGAGGGCAGAGAAAAACCGATCAACGGAGGAAAGTTCAGGGGCGTCAGGAGCCAAGGAGAAGGCCCACTCTTGGGGCCCTTCCTGGAGTCGGGATATAATGATACCCACCCGCTGGTTCTCGGAACCTGAGGAGTGAGGTCTTAGGCGGAAATAAAGTCTGCAACTCTCCCGGAAGGAGAGAAAAGTCTTACGGTCCCCTGAGAACCGGTCAGGTAACTTGAGGTTGGGTTCTAAAGGTGAGGTGAGAGGTACTACAAAGGCAGCGTCAGACTGATTGACCCTCTGAGCCAGGGCCTGGACCTGTAGGGAGAGGCCCTGCATCTGCTGGGTCAGGGTCTCAAGGGGGTCCATTATAGCGTCAGCGTAGAAGAAATGGTAGACTAGGTAAGGGCTTGTTATTATGTAATGGCAGGAAGGAGGTGAAGGGAACAAGTGAGCCCTAATCTACCCACCGCCCTGTCCCTGCCTACTTGCAACGACCCGCCCTAGGCGACGGGGTACAACTGGGCGGCGGTCCCTACGCTGTCTAAGTGCAAGGGAGTTCAAACAGGGAACACGCAAGGGAATACAGTAGCCCACGGAACGCCGCGAGGAAACGGAGCGGTGAATGAGCCAGTCAGGATCAGGAAGTAGTGGAGTATACAAACGGGAGCACGGAGCAGAAGCAAGCCAGGGGCAGAGCAACGCAGGATAAACGGAACTGAAGCAAGGCAGAAGCACGGCAGGAGCAGGCTGGAGCAAGGCAGAAGTGGGGCCAGGAATCCAAGAAGAATAACAAGCAAGGAGGAAGAGAAAACGGCAGGTATAAATGGACAGGGGGCGGAGCTAACTCTGACTGACCAGGCCGCGATAGGCTCTCCCACTCCTGAGCCTGCCACCCTGATTGGTGGGAGCAGGTGTCAGTCTCAGAGGTCTGGCCTCAGGTGTCGACTGATTAATCCTGGGAGTATACCCAGACGTAGTGCCTTGCAGATCCTTTACACTAACAGAGGCAATACCTGGGTGTACTTGGTATTGGCCAAAACAACTTTTCTCCGTATAAATCAGTAACATTTAGTGCGACTCGGACTGTCCTAAGACACATGAATAGATTTTATACAGCAGATAATATGAGGAGGACCATTTTTTTTTAGTTATACTGTATTAATTAAGATTAAATTCTACTTAAAAATAAAAGCTAGACAGGTTATATGCTAAGATACGGTCTCCTGCAAAAGTATTTAACCGCTTATAAAGTCATCAGAAGTGTCTGGATAACAAATAACACACAGACTAAGGCCCCATGCACACAACTGTAGTTTTCATCTGTAATTACGGATCCGTAATTACGGATGAAATTGTGGACCCATTTATTTCTATGGGCCACAGACACCTTTCCGTATATTCACAGATGGGTGTCCGTGCCGTAGAAATGATCCGCAAATTATTGTCATGTCCTAAGAACATGTCCTATTATTGTACGTAGTTACAGCACGGACTCCCCACAGAAGTCTATGGGTGCTTCCGTAATTGCGGATGGCTATGGATTTGCATCCGAAACCATCTGTAATTGCAATAGCATTGCTTGGATGAACTACATATGCACTACGCACCGTATTTGCGGACAGCATACCGAATATGCGGATGAGATGCGGAAGACTACGGATCCGTATTTGGGGACAGTAAAAACCATTATGGTTGTGTGCATGAGGCCTAGCCCATATGTATAAACAGCATGTTATTGTCTGCAGCAGTCACATGGTGCAAATCAAAAACAACATCATCTCAGACAGCCGCCAGGGACATGTCGCAGCAGCGGTCACATGGGACAAAACAATGTTATCTCAGGAGGTCAGCCATCGCTATGGGAGACCAGGTGAGTATGGTATTTTTTTTGTCTCCTTTTCCCCCCTCTTCTTTTTTCCATTCTGCAAAATGGCCTCTGGCGGCTGCTATTTTTCTGATTCTTGCTTCGCAAACCCCAAAAGTTTTAGATTTCGCCGAATCCAAAACTTTTTTGGAAATCCGGACCGAATTTGATTTGTTTCGAATCGAGTCTCTCATCTCTAGGAACTATCTTTGTTAGTGTCTTTTCTAATCAACAATTTAAAGGATCATAGGAGAAAGCCATCTAAATCACTCATGTTAATTGCACCCACCAGTTAATATATATGCCACTCACTATTACACCTTATGCCTGCAGCCATGTGCATTTCAGACCATAATATGGTGTGCAAAACGAGATTGTTTTGTGCACTGTATTATGAGCCGTATAGTTCCCAAAATGACATCCAAAGGGCGTGCCCTAATTTTTTAATAGGAGTTTCATTGTCTGGCCCAGTCTTATTTGGATGCATATAGCCCGATGTATTTATTCATGCGCGTAAGCCCATATACAAAAATTGCTTGACAATAGATAGAATTGTATATGAAAAAAAAAATTAGACCTAAAATGAAATACCAGAATTATAAATTAAATAAGGACAGAATAAAAAGCAACAATATAAAGGGTACCGATGCTGAAATTGTGATCACACCATTGAGAAACCAATCAGAAGACCGGGCATTCTGGAGAAACACTAGTGATAAAAAAAAACATATATATATATATATATATATATATATATATATATATATATAGTATTGATAATTTATTATTATTATGACTATTATTAGTAGTAATTATTCTGATTATTATTACTTATTTAATCTAGGAAGCTTGCGTAAACATGATTCTAATTTAGTATTTTTTTCTACCAAATGTTTTTCTCATCAAAAAATGACAAAATTGTACACAGCAATATTATGTTTTTCTTCATTTGTTGTAAATTGTGTCTAATGAGATTATCATGCCTCATAGTGAGAAATAATTAATTTGGCTCAGGTGCTAACCTAAAAATTTTGAATCAAATTAGATTTGAATCACATAACAAAATTTTGCTGCGGTGCTTGTGTTTTTTTTCCTACATATAATATAATTAAAACATTTAAATAAGCATATTCTGTGCAAAATTTTTACATTGTTAAATAACTTACACATGTGCAAGTCTTAACCTTAGCCTTAAGAAGGATGCAGCAAACATTTTAATAGAAATGTACTATATTAAAACTAAAAAAACAAGAACTCAGAAAAAGCATATTCCAAATTAAAGACATAACATACCAGTAGTCCGAGTGCACACATAATGACAGCCATAGTGCCCCTAAAACAATGACAGCCACGTTACTCCCATAGTGCTGACAGGTACAGTGTTCCAATACGAACTGCACTTGGAGGATGATACAATTTAGTGCTACCTGTGGCTGAGCAATTTAACATATCATACAGGCCTGCAGGTGGAGGGAGAGTGCCTGCTGGAGGTAACAGTATTGTGCTATTTTTCAGTCACTGTATGGTGATCTTATTCAGCGATAGGCAATGTACCAGCCCCTTTTGTTCATGGCTTGATAACACACTGACGCAAACAGCACAGGAAGCAAGCCCTCAGGCTCATGTCGGCGCATCATCAATATTAGGAAAACTACAGGACTTCCGGCACCAATTCACTGGGTTTAAACTGAGCGATTCAGTACAGAATTAAAAATGAAAGTACATTAGTAAGTGACTTCTTTTCACAATAAAATATAAATCCAAATCAAATTTTGGTCCCCGGATAACCCCATTAACTTTCACGGACCCAGGAAGGTAAGTATGATAATTATTTAGTTTTTTTTACAGCTTCGGTTGTTAGACTACTTCGGATTCGAGGACTACTTCGATGACGGCGTTTTTATTTTCAATAAAATGGTTAGCGAGGGTTCTGTGTGGGGTTTTATTTCAATTAAATATTTTTTATGTGTTTGTGCTTTTTTAAATTTTATTATTACTACTGCCTTAGTAATGGCCGCTGTCTGCTAGACAGCGTCCATTACTAAGGCGGTACACACCGCCACCATTGGTACCTGGAAGAGACGGGTACGATCCAGTACCCGACTATCTGCTGTGATGGTCAGGCACTGGGGTGGCCACAGGCTGGTATTATTAGGCTGGAAAAGCCCAAAAAACGTAGGCCTTCCCATCCTGGTAATTCTAGCCTGCTGCTGCTATGTTGTATCTGGCTGGTTATAAAAAATTAGGGGGACCCCACATATTTTTCTTTTTTCAAAAAAAATAAATAATAGAAAAAAACAACATGGGGTCCCCCCCCATTTTTCAAAACCAGCCAGATACAACATAGCAGCAGCAGGTTAGCATTAACAGGGTGGAGAAGGCTGTGTTCTATGGACATCCCCAGCCTAATAATTCCAGCCTCTTGCTGCCCCAGTACCCGAACATCACTCTTCCCAATATCCCTGGTGGCGGTTGGTACAGGGTAATGGACGCAGTCAATCAGAGAGTGGCCATTACTAAGGCAGTAGTAATAAAGTTGAAACGAAACACTGTGACACAGAAAAAATATTTTACTGAAATAAAAAAATCTCACATAACCCACGTTAAACATTTTATTGAATAATAAAAAATGCCATAATAAAAATAGTTCTCAAATCTGAAGTAGTCCAACAACCGAACCTGTAAAAAAACACAAACCAACACCATAAAAACACATTAGTAACACATAAAAAAGCAAATAAATTATTATACTTACCCTTCCTGAGTCCAGTGCTGGAGCCACAATGCCAGCGAGCTACGCTGTTTCCCTAATTATGGGGGGTGTCAGCACTAAAAGTGCCTAGGGCAGCATCATCTCTAATTACAGCCCTGAATGCTACCCCAAACTTCCAAGGAACCTCCACAATGCTTCACTGTTGTCTGCAGACACTTATTATTGTACCGCTCTCCAGCCCTTTGGCGAACAAACTGCCTTCTGTTACAGCTAAATATTTAAAATTTTAGACTCATCAGTCGAGAGCACTTGCTGCCATCTTTCTGCACCCCAGTTCCCATGTTTTTTGTGCATAGTTGAGTGGCTTGGCATTGTTTCCACGTCTAGGGTATAGCTTTTTGGCCACAATTTTTCCATGAAGACCACTTCTGGCCAGACTTCTCTGAACAGTAGATAGGTGTACCTGGATCCACTAGTTTCTGCCAGTTCTGAGCTGATGGCACTGCTGTACATCTTCCGATTTTAAAGGGAAGTAAGCATGATGCATCTTTCATCTGCTGCACTAAGTTTCCTTGGTCCACCGCTACGTCTACGGTCCTCACTATTGCAGGTTTATTTGTGCTTCTTTAAAAGAGCTTGAATAGCACATCTAAAAACCCCAGTCTGCTTTGAAATCTTTGCCTGGTGCGGTATAACTACCTTGTGTCTTGTTGCTGTGCTCAGTCTTGCCATAGTGGACCTGTGACATGAAACTGTCTTCCACAACCTCACCTTTGTAGCAGAGTTTGGCTGTTCCTCGCCCAGCTGTTTCTGTTACAGTTAATGACTGTGTTTCAACCTACATTTGAAAATGATGATCATTTTCACCTTTTTGGTATAATTGGTTTATCATACACCTGACTATAATCCTAAAAAATCCATGACTTTGTAATGTGTAACTAGAAGAATTGCTGCTGTTTTGAAGGCAAAGGGTGGTCATACCAAATATTTATTTATTTAGATTCCTCTTCTGTTCATTCACTTTGCATTTTGTTGATTGATAAAAAAAATCGAATAATAATTCTATTTTTGAAAGCATTCTTACTGTGCATCATCTTTACACAACTGCCTAAAAATTCTGCACAGTACTGTGTATATATATATATATATATATATAAATATATATATATATATATATATATATATATATATATATATATATATATATATATATATATATATATATATATATAAAAATAGGCAGCACTCCCAATTGAGCCGAAATATTGCACCAGGGCTAATAAAAGCTATTTACTTTTCACCATAAATTGGGAGTGCTGCCTATTTTTGCATCTTTATATTAAGTAGTGGACAATGGTCAAGTCCCTGGGACATGCACCCGCCTTTCTGCTAGACTGTGAATTATATATATATTCAGTCCTGGCCAAAAGTTTTGATTTTTACAATGTTTGCTGCTTCAGTGCTTTTAGATATTTTAGTCAGATATTTCTATGGTATACTGAAGTACAATTCTAAGTATTTCATACGTTTTTAAACTTTAATTAACAAAAATACATCAAGTTTATGCAAAGACTTAATATTTACAGTGTTGACCCTTCTTTTTCAAGACTTCTGCAATTCGCCTTGGCATGCTGGATATCAGCTTCTGGGCCAAATCCTGACTGATGGCAACCCATTCTTGCCTAATCAGTGCTTGCACTTTATCACAATTTTTGTGTTTTTGTTTGTCTATCTGCTTTTTGAGGATTTACCACAGGTTCTCAATAGGATTGAGATCTGGGGTGTTTTCTGGCCATGGACCCAAAATTTTAATGTTTAGTTCACTGAGCCACTTAGTTACCACTTTTGCCTTGTGACATGGTGCTCCAAAATGCTGGAAAAAGCATTGGTTATCACCAAATTGCTCATGGATTGTTGGGAGAAGTTGCTCTTCAGGATGTTTAGATACCATTTTTTATTCATGGAAGTGTTCTGAGGCAAAATTGTGAGTGAGCCCACTCCCTTGGTTGAAAATCAACCCCACACATGAAGGGTCTCAGGATGCTTTACAGTTGGCATGACACAGGACTCATGGTAGCGCTCACCTTTTCTTCTCCAGACAATCATTCTTCTAGATGTCCCAAACAGTGTGACACTTCTTGACACCAGGCCAGCCTCCAAAAGCCTTTGCCTCACTGTGCGTGCAGATGCAATGACACCTGCCTGCTGCTAATCCTTAGCAAGCTCTTTACCGGTGTTTAACCAATCCCGTAGCTGAATCCTCTTTAGGAGACGGTCCTGCCACTTGCTGGACTTTATTGGGTGCCCTAAAGCCTTTTACACTGCAATTGAACATCTCTCCTTGAAGTTCTTGATGATTTAATAAATGGTTGATTTAGGGGCATTCTTACAAGCAGCAATATCCTTGCCTGTAAAGCCAAAGCAGTGACGACTGCATGTGTTACCTTGGAGGTAACCATGGTTAACAGAAGAAGACAATGATTTCAAGCACCATCCCCCTTTGAAAGCAACCAGTCTGCTCTTATTATTCAATCAGCATGACAGAGTGATATCAGCTGCCTTTTCCTTGTTAACACTGTCTCCTGAGCAAACGAGAACTTCACTGAAATGATGTTAGCAAGTCATGTTGTCACAGGGCTGAAATGCAGTGGAAATTGGGTTTTTGTGATTAAGTTAATTTTCATGGCAAGGAATGGCTTTACAATCAATTGCAATTCATCTGATCACTGTTCATAACAATCTAGAGTTAATGCAAATTGCCACTATAAAAACTAAAGCTTTAAACTTTGTGAAAAGCAACATTTTTGTCAGTCTCAAAACTTTTGGCCAGGACTGTATATTTTATTTATTTCTGATACTTACATATATGTATATATATATATATATATATATATATATATATATATATATATAGACAAATCCAATACACAGGTCAGCACTCCAAGATAAAGTGTAAAATAAGGATCCTTTATTCACCACAAGCGCGACGTTTCAGCCCTGCTCAATTGAGCAGGGCTGAAACGTCGCGCTTGTGGTGAATAAAGGATCCTTATTTTACACTTTATCTTGGAGTGCTGACCTGTGTATTGGATTTGTCTGTGGATTTGTGACACTGGTCGTGTGTCTGAACAGGGACTTGCACCCCACACTGGAAGAACGGTGCTGCTTTTACTTTACTAGCTTATATATATATATATATATATATATATATATATAGAGAGAGAGAGAGAGAGAGAAATAAGCTAAACTATTAATATCTATAAATATATTAGTATTAATATCTGAAAACGTTAGTTCCTGTAATTGGATGTACATCCAGGGTAAAGACTTCAGACAACTGCGGGGCCTTTGAAGGTCATACATATATTTTAACACTATTATGCCACTGATAATTGAAAACCCAAATAATTCATATAGCCATGTTGAAGTGCCGGTATAATGAGATTGTAGCGATTGCTCTATGTGCCAGCACTGCATGACAATGTCGCTTAGCAATTTAAATGACAGATCCAATCTCTCATATGTATACTGTCACGGCTGTGGGGTATGCTAAACCATTAGGCCGCTCCACCGTAGCGGAGTAGCAGCTGGTCAAACAAAAGTGAATAACAGTCCTTAGAACTGGAGCGAATTTTTGGGAAGGGATCTTCAGACAAATGTTCTTCTAAGAGAGCAAGACCTTGACGCTGGGGAGAAACTGAGAAGGAACCCTTCTCTTCCTATCGGCTTATGCCTTCATGCAATCCACTGCCTGAAGAATCACAGATTTGGTCTGCTGCCAGATGTGAAGAAAAGTCCCAAATGAAGAATTGGCTGCAGGCACATAGATTGGAGCAGACCAGCAGGTTTAGAATTAGAAGATATGTTTGGGGCAAAATTAGCACAGGAGTAAACAAAGTCCAAGACATCTCTAGGTCACGAGGGCCACCAATAATGATAAGCAATAACGTCCCGAGTCTTGCGGGCACAAGAATGCCCGGCCAGTTTGGAATTATGTCCCCAGAGGAATGTCCTTGATCTGCAGAGTATTTACAGCAATAATCCTAGAAGGATCAATAAGGTGTTGAGGTTTTTCAGCTGAGTCGTCAGTTTCGAATTACCGAGACAGGGCATCGGTCATAATGTTTTTGTCTGTGGAGAAGAAAACAAAATCTGGTGAAGAACAGCGACCATCTAGCTTGACAAGGGTTTAGTCACTGTGCAGACTGCAGATATGTAAGATTTTTGTGGTCGGTGTAGATGATGATGGGGTGAGCAGACCCCTCAAGCAGGTGTCTCCATTCTTCCAAGGCCAACTTTACAGCGAGCAATTCTCAATCCCCAATGGAGTAGTAGTGCTCAGCAGGAGAGAAGAGTCTGGAGAAGAATCCGCACGATACTGCCTTATCCTTAGAATATTTTTGAAACAGGAGTGCTCCAGCACCAATGGAATAGGCAACAACCTCAATGGAAAACTGTTGAGTAACATCAGGATGACAAATAACAGAAGCAGAAGTAAAAGCACTAGTAGTAGTTGGAGAATGCTGACCCTGCCTCAGGAGTCTAGTCCTTAGCGTTCACTCCCTTTCTGGTAAGAACTGAGATGGGAGCAGTAGGCGTAGACAAATTTGGGATGAACTGACAATAGAAATTATCTAACCCGCTCGGAAACCCTGAGGACGTGGCCACTCCAAGATGGACTTCACCTTTTCTGGGTGAATTTGGAGACCACTATCAGAGACAATATAGCCCAGGAAGGGCAAGGACCTCTTTTCAAATACGCACTTCTCCAGTTTTGCATATAATTTATTCTCCCTTCGCAACAAGACTTGGCGTACATGATTCAGATGCGTCGTCAGATCGGGTGAGTAGATCAAGATGTCGACCAGATATAGCACCACATGAACTCTTGGAACACAGCTGGACCATTACACAGTCTGAAGGGCATGACAATATACTCATAGTGACCATCTCGGGTATAAATGCGTTTTTTAATTTATCACCCTTGCGTATATGAATTAGGTTATAGATGACATATAGATCCAGCTTAGTGAACACCTTAGCTCCACGAATCCTGTTGAAGAGCTCAGAGATAAGCGGCATGGGGTACTTGTTTTTACCGTGACTTGGTTCAATTCACTGTAATCAATGCACGGTCGGAGTGACCCATTGTTTTTCTCCACGAAGAAGAATCCAGCTCCGTCTGGTAAAGTAGAATTCCTGATGAACTCTCTCACCAGGTTCTCCTTGACATACTCCGACACGGCCTGGGTTTCAGGCAAGGAAAGCAGGTAGACCCATCCACGAGGGAGTGAAGCTTCAGGTAGCACCTCTATAGAACAGTCGATGAGTAGGAAGGACCTCTGCCTCCTTCTTGCTTAAGACATCAGCGTATCTGTCATATTGTCATATTGTGGAGGCAATCCAGAGAGGGACTTAGGTAGTGGAGAAAGAATGGGACGAAACTGAGTCAGGCAACGGTGCAGACATCGGGGTCCCCACTAGAGCATCTCTCTGGAGTTCCAATCAAGGATTGGAGCATGTTGGTGAAGCCATGGTAATCCCAGCAGCATGGGGTTGATAGCTTTGGATAAGACAAAGAAAGCAATCAGCTCTGAATGAAGGACTCCTATCTGTTGTCTGAGTGGTTTAATTATAGACTGGATAGGGTCAGGCAGAGGTTGTCCATCTACAGATGCGACTGCCAGAGGTTTCTCTAGAGGAATTGTGGTCAAGTGGAGATTATCAACTAAGTCCTGCTGGATAAAATCTGCAGCCGCTCCACTTCAAGTAAGCAGGCACACAGTGTGATCCTTCATTGGTGACGATTGATACAGGAATAGACAGTATGGGAGAGAATTTAGTAGCATGGGTAGATTCACCTAGAGTTGTCGCTCAAATCAACCCTACATGCTGGAGATTTCCCGGTTTCTGAGGTCATTGGCATAAAAAATGTCCCTTGTAACCACAATATAGACACAATTCAGAATCTGCGTTGCTGCTCTTGGTCGGACAGTCTGATTCACAAGTGCGCTCTTGCATCCTCATATCAATCCGGGTTGCTAGCAGTATTAAGGAATCCGGGGTAGAGGGAAGCTCACGAGCCGCTAGTTCATCTTTTATACATGGAGATAGTCCCTGCCAGAAAGTTGCCACTAGAGCCTCATTATTCTAAACCAGCTCTGCCACCAGTGATTCCCTTTGATTGAGGCTCAGCAGTGAGGCAGCTGCAGAGGATGTTCTACCTAGTTCCACGAACACTGTACGGAAGGTCTCTAAATACAGTGGTATATCATTGAAATCCGGACCCTCTTGTTCCAAGATGGGATTCGCCCATGCCAGGGCTTTGCAAGAGAGGAGAGAAATAATAAAAGCGACCTTGGTCTCATCAGAGGGGAAGAGACGGGCACGCAGCTTGAAGTGAATCATGCACTGGTTAATGAAACCTCCACAGGTTTTAGGATCCCCATCATAGAGAGGAGGTAGAGACAACAAGACTGCAGACCCAGGACAGGCAGAAGGGATAGCAGGTGGTGGAGCAACCGTAGCAGCCAGAGAAGGGACAGAAGGACGATCGAAACAGTTAATTACAGAGTTTACCGCTTGTAGTAGTTGATCCTGGCGTTCCTGGAGGTCACGAATGTCTGCTTGCATCATTTTTACTGCACTTTTAGGTTGATGAGCAGGATCCATGGCCTGAGTGTACTGTCACGGCTGTGGGGTATGTGGACCCACTAGGCCGCTCCTCCATAGCGGTGTAGCAGTTGGCCAAACAAAAGTCAATAACAGTCTATAGAACTGGAGTACCTGTATAGAAGTTCTAACATACACTATGGCGTAGCAGTTTCCTCAGCAGAGATGACACTTGGCGTGGCAGATGACACTAGGCATGACAGGTGATGCTTGGCGTGGCAGATGACACGACACAGAGGATGAGGTCGACTCCAACACTAGACTTCGCTCAGGAACAAACACAATTACTGGATATGGGATCCAGGAAACAGGATACAGGAACACTGGGAAAAGGATACAACTAAGGGACCATTTGATAATAAACATATGGTACATACAACAACGCTCATGCAAGGAGAGGAAGGGAAGAGCCCTTTTTATAGTTCAGGATGTATTAGGGATTAGCCAGGGAACTTTGAACGAGCACGCACACGCACCCTACAGGCTTCAGTGTAGAGGTTGCAGCCGCATGTGCGTCTCTTGGAAGGGAGATGCCGGCATAAAGAGAGTGACCTGCGGTCGCGGCTACCGTTAGATAGGATATGCAGGCCGTCAGCAACCGCGAGCACAACATATACCATATATGTTTTTCATATGTATACCATCTATCATGTGGCTTGTTTTTTCATAACATGTGGCACTTTACTCACGGTACGTTATTTATGCTCCCACTTCTGAGATGCATTTTTCCACAGCAGTACTGCAATTAATTCATCACAGATAACTTTCGGAGAATGCTCCCTAGTCCCGTATACCATAGTGGCAATTTATAAGCTAAAAACTTTTTGAAAAATTCTTTACTCCTCCTATAGTAGTAGATAAGTTTTGTAATGCTCCTCTGAAATTGCCAATTGCTGCATATGCAGTCCAGCTTCTTGTCAGTGACAGGATACATTGCTGGAGCCTAACCCTAGACCACTAGGCAATCATTATCACCTCCACTACCATAGAACACCAAGAAAATGAACACTTTGAATCCACTACCCTAAACCACCAGGGAAGCAGACATTAACCACTCTACTACTCTAGACCAATAGAGCAGCAGGCAATAAACCATTCACTACTCTAGAGAGTCAGACATTGACAATATATATACAAGAGGTGCTTGAGAGATAGTTTTCTTACTTCTGAAGGAGAACTATTTTATATGCTTTCCCCAGGGAGTATTGCCCTAAAGACTCCATTCCTTTAGCTGGATCACAGCAGGGAGAATCAGTACCGTTTTTAAAACATCCTAAATAGTGGGTCATTTAAGCTCCACGCTCACTCCATTAAGGATTGGCTCAAACAGTCTTGAAATGTTTTTTATACACATTTGTTCAAGCCTTGACCACTTTGAGGTCTGGTTGGTGGGACAGTCCAGTACCAAAAAGTTCTATTGTTATGGAAAAAAAAATACAAGTTGGCAAAATATAAATCCAGGATAAATCACCGGTAAGCAGTAACTATTTTGCTCTCTATCTTGTTGCTGAAGACATGTTTTAATATGCAACAAATACTTCTTTTAAATGTGAGTGCCACTTCCAGAAAGTGAAAATCTGGATGTTTCACCTGTTAACTACAGCTAGGATTTGTGAGCAATGGACCAAACCTATATCGAACATTACTTAGCAAACAGCTGTGTTTAAAAAATATTTAATAGGGAATCTGAAGGACTTTTCTTGATTATTAATTACAATGTAAACTCTGGTATATATTGTGTTCTAAAGTGCTTATCTTATTAGACTAAAATGCAATATATTTTATCATTAAGCCATTTTACAAATACATATGTGTTGTCAATTGGGATATTTAAGAATCATGTTCTTGTGTACATAATAGGTTGTTTAGCATGATGGATAACCTATTCTATCACAGTGTAAACCTCTGAAGCATTGGTTGCACATTAGAGAGCAATTATTCAGACAAACCTATTCACATTTTACACTCTTAATTAATAAGCAATCAAGAAATTATCTTCCGTTGGGGAGCTAGAAGGAAGATTGATTCCTAATTAACCTTGACTAGTAGGCAATCTGCACAGTAATGTTTCTTTATCCATTTGATATATTCTTATAATCCCTCAGCAAAATGCTGCAGTTGAACTATATCCAGAAATAGAAACATAAATTGTATTGAAGCATTTTACACTTTCTGTAGCTATTTTGCTGTTATTTTCATCTGCTTCAAAATAAAAAAACTTTGGTTGAGTAACTAAAACTATGAAGGGGTACATACAGATATAGAATATTCTGCCAAAGGGAAGACATTTCCTATTACTGTTTACCTTAACAAAGCAAACACACATGGATTTGTTATGTTCTCTGCATTTGTTTTAAATTTGGATGTTCTCAGTTTTGAGTCAGGTGTTTGTGTACCGGTTATTAATAACCTATTTCATGTATTATTTACAACCAATTTTAGTAGTTAATACTTTTAATAGTATTAATATTTTTATTTAACAGACATGAATAATGCAGACCCCATCTACAGTGCTGTAAAATGCATTTGTCACATTTGTCACATTTATAGCCTATATAACTTTTTAGGTGACTCTTCAGAATATGCTGTCATATGTGTGTACATGAGGAAGAACACTATTTCTGGCCATTATTTGACTTATTCTGCATTTTTTTTTAAATCAGTCTTTCCCTCTGCATGCTCTGTTTCTAAGTATTAGTTTTCTCTAAGGCAGTGGGTGGAACCTTACTGGGGTCATGTATTCTATATATTGCCCACAGATAAGAGAAGAATACTGCTCTCCTATCTCTATCTATCATATATATATATATATATATATATATATATATATATATATATATATATACATATATATAAAAAGTACAGCAAAGTTTACAGCTCAGACGGCACTGGTTACAGTCCAATATGAAATCGGTATGGACACTCTCTCCCAGAAAAATGCAGTAGACAATCCGCAATCCAGTGACGGTATAGATGGTAATTCTTATCCCTGTAGTCCCACAGAGCTCCGTATCATCTCTCGATGTTCAAAGGCTCCTGGTAGGAAACAAGAAATAAAAGCATCAAAATAGGTAAAAGCTTAAAAATTCCTAGCCGGCATGCCAAACACTCTCGCCCGACCCTGGGTTTCGCCCTTCCGGCTTCCTCTGGGGCACGTGTGACGTGTCTAATTAACATGTTTAAATAGCCGCAAAACATTTCCATTCATATACAAATATATTACATAAATACCATAATTGTTTAAAATTACATATAGTAACAATAATCTCTAAAGTATCTAAAAACAATCCAATCTTATCATCAAAATTATGTACATATAGATATTTCTAAATGCATAATTTTTATTTAAATGTATACGTGCTTTAGAAAGAACACCCTATTTTCCTCAAAAGCCTATTCACCACCTGTATAATTAGAAAAAAATCTACATGTCATTTCGTATTTATTATATTTATCAGCTGCACCTAATCACAAAGCTGAAGTATAATTTCTAAGTCAATTCATATAGATAAACAATTTTTTTTTAACAAAGGGCAGTTTTTACTTAAGTATTTTTCATATAGCAATACTATCAATACAAACCAAAGTATTTACTAACCACATAGCGCAATATCTAACTATGATCAATAATATATATATATATATGTGTATATATATATATATATATATATATAAAATCTGTAGCAACATGGAGGATACAATACAGCAGTAATGAGCTGTGTAGCTGGGAATACAGCACTTGGGTGAGCTATAACACTTACCAGCAGCTTGTGTCTCCTCTCTGCTCCAGCTCCCTCCCCTCTTCATAAACTTTAATGGGAAGCTGTGTGTCTGTGTCTCTTTCTCTGCTCCCACCTCCTGCTTCCTCCTCCCCACTCCATGGACTTCTATGGGCATAATTTGTGTCTCCCTCTCTTTCTCTGATCCTGCTCCCTTCCCCTCTCCATAGACTTGTATAGGCAGCATCTGTCTCTCTCTCTCTATGCTCCTGCTCCCTCATCCTGCACCGCCACCCCTCTTCATAGACTTCAATTGGCAGGCTGTGAAGAGACACCACATTGTTTAATCTGTCTCCTCTGTTCTGTAACTAGAGATTGATTTTGTTTGACATCAGGGGATATACAGCAGATTACAGGAGGAGAGACACCTAGTGGCAGTAACTTTACACAGAATTTGTATGGATAAAACAACTAAATTTTGATAGTAAAGTTGACATATATCAGGTATACTATTAGATTAGCATAAGCTGTTTCAAATGTTAGTGTCCATTTAAATGTTTCAGATCATCCAACTACTTTTAATATAAGGACAACATAAGTAATGCCGTTTTTAAATGATAATTTTATTTATTGAGGATAAAGATTTATTTAAAATCTATATCACCCATGTGAAAAAGTAATTGCGCGTAAACCCAATAACTGGTTTTGCACCCTTGCAGTAACAACTGAAATCAAACGTATGTGATTCCTTGTGATGAGTCTTTTACATCGCTGTGGATGAATTTTGTGCACTCTTCTTAGTAGAATTGTTTTAATTCAGTTACATTAGAGGGGTTTTAAGCATGAATAACCCATTGAAGATCTTGCAACAACATCTCAATGGGATTCAAATCAGGACTTTGACTCGGCCACTCCAAAACCTTAATTTTGTTTCTTTTGAGCCATTCAGAGGTGGACTTGCTTGTTCGCCTTAGGTTATTTTCCTGCTGTTTAACCCAACCGCACTAGACCTTTAGGTCACAAATTGATGGTCTGAACTTCTACTTCTGGATTTTCTGATAGAGAACAGAATTCATGGTTCAATCAATTAGCACAAGTCATCTAGATCCTGCAGAAGCAAAGCAGCCCCAGACCATCACACTACTACCACCATGTTTGACTGTTGGTATGATGTTCTAATGGTAAAAATACCTTAGCTTTACTCCAGATGTATTGAGACCCATTTCTTCCCAAATGTTCCACCTTTGACACATCAGACCACAGAATATTATCTCAAAAGTCTTGAGGGTCATCTAGATAAGCTTTGGAAAATGCGACACAAATCTTTGTGTTCTTTGGATGTCATTTTGCCCACAATCTGTCTTATTGTGGAATTGTGTACAGATGTAGCCGCCTTTACCTTGACTTTTAATGCATTAAATAAACAGTGGCTAGATCCCTTATCTTGACGTTTTCAATGACTTTTGAATGGCTTTTGTTGTGTGATATCACGCTGCAGCAAGTTATCAAAATCAAGTTAAAGATGGCTACATCCCTACATTAACTGAGGCAAGCGAGGCTTGCAGTTCTTTAGATGTTCCTTTGGGATCTTTTGTGACCTCTTGGATGAGTCATCGATGTGCTGTAAGTGAATTCTTTTAGGCTGGCCACTCCTGCCAAGGTTCACCACTGTTCCAAGTTTTCTCTCTTTTTGAATAATTATTTTCACTGTGGTTTGGAACCCTTTCCAAACTGGTAGATTTCAATGACTGTGTTTTGTATCTGTATTTGTATCTGAATCGGGCCTCATGTGCTGCTTTTTGAAAACTTCTAGCCTGCTTCACATTGCCAGACACGTTCTATTTAAGTAATGTTTAGATTCAACAGGTCTGGCAGTAATTATGCCTAAGTATGGCTAGTAATTATGGGAGTGGATATCACTAGTATATTGCAACTGAGCACTCTTCATCTATGTGGCATTTATGACTTGTCTGCATCCAGTTGAGAACTGGTGTTTACCTGCCCATTTATTAAGTATGGTCTTTCTTTGTTTTTATTTTTAGCTATTAAAGAAAACACATTGCTGCCCATTAAAAGTGCTGAATTTACAATTCCAATAATGAGATTTTGAAAATGAGTGCTAAGGAAAGTGGAGAAAAACATCCAACGAGTCAGAAACATTAATTTTCCAATCTGCTTTTGAGCATTTTAAAGCATTTTTAATATAGTAATATCAGTTTGCTTCATATCAGTTCTTTTAGATGTTGTCACACAAAATAAATTACTCTTGTATTGATATTTTTCCCACCTTGTTCCACAGATAGACTTTCAAAGGAAGGCGCTGTTAATGTGTTGCTCAGATTTTTAACTAGCCTTAAAAAAATGACTTCCTGAAGTTAAAACAAAAATCTGGCGACTAAGTCCCACTTTCCCCTGCTTCACTGACTGAATGCTTGGCTTTGTAGTAAACCTGCACTATTCCCATCTCTCTCAGGCGTACAAGTGAGAAATGAAAGAAAAGTCTACTTTATTTCCTAAGGGATTCCCTAAGGAAAAAGCTGTTGACTCTCTGTGCCTTTTTCTCCTTATGGTTGAAAAGATAATCTTCATGCATGATAAAATATTCTGGAATAGCCTCTGCCAAATGCAGTTTAACTTACTAACATCTATGTAAGATGTCTGTTGACGAGGCTTTTCATACATAAAAGGAATGAAGACGACCCATTTACATCATATGCTTCAAAAACTTAAAGGAATAAATGCTGTCATTCAAGTATGAAGATGTTAATACTATGGACAAAGAAAATCAAGTGCCAGTTCACAGAATATATTAAAAAAAGTAGATGAAAAGTGTAGAGAAACTGTATCTGTTTTTTTTTTTGCAAGACAATGTAATATTTCAGAAAAAGGAATGAGTTATGTATGGTAGAAAAAAAAAATGAGAGAGTTCATTCGAAATTGTTTTATGTAAAAGACAAAATTGAGTCATTTTGTCTTATATATTCTCCTCTAGTTTTTGCTTTGAAACATTTAGGTTCATCTCAGTTTTTTAAATTATTCTAGTCAACCAATAAAGTTCGATCATTATTTGGCGTTTTTCCTTTGATTCTCCATTATTTGTGCTATATCACTTATAGCCTACACTAATGGTAAGACTATTCTTGGCATTTTTCTGGATAACTTGTAATGAACTGTAAGCAAATTATTTACATTGAAATGATCAAATAATTAAATATTTTGCTCCTGTTGTACAACTTGTATCTTATTAATACATTAAATGGATATGTATTAATTCTATAATTTACAGTACAGTAAAGTAGTGACATATAGTTTTCTAAAAATTTAAAAAAGATTAACGTGAAGATTTTTGGTTTTCATTTAGTATATATTTTTTTAAATTATAATTGTTGAAACTTGCAAAAAAAATAATGAAATTTATTTGCACAGCGGAGAACACATCACTATTTCTGTGGCAAAGAAGTGGTTGAATTGACATGATAAATTACTCTAAAGAAGCTGGTACAATAATATGTCAGATTGTCATTAAATGAAATAGGTTGTCACCCATTCTGATTAGCTTTGCCGGTGATCAAGTGTTACCCGCTGTGTACTATATATGCTTGCTGGGTAGCTCATATTTTATGTTTTGCCTTTCATCAAGTTTTCTGAGACTGAAACTCCAGGATTGCACAAAATGGGTATGAATGTGTTGGTGACTAAATAGATAGCTAGAAGGTTAACAACGGAATGGTTAATTTATATCTCCAGGCTCCAGTCTATAGATTGATATATAGATATTATGGAAGAATAGATTTTTTTAAATATTCACTCATCTCTAATCAGCATACAAATATATTATCTGTCTATCTATCTATCTATCTATCTATCTATCTATCTATCTATCTATCTATCTATCTATCTATCTATCTATCTATCTATCTATCTATCTATCTATCTATCTATCTATCTATCTATCAATTCAATTCAAAGAAGCTTTATTGGCAGGACCAAATACATATTAGCATTGCCAAAGCAAGTAAGAAGTAAGGGAATGAGGGATAGGGACTGAGGGCTTGGGGGATAGGGACATATTTAGGGTCGGGGTTATACAAGTCCATGGCATATCATGTCTCTCTCAGTTTATGGCATGCAGTGGCATATTGTGCCGCTATGCCCACTGTGGTTTCCTCTTCACCCAGCAGGATGTACAGTTTATTTTCTTCTTCCATGGAGCTGAAGTCCGGAAAGAGATCAGAGAGTCTCCTGAAGTGAGTGTCCCTCACTGCTGAGTATTTGGAGCAGTGTAGCAGGAAGTGTGCCTCATCCTCCACGGCCTCCTGGTCGCACTGTTGGCACAGTCGGCTCTCCCTGGGCTTGTAGTTTTGTCTGTGGCGCCCGGATTCGATGAGCAGGTTGTGGGCGCTCAGTCTGTAGCGGCTCAGGATCTGTCTGTCTCTGGGGTTTGGCAGTCTCTCCAGATATGGCGCCAGTTTATATTGTCTCTGTAGACTCCGGTATATTGTCAGTTTCTGGGATGTCTTTATGTCGTTCCTCCAGTCACTGATATACTCCTCTTGGCTCTCGTTTATTGTCTTCTTGATTTCGGCTTTTGTGAGGCCGCGCTGAGTGACATTTTCTTCAGGCCGGGTCAGGGTGGGATGTTCTGGGGGGCCTGGTTTACCTGGGACCCCTTGGTGTAGCAAGGCTTTATGGTGATAGGAACTTTGCCTGCTGCTGTGTAGATGGGCCCAGAATGATAGCGCCCTCTTCTGGATTGTGAGGTGTAGTGGGAATCTGCCCAGTTCTGCCCGACAGGCACTATTTGTGGTACTCCGGTGGACTTGGAGAAGGTGTTTGCAGAATTCTAGGTGGAAAATTTCTGTTGGGCTGGAATCCCACCTTGACCAGTCTGGGTATGTGTCCGGACCCCAGACTTCACTGGCATACAGGAGGATTGGAGAGATGATGGAGTCAAAGATTTTCAGCCAGACCGTCACTGGTTGTTTGAGGTGATAGAGTTTTCTTCTGATGGCATAGAAGGTTTTGCACGCCTTGTCTTTCAGCATCTCTATGGCTTGTTTAAAGCTTCCTGATTGGTTGATTTCTAAGCCCAGGTAAGTGTACCTGTGGGTCGCTGTGAGTGTGGCGTTATTTAGTGTGAAGGTTGGGTGCCTGGGGGATTTTGAGTTTCTCTTCTGGAACACCATGATGTTGGTTTTCTTTGCATTGATGGGTATTGCCCACGTGGAGCTGAATTTTTCTAGGATTTGCAGGTTGTCTTGGAGGCCTTTCTCGGTTGGTGATAGCAGCAGAAGGTCATCTGCATACAACAGGAATTTGACCTGGGTGTCATGGAGGGCGAGACCTGGTGCTGAGGAGGATTCCAGAGCTGTGGCCAGTTCATTGATGTAGATGTTGAAGAGCGTTGGACTGAGGCTGCAGCCTTGTCTGACTCCTCGGCTCTGCTGGAAAGCAGCCGTTCTTCTCCCGTTCAACTTCACGCTGCATCTGTTCTCTGTGTAGGAGCTTCTGATGACGTCATAGGATTTACCTCCTATTCCGCTCTCCAGCAGTTTCAGGAATAGGCCTGGGTGCCACACTGAGTCGAAGGCCTTCTTAAACTCCACAAAACAGGCGTAAATCTTCCCATGCTTTGTATTGTGGACGTGGCTCTTGATGAGGCTGCACAGGGTGTAGATGTGGTCAGTGGTGCGGTGGTTTGGCATGAACCCAGCTTGGCTTTGGTGGAGGACATTGTGCTGGGTGAGGAAGCTGAGGATTCTCTTATTCAGGATGCTGTTGAACAGTTTCCCCAGGTTGCTGCTGACACATCTCCCTCGGTAGTTGGCCGGGTCGTACCTGTCCCCACTCTTGTGGATTGGTGTTATAAGGCCTTGGTTCCAGATTTGAGGGAAGTAGCCGGCATTCAGCACTATATTAAATAGTTTTACTATTGCGGCCTGTATTTCTGGCGGGCTGTGTTTTATCATTTCTGGTGAAATTCCGTCTAGGCCGCTGGATTTTTTACACCTTATGTCTGAGGTTCTCTCTGTTACTTCTTGAAGTGTTATTGGTGCGTCCAGCGGGTTTTGAGAATCTTTAAGTGTTTCCTCCATCGCCTTCAATTTTGATATTATTTGTTTTTGTTCTTGGCTTTGTCCGTCTTTCGGGATATCTTTGTAGAGGTCCCTGAAATATTGGAGCCAGATGTTGCCATTTTGGATATGAAGGTTGTTTTTCTTGCAATTTTTGCCCATGTGTTTCCATAATTCCCAGAACGAGTTGTCATGGAGGGCATCTTGGAGTTGGGTAAGTTTGGTGGAGATGTGCCTTTGTTTTTTCTTTCGGAGGATGGTCTTGTATTGCCTCTGTATGTTGCTGTAGGCCTCCTTCAGACCGGTGTTGTTTGGGTCTCGGTGCTTCTTATTTGAGGCAGTTCTTAGGGTCTTCCGTACTTCTTTGCACTCACGGTCAAACCAACCGTTAGGATGTATTTCTTGTGGCCTCTTGTAGTCACATCTTTTCAGGTCAGACTTCTCTGCCATGGTATAAAATATATTATTGAGGTCATTTACGGCCTGATTTACCCCTCCTGGGCTTGTCTCATACACCTTGTTGTAGAGGTTGGGAAGCATCTCCTGCACTTCTGGTCTGTTGATTGTCGCTTTATATTTTATAGTTGACGTTTTGGACCATTTAAAAGATGGGGGCAGGTTGAACAGGCCGGTTTGATGTGGTTTTTGTGCAGATGGTTTGTTTGTGGATTTGATGTATAGAAGTAATTGGTTGTGATCTGACAGGTGCGTTTGTGGAGTGACTATGAGTGCACCAAAGTTTGCGGGGTCCATGTCCGTGATGGCATAGTCTACTACACTGCTGCCTACATGGGAGTTTAGTGTATACCTTCCTAAAGAGTCTCCCTTGGTGCGGCCATTCAGTATGTGGAGTCCTAAGCTTCGACATAGATTCAATAGTTTTTTCCCGCTTTTGTTGACGGTGCTGTCATAGCTGTTTCTCTCTTTCTGTAGGGAGTTATGACAGTCGGCCTCTGCTGCAAAGATGAAGATGTTTCCATCATTGGTCAGGTAGTCTTTATCCCTCCCCGTTCTTGCATTGAGGTCTCCGTAGATGAGAACGCTGCCCAGGGTCTGGAAATGGGCGGCTTCCCTTTGTATAATCTCAAAGCTGTCTGGGTTGGAGTATGGGGACTCTGGCGGTGCGATGTACGTTGTGCAGAGATACATGTCAGACTGAGAGGTGAGGATGGAGCTGCCTATTCTTATCCAGATATGGCTGTCTCCTCGCTTCACAGCTTTGATCTGCTCATGGAGCTCCTCCTTGTACCAGACTAATATTCCTCCTGAACACCGGCCCTGCTTGATGTGTTTATTTTTCAGGGCAGGGACAGAGATTTCCCTGTATCCAGTGGGCACCAGGGATTCATTCTCTGTCCTAGTCCATGTTTCAAGGAGGATTTGTATATCAATATTTTTCAGTCTTTGGTTGAAGTCTGGATCGTTAATTTTGCATCCAAAGGCTGAGGCGTTGAGGCCTTGAATATTCCAGCTGCTGATTATAAAGGACGTCATTGTGTGTCCATATACCTTGTAATGAGCGGCGCTGTGTAGGACGGGCTGGAGATGTGACTGCTGGATGTGTTGTAGATGTTCTCGTGTTGTACAGTCACATTAGTTTTCTACATAGAGTGCTGAGCAGGGTCTTTATCTCCTCCATGTCTCTGCTCTGCGTGTCTCTGTGTGAGGCAGGAGGTTTCCTCCATGTCTCTGCTCTGCGTGTCTCTGTGTGAGGCAGGGGGTTTCCTCCATGTCTCTGCTCTGCGTGTCTCTGTGTGAGGCAGGGGGTTTTCTCCATGGCTTTTGCCTCTGTTGGTCTGACCTTGGGTAAAGGGGTTTTTCTCCTGGGTGTAGTGAGGTGTGTGGAGTTTGAGGTCTTGTCATTGTTAGTGATGTCTCCATGTTTTGGCTTTGGCTGGTGTGGGGTCCAGGTCTGGGGGGGGGTCTGTTCAGCACAATCTATCATCTCTGTATTTACACTACAGTTCAAAATATTGTAAAATATAAATTTTGCATACAGAAAATATTTAGCTTTTAGTGGTGTTTTTTTAGACTGGAATTTGCATTCATACTACACTATTAATTAGGGGCATCTATCTATCTAAGAAAGGCTTGAGAAAGATTCCAGATAAGAAACCAAAACGTAGCACATGGAATAAACCCACCAGAATTTATTTTCATCTTTTGGAGTGCTGCCTCTTTTTTTGAACATATCTATCTATCTATCTATCTATCTATCTATCTATCTATCTATCTATCTATCTATCTATCTATCTATCTGTCTGTCTGTCTGTCTGTCTGTCTGTCTGTCTGTCTGTCTGTCTGTCTGTCTGTCTATCTATCTATCTATCTATCTATCTATCTATCTATCTATCTATCTATCTATCTATCTATCTATCTATCATCTAACAAAAGAAAGTCCAGAGCAGCACCATATAAAAAGAAAAAAGAAGGGTGCAAGCCTAAGGATAAAGGCTATATCTTATTGAATACCAAAAAAATAGACAGCACTGGGGCATCAATAACTGATTGCTCAAATTCCGACTGCCAAGATGCCAGTCAGAAATATGAACCAGAAACCTGGAAAGGACCTCACGACGACTTATTAATCAAGAACTACATAGAGCTACACTAGCTGACTACATTTGGGTTAAACGCATTCCGAGTGGACTATGGATGCCCATTAGACCCACAATTTTCAAAGAGAATACCGACTACTGTACTCAATTCGAATATATGTTCTTTCAACCTTATGACTCACACGGTGTCATATCTACAGAGAAACATCACCGACATACGAGAAAAATGTGCCACTGCAGATCAACAATTAAAAGCCACCCTACCGACCTTGAACTATACTGAATTTAGACTCTGAAAACTAATCTTATCCCACATTGCATGGATATCGAGCTTCAGAAGAGAAAGAAATTCCAGAGGGACCTTGAGGACTACAGGAACAAAAGAGTATATAGATGGTACGAGGGATATAATACCACACGGGGCGGATTCAGAGGCCACACTCCCCCATCAGATTCCTTACATTTGGGACCAGGGAGCGAAGAATCCAGATCACGGCAGAATTATAATTTTTTTTCGGCCAACATCAAGGAAGGAGACCAAGAAGAAGATGAGGAGGGGAGGTCGGCGAACAAGAAGAAGCGGGCCGGACAGTGACGACCAGATCACAGGTATGACTTGTAACTCACAATCACTGGTCATAATCATTTCATCCAAGTCCATGGGTCTGGCCCAATTGAATCTCCTGGAGAAGGGGCTATCTTTTTGCCCCACCTACAGGTATGACTTGTTCCAACTGGATATGGACCTGAATAGGTTTTTCAGGACTTTGAGACTTCGGGTGTATTTTTCCAATTCGGAAGAATCCCGAAGACCAGATGACAGAGCAACTTCCACCACGGCCTCTACCCTTACCTCAAAAGAGCTTGGGTTGAGGAACAAGAGCTGATTCTCCCCCCTAAAAATTCTCCACCCCTTGAAACCTATATACGATTTATCCAACAGGATATTAGCATGTTCAACCACGACTTTAGTTTAGGCTACTAAAAAAAACTAGGCAAACCTGGATAACCTGGACAGACAGGCTCTTTCCTCATTAATTGTGGACACGGACCTGGTCATTAAACCGGCCGACAAAGGTGGTGGTCATTAAACCGGCCTACAAGTAATTATTTTGATGAAATCCAGAGGAAACTGCAGGACGATGCTGTATACTCACGCATCGACCGTGATCATACAAGTTGGATCGCACTCAGGATAGGGACTATCCTTAATAAATATCTACACCTTAATGTGATAGATCAGGACACGGTTACCTATCTAGCTAACTTATACCCCATCACACCGTTTTTCTTCATCCTCCCTAAAATCCACAAGAGGCTTGACAAACCACCAGGGCGTCCAATAGCTGCATCCACCGATTCTATACTATTCCCACTGTCCATCTTCTTGGAAAGAATCTTAACAGCCCTGATCAAGGGGACTACATTGTTTTTACTTGACACTTCCTCTTTCCTCAACACCATACGTAGAATGCATACCATACCTATAGGGACAATTCTAGTCACATGGGATGTCTGTAGCTTGTACACTTCAATCAAACATGACAAAGATATTCATTAGCCCAAGAAATTATGAGCAAGAATGAGAAAGAGCCCCTAGTCACTGAAATAAGTATTGACTTATTATACATTGTCCTAAGCGATAATTTCTTCCTCTTCTAGGATTTTTATTTAATTCAAAAACAAGGCACGGTGATGGGCTCGAACTTGGCACCACCTTATGGTAATTGCTGTTTGGCATCTTTTGAGGACCATTACTTTTACACAAATGACCTTTACAGAAAACATGTGCTTACTTGAAAATGTTACTGTAAAGGATCTGCCAGACACAGCTTCTGTGTCGACGCCGGTGGTTAATCAGTCTGCACCTGCTCCTAGGTCTGATAGAGTGACTCGATCTGCTACCACTCAGGCTGGTAGGCTCAGGAGTGGGAGAACCTATCACAGCCTGGCCAGACGGTTCTAGCTCCGGCCCTCGGCCTATTTATACCTTAATTTCCTGCTTGTCTTTGCCTGTGATTCTTTCCTGTTTCCTGGCTCTGCTGCTCCTGCTATTATTATTGACCTTGCTTCATTTTTACCCTGGCTTTACTGACTACGCTCCTGCTCTGCGTTTGGTACCTCGTACACTCCTGGTTTGACTCGGCTCGTTCACTACTCCTGTTGCTCCGTGGGCAACTGCCCCATTTCCCTTAGCTTCTATGTACCCTTGTCTGTTTGTCTGTCATACACATATTGAGCGTAGGGATCGTCGCCCAGTTGTATGCCGTCGCCTAGGATGGGCCGTGCAAGTAGGCAGGGACTGAGTGGCGGGTAGATTAGGGCTCACCTGTCTGTCTCCCTACCCCATCATTACATAATCACAGACCCATATACCTTTTCTACCCTGGTCCCTGACTCAACTATGGACCCCCTTGAGACCCTGGTTCAGCAAATGCAGGGCCTCTCCCTACAGGTCCAAGCCCTGGCTCAGAGGGGCAACCAGCGTGATGCTACCCTGGTAGTGCCCCCCACCTCACCTCTTGAACCCCACCTCAAGTTGCCTGACTGGTTCTCAGGGGACCGGAAGACTTTTTTCTCCTTTCGGGAGAGTTGTAGGCTCTATTTCCGTCTAAGGCCCCACTCCTCAGGTTCTGAGAGCCAGCGAGTGGGTATAATTATGTCCCGGCTCCAGGACGGGCCCCAAGAATGGGCCTTCTCCTTGGCTCCTGACGCCCCTGAACTTTCCTCTGTTGATCTTTTTTTTTCTGCTCTCGGGCATATATGACGAGACTGACAAGACTGCCTTTGCTTTGAGGAGTACTGTTCTGGCTTTAGGAAGTGGTGTGTAGCTTCTCGGTGGAATGACCCTGCCTTGAGGTGCCAGTTTAGATTGGGTCTGTCGAACGCCCTGAAAGACCTGTTAGTTAGCTATCCCTCTTCAGACTCTCTAGATCAGGTTATGGCTTTAGCGGTACGTCTTGACCGACGTCTCAGGGAACGACGACTTGAAAGTTTTTGTGCTTTCTCCTCTGGCTCCCCATGATAGCTCCCGAGGTTCCGTTGTTTCGTTCTTCCGCGGAAAACTCAGATTAACCAATGCAACTCGGGACCTCCGTGTCTCCCCAACAACGTAAAGAGCTCCGCAAGAAGAATGGTGTCTGTTTCTACTCTGGGGATGACAAGCATCAAGTGAACAACTGTCCTAGGCGTAAGAATAAGCAGCCGGAAGAACTTTCGCGCCTAAGTGACCATCGGGGAGGTCACTTGGGCGCACAGGTATTTCCCCTAAATATGAAACCTAATAAGATCCTGCTTCCCTTTCAGGTCTCTTTTGAAGGTAGGTCTGCTACCGGCAGTGCCTTCGTGGATTCAGGGTCTTCTGATAATATTATGTCTGTGGAATTTGCTATGTCTCTAGCTATGCCATTGATTGATTTGCCTAAACCTGTCCCGGTAGTGGGTATCGACTCCACTCCACTTGCTACTGGTTATTTTACACAGCATACCCCTGTTTTTGAACTCCTTGTTGACTCCATGCATTTGGAGCAGTGCTCTGTACTGGTGATGCAGGGATTATCGTCCGATTTGGTTTTAGGCCTTCCCTGGTTGCAGATGCATAATCCCACGTTTAACTGGAATACTGGGGATTTTACCAAATGGGGTAATGAATGCATGACGTTATGTTTTTTTGTTAATTTTATCTCTCTCCCTGAGGAGGTGAACACCCTACCTGAGTTTATTCAGGACTTCGCTGATTTTTTTTCTAAAAAGGCCTCCGAAGTGTTACGCTATCGATTTGGTACCAGGAGCTAAGCTCCCTAAGGGTAGGATATTTAATCTCTCTTGTCCCGAACGTGAAGCCATGAAAGAGTATATCCAGGAATGCCTGGCCAGGGGTTACATTCGCCCCTCTACTTCTCCGGTAGGTGCTGGCTTCTTCTTCGTAGGGAAGAAGGATGGTGGTCTTAGGCCGTGCATCGATTACCGAAACTTGAATAAGGTCACTGTAAGGAACCAGTATCCCCTTCCTTTGATTCCTGATCTCTTTAATCAGGTTCAGGGGACCCAATGGTTCTCTAAGTTTGATCTACGGGGGGCGTATAACCTTATCCGCATCAAAGAGGGGGATGAGTGGAAGACTGCGTTTAACACGCCCGAAGGTAATTTTGAATACCTCGTCATGCCCTTTGGGTTGTGTAATGCTCCCCCGGTCTTCCAGAATTTCATAAATGAGATTTTAAGAGACTACCTGGTGGTATTTCTTGTAGTGTACCTTGATGACATATTTGTGCTTTTCCAAGGACTGGTCCTCCCACATTGAGCATGTCAGGAAGGTGCTCCAGGTCCTTCGGGAAAACAAACTGTTTGCGAAGACCGAAAAATGTGTGTTTGGGGTGCAGGAGATACAATTTTTGGGTCAAATCCTCACTCCTCATGAATTCCGCATGGACCCCGCCAAGGTCCAGGCTGTGGCGGAATGGGTCCATCCTGCCTCCCTGAAGGCGTTACAGTGCTTCTTGGGGTTTGCTAATTATTACAGGAGATTTATTGCTAACTTCTCGGTCATCGCTAAGCCTCTTACGGATCTTACTCGCAAAGGTGCTGATCTCCTCCACTGGCCTCCAGAGGCGGTCCAGGCTTTTGAGGTCCTTAAGAAGTGCATTATCTCGGCCCCAGTGCTGATTCAGCCTAACCAAATGGAGCCATTCATCGTGGAGATTGACGCCTCCGAGGTGGGAGTGGGTGCTGTCTTGTCCCAGGGTACCAGGTCCCTCACCCATCTCCGTCCCTGTGCCTACTTCTCCAGGAAGTTCTCGTCCACTGAGAGTAACTATGACATTGGCAACCGTGAACTCTTAGCAATTAAATGGGCATTTGAAGAGTGGTGCCACTTCCTGGAGGGAGGGGGCTAGGCACCAGGTAATGGTTCTTACTGACCACAAGAGTCTGGTTTTCCTAGAATCTGCCCGGAGGCTAAACCCGAGACAAGCTCGATGGGCGTTGTTTTTTTTTACTAGATTCAACTTTTTGGTCACTTATAGGGCTGGGTCTAAAAATATTAAAGCTGATGCACTCTCGCGTAGCTTCATGGCCAGCCCTCCTTCGGAGGAAGATCCTGCTTGTGTTTTGCCCCCAGGTATAATCTTTTCCTCTGTTGATTCTGACTTAGTCTCCGAAATTGTGGTAATCAAGGTTCAGCTCCCGGGAACCTTCCTGACAACAAGCTGTTTGTTCCCCTGCAATTCCGGCTAAGGGTACTCAGGGAAAATCATGACTCTGCACTATCTGGCCATCCAGGCATCCTGGGTACCAAGCACCTCATTGCCAGAAGGTATTGGTGGCCTGGGTTGCCTAAAGACGTTAAGGCCTACGTCACCGCTTGTGAAATTTGTGCTAGGTCCAAGACTCCCAGGCCCCGACCAGCAGGCTTACTATGTTCTTTGCTCATTCCCCAGAGACCTTGGACCCATATCTCCATGGATTTTATCACCGATCTGCCTCCATCTCAAGGCAAGTCGGTGGTGTGGGTTGTAGTAGACCGCTTCAGTAAGATGTGCCACTTTGTGCACCTCAAGAAACTATCCAATGCTAAGATGTTAGCTACCTTGTTTGTCTAACACATCCTGCGTCTCCATGGGGTTCCTGTCAATATTGTTTCTGACAGAGGGGTACAATTTGTTTCATTGTTTTGGAGAGCTTTCTGTAAAAAGTTAGAGATTGATCTGTCCTTCTCCTCGGCCTTCCATCCTGAAACTAATGGCCAAATAGTACTAATCAGTCTCTAGAACAATATTTAAGGTGTTTTATCTCTGACTGTCAATATGATTGGGTCTCCTTCTTTTCCCTCGCCGAATTTTCCCTTTATAACCGGGTCAGTAACTCGTCAGGGGTCTCCCCCTTTTTCTGTAATTTTGGGTTTAATTCACGGTTCTCTTCCGTTTCACCTGGTGGTTCCAACAGTCCCGAGGTAGATGTCGTTCATCGGGAACTGTGCACAGTCTGGGCCCAGGTTCAGAAGACCCTAGAGGCATCCCAGAGCATACAAAAGACTCAGGCAGATAGAAGACATTCTGCTAACCCCTTGTTTGTGGTCGGGGATCTGGTGTGGCTGTCTTCAAAAAATGTGCGCCTTAAAGTCCCGTCCAAAAAATGTGCTCCCCGGTATATAGGGCCGTACAAGGTCATTGAGGTCCTTAACCCTGTCTCCTTCCGACTGGAGTTACCCCTGTCTTTTCGAATACACAACGTGTTTCATGCCTCCCTCCTGAAACGCTGCTCCCCGTCCTTGGCTACCTCGAGGAAACCTCCAGTTCCTGTTCCCACCCCTGAAGGGGTAGAATTCGAGATGGCCAAGATTGTGGACAGCAGGATGGTCCAAGGCTCCCTCCAGTAACTGGTCCATTGGAGAGGATACGGGCCTGAGGAGAGGACTTGGGTACCCGCCCGGGATGTTCATGCTGGGGTATTGCTCAGAAGGTTCCATCTTCGGTTCCCCAGTAATCCAGATCCACCTAGAATGGGTCCAGTGGCCCCTCATAAAAGGGGGGTACTGTAAAGGATCTGTCAGACACAGCTTATGTGTCGACGCCCGTGGTTAATCAGTCTGCACCTGCTCCTAGGTCTGATTGAGTTTCTCGATCTGCTACCACTCAGGCTGGTAGGCTCAGGAGTGGGAGAACCTATCACAGCCTGGCCAGACGGTTCTAGCTCCCGCCCTCGGCCTATTTATACCTTCATTTCCTGCTTGTCTTTGCCTGTAATTCTTTCCTGTTTCCTGGCTCTGCTGCTCCTGCTATTATTACTGACCTTGCTTCATTTTGACCCTGGCTTTACTGACTACGCTCCTGCTCTGCGTTTGGTACCTCGTACACTCCTGGTTTGACTCGGCTCGTTCACTACTCCTGTTGCTCACGGTGTTGCCGTGGGCAACTGCCCCATTTCCCTTAGCTTCTATGTACCCTTGTCTGTTTGTCTGTCGTACACATATTGAGCGTAGGGACCGTCGCCCAGTTGTACGCCGTCGCCTAGGACGGGCCGTGCAAGTAGGCAGGGACTAAGTGGCGGGTAGATTAGGGCTCACCTGTCTGTCTCCCTACCCCGTCATTACAGTTACATAGGCGACATTTTCTGTCTATGGAACGGTCCATTGGATACTCTACAAGAATTTTCCCTCTATGTCAATTCAAAATGGCCAGAACTACAGTTCACTTTGAACTATAGTCATACGTCCATCAATTTCCTCGATACCATGGTCATCAAAGATGAGGGGGGTACCCTCAGCATGGATCTCTTTGTTAAAGAAACAGATAGGAACAGCCTGTTTCATTTCTCTAGCTGTCACCATCTTGCCACGAAAATTTCCCTCCCGAAATCACAATTTGATAGGCTTGCTAGAATAGTGGACAGCACTAACAATAGAAAGATCAGAACAGACGAAATGGCCAATAAATTTAGAATTAGAGGTTACCCAGAAAAGGTGATAAAACAAGCTGAAACAACGAACAGACATAGAGAAAGAAATTAAAAAACAAACGCATACCATTCGTTCACACATATCATCCCTGTGCTTACAAAATACACCACATTATTAGAAAGCATTGGTCTCTCCTTCAGGAAGTGTATCCCTCCATTGAGGAATTTAAATCACCTATTCTGCCCTGCATCAAGAAACCCCAGAATTTAAGGGAGAAACTAGTACGAGCTGACATGAGAATTCCAAGAGAGCAATTTCTTAGGACCATGAAAAAGGGATCCTTTCCATGTCTAGCACGTATGTAATTAATAATAAACTGTCTGCTACATTATGTCTGTTTATGATTTCTTCCTAACTATTTCCACATATATGTATACGTACTTTGACAATGACTTCAAAGTTGGCAGATCTAGATACACAATTTATACCATGACGATATGCAATATTTCCTGTTCTTTGTGTCTTTAACTGTAGGACATGTACAGCTTAAAATATATAAAATATAGTTAATGTATTTTTCGATACATATTCAGTATAATTTGTGACATCTAGGTTAATTTGTACTTACCTATTCCATATATTGCTTCCGACTAAGCTTTCCATAAGTTTGTGATATGTACGTTATGATGCTATTTATTTAACATCATTAATGACACTATGTACTGAGGTATGCCCTAACAACTGCCTGTGTACAATCAGTAACAGGCTAATGTACTGGCATATAGATATATGCCAGTACATTACAGTTACAAAATAAAAATCTAAATGATAAATCCCTTTATGGGATTAAAAAAAAAGTTAAATGAATGTAAAAAATTTTTTATGATAAATAAATAAATAAAAAGTAAAAAAATACACAGAAACACAATTTTTTTGATAATAAATAAACTTTTTAAAATATAAGTCCCAAAACATTAAATAATATAGACATATTTGGTATCGCCCCGACCATAACAACCTGTACAACATATGTATAACATTATTTATGATGATCGGTGTATGGTGTAAAAAAATAAATAGTAAAATTGCAACGAAACTGCTTTTTTCAGCAATTTCGCCCAAATAAAAATGTATAGAAATTAAACGATAATGTATTTGTACCAAAAAATGGCACCTACATAAAGTACAACTCATCCCGCAAAAAACATAGTCTCATACAACTACGTCGTACAAAAAATAGAAGAGTTAAGCGCGTCGGGATGCAAAGAGGGAAATATAAAAAAATTGCTCTGTCCTCAAGGCCAAAATTGGCCGTGTCCTTAAGGGGTTAAATACAGATGTAGCCGTCTTTACCTTGACTTTTAACGCATTAAATAAACAGTGGCTGGATCCCTTATCTTGACTATTTCAATGACTTTTCAATGGCTTTTGTTGTGAGATATAACGCTGCAGCAAGTTATCAGAGTCAAGTTAAAGATGGCTACATTCGTTTATATACATTTATGAATTTATAGTGCCTGAGGAAAGGCGCACTGATACTGGCAACAATAAATAATATATTTTGAAAAATTACTCTCATCCGGTGTGCATAGTACTTGCTTTCTACTGCCAGGATGCCAGGACACCCACTGATCAGCTGCTTTGAAGGGGCTATAGCACTGCTTCCCCTTCATTCCGATCACTGCTCGTAATGTGAATCGCTGAGACAGCAGTAGCGGCAGTTCACAGCATTACAACCTTCTCCCGTTGCGGCGGTCCACAGTATTACAAACTTCTCCCATTCCCCAACTTTCTCCCAGTACAAGTAATGATTAGAAAGAAGGGGAAGCAGCACTCGTACGTTGGGCCCCGAGCAATCAGCTATTGATGCTCTATCCTTAGGATAGGCCATCATTTTTTAGGGACTGGAATACCCCTTTAAAGATTTTTTGCGTGTTGTCTTATAATACAGTTTTAGATATGGTTACATTAATATTTATAAAATATTTTTTGTATTGTTTGAAAGTGTCTTGTTGTTTTAACCAATTAAATGCTATATGCCATTTTTTTTTATTGCTGTTTGCTTCAGTATAAGATGCAAACTCTTCACCACAACTGGAATGTTTTTAAAAGTAAAATGAAATATTAAAGGTTAAAGAAATTAAATGACCTGTACACTGATCTTTAATGGAGCACGCTAAACATTGCTGCAGTGCTGCCTATTAAACTTATAAAATGATATCACTGCATATGTAATTAGTCACATGAAATTAAATGTTAAATTTTGCAATGTGAGACATCTACTTAGTTTCACATATAAATGCTTACAGACTATTAATTTGTGGACCATGTAATTACTAAATTCAACCACAGTTCAATCCCATTTAGATATTGCTGATAGAATATTACATTGGTATTTATAGTTATATGACATTCGTGTTTATTGCTGTTACCTTAACTAATACTAATATAAGGACGCAATTATAGACAAGCATTAACACAGTAACATAGGTTGAAGAAGGACATGTGAAATTAGCTTGAATACCCTAAGTGAAGATTTGTCTAACTAGTTCATCCTTTTATCCTGCAGTTTTGATCCAGAGGAAGACAATGCAACCCCTATGAGGCAAAAATAAATAAATCCCTTTCTGAGTTCAAATTTGACAATTAAAATAAATCCCTGCATTGACGACCAATCTCTAACAATCTAGTACACATAACTTTGTATTGTCCCTTCCAATAATATTATTTATTTCAAGAAAGGCATCCAGATCACTTTTTTGTACTGCTATACCAATACTCTGTGTCCAGCACAAGTGAAGCAAACACCTAATAAAAACTTTTATTGCTTCATCAAACTTATAAATGAGAAATTAATACTTAAGACTTTGAGTACACAGTTTATTTTCTGGAAACCAAGGTGATGTTATCAATGAGCTGTCTCACTGATTGGCGCTCGTTTTTAATGCCCAAATTGGCCCATGTAAAAGGACCTTAATCTCATCATGGCTCCATGGTTTTGCCTACTAACGGCTTGTCCACACGTAGCGGAATTGCTGCCTATTTTCCATCTGGAATGGCGGACGGAAAATACGCAGCAGAATACAGTAGATACAAAAATTACTCATATCCTCAAATTTATGTAAGCACGAAAAGGGTTATACTTGCTTGAATACAAGCAAGGATTTGATCCTACGCAGAGTTCCTTAATTCAATCTTTTGACATTAATATTTTATGTCTATTGAAAAGTTTCCATAAAAAAAGCATGGAGCGCACCGCAAGGATTCGCCTCCCCCTTGCAAGCTCCTCTCTAAAGGAACCTTCCACCTGGGGCCATGTAATGCATCTCGGCAGGATCCTACTGTTCGCGGTGCCACCTCGTTACTTGTTGCTTGGCGGACCGCAACTCATGAAAGTGCTGCTGTGATGGCCGTCTCGCGAGGTGGCCCGCGAGGTGGTCCAGTGAGAAGACCTCAGGGAATGCAGGCCTAGACCCATCGGCTCCACCTAGCTACGGTGTGTGGGAGGATGGAGAACACCCTGACTTTTGACAGGATTATCTGCTGCAGGACAAAGTTGATCCTATCCCTGAGAAGGTGGGCAGTGTCAGTGGTGCTACAGCACATCTTTCATAAACTGGTCGTCTGGTTCAGGCATCGGTTGGATTAAGAGCAATGACAGTGCAGGCTCTTCCTTTGGGTTATCCCGGTGAGTATATTTCTTTGTCCCTAGTTTGTCCCCCCCTTTTGTCCCCTCCCATATCTTAGTGTGTCTGAGTTTGGTGTGAGTATACTTGTGTCGCAGTTTCGGGGATGCGTGAAATGATAGGTGCTAGGGTTGCAGCACCGCAGGGAAGGGGTGAGGTCCTTTCCCCAAGTGGAGTTTGTAGCACAACCTCCAGTATGGGCCATGTAGTGCAGGCGATCAGTGTCATTGTGCAAGATGCGGGGGCTCAGGCATCAGAATCAGTTAGTAGAAAGGAGGTCATGGTGTATAGCGTTTGGTTGGCCTATTCCACGCAGGGGAAGTACATGTGTATTTTGAAGGGCCCCTGGGGGCCCATTTTAAATAAGACGTTAGAGAAAAAATTTGGTGTGAAGAGTATGACAATATTTTTTCATTACTTTCTCTGGAGAGGTTTACTTAGGATCGGGAATGCTTAGACCAGAGTAAGAAGGAGGAGGAGGAGAAGAGCCCTTATCGACTTATCACTTGGATGGTTTTGATTTTGGCCAGTGTCGTAGGCAAAAGAAGACGTAGAATGGTTCCGCTTTTTTTTAATCTCTATTCAGATCATAAAGAACATATCGTGTGTACAATGGTATTGCTTGGCTGTGGTATGATGAACAGTTTCATCAGTGTAAGGCGGCCTTGCTTAACTTGCAGTGGGACCATAAATACATCAGCTTGTGGATGCGGCTGATGGCTAATTTGCGAGTGCCTGCACAGCCCTCTTTTATGGGGGCGCCGACCATCCGCCCTCAGCAGCCAGATCTGCGGCCTTCTCACGTAGTGGTTGCTGTTGGCAGTTTAACGAAAGCCAGTGCCGGTTTGGGTGTTTGTTCAAATACAAGCACGAGTGCTCAATCTGTAAGGGAACCCATGACTCCTCCAAGTGTTTTTGAAAGATAAAAACTCCATGTGGACAGGCTCACCAGAACAGGGATGATGCTGGTGAAGGTGCTGGAGCAGTACCTCGCTCAGTATCCGGACTGGAGCATAGCGGTGCTTCTGGCGGAAGGATTCAGAGTGGGTTTTAATATCCCTAGTTCGGCCCCTGCCTTATCTGTTTTGCTGGCCAAACTGAAGCTTGCTTTAGCGCACCCAGGGGTTGTATTTGAGAAGCTTGAGAAGGAGGTGGCATTGGAACTGATAGCAGGGCTTTTCGGAGCTCCTTTATTGAAAGAGCTTTGGGTGTTTTCCTTGGAGGTAATGCCTAAGAGGGAACTTAAAAAGTTCCGTCTTATTCATCTCCGGCGGACACTTCAGTAAATGACGTTTCGGTGCGGAGGCATTGATGGCGAAAATCGTTCTTGAGCCAACCTCTCGCGTGTTGCTTGTACACCAGGAAAGTTTTCCCTTTTTGGGGTGCCGATGGCAGGATCAGTTTTTTTTAGTCAAATGTTGCCTACATTTTTTAGTCAATTGTTGTGTATTGTTTTGCCAGGGTTCAGAGTATGCGAGAACTTGTTAGCCATGATTTTTGGTAGGTTTGGGGTCCCCCAGCTCTTGACCAATTAAAAAGCTCAAATTCAACTATGGTGATCAAGTACTTGGGGATTATCCCTGCAGTATGTGTTTTTATTTATGGGCTCCACGGGAGAGGTGATTATGGTTAGTCCGAGCTTATTTGCAATTCCTCAGTGATTAGAAACCCCATTGCAATGAACTTCCCCGCCCAACCAATCAGAGAGCTAGGAGCTTTATTTGAATCACCTGTGCAGTGGCCTCAGTGTCATTATAGGTTTTTTAATATACGGTAGATATATTGGTTATTATATGCTCTGTGAGCCTTTCTGCTTTGAAGCTGTAACACTCTGCTGTGGCCCTGTAACACTGAGGGGAATCCGCTATTTTACTGATGATATGTATTTGAAAAAAGTCTTAAAATTTAATCTACTGTGCCTTTTTGTGGTCTACTCTTTAACGTCTTTTTACCTTGAGGACAAGAACAATTTTTTGATTTTGCCTCTTTGCATTCTGACGGTCATAACGTTTTAATTTGTTGTTTGACACTGCTGTATGAGCCTTTGTATTTTTGCGGGATGAGTTATATTTTTTTTATGTACCATTTGCTGTACATATGCTTTAGCGTTTAATTTATATTAATTTTTATTTTGTAAACATGAGGGAAAAAAAGCAATTCCGCAGCAGTTTTTAACCCCTTAAGGACACAGCCTGTTTTCTCCTTAAGGACACAGCCAATATTTTCAAATCTGACATGTGTCACTTTATGTGGTAATAACTCTGAAATGCTTTTATGTATCCAAGCGATTCTGAGACTGTTTTCTTGTGACACAATGTACTTTATGTTAGTGGTAAAATTTGGTCGATATATTTAGTGTTTATTTGTAAAAAAAAAACATTTCCAAAAATTTGCATTTTTCTAAATTTAAATGTATTTGCTTTTAAGACAGATAGTAATACCACACAAAATAGTTACTAGTTAACATTTCCCGTATGTCTACTTTATGTTTGCATCGTTTTTTAAAAGTGTTTTGATTTTTCTAGGAGTCGGACGTTACAAGGCTTAGAACTTTAGCAGCAATTTCTCTCACTTTGAAGAAAATTTCAAAAGGCCATTCTTTCAGAGACCAGTTCAGTTCTGAAGTGGCTTTGAGGGCCTTATATATTAGAAAGTCCCCATAAATCACCATATTTTAAAAACTAGACCCCTCAAAGTATTCAAAACAGCATTTAGAAAGTGTTTTAACCTTTTAGGCGTTTCACAGGAATTAAAGCAAAGTAGAGGGGAAATTTACAATTTAAATTTTTTTGCCAAAATTCATTGGTAATACATTTTTTTGCTTTAACACAGAAAGGTTTACCAGAGAAACGCAACTCAGTATTTATTGCCCAGATTCTGCAGTTTTTAGAGCTATCCCACATGTGGCCCTAGTGTGCTACTGGACTGAAGCACAGGCCTCAGAAGCAAAGGAGCACCTGGTGGATTTTGGGGCCACCTTTTTTAGAATATATTTTAGGCACCATGTCAGGTTTGAAGAGGTCTTGTGGTGCCAAAACAGTGGAAACCCCCCAAAAGTAACCCCATTTTGGAAACTACACCCCTTTATCTAGGGGTATAGTTAGCATTTTGACCCCACAGTTTCTTTACTAAACTTATTGGAATTAGTCTGTAAAAATGCAAATCTACTTTTTTCTAAAAAAAACGTAGAAATGTTTAATTTTTACAAGGAATAAATGAAAAAAAGCACCCCAACATTTGTAAAGCATCTTCTCCCGATTACCGCAATGCCCCATATGTGGTAATAAACTGCTGTTTGGACCCACGGCAGGGTTCAAAAGGGAAGGAGCACCGTTTCGATTTTGGAGAGCAGATTTGACTGGAATAGTTTTCAGTGCCATGTCGTGTTTGCAACGCCCTGGAGGAACCAAAACAGCGGAAACCACCCAAAAGTGACCTATTTTTGAAACTACACCCCTCAAGGAATATTTCTAGGGGTATAGTTAGCATTTTGACCACACACCGATTTTGCAGAATTTCTGTGAATTATGCAGTGTAATTGAAAATCAATTTTTTTTCTAATAAAATGTAGATTTAGCTAAAAGTTTTTCATTTTTACAATAGATAAAAGAGAAAAAGCATCCCAACATTTGTAAAGCAAACTCTTCTGAGCACAACAATACCCAATATGTGGTAATAAACTGCTGTGTGGACACATGGCGGGGCTTAGAAAGGACGGAGCGCCATTTGACTTTTGGAGCTCAAGTTTTGCTGGAATGGTTTGTGGCACCATGTCACATTTGCATAGCCTTTGCAAACCCTTCAAAATTGATCCCATTTTGGAAGCTACACCCCTCGTGGAATTTATCTAGCGGTATAGTGAGCATTTGACCACACTGGTTTTTTTTCGCTGAATTTATTGGAATTAGGCAGTGAAAATGAAAAGCTACATTCTTTCCACTAAAATGTTGAATTGTTTTCAATTTCACAAGGAATAAAAGAGAAAAAGCGTCCCAGCAATTGTAAAGCAATTTCTTTCGAGTACGGCAATACCCCATATGTGGTCATAAACTGCTGCTTGGATACACCGCAGGGCTCAGAATGGCAGGAGTGCTACTTGGAATGTAGATTTTGGTTGATTGTTTTTTGGGCACCATGTCGCATTTGCAGAGCCCCTGAGGTACCAGTACAGTAGAAGCCCCTGAGAAGTGACTCCATTTTGGAAACTATACCCCTCAGGGTAATCATCTAGGGGTGTAGTGAGCATTTTGATCCCACATGTGTTTCATAGATTGTATTAGAATGAGGCAGTGAAAATGAAAAAAAAATAATTTTTTTCCACAAGGGGTAATAGGAGAAAAAATAACACACAATTTGTTACCCAATTTCTCCCAAGTATGGCAATACCCCATGTGTGGCCCTATACTGCTGTTTGGGCACATGGCAGAGCTCAAAATGGAAGGAGCGCCATTTGGCTTTTAGAGCACAGATTTTGCTGGACTGGTGTACGGGCGCCATGTCGCATTTGCAGAGCTTCTTAGGCACCAGAGTAGAATGTAAAACCCTGAGAAGTGACCCCATTTTATAAACTACACCCCTCAAGGCATTTGTCATTTGCCTGGACATATGACAGGGCTTAGGAGTGAAAGGCACATGTGAGGCCTATTTTGCTGATTTTCGCAGCATTGGTCCACAATGGCAGGGCTCTGGGGTCAAGTCATAAAACAAACCCCCAAGTAGTGACCCCCATTTTGGAAACTGCACCCCTCAAGGCATTTTTTAATGGGTGTAGTGAGTATTTTGACAACACAGGTTTTTTTTTATTATTAGAAATGAACGCTCAGTGGATGGTGTAAAGTGAAAATTGCAAATTTCCACAGGTATATGTCATTTTAGTGCACAATATGTTGTGCCCAGTTCGTGCCACTGAAGACAAAAACCTCAAACTGTTAAGCGGGTTCTCCCGGGTATGGCGATGCCATATATGTGGACGTAAACTGCTGTTTGGGCACGCTGCAGGGCTCAGAAGGGAGGGATCGCCATTTGGCTTTTGGCGCGCAGGTTATGCTTGGTGGTAGTTTCGTTTGGGGTTTTGCTGGTATTTCAGTTTATGATGTGGGGGTGTATGTAAGCTGTGCGGGGTACATCAGGGTATAATAAGAGGATATAATAATGGGGTAAATAAATAATAATTCATAGATATATGGCCGGTGTCGCACTGATAAATGGTGCCCAATCTTATCCGCATTTGGAACACTCTGCACATTTTGCATCCCCATGTTCTGAGAGCCAGAACTTTTTTATTTTTTCTTCACCAGAGCTGTGTGAGGGTTTATTTGTTGTGGGACAATCTGTAGATTTCATTGGTACCATTTGGAGTACATGCGATTTTTGATCACTTTTTATTAAATTTTTTGGCAAGCAAGGTGACCAAAAAACTACAATTCTGATGTTTTTTTATTCTTTTTTTTTATGGCGTTCGCCATGCGATATGAACGACAATTATGCTTTATTCTGCGGGTCGGTACGATTCCGGCAATACCATATGTATATAGTTTTTTTTAAATGTTTTGGAGCGTCCACACAATAAAATCACTTTTGTTTCAAATGATTTCTTTTTTGTGTCGCCATATTCTGAGAGCCATAACTTTATTTTTCCTATTTTTCCATCAAAAAAGCTGTGGGAGGGCTTGTTTTTTGCGGGACGAACTGTAGTTCTTAATGGTATAATATTGGGGTACATGCAACTTTTAGATCCCTTTTTTATTTTGTTTTGGTAGTGTTAGTGACTAAAAACAGTGATTCTGGAATCGTTTTTTATTTTATTTTTTTACGGTGTTCACCGTGCGGGCATAATAGCATATATTTTTATAGTTCAGGTCGTTACGGACGCGGTGATACCACATATGTGTACTTTTTAAAATGTTTTCAATTTTTTCCTATAATAAAAGACTTATTATGGGAAAAAAGGCTGTTATAGTATTTTTTAACATGAAACTTAATTTTTTACATTTTTATTAACTTGTTTTAACTTTTTTTTTTGTCCCACTAGGGGACTTGAAGGCATGAAGCCCTGATCGCTATTCTAATACACTGCACTACCTACATAGTATTAGAGCTGTCAGCTATTCACTTACAGCAAGCCTATTAGGCTTCGCCTACCAGCAGGGCCTAATAGGCTTCCGTACTAGGAAGCGATTGTTAGTCTACGGTGGCCATAGCAACCATCGGAACTACCGATGGTTGCCATTAGCAACCAGAGGGTACGATCTAATCACCTAGATGCAGCGATAGCATCGGCCGGATCGGAGCCTAGCTCTGGTCCTGGCCATTAGAGCTGGATGTCACCTGTGACAAACAGCTGACACCCGTGCCCGTGGCAACCATCATGGTTGCCGACAGGCTAGAATACACTGAGATGCAGCAATCGCTTTGATCGCGGCATCTAAGGAGTTAATTGGCCGGATCAGAGCCTATATCTTTCTCATGTCTTGGAACTTAAATTTTATCAAGTTTATTTATTGTAAAAAAATCTGCGTTTTTTTAAATATTTTTTTAACATTACTTTTTTTTATTTATTTAACTCTTTTTAATCCCATACAGGAATTTTTTTTCACTTTAATGTACTGGCATTTATCTATATACTAGTCCATAAACCTGTTTACTTATATTACACAGGCAGCTTTTAGGGAATACCTAAGTATGCCCTAACAACAGGGAATATGGTCAGATAGCTCCGGGGGTTGTTCAATGGACCCTGGGCTGTCTGCTTTTACATATGACATGAAAGGAATTCCCAGTGTTTCCCTTTATATCATCAGCCTATTAAAGTTTAAATGATGAAAACCAAAGATATCTCTGATCTCCGCCATTAGAGCAGGGGTGCAGCTGTATGTTACAACTGTTCCTTCACACCTGATCGCATTGACTGCATGATGTGAAAAGACGGGTATGCTTGCCATGATGCGACTACTACATGCAGCACAGGATGAGCATACATTAGTTAGAAAACAGTTAACAGTACTAATGCAGATATTCTGTAGACTACATACATTATGTGTAGTACCATATGTGGCTGTCGTTATATATGCATTAAGGCTGGTATTGTATAAGCTCAATTTCTGGTAATATATCAGAACTACAATTATATCATATTTACACTATAGCTGGTATTATTATATATATATATACAGGGTGGGCCATTTATATGGATACACCTAAATAAAATGGGAATGGTTAGTGATATTAACTTCCTGTTTGTGGCACATTAGTATATGGGAGGGGGGAAACTTTTCAAGCTGGGTGTTGACCATGGTGGCCATTTTGAAGTCAGCCATTTTGTATCCAACTTTAGTTTTTTCAATGGGAAGAGGGTCATGTGACACATCAAATTTATCGAGAATTTCACAAGAAAAACAATGGTGTGCTTGGTTTTAACGTTACTTTAGTCTTTCATGAGTTATTTACAAGTTTATGACCACTTATAAAATGTGTTCAAAGTGCTGCCCATTGTGTTGGATTGTCAATGCAACCCTCTTCTCCCACTCTTCACACACTGATAGCAACACCGCAGAAGAAATGCTAGCACAGGCTTCCAGTATCCGTAGTTTCAGTTGCTGCACATCTCGTGTCTTCACAACATAGACAATTGCCTTCAGATGACCCCAAAGATAAAAGTCTAAGGGGGTCAGATCGGGAGACCTAGGGGGCCATTCAACTGGCCCACGACGACCAATCCACTTTCCAGGAAACTGTTCATCTAGGAATGCTCGGACCTGACACCCATAATGTGGTGGTGCACCATCTTGCTGGAAAAACTCAGGGAACGTGCCAGCTTCAGTGCATAAAGAGGGAAACACATCATCATGTAGCAATTTCAGATATCCCGTTGCCTTGAGGTTTCCATTGATGAAAAATGGCCCCACTATCTTTGTACCCCATATACCACACCATACCATCAATTTTTGTGTTCCAACAGTATTGGAGGGATCTATCCAATGTGGGTTAGTGTCAGACCAATAGCGGTGGTTTTGTTTGTTAACTTCACCATTCACATAAAAGTTTGCCTCATCACTGAACAAAATGTTCTGTGTAAACTGAGGGTCCTGTTCCAATTTTTGTTTTGCCCATTCTGCAAATTCGGTGCGCCGATCTGGGTCATCCTCTTTGAGATGCTGCAGCAGCTGGAGTTTATAAGGGTGCCATTTGTGAGTAGCTAATATCCGCCGAAGGGATGTTCGACTGATGCCACTCTCCAGTGACATGCGGCGAGTGCTACGCTGTGGGCTCTTGCTGAATGAAGCTAGGACATCCACTGATGTTTCTTCATTAGTGACAGTTTTCATGCGTCCACATTTGGGCAAATCCAACACTGAACCAGTTTCACGAAACTTGGCAAGCAGTTTGCAAACTGTAGCATGGGAGATGGGTGGTCTCGTAGGGTGTCTTGCATTGAAATCTGCTGCAATGACCCGGGTACTGCGTTCACCAGACATCAACACAATTTCTATCCGCGCCTCACGTGTTAACCTCTGCGACATGTCAATGGCTGTAAACAAAGAGAAGCTTGTAAATAACTCATGAAAGAATAAAGTAACGTTAAAACCAAGCACACCTGTAAAGGATCTGCCAGGCACAACTTCTGTGCATACGCCCATAGGTAATCAGTCTGCACCTGAGTCTATGTCTCTGAGACTGACTCCATCTTCCACCACTCAGGATGGCAGGCTTAGGAGCGGGAGAGCCTATCGCAGCCTGGTCAGATGGAGCTAGCTCCCGCCCTCTGTCTATTTATACCTGCCTTTCCTGTTCCTCCTTTGCTTGTGATTCTTCTCGTGTGGTTTCCTGGCCCAGCTACAGCTTCTAACTATTTGTTCCTGCTCCATTCTGACCCTGGCTTACTGACTACTCTCCTGCTCTGCGTTTGGTACCTCGTTCACTCCTGGTTTGACTCGACTCGTTCACCACTCTTGTTGCTCACAGTGTTGCCATGGGCAACTGCCCCATTTCCCTTAGCTTTGTGTACCCTTGTCTGTTTGTCTCGTGCACTTACTGAGTGTAGGGACCGCCGCCCAGTTGTACCCCGTCGCCTAGGGCGGGTCATTGCAAGTAGGCAGGGACAGAGTGGCGGGTAGATTAGGGCTCACTTGTCCGTTTCCCTACCCCCTTCATTACATAATCACAAGCCCAATACCTAGTCTACCCTGGTCCCTGACACTACTATGGACCCCCTTGAGACCCTGGCGCAGGAAATGCAGGGTCTCTCCCTACAGGTCCAGGCCCTGGCTCAGAGGGTCAACCAGCCTGACACTACCATGGTAGTGCCCCTCACCTCACCTCTTGAACCCCACCTCAAGTTGCCTGACCGGTTCTCAGGGGACCGGAGGACTTTTCTCTCCTTTCGGGAGAGTTGTAGGCTCTACTTTCGTTTAAAGCCTCACTCCTCAGGTTCTGAGAGCCAGCGGGTGGGTATAGTTATGTCCCGGCTCCAGGAGGGGCCCCAAGAGTGGGCCTTCTCCTTGGCTCCTGACGCCCATGAACTTTCCTCCGTTGATCGTTTCTTTTCTGCTCTCTGACTCATTTATGTTGAGACTGACAGGACTGCCTTTGCCGAGAGTCAGCTGGTGACCTTATGTCAGGGTAAGAGACCTGTTGAGGAGTATTGTGCTGACTTTAGGAAGTGGTGCGTAGCTTCCCGGTGGAATGACCCTGCCTTAAGGTGCCAGTTTAGGTTGGGTCTGTCGAACGCCCTGAAAGACCTGCTAGTTAGCTATCCCTCTTCTGACTCCCTTGACCAGGTTATGGCTTTAGCGGTACGACTTGACCGACGTCTCAGGGAACGACAACTTGAACGTTTTTGTGTTTTCCCCTCTGACTCCCCCATGATGCCTCCCGAGGTCCCGTTGCTTCGCTCTTCCTCGGAAGACTCGGAGGTTCCTATGCAACTCGGGGCCTCCGTGTCCCCCCGACAACGTAGAGAGTTCTGCAGGAAGAATGGTCTCTGCTTCTATTGTGGGGATGACAAGCATCAAGTGAACACCTGTCCTAGGCACAAGAATAAGCAGCCGGAAAACTTCCGCGCCTAAGTGATCATAGGGGAGGTCATTTGGGCGCACAGGTATTTCCCGTAAATATGAAACGTAATAAAATCTTGCTTCCCTTTCAGGTCTCTTTTGGTGGTAGGTCTGCTACCGGCAGTGCCTTTGTGGATTCAGGGTCTTCTGCTAATATCATGTCTTTGGAATTTGCTATGTCTCTAGCTATGCCTTTGATTGATTTGCCTAAACCTGTCCCTGTAGTGGGTATCGACTCCACTCCTCTTGCTAATGGTTATTTTACACAGCATACCCCTGTTTTTGAACTCCTTGTTGGCTCCATGCATTTGGAGCAGTACTCTGTACTGTTGATGCAGGGATTATCGTCCGATTTGGTTTTAGGCCTTCCCTGGTTGTAGTTGCATAATCCCACATTTGACTGGAATACTGGGGAGTTTACCAAATGGGGTAATGAATGCTTGACGTCATGTTTTTCTGTTAATTCTATTTCTCCCCCTGAGGAGGTGAACACGCTACCTGAGTTTGTTCAGAACTTCGCTGATGTTTTCTCTAAGGAGGCCTCCGAAGTGTTACCTCCTCATAGAGAATACGATTGCGCTATCGAATTGGTACCAGGAGCTAAGCTCCCTAAGGGTAGGATATTTAATCTTTCTTGTCCCGAACGTGAAGCCATGAGAGAGTATATCCAGGAATGCCTGGCCAAGGGTTTACTCACCTCCCGACGCCCGCAGCCATGGATCTGTGAGCGCTGGCCTCCGTCTCCCACCTAGGAGATGCCAGCGCTCACTTACGCTCCGTCCGGCCGGGTCCCGTAGGGTGCGCGCGCACGCTCGCGCCCGCTCTTAAAGGGCCAGCGCGCGCACATGAAATCAATGATTATTAACCCACGTGATTCCCTGCTCTATAAGAATGCCCCAGCCCTTCTGATCCTTGCCTGAGCATTGTTAGTCTTTCCCTGTCTGTCTCGCAAATGGTCCCTTAGTGTCTCCCGTTCCTGCTGTTACCCGTGCCCTGTTACCGTTCCTGTATTCCGCATTGTTCCTGTGCCATCTGCCACATCAAGTGTCATCTGCCACGTCAAGTGCCACCTGCCACGTCAAGTGCCACCTGCCACGTCAAGTGTCATCTGCCACGTCAAGTGCCATCTGCCACGTCAAGTGCCATCTGCCACGTCAAGCGTCATCTGCCACGTCAAGTGTCATCTGCCACGTCAAGTGTCATCTGCCACGTCAAGTGCCATCTGCTCATCGGATACTGCTCGCCACGTCTGGCGCCACGTTCCGCACCTGTCTCCATCCGTGCTGAGGCCACAGTCACCGCCCGGACTATTTCAGGTACCTAAGCATTACTGTCTGCTATCTACTTTCACATAGACTGTGACCTGGTCAGCTGCCTCCCCGCTACGGCGGAGCGGCCTAGTGGGTCCACAAACCCTGTGTCCGTGACAGTACGCTCAGGCCATGGAACCCGCTGGCCAGCCCAAGACCCCAGTACAGAAGATTCAGACAGAGATGCATGACCTACGCACTCGTCAGGATCAACTCCTTGAGGCGGTGAACTCTATTCTGGTCCGCCTGGATCTACTCGCTGTTCCACCCCCGGTTCTTCCTCCAGAAGCTGTTGCCGTGCCACTGCCTGTTGCTCCCCCTGTTTGTTCCGGATCCTCAGTTCCTCTGCCTCTTCCTCCTCGCTATGACGGTGATCCCAGAGCATGCAGAGGATTTCTTAATCAATGCACGGTGCATTTTAGGCTACGGCCTCATCTCTTCCCCTCCGAGGAGGCTAAAGTAGCGTTCATCATCTCCCTCCTCGCTGGCAAGGCCCTTGCATGGGCAAACCCAATCTTGGAGCAACAAGGAGCTGTATCCGCGGACCTAGCCTTGTTCCTGCAGTCCTTTCGTGCCGTGTTCGAGGAGCCGGGTCGAACATCCTCTGCCGCAGCCACTCTGTTGACCCTCAAGCAAGAAGGCTCCACAGTAGGGGAGTACGCGATCTCCTTCCGTACCCTAGCAGCCGAGCTGGCATGGAACAATGAGGCACTGGTGGCGACCTTCTGGCAGGGACTGTCAAGGACGAACTGGCAGCCCGCGACCTTCCTTCTACCTTGGATGCCCTCATCCTGTTAGCCACACGTGTTGATATGAGAATCCAGGAGCGCTCTCAAGAGGTTCGTCAGGAGAGCCGGGCCCACAGACCAGCACCCCCTGCCCAGAGACCACAATTGTTCACTCCTAGTGCGCTACCTGAGGAACCCATGCAGGTAGACAGAGTCCGGTTATCTGAACAGGAGAAGCAGACTTTGCATGTATTGCGGCCTCAAGGGTCATTTTGTGCGTCAATGCCCACAGAAACCGGGAAACTCCAGTACCTAGGGTTGGTTGGAGAGGCAACTCTAGGTGGAACGTCTCCAAACGTTAAAACCTCTTCCAAATTATCGATACCTGTGGCCATCGTCACCGGACAGGCATCACATCCTTCCTCCGCCTATCTTGACTCTGGAGCGGCTGCTAATTTTATCCACCAAGATCTAGTGGATCGGTTTCAACTACCCACAGTCCGTCTGGAGAGACCGCTGGCAATAGCCTCTGGGAAAGGTCTACCGCTGCCTGATCCAATCATGCTCATCACTAAGCCGGTGACATTACGGGTCGGAGCTCTTCACTCAGAACAGATCTCCTTCCTGGTACTACCCAAGGCTATCAATCCTATCCTGCTGGGTCTGCCATGGCTCCGTCTACACGCCCCGACACTCGACTGGAGTTCTGGAGAAGTTCTTCAATGGGGTTCCAGATGCCATAGCCATTGCCTGTCACAAGTCCGTCCTGTTGTGCCCCCTCTGCCTCAGTCACTTTCCGATCTACCTTCTCAGTATGCCAGTTTTGCGGATGTCTTCTGCAAACGAGAGGCTGAGACGTTGCCTCCACATCGGAGTTATGACTGTCCCATTGAACTGGTTCCCAATGCTTCTCTTCCCCGTGGACGAGTATATCCTCTCTCCTTGCCAGAGACTTTATCAATGTCAGCCTATATCAAGGAGAACTTGGAGAGGGGTTTTATTCGAAAATCTTCCTCCCCAGCCGGGGCAGGATTCTTCTTCATTAAAAAGAAAGATGGATCTCTCCGACCCTGCATCGACTACCGTGGTCTCAATCAGATCACGGTCAAGAACAAATACCCGTTGCCACTCATTTCCGAGCTGTTTGATCGCATACGAGGAGCCAAAATTTTTTCCAAGCTAGATCTGCGAGGGGCCTATAATCTAATCCGGATTCGCCGGGGTGACAAATGGAAGACGGCATTTCACACCCGCGATGGGCTCTACGAATACCGAGTGATGCCCCTCGGACTGTGTAATGCTCCCGCAGTATTTCAGGAGTTCGTTAATTACATCTTCCGAGATCTCCTCTATACGTGTGTTGTAGTTTATCTCGATGATATTCTAATCTTCTCCCCAGATCTGATGACCCATCGGAGGCACGTTCGTCAAGTTCTTCTGCGACTAAGAGAGAATCACTTGTATGCCAAGTTAGAGAAATGCACATTTGAAAAGAGGTCTCTGCCCTTCCTGGGCTATGTCATCTCGGATCAAGGCCTTAAGATGGACCCTGAGAAGCTAAAGTCTGTCCTGGAATGGCCACGTCCTCAAGGCCTAAGGGCCATACAGCGGTTCCTGGCTTTCGCCAATTTCTAAAGGCAGTTTATTCTGAACTTTTCTTCTCTGACGGCCCCCATCTCTTCCCTTACCAAGAAGGGTGTGAACGCCAAGGTGTGGACTCCGGAGGCAGAGTCCGCATTCATTAGCCTCAAGAAAGCCTTCACTTCAGCTTCGATCCTCCATCACCCTGACATATCTCGGCAGTTCTCACTGGAGGTGGACGCTTCCTCTGTTGGTGCAGGCGCACTTCTGTTCCAGAGGAGCTCCAAAGGATAGGCAGTAGTGTGTGGCTACTACTCAAGACTGTTTTCCTCTGCTGAGCGCAATTACTCCATTGGAGATCGGGAGCTACTGGCTAACAAATTGGCCCTGGAGGAGTGGAGACATCTCCTGGAGGGCGCTGCTCACCCCATCCTGATCTTCACCAACCACAAGAATCTCACTTACCTTAAGTCCGCTCAAAGACTGAATCCTCGTCAAGCCAGGTGGTCACTGTTCTTCACCCGTTTCCAATTTCTGCTCCACTACCGTCCCGCGGACAAGAACGTGAGGGCCGATGCCCTGTCCAGATCATTAGAAACGGAAGACACGGTGGAGTCCCTTCAGACGATCATAGACCCATCCTGCGTTGTCACCGCCAATCCTCTGCAGCTTAGAAATATTCCTCCAGGGAGAACTTTTGTTCGGTTGGCTGACCGAAAAAGAATTCTCCGCTGGGGACACAGTTTTAAACTGGCTGGGCACGCTGGTGTCCGTAAAACCCAAGACCTGGTCGCTCGTCACTTCTGGTGGCCCACGCTACCTAAAGATGTTCTGGACTTTGTCTCTGCTTGCATGGTGTGTGCCTCTAACAAGGTGGCTCACAGCAAGCCTGCCGGACTGCTTCAACCCCTGCCTGTACCCAGTGCCCCCTGGCAGCACATCACTATGGACTTCGTCACGGACCTTCCTCTCTCAGCAGGATGCAACACCATCTGGGTGGTGGTGGACCAGTTCTATAAGATGGCACATTTTATCCCGCTAACCGGCCTACCTTCTGCTCCTCGACTAGCAAGCTTCTTCATTCAGCACATCTTCCGCTTGCATGGCTTGCCTCTTCACATTGTGTCCGACCGGGGGGTTCAGTTTACCTCCAAGTTCTGGAGAGCCCTCTGTAAACTCCTGGATGTGAGTTTGGACTTTTCCTCTGCCTATCACCCCCAGTCCAATGGGCAAGTTGAGAGGATCAACCAGATCATGGAAAATTACCTCCGCCACTTCATCTCTTCACAGCACGATAACTGGGTACAGCTTCTTCCATGGGCGGAGTTTTCATATAACAACCACACAAGTGAGTCCACCACCTCCACTCCGTTTCACATCGTGTACAGTCAACATCCCAGAGTTCCTCTTCCAGTGTCGACTTCATCTCAGGTACCCGCTGCTGACTCTGCATATGGGGACTTCCTGCAAATCTGGCAACAGACCCGGTCCTCTATTTTGCAGGCGGTCGAACGCATGAAGCGTAAGGCAGATACCAAAAGAAGAGAGCCGCCTCAGTATCTTCCTGGGACTAAAGTCTGGCTGTCCTCTCGAAACATTCGCTTGAGGGTGCCTTCATACAAGTTTGCTCCCAGGTTCCTTGGTCCCTTCGAGATCCTGCAACAAATTAACCCTGTTTCCTATAAGCTGCGGCTGCCCCCTACCCTCAGAATCCCTAACTCCTTCCATGTGTCCCTCCTGAAACCAGTGGTCCTGAACCGCTACAGCAAGACCTCTAGTTCCACAGTTGCTTCCAGCGGCCCTTCTGATGTATTCGAGGTAAAGGAGATCCTGGACCGCAAGAGGGTAGGAGGAAGGACTTTCTATCTGGTGGACTGGAGAGGGTTTGGTCCTGAGGAGAGGTCCTGGGAGCCAGAAGAGAACCTCAGTGCTCCTGCTCTTATTAAAAAGTTCCTCTCTCACTCTGGCCCCAAGAAGAGGGGGTGTAAGAGGGGGGATACTGTAGCGCCCATGGCCGCGGGCCGTCGGGTTCATTCACCTCCCGACGCCCGCAGCCATGGATCTGTGAGCGCTGGCCTCCGTCTCCTCCTAGGAGATGCCAGCGCTCACTTCCGCTCCATCCGGCCGGGTCCCGTAGGGTGCGCGCGCACGCTTGCGCCCGCTCTTAAAGGGCCAGCGCGCGCACATAAAATCAATGATTATTAACCCACGTGATTCCCTGCTCTATAAGAATGCCCCAGCCCTTCTGATCCTTGCCTGAGCGTTGTTAGTCTTTCCCTGTCTGTCTCGCAAATGGTCCCTTAGTGTCTCCCGTTCCTGCTGTTACCCGTGCCCTGTTACCGTTCCTGTATTCCGCATTGTTCCTGTGCCTACCCGTGTTCAAGTGCCATCTGCCACGTCAAGTGCCATCTGCCACGTCAAGTGCCATCTGCCACGTCAAGTGTCATCTGCCACGTCAAGTGTCATCTGCCACGTCAAGTGCCATCTGCCACGTCAAGTGCCATCTGCTCATCGGATACTGCTCGCCACGTCTGGCGCCACCTTCCGCACCTGTCTCCATCCGTGCTGAGGCCACAGTCACCGCCCGGACTATTTCAGGTAGCTAAGCATTACTGTCTGCTATCTACTTTCACATAGACTGTAACCTGGTCAGCTGCCTCCCCGCTACGGCGGAGCGGCCTAGTGGGTCCACAAACCCTGTGTCCGTGACAGTTACATTCGCCCCTCTACTTCTCCGGTAGGTGCTGGCTTCTTCTTCGTAGGGAAGAAGGATGGTGGTCTTAGGCCATGCATTGACTACCGTAACTTGAATAAGGTCACTGTAAGGAACCAGTATCCCCTTCCTTTGATTCCTGATCTCTTTAATCAGGTTCAGGGGGCCCAATGGTTCTCTAAGTTTGATCTACGGGGGGCGTATAACCTTATCCGCATCAAAGAGGGGGATGAGTGGAAGACTGCGTTTAACACGCCCGAAGGTCATTTCGAATACCTCGTCATGCCCTTTGGGTTGTGTAATGCTCCTGCGGTCTTCCAGAATTTCATAAATTAGATTTTAAGAGATTACCTGGGGGTATTTCTTGTAGTGTACCTTGATGACATACTGGTGTTTTCCAAGGACTTGTCCTCCCACATTGAGCATGTCAGGAAGGTGCTCCAGGTCCTTCGGGAAAACAAACTGTTTGCGAAAACCGAAAAATGTGTGTTTGGGGTACAGGAGATACAATTTTTGGGTCAAATCCTCACTCCTCATGAATTCCGCATGGACCACGCCAAGGTCCAGGCTGTGGCGGAATGGGTCCAACCTGCCTCCCTGAAGGCGTTACAGTGTTTCTTGGGGTTCGCTAATTATTACAGGAGATTTATTGCTAACTTCTCGGTCATCGCTAAGCCTCTTACGGACCTCACTCGCAAAGGTGCTGATCTCCTCCACTGGCCTCCTGAGGCTGTCCAGGCTTTTGAGGTCCTTAAGAAGTGCTTTATCTCGGCCCCGGTGCTGGTTCAGCCCAACCAAATGGAGCCATTTATCGTGGAAGTTGACGCATCCGAGGTGGGAGTGGGGGCTGTCTTGTCCCAGGGTACCAGGTCCCTCACCCATCTCCGTCCCTGTGCCTACTTCTCCAGGAAGTTTTCGCCCACTGAGAGTAAATATGATATTGGCAACTGCGAACTCTTAGCCATTAAATGGGCATTTGAAGAGTGGCGCCACTTCCTGGAGGGGGCTAGGCACCAGGTAACGGTCCTTACCGACCACAAGAATCTGGTTTTCCTAGAATCTGCCCGGAGGCTAAACCCGAGACAAGCTCGATGGGCGTTATTTTTTACCAGATTCAACTTTTTGGTTACCTATAGGGATGGGTCTAAAAATATTAAGGCCGATGCACTGTCGCGTAGCTTCATGGCCAGCCCTCCTTCGGAGGAAGATCCTGCTTGTATTTTGCCTCCTGGTATAATCATTTCTTCTATTGATTCTGATTTCGTCTCTGAAATTGCGGCTGATCAAGGTTCAGCTCCCGGGAACCTTCATGAGGACAAGCTGTTTGTTCCCCTGCAATTCCGGCTAAGAGTACTTAGGGAAAATCATGAATCCAGACTATCTGGTCATCCAGGCGTCCTGGGTACCAAACACCTCATTGCCAGAAACTATTGGTGGCCTGGGTTGCCTAAAGACGTTAAGGCCTACGTCGCCGCTTGTGAGGTTTGTGCTAGGTCCAAGACTCCCAGGTCCCGACCAGCGGGCTTACTACGTTCTTTGCCCATTCCCCAGAGACCTTGGACCCATATTTCCATGGATTTTATCACCGATTTGCCTCCATCTCAAGGCAAGTCGGTGGTGTGGGTTGTAGTAGACCGCTTCAGTAAAATGTGCCACTTTGTGCCCCTCAAGACCCTACCCAATGCCAAGACGTTAGCCACCTTGTTTGTCAAACACATCCTGCGTCTCCATGGGGTCCCTGTCAATATTGTTTCGGACAGAGGGGTACAATTTGTTTCATTGTTTTGGAGAGCCTTCTGTAAAAAGTTGGAGATTGATCTGTCCTTCTCCTCTGCCTTCCATCCTGAAACTAATGGCCAAACTGAGAGGACTAATCAATCTCTAGAACAATATTTAAGGTGTTTTATCTCTGACTGTCAATATGATTGGGTCTCATTCATTCCCCTCGCCGAATTTTCCCTTAATAACCGGGTCAGTAACTCGTCAGGGGTCTCCCCCTTTTTCTGTAATTTTGGGTTTAATCCACGGTTCTCCTCCGTTTCACCTGGTAGTTCCAACAATCCTGAGGTAGAGGTCGTTCATCGGGAACTGTGCACAGTCTGGGCCCAGGTTCAGAAGAACCTAGAGGCGTCCCAGAGCGTACAAAAGACTCAGGCTGATAGAAGACGTTCTGCTAACCCCTTGTTTATGGTCGAGGATCTGGTGTGGTTATCGTCTAGGAACTTGCGCCTTAAGGTTCCGTCCAAGAAGTTTTCTCCCCGGTTTATTGGGCCGTATAAGGTCATTGAAGTCCTCAATCCTGTCTCCTTCCGACTGGAGTTGCCCCCATCTTTTCGTATACACGACGTGTTTCATGCCTCCCTCCTTAAACGCTGCTCCCCGTCCTTGGCTCCCTCGAGGAAACCTCCTGTTCCCGTTCTCACCCCTAAGGGGGTGGAATTCGAGGTGGCCAAGATTGTGGACAGCAAGATGGTCCAAGGCTCCCTCCAGTACCTGGTCCATTGGAGAGGATACGGGCCTGAGGAGAGGACTTGGGTACCCGCCCGGGATGTATTGGTCAGGAAGTTCCACCTTCGTTTCCCCAATAAACCAGGTCCACTTAGAAAGGGTCTGGTGGCCCCTCATAAAAGGGGGGGTACTGTAAAGGATCTGCCAGGCACAACTTCTGTGTATACGCCCATAGGTAATCAGTCTGCACCTGAGTCTATGTCTCTGACACTGACTCCATCTTCCACCACTCAGGATGGCAGGCTTAGGAGCGGGAGAGCCTATCGCAGCCTGGCCAGACGGAGCTAGCTCCCGCCCTCTGTCTATTTATATCTGCCTTTCCTTTTCCTCCTTTGCTTTTGATTCTTCTCATGTGGTTTCCTGGCCCAGCTACAGCTTCTAACTATTTGATCCTGCTCCATTCTGACCCTGGCTTACTGACTACTCTCCTGCTCTGCGTTTGGTACCTCGTTCACTCCTGGTTTGACTCGGCTCGTTCACCACTCTTGTTGCTCACGGTGTTGCTGTGGGCAACTGCCCCATTTCCCTTAGCTTTGTGTACCCTTGTCTGTTTGTCTCGTGCACTTACTGAGTGTAGGGACCGCCGCCCAGTTGTACCCCATCGCCTAGGGCGGGTCGTTGCAAGTAGGCAGGGACAGAGTGGCGGGTAGATTAGGGCTCACTTGTCCGTTTCCCTACCCCCTTCATTACAACACCATTGTTTTTCTTGTGAAATTCTCGATAAGTTTGATGTGTCACATGACCCTCTTCCCATTGAAAAAACTAAAGTTGGATACAAAATGGCCGATTTCAAAATGGCCGCCATGGTCAACACCCAGCTTGAAAAGTTTCCCCCCTCCCATATACTAATTTGCCACAAACAGGAAGTTAATATCACCAACCATTCCCATTTTATTTAGGTGAATCCATATAAATGGCCCACCCTGTATATATACACTATGAGTGGTACTATTTATTACCTTTGTATATTATGAAAACTCATTAAAGTGGTATTCCCAAAATCATACATTTTCAACTATACACAGGATATGTGATCATTTTATGATCGCTGATGGCCCCACCACTGGGACCCACACCAATTGTAAGCACGGCGGCCCCGAACCCCCAGATCACCCTTACTGCTTTACTGCAGTGAGAGGTACATTAAATGGAGCGGCGGTCGAGCATGCGTGCTGCCGCTCCATTCAATGTCTATGGGAATGACGGAAACAGCTAAGTACAGTGATCGGCTGTTTCTGTAATTCTCATAGACAGTGAATGGAGCTGCGCCGCATACTTGACCGCCTCTCCATTAAAGTTCTTCCTCACTCTGACCATATTGGCTTTCATTACCTGTGATTCAGGCAGGACGATACAGCGATCTTAGGCCATGCGACCAAAGTCGCTGTGTAGCACTAGCCTTACGTAGCTGTGGTCATCAGCTAATTCTCCTGACTCCCCCATTACCATGCTTCCTTAGTTGAAAAGCATTATTTTTAACATATGTGGACATACCAATATCTAATCTACATTTAAGACGTATATAGAGATAAAGAGGATGTATTTGAACAAGACAAAACATGATCATTTCCTAGTCAGGGTACCCTCCTAACAAAAATAGATTGTCCTTTATGGAAAAAGGGATGTGGGGTGATAGATGCATTTATCCAGAACAGATGACTTTGTGTGCTCTGATAAATATTAACTCCTACCCATATTTGGACGGAACTATACTTCTATTTTAGGGTTGCCTTCCTGCAAATGGGCGTACAGTTACATCTAGTGGTTGCTGTGCCGAAGCCACATACAATGTCTCCTGGCTGATATATTCAACCAACATAATGCTTCAACAGCCATGAGCGGTATTACCTCTGATCCCGGCTGTTTAACCCCTTAGATGCCAAAGTCAATAGCGAACGCAACATCTAGTTGGTTACTCAGAGGCGTGTAAAGTCTAAAAATTAAATTAAATGAAGTTTGATAAATTTACAAAAAAAAAGTGTTACTTAAACTAACATTTTTATCTATAAAAAATAATACACATATATGGTATCGGTGGAAACCTAATAAAACTTAACATGATTTAAACTGCATGGTGAATGGTGCAACCCCCCCCACAAAAATAATAATAATAATAATAATTAATATTTAACCCATAATGGTTCTATTAATTATCACAGAAAAACAAAAAAATTATCGCACTTGGAATGTGGCGACATAAAAACTGTTATTTTTTTCATAAAATCATCTTTTATTGTGCAAAAGTAGTAAAACCTAAAAAATAAAGAAAATACATGTTTGCTATCACCTTAATCATACCAACCGATAGAATAAAGTTCCACGTTACCAAATTTATGATTCATAAAACAATGGCGAAATTACAGTTTTTTTCTATTCCCACACAGAAAGAGTTAATAAAAGTTAATTAATAATTTATATATACCCCAAAATGGTGCCATTGAAAAATACAACTCATATCTAAAAAACGACCTGTTATAGCTATGTCGAAGGAGAAATAAAAAAAAGTTATGGCTGTCGAAATGCGGTGACGCAAAAACTAAAACATTCCTACGGTACTGATGGCTAAAATAAGCTCAGTCCTGAAGGGGTAAATATTATGATATGTATATAACTACTTAATGGTTCCATCAAATGCAGTCTACTTATTTAAGCGATTTTTCTTAACTGAGATTCCATGCACCGTTGTTGATTGAGAACATACTTTCTGAACCTTTTGGGTATATAGGGGGGGAATTTATCAAATGTACTACACCAGTCAGAGTTTCCGAAATAAAATTAGACTTTTGCTGCATATACGCTGCTCATGCCACTTTAACAAAAAGACGGTGGTGCTTAGCAGAAGGGCGTGACCAACAGCAACCTGACAAATTTACTTTGAATTACACTAGAAATTGGCCTAAATTATAGCGCAAATCTACGCCAGCTCATAGCTAGCGTACGTCTGACTTTCTGGCGCACTTGCCCAGAGATGCCCCTTATTTATTAAGATGCTTGCGCCACTTAATAAATTAGACACATTTTACTCCAGCGCTGTTTAGATTAAGACTGGCGTATCAAATGCCAGTCTTAATAAATTCTCGACCCCCACAGATTTAGGCAGCACTTGCAACTGTGAGGGTAGAGACACACTAGGCGGATATGCTGCATAAAACTATACAGCATATCCGCCCTGTAACCTGCAGGAAATTCCGTCCGAAAAAATGCACCAAATTGTGTAGCTTTTCAGGCGGCGTGTCCACTGCAGAAATTTGATATTGGCTGCAGCAGTCACATGGGATGAAACGTTATCCCAGGATGCCTGGCTGTGCTCAGAATAGAGGATTACGTCGCTAGGACAATTGTCCAAACTGTTTTGTTCATTTTAACAAAAAACGATATATACTAGCATATATTTTTTTATTCATGATTTTTGTGCTGGAATTGCAGTGCTTCAGCTGCAAAAGTCGCAACACATAGCTCTTTGTTGCGAGTTTTATCTCCCCATTGAATTCAATAGAGAACACCAGCAACAGAAGAGCCGCAATTCCGCAGTATAAATTGACATGTTGTGGCTTAAAAAATTTCACCACAAATCAATTTATGAACGTTTTTTTGGCAGATTTTTTTTTCCTGTGTGTAGATGAGATTTGTTCAAATCTCACCCACACTGCTGCTACTGTATTATGCACCAGATTTTCCACGCAGTGTTACGCCTAGTTTGTTCCTACCTTGACATTGTAGGATTTGTACCAACCTAAGGCCCCATGCACACAAACGTAAAAATGCCCGTAATTACGGGCCGCAATTACGGGCCGTAATTACGGCACGTTTTTACGGGTCCATGGACTTCTATTGGCCACGGGTACCTCCGCGTATGCTTACGGGAAGGTGCCTGTGCCGTTGATAAATATAGAACATGTCCTATTTCAGGGTGTGCACCCGTAGTTACGGGAGCGTTGCTAGGTGACGTCAGTAAATAGTCACTGTCCAGGGTGCTGAAAGAGTTAAACAATCGGCAGTAACTGTTTCAGCACCCTGGACAGTGACTACCGATCACAATATAGATCAACCTGTAAAAAAAAAAGATGTTCATACTTACCCAGAACTCCCTGCTTCTTCCTCCAGTCCGGCCTCCTGGGATGACATTTCAGTCCATGTGACCGCTGCAGCCAATCACAGGCCAATCACACAGGCTGCAGCGGTCACATGGACTGCCGCGTCATCCAGGGAGGTCGGGCTGGTTGTCAAGAGAGGGACGCGTCACCAAGGCAACGGCTGGGTAAGTATGAATTTATTTTACTTTTACCTCGGAAAGGGCTGCCCCTTCTCTCTATCCTGCACTGATAGAGAGAAGGGGCTGCCGATTAGTGCAGTGCAATTTTGCAGCGAGAACGTGCCCGTATATACGGGTGGAATACTGGTGACACCGGACCCGTATTTACGGGCACGGGTCCATAAATACTGGTGCGATACGGGTCGAATTTACGCCAGTATTTATGGGAGGGAAAAAATATGTTCGTGTGCATGAGGCCTAAGGGCATGTTTAGACGTGCCAGAATTTTTCCTCTGCAAATGTTGGTGCAGATTTGGGGTAATTATGCAACGAATCTGCACCAACATTTGCATATTTGACAGGTAATTCAGACGTTGCAGATATCACAGCAGACATGCCACAGATTTCAGTTTTTGCATTGCAAAGGCTGAAATATGCAGTGAAATTCCGCTTCTTCTCCGCAATGTAATGAGCATGCTGCAGAGGATAAATTTCTGCACCGCAGCCATATTTCCGCACAGTTATTTTCTGCAACGTCTGAACTAACTTTCCTAAAAATGTATAGAAAGAAATGTAAAAAACGGCTGCTGCAGAATTCCATTGTGGACTGTCCGCAGCGGACTTTAACAGCAATTCCGCCACGTCTAAATGTGCCCTAAGGCACATATAAGACTATCACTTGAACAGAAAACAGGCAAAACTAAGGGAAAAGTCTAAAATTTTTATCATTTTATCTGTCGATTACGCTAATGATTCTGCCAAAAGAACGGAAACCTTACAGAATGGACACAAACGGAAACCATTAGCAACGGAAGCATTACCATTGAAATCAAAGGTAATGCAAGCAGAAAGCTATGGTTTCCATTTGGTTTCCATTCATGGGTTCCCCTGATGGAAATGTCTGACGGAATTGATGAACGGCACCCAGACGCAGATGTGAACAAAGCCTTAGCACCAGTGACTCAAAGAAAGACTGTTTATTTAAAAGTTATGTGTGAGTAAGATCACATTTCTTTGTTCATTGATATAAGAAAATATTAGTATTAGCTCATCCTGCCTTTATCAAACACCATTAAAATCCATCTTGTCATAAGGAGTCCTGGTTCTATGATCATTTAGGGTTAAAACTAATTTACCAAGGTAGGTGTATGCATGCTTCACAAATAGGTTTGTTGTTGCATGCCCAGATTCATTGCATCACTCACACCTGTGAGTTGCTCTGGGCACAAAAGCTTATAATTATAGACCTGTGTTCTACTTTCCTGACAGTTTGTCATCATTATTATGAGTTGTTATCTGTTTCACATTGCAGGTGATCCTCCTGCTCTGCCTTTTTGGCTACAGGACTACTACTCTCATGTAAATTCTCCATGGTATGCTATTGTTTCTCCAGCAGGTTACACTGCGGGGTTGTATATGAAACAGGAAAATATAGAACTCTTTACACTACTTTAACATATAAGGGCAACTATCTCCTATCTATCTATCTATCTATCTATCTATCTATCTATCTATCTATCTATCTATCTATCTATCTATCTATCTATCTATCTATCTATCCATCCATCCATCCATCCATCCATCCATCCATCCATCCATCCATCCATCTATCTATCTATCTATCTATCTATCTATCTATCTATCTATCTATCTATCTATCTATCTATCTATCTATCAGTCTATCTGTCTGTCTGTCTATCCATTTACACTACAGCTCAAAATATTGTAAAATATAAATTTTGCATACAGGAAATATTTAACTTTTGGTGTTTTTTTTTTTAGACTGGAAGTTACATTCATACTAGAACAATAATTAGGTGCAGATTTACTAAGGCTCTGTTCACATCTGCGTTGGGGTCCCGTTCTAACGTTCCGTCGGAGCTTTAATTATTTTTTAGCGCTAAGGTGACCAAAAAACAATGATTCTGGTGTTTTACTTTAACTGTGAAGTGCTGCTGATGTCTCTCTTTTGTTTCTGTAACTCGACCATGTAATCATTAAGTGGCCGGGAGAGCACAATAAAGCTAGAACGGGGTTCAGGGGGCTCTGTTCTAGAGACAGGTGCGAGTCCCAGAGGTGGGACCTGCAACTATCTGACATTTATGACATATCCACAGGATATGTCATAAATGTCCTTCATGGCAAAACCTCTATAAATGCTGCGGTCGCTATTGACCGCGGCATTTAACTAGTTAAGCGGCCAGGAACAGCGCAATCGCTGTTCCTGCCCATTAGAGCTGCATGTCAGCTGTAAAACACAGCTGACACCTGCAGTGTTTCGAGTGGGCTCAGTGCGTGCTCCAAGCATCACCCATCCCCGCTACATGACGTGCCGGCACATCATGGGTCGGGAAGGACTTAATTAACGAAGCGGTCAGGGGGTCAGGCACAGTCAGGTCCCTTGACTGCCGACTATAAGACGCAGGGAGTTTTTAGCAAGATTTATTCTTGCAAAAAACTACGTCTTATAGTCCGAAAAATACGGTATGTTAAAATTCATGTTACGCAAGGTGGAGAATGATCAGGTGTTATGGGCCAATCATACAGAGTTTCAAACAATAACCACCCCAAAACAACTATTTTTCTTTTATACTTAATTTACTTACAATGACACAATGAGCGCCAACATCTTAATGCCCCAATTCTAATATGGGCACGCTATATAGATGACATGTTTATCCTATGGGGAGGACCAGAAAGGGACTTTGCAAATTATGCTGACGCACTAAATAATAATATCATCGGTCTAAGGTTCACATTTGAATCCAATAACAGAAGTCTATCATTTCTAGATGTGTGTATTTCCAAAAAACGACAAAGGGGTCTAAAATCAACCTTATACAGGAAACCAACCTCCACTAATAGCCTGCTAAGATGGGAAAGTCATCACCCTGAATCATTAAAAAGGAGTATACCCAAAGGACAGTACCTTAGACTCAGACGTAATTGCTCCAATGAACAGGAGTTTCATGAACGAGCAAGAGACCAGAAAGTCTGATTCCTCGAGAGAGGGTACCCGCTGAAGACCCTTAAAGAGGCCTTTTAACATGCTAAACAAAAGAGAAGTGAAGAACTTCTTGTCCCAAAACAAAAAGAACAGGTCCAACAATTTATAAGATTGATTGGGACTTTTGACAGATCAAACAAAACCATTAAAGAGATTTTAAAATACATTGGGGCATCCTACAAATGGACCCAGATTTAAAAGAAGCCATAACCCCTTGTGCACAGATCACCTATAGACGAGGAAGAAGTATACGAGATAGGGTCACACATAGTCACCTAAAAAGCCCCCAAAAAGATCCCTGTTGGTTAAATCAGGGTAAAACTGACGGATGCTATAAATGCGGGCATTGTAAGGCTTGCAAAGTAATATAATACACAAAAATATTTACAAGCGCAGTTACCGGTAAAAACTACAAAATTAGGTATTTTATAAATTATAGCTCTTAAAATGTAGTATACAAAATTACATGCCGTTGTCCCCTAGACTACATAGGAAAGACAAGAAACACAAGAGAATGGAGAAAGAGGGTCCTGGAACATCTAGGAGACATTGCAAACAATAGAGATAAACCAGTGGCAAGACATGTACATCTAAATCATGGGGGCAATGCAAAATGCCTTAAATTTACAGCGATTGAACTCATTCATCCGTCCATAAGGGGAGGAGACATAGATACGGTGGTTCTCCAAAGAGAGTCCAAATGGATCTTTAAGTTGGGCTCTTCGATGCCCCAGGGATTGAATGAGCAGCTACATTTTTGCTTCTTTATTTAATCCCTTTCTGAAACTAGGTACATAGAGGTACAACTGCCTGAAATAGTCTCAATACTTCACCCCAATAAGAATTCTCTTTCTTATATTATAGGATCATAAATAATTTTAACCATCGTTTATTAGATCAATAATTGCTTCCTCTGCCAAAGTTCCTGACCAGAATATCTATGACAAAAGTCTTTGCATATAGAGTTCAAATCACCTATAGAGTTAAAATCACCTTAATTAATGGGGTCATAAAATCTACCAGTTAACGCAAAAAAAAATCACCCCCATCCCCTTGGGGGTGGTGGGGTTGGTCGGGGGCAACAAAATCTTAAATGGTACGGGGAGTCGAGTGGGGGCTCAGTTGAAAGCGCTTTTCAATACAAAAACAATGCCGCAATCGATTTTTCGCTGAGATATTTAACTTTAAAGTTATCATCTTCATTATCGGCTACAGCCGGTGTTAGAGTTACCCAAAATGTAAAGTGCAGGTAAAATCCTAAATGTGTGGGGGCACGTGTGCGTGTGTGTGTGAGCATGGGAATGTCACATCAAGGTGACTTTAAATTACGTATTATTACAATCGGCCTCGGTGATACAAAATGGACCTTGTCTACGATTGTAACGGGATTTTATGTGTACACATTTCGGTAGTCGCTCGTGAATTTTAGAGAGTGCTAATTCGTGGAGTAATTTTCATTTTTGTACACTTCTATTGTCATATTACAAAATGCATTTGACCGAAACTGAAAGGATCACTTTATTGATGATGAGAGGGCATGGCGAAGAAAAAATAAGATCCTATCGAGAAGTAGCGGCTTTATTCAATGCAACTTATCCTATCTGTGATCCAATTTCATTGTCAACTGTTAAAAGAAATGTTCATCGTTTTGAAATAAACGGTTCAATTAAAGACGCACCAAGATCTGGAAGACCCAAACATACTAGTATGATGAAAAAGCTTTAGATGTTCTGCTCACTGTACATGATAATCCTCATATATCTGTCTCGAGTGAAGCACAACAAAATAATATTAGCGCCACATGAGTCAGTAAAATCTTTCAGGAGCTATCCGAAGATGATTATGACAGAAGAGTGGAATTTTGCGATACAATGATGACACGATTTGATGATAATCACGAGATTTTCAACTGGACCTGTTTTTCAGATGAAGCTACTTTTGAACTAACCGGTTCTGTAAATCGACAGGACATGAGGTATTGGGCAGACTAAAATCCCCATTGGATGAGGGACAGTCATACCCAGTATTCGAAGAAGGTTAACATTTGGGAATATTGCTCAATCATATTGTAGGACCGTTTTTCATTGGAGGAAACATAATTGCAGAAAATTACTGCAATTTGCTAAGAAACCAAGTGATACCGGCTATTCAAAATATTGCTGGAGAAGCTTTCCGCAATGTTTGGTATCAGCAGGATGGAGCTCCAGCTCATTTTTCTCTGCAAGCTCGAAATCTTCTGAACGATAATTTTCCTGATCAATGGATTGGTAGAAGAGGCCGGATAGAATGGCCACCGAGATCACCAGATCTGACCCCATTAGAATTTTTTTTACTGGGGGTATTTAATGTTAAATATCTCAGCGGAAATTTTTTTTTGCTGCCCCTGCCCACCCCACCGCCCCGAAGGGGGTGGGGGTGTTTTTTTGGCCATTAACTGCTAGATTTTATGACCCCATTAAATCCCACCAAATTTCAACCATCTACCTCGAGCTGTTCAAAAGTTATGAGGGTGTTCCGGAACTTTTGGTGGGCACTGTATATAAAGCAACTATATAAAGATGCATACATTGATGGTTATTGGGCATCTATCACCAGATAGAGTGCTTGCTCCTAATGCATCTATAAAATTTTTTAACATGATGTAGCTATGAGGGAGAGCAATGGGTCACAGTTAGGGAGGGTTCATGAGCAGGTTTAAGGGGGTGGGTGGATAGTAGGCAGGACCTGGAGATTAAAACTAGCCCTGGCCTGTTTTTCCTGGTCTCTTTAATCAGAGGGACAACAGTGTTAGCAGCATTATCTGTGCTGCTGTGCCTTACATAGCTCCCCGGTGTCTGACTCTATTGCCTCATGATGTCAGTTGATGTGCTGCTGGAGCAGCTCCAGGCAGGTTCTGCTGCTCATGGCCCGGGGTGGCTGGAGGCGCAAGTGTCGGTGTTGGTGGGTGAGCCTACAGCCTCCAGTCATTGTACTACCCGCCGGATCCGGCGTTCATGTCCGCCGGTCAGGCTTAGCCCTGAGGTAGTCCCTAGGTCCCTTTGCCGCATACGGGGCCCCTCCAGGGACCCTCCAACCCTGGTCTCTAGTGTCTCTGCTACTGCCTATTCTTCCGGCCACTCCTCCTGCCTCCTGCTCTGCCCAGGAGAATGGGCAGTGTACGGCTTCCACTGGTGCGATGCTCGCCAGTGGATGCGCCCGGCGACAGGGACACACTGAAGAGCGTGGGCAGCGGTTGCCCGCTGTGGGCCGCAGCTGTTTGAGTGGTGGCTGGTGTTTCTAATTCTGTTGCGGATGCTCTCCCTCGTTCGCAGTGGTATCTGTGCCGGCAGCTGATGCCCGACGCGGACACGGAGTGTTTGGATTGTTCCTTTAATCTATGGAGTCTGGTGTACGAGTGGCGGGAGACCCGATAAGGCGGTCTTTTGCGGGCGGCACGTGGGCAGCATATTCAGCTTGATGGCAGCAGTAGAAGGACTGGTTAAGGTCTTTGGGAGATGTTTACACGGATGAGGACAGGTTAGTGGCCTTTCTGTTTCTCTTGGGTCATGGAGTTGAGATGGGTTGGTCTGTGGCCTGGGTTAATTGTTTTGTGGCCTCCCTCACCTTTTGGCTTCAAGCTTTAAAGGTGGAGGGATATCACAGAGGATTTCCTTGTAGGGCAGGCTTTGAAGTTTTTTCATAGGGGGCTGGCGAGTCAGAATCACAGGTACCCTGTTTTCTTTAATTGCTGCTGCAGTTGGGTGGGTTAGTTGGATGAGTTTGCTGTTCTCCTTATGTGATTCTACTTGTTTGTTTACCCTATTCGCTCGTGTTTTTTTGGGTCCTTCGTTTGGGTGAATTTGTGTTTCCCAGCACGAAAAATCCGGGGTACTTGATGCAAGACGATGTTGATCTTTACGACAATCATGTGGAATTTTGCATGTGCCGTTCAAAAACAGATCAGCTGGATCAGCTGCTTTTTGCGGTGTCTGGGGTTGTGATATGCCCTGTAAGTTGTCTTTAGGATTTTGACGTGGGGGTCCAGGGTCCAGGCCTCCCCCTGTTGCGACATGGTGATGGCTCCTTTCTTTCTCTGTATCAATTTAGTGTTTCTTAACTGGTGTTTGGAATGTGGGGGTATTGGGCGGAGAATTTCCACATTGGTACGGCCACTGAATCAGTGTGGTGGGGTCTGGGCGAGGCTGGAGTGTAGCATATAGGTTTCTGGGAATCACTACGGTTCCACTGATGCATGCGTCCTAATCTCCTCTAGTGTTGCTGTTTTTGACTTTTCCTTTTTTTGGTTGTAGGGTGTTTTTTCTGTGTCGAGGTGTGTGTCTATGCATTTGGGTGACTCTTAATGTTGTTTTTTGGCCTTCCCGTCTTCCATGTTTTTACCCGTGCCACATTTGAATCACGAGGCATTCCTATATGTATTGGGGTGCCCCACAGACAGAAAATGATATTTTTCACGTAGTGATGTCGTGATTTGTTGGCTCAGATTTCGTTCTAGGACTTGGAGTTGGGTTTTGCCCGAGTTTCAGGTGAACTCTCAACTTAACCGAGCTCCTTAGGACATCTTTGTCCTCCATGTTGGGGCAATGATCTCGGTGCTCGAGCATTCCGGGAACTGATCAGGGACTTGAAGCAGGTTTTGCTGCGATTGTGGTCCTTGCACCCTGGTGTTTTTACGGTCTGGTCTGATATTGTACCCTGTAAGACTTGGCGACTTGCTCGCTCGCTCGTGCAGCTCAATAAGGCTCGCATCAAAGTCAACCGTGCAGTATCTGGTTTTGTTGCCTTGGATGGTTGTGTCTGTGTGCGCCACTGGAATTTAGAGACTGGGGACGGTGGTTTCTGGCGGAATGGTAGATTACACCTGAATGATGTTGGTGTGGACATTTGGTGTTTGGCTTTGCAGGAGGGTATCGAGAGGGCTATGTTTGTAAGACATGACTCTCAGGCTTGAGGGAATCAAGGCCTGGTTGCAGTGGTGGAGGGAGTCCTGGGAGTTGTTGGAAATAGGGGTGTGGAGATACATTGTGTTTATGTATTCCCAAGAATTTAAAAGATGTGACTTACAATGTACAGCTTGACGGTAGGGGCTCCTTAGGTTGTTATCCCTTACAAGTCATGGCTGTTTGTATGTTACGTCACCTGTAGGGGCTTATCAGTGCCCTGAGCCGGGCCTATGGGTGGTGGTAAAATAGTGTGGGTAGATGGCTGCCTCAATAATTTTTGTAGCTCCAAGGACTTTTTAAGTTTGTTAGTTGTCTTGCTGTGTTTTGTCTTGTGTCATTTTTGTTGGCTGTGCTGGTAACGCTGATTGCATTTAGGTATTTTTAATATGTTGAATATTTAAGTTTGAATAATTATTCTATTTCTGTTATATTTTTTCAATAAAATGGCTGCTGTGGCAATTTATCCAACCTCTTCGGCTCGAGTCGTATTTCTGGAGTATAGTAGTGGTCAATCAAATAGAGGTAGGTTCTTGCATGCCAAGCCGACTCCACTTACTCAAGTCATGCAAGTCTGTATGTGTACATGCAGCCCCGAACCAGCTGTGAATTAGACGTTTGATTTCTTTACGTGTCTGCTGAAAACTTTCAGCCGCCCAGATGCGCTAAGATGACTCACATTGTGGTAGCTTCATAGACTATTTCTGAATGAGTATATACAAATGGAAGTTACCTCTATGTGAGCCCTCTTAACGCATTTTGCTCAGAGTAGTTTGCATACAGCAATGTAGTTGATGCAGGTGCATTTATAGATTTGTGTTTGTTAGAGCAATCTATTAACACTAACTTTGTCTAGTGACAGATACCCTTTAACGTCCAAAGCTAAATATCAATAATACAGACATGACACTTGGTTTTACATAACGCAACTAAAATGTCCATTGAGTGTATAAGTAAATCTAAAAAGCAAACTAAGTCAATTTCATATAGCTGTCATTTTATTCCATCCAGGTGTTGCTGCATGATCAAAGCTTTATGTAGGATTAATCTGATTTCCACAATATGGTTGCCAAGTGTATGAATAATTAACTTCGGTGTAATTGGAGATCACCGAGTGGACCAGTGCCTGTAAAATTTTCATGGTATACACTTTTATGCCAAAATGCTTATTACAATTTAGAAATTATATATGGTTGGTTTTTATAAAGAAGATCAAAGTTAAAAAATAATTTAATAGTGAATATATAACACCCATGTTTAATGCAAGAATGTTACCATAATAAGTATTATTATGTATAAGTGCTGTTAACTTGCATTTACAATGTTTCTGCCAGTTTAGAAAAGCATAAAATGTTAAGCTTTGCCACAAGAACACTGATCCAATTAGTTAAGTAAATTCACAGTGAGCAAATCATTCACAGTAAGTGAATAATGAAATGAGTAAGTCATACATGTTCATTAAACAGTTAAAGAAGCACTCCAGGTTTTCGTTTTTTTCCTATCATTAGTTACCTATCCCTCCAAAAGCTATACTCAGCGAGTATTACCTTATTTAGTTATTCCTTTCTATCAGAATTCTGCTCCTCACTTGGGTCATGTGACCTCTCCCTCACCTGAAAAAATCTACAGCAGTTAATGTAATTGAGAGTCAGCCTCTTCACTTCCTGCTTTATGGACTGTACCAAACAGGTTCTCCACAGAGGGGATACAGAAACATATGTTACTAACTACTGATGAGCAGACATATAATGTCAAACAGTTATAAGTCTGGAGGCTGAGCTTGGACCTCCTTCATTATAACTGTATAATAGTTTTTGTGTCTCTGCTCATAAGTAGTTAGTCACAGTTACTTCTGTATCCCCTCTGTGAAGAACCTGTTTGGTACATTTTAAATTTTCCCACAAGTTAGTTTATGAAATTACTGACCTACTAGATTTGACCAGGTCCATTGTCACACAATTGTCACACCTTTGCACTTGCCAGTTAATTAGATATAGACTTGTCTTAGAAAACCATATGGGTTATCAGCGGCTCTGCCACAATGGTATATGGGGGAATTATTACAACTTGAAGGATGGGAATTTTGGGAACATGCTGGGATCATGCATCTTAGGCACCTTCTGGTATAGAACATCTGGTTTACGTATGACCAACTTAAAGTATAGCTAAACGTTTGACAAATTTCTGACATGTCATAAAGACATGTCAAAAGTTTGGATTGGTGGGGGTCTGAGCACTGAGACCCCCACCAATCGCTAGAATGTAGCAGCTTAAGCCCTCGTGTGAGCGCTCAGCCGCTTTATGTCTATTCGGCATTTTCCGGAAAGACGATGTATTGGTGTACGGGCTCATAGATTTTCTATTGAGTCCGTACACAGATACATTTATTTGCAGAAATAGCCGAACAGACATGAAGCGGCTAAACGCTGGCCACTGCTGTCAAATGTTCATTGGCGTTATCCCCTCTCCTAAACTCCTTCTCTAAATAACGGTCTGCAAACATTTTGCGCCTTTTTTGGTAATATTCCGGCAGTCTCGTTCGTTCCTCTTGTTATGCCAACCCACCACCGAAAAATGGTCCACCCTGAATGCTGTCAATCAAAAGTAAGCTGTCATCCAAAAGTAAGGAGGCGGGGTTAACTCGGAACGGCTTGAGGAATGAAGATATGACTTTTCTAAATAAGATATGGCTCTTTTATGTGATTAGCATAAAGTGCAGGAACACTAAAAAACTGAATACTAAAGTTACAGAGCCTATTAAGAAAATAATTATAGGTTACATATAAATGATTTTTCACCCACTTCCACCTGGTATTGCTGGTTTAATAGGTGAAATGCTGGTGACAGGTTCCCTTTAACACCATACCGGCTGCAAAGAGCTCGGATAATCCCAACAGCACAGCAAGCGTAATCTCGCGAGATCACGCTGTAAATGACAGTTTACAGCGAGATCACGCTTGCTGTGCTGTAAATCCCACACAAACATTACTGAAGTGTCGGGATTGTGAATAGACATCGCATCCTGGCTGGAAGCGATGTCTATTTACTGTCAAGAAACTTCAGTAACGTTAATGTGTGGGTATGTCACTGCACATCATGATCTAGCAAGATCACTATGTGCAGAGTAAATGAATGGAGAGAAGTGTATGACGCTGATTGGTCAGCGTCATACACTTCTCTGCACAACGCCCACTTAGTCAAAAGTAAAGACACGCCCAGTTGGGCATTAAGAAAGGCATTAGCATAAAGCTAAAATAGGTCATAACTTTTTCTAAATAAAAAAAACCACTGCTGTAATCTACATTACAGTGCCTATCACATTATGTAGGAGATAGGGCACTTATAATGTGGTGACAGAGCCTCTTCCCTTAGACCCTAAATAAATTTTTGGATTAATGGATAATATTCAGTGGTCACATAACTAAAAAATCTAATGCTATTGACCTCTGATGGATGGCGCCTAATAATCCTAGCAGAGTGGAAGGCATAGATACATAACATCGTTCGTTTGAGAAAGTATTATATCATAACCGGAAATTCCCACAGAAATTCCAGAAGATGTGGTCTTCCTGGTGTGCATCTGTGGATATTTTTCTGGGGATGTGTAAGTCTGATTGTCCTTGCCCTCCCCTTTCTCCCCCTCTTCCCACTGGCCTGTAGGTTGGTGTCCTGCGCCCCTGACCGACTCATGTATAGTCATAGCTTGCCTAGTACAATGCGGGAGTTACAACTCTGGATGCTCCCACGTTAGATTTCATTATGTCTGTAATTAATGTCCTCTTTACTGTAGTGCTGGGTCTGAAGTGAGTCTTTTGCTGTAATGTATGTAAATCCTGCTTTTGTAACTGATATTGTATATTACTTTATTTGTTATAAAAAGTAAAAATTAAACAAAAAGAATAAATGGTGGAGGTATAATAGTTATTTGCAAGCAATTGATACCATGTGTTAAAGCTGTTTTTAAAGAGACAGTACCCTAATTAAAGGACTTGGACTAAGGAGTGTGTTTGTGCCGCCCTGTGACCTGGGATGGTTCACTGGTTGTTGCACAGATAGTAAATGCGTGCACATTGCACATATGCGACCAAGTAAGTGGAGATCCGTGAAAGGTAGGTGCGTAGCAGACACTGTGACCCAGAGCATGCCCTTGACGCAGCCTGACATGGTGGGAACGCCTTCAACGGTTGAGATCCCTGACCCCGGTTTGAGGATGTCATGTCACTTGTTCAAATAAAATCTGTTGAAGCTGCAACACTCTGTAATTGATTTGGAACAACACATTATAAATATACATATTAAACGCGCAAAAATCATGCACAAAACACAAAAAAAACCATGCCGAATGCGTCTCTATTTTAAAAAACACCTGTCAAATGCTAGCATATTTGACACGTTTACATTTCATTTTTTTTTAGTGCCCTGTGAACAAGCCCTAAAATCGAAAACCTGCACAAAAAATATATATATACAATTTGCTGGTATATTTCTCACAGAGTTAGTTCTTGTCCACACATAGCGGAATTGCTGCATATTTTTCGTCCGATATTGCGGACGGAAAACACGCAGCAGAATAAAGTAGCAGCAAAGTGGGTGAGATTTAAAAAATCTCATCCACACGCAAAAAAATGGTAGCCAGGCATTACAATATTTAAAAGCTTTTTAAATATAAAACATATAATATATAAAACCAGATTTTTAGGCCCAGAGAACAATAAGGAGCCCCGAAAAATTTAAATTCATATTCTAAAACTGTACATCCTATTACATTTTAAGCTGATTTTAATTACTTTTTCCAACTAACTATAAACCTGCATTTAAGTATAAGACCACAATTACTGACAAAAAAAAAAGAAATGAAAAACTGTTTGCAGATACATTTCTCACAATGATAGGGTATAACTCAACCTACCAAAACGAAAACAACAGAGTGTGCGAAACTCCACTCTTTTAGGTTTACTTGAATAGAACCTGAAGGATAAAATTGGGATTAACGGTGTCTAGTAAATGATAGTGAAGGGTGGTGGAAAGGTAAGCACAGGTTTGGAGCAGTAATGGACCAATGTAAGGGCACATTCAGACGTGGCGGAATTGCTGTTGAATTCCGCTGGGGACAGTCCGCAGTGAAATTCTGCAGCAGTCGTTTTTTCCATTTCTTTCTATACATTTTTAGGAAAGTTAGTTCAGACGTTGCAGAAAATAACTGTGCGGTGCAGAATTTTCCCTCCGCAGCATGCACATGACATTGCAGAGAAGAAGCGGAATTTCACTGCGGATTTCAGCCTTTGCAATGCAAAAACTGAAATCTGTGGCAAGTCCGCTGTGATATCTGCAACGTCTGAATTACCTGTCAAATATGCAAATGTTGGTGCAGATTCGTTGCGTAATTGCCCCAAATATGCACCAACATTTGCAGCGGAAAAATTCCGCCACATCTGAACATGGCCTAAATGTATTTGATGTTTTCAATTTAAGAAGTTATTGATTCATATTTGCATACAGTAAGTAAATTTTCTGTCATGGAAAAAAAAATATAACAACACTTTTAACGTATTGTAGCTATGTGGTGCAATTCCAGTTTGCAGTATCTAAACCTGGAAATAAATCTCCCCTTTGGTGTTTATATAACCTAAATTTGTCTGCAGGCAAGTAAACAATTTAAGCCTTCCTCATAGACACCATCTTGGCACATTATTTTCTGGCATTATGTTTGCTTTTTTTTTTTATTTTAAGGCTGTAAATGCTCAATATAAATATACAGCTAATTCATTAAAGTATGAATTTCTGACGAACAATGTTTATACATAATATATATATATATATATATATATATATATATATATATATATATACACATATATATATATATATATATATATATATATATATATATATATATATATGTATATATACATATGTATACTTAATGCCATTATCATAAATAATCTTAAATGTCATTCTCACCTTTCTCTACTTTACATGTACAAGTGCATAATGATGATAAGACAATGCAGACCACTTAATTGCTAATCATTTGGTTTAACAAAAAGTTGAAGGTTTGTTTGCTAACACTTGCATGTAATGACAGCTTTAAGTATACATTGTTCATATTTCACCTGACTTCTTTCCCCAAATAACCCTAGAAATATCCACTTCATTTCAAGTTCCTACATTTTAAGCATAGCTACATTAACTTTCTCCACTTTTAATGTTTCCGTAATTTATATTGTATTTGGAGATTACCGATAGGCACAATTGTGATAATACAAGGTCCATTAGAGGGTAAAGCAAACACCTTGTATTCTTAATCGAAAATACCTTCTGCTTAAAACAATACACATAAAAAAGTTTTATAAAAAAACAAAACACTGGTATTAAGACAATAAATAAAATCAAATAGAAAATGAAATATTACACTAATTTAAAATTCTTTTATGTAACTGGCGCTGTAAAGCATGAATATTTAATTGTAGCAATTACAGATTTCTATATACCTGAGAAAGATCCTATAAACTTTGAAACATACTAAAAGGTGACTGTACTACTATGCTTAATAAAAACACATTAGGGCAGATTTGTTATAACTGTCTTAAACTTGTAAGTTCACACTACCGTTACTATACGTTTACCTCTCTTCCGTCAGAGGAAGAGAGGATCGAAAGATTAAATGGAAAGCAACGGTTCCACTAGAATTACCATTGATTTCAATGGTAATTCTTTTGTTTCAGTTGCTTTCCATTTGTCTTTGTTCGCTAGGTTTCCATTTTTTTTCACGTAAGCAAAAGTTCTGCATACTGCACTTTGGCTTCCGTGAAAAAAAATGGAAACCTAGCGAACGGAGACAAACGCAATGCAACTGAAACAAAAGAATTACCATTTAAATCAATGGTAATTCTAGCGGAACCGTTGCTTTCCGTTTAATCTTTCGATTTTCTCTTCCTCTGACGGAAGAGAGGTAAACGTATAGTAACGTTAGTGTGAACTTACCCTTAGATAGCTTAAGGCTAGTCCAGGCAAGCAGAAAATTAGACAAATTTATTACAATTTGGCATGCTGTGTGATAAATTTGGCTCATCTTGCTAGACATGTTAGCCATTTTTCTATTTCTTATGCCACCTCCTGGTTGGCTTACTTTTTACCAATTTTTTTTGTGTGGAATTTTGGTCAACTCTGGCAAATTTTAAGCCATGTCCCTTTTTTCTAAGCCACAGCTCCTTTTCTAGACACTTTTCAAAACTGTCTAGTGAGACACAAAAAGTGTCTAAAACACATAATAAATCTGGCACAAAGCATACATGCCAGTTTTTTGTTACAAATTGAGCCAGAAATCTGGCGCATATAACCCATGAAATCTCCTTGATTGCATAAAAAAAATGGTATAAAAAAAACCTGCAAATAAGTGTGTGATTCGGTGCCTTAATGATTGTACAGTAACTGTTAGGCTAAATTCACACAGGACGGATACGCTGCGTAAAACTACACAGCATATGCGCCCTGGTCCCCTCAGAGAATTTCGACCGAAAATCCTCACCAAATTGTTGTGCAGTTTATCGGTTGGAATGTCCGCTGCGGAAAACATCAGGTAGGAAAAAAGGCCTATACTTACCCGTAGCCATGGCGATGTGTCTCTCTGACGTTTTTCAGCCGATGTGACCGCTGCAGCCCGTGATTGAAAGCAACAGCCACATGGGATGAAAAGTCATCCCTGGCTGGACGCAGGAGCATAGTGATCTGGGTAAGTATAGGCTTTTTTTTTTAGTTGCAATTTTTTGGGCGGAATCGCAGCTTTTCCGCCGCAAAAGTCGCAACATCTGCTATCTGTTGCAGATTTTACCTCCCCATTAAATGGGGGAAAACCAGTGATTCCGAAACCTAAATTGACAGGCGGATTAAAAAAACACTCCGCTGGTCAATTTATTAACGTTTTTTCGGCAGGTTATTTATGCTCCAAGTGGATGAGATTTGCTCAAATCTCATCCACTTTGCTGCTACTGTATTACTATGTGCCCTAATCTTTTGTGCACTTGTTCATTCTGGTGTACATGAGGAAGGTACAGTACACTGAGGTAAGGATGATCACATAACAGCCATCATTGAGAGCTAGAAATTCTCTTAGGCTTCTCAATCATTATAGCGAAGAAAGCATATCTTGGAAATTCGGTAATACATGCTTTTTTCATTATTTTTTATAGTTTTTTTTAAGCAATTGACTAATCATATCAACTCTATAATAATAAAGAAACAGTCTGTAGCTAAGGCACACCTTTCCGTATATTTACGTATTTACTGATGTGTGTCCGGGCCGTAGAAATGTTCCACAAATGATTGAACATGTCCTATTCTTGTCCGCAATTGCGGCACGGACTCGCCCATAGAAGCCTAAGGGCATTTCCACATTTGCGGACGGCTACGGATGTGTTTCTGTAGCTGTCGGATCCATATTTGCAGATAGTAAAAACCCTTACGATCGTGTGCATGAGGCCTAAGTCTGCAGTTTCCCATTCACTCACCCCTCAACATGTGTCAACACACGTCGACACACATTTTGCTACATAAGCTTCATCAGTAAACAATGAAAATTAAAAACTGAGGAGTATAAATATGCTGAAGGGATGATGGGCTCACCTGTGCCTGGGGAAAATCGACACACTGCCACCATGATAACCACTGTCGTAGCTATAGGGGTCGCAGCAGTCGGAATTGCGACTGGGCCCCAAAGCCAGGGGGGCCCACAGCCCCCCGCACCACATCAATAAAAAGTTACTATAGTAACTTGGGCCGCGGGCCCCTGTTACTATAGTAACAGACTGTACTTACCTTCCTGGTTCCAGATCGCAGCGGAGGTCCTGACGTCAAGCGCTGTGCGCAGCGCATGACGTCACAGCATCATCGAGAGGACAGGACCTCCACCGCGGCTGAAGAGGAAGGTAAGATTAGTAGCCCTGACTGGCGGGGTCCGACTCCCGGGACCCACCATTCAGCTGTTTACAAGAGCTACTTCCCCATCATTCCGTTTACTTCATTCCGGTCACACTGTGAATCGGTGTCGGCGATTCACATTGTGAGCGAGTAACTGAAATGCAGGGGAAGCAGCTCTCGTACGAGTGCTGTGGCCCTTTCAAAACAGCTGATTGGCGGGTCCCGGGATACGGACCCCGACACATCAGCTATTGATGGCCTATCCTGAGGATAGGCCATCAATGTTTAGGGACTGGACAACCCCTTTAAGCCTACGATGTAGCAAACTTAGAGGGCCCATGAGACAGGATCACAGATTGTGTGATCCTGTCTGCTGGGCCCTGTATCTAAGCAAATCACATGGTAGGCTTAGATACATGGCCCATGTGTGATCCTGTCTGATGGGCCCTGTATATAAGCCTACCACACTGTAGGTTTAGATACAGGGCCCCAGCACACAGTAATCTTATACTGTATAAGATTACTGTCTGCTGGACTCTGTATCTAAGCCTACCTTGTGGTAGGCTTAGATACAGGGTCCCACAGACAGTATCACACATGGGCCCTGTATCTAAGCCTAACACATGTGTTACTAATCGTTTTTTTTGTGTGTTTTCTTACAGGTTCGGCCGTTGGACTACGTCGGATTCCAGGACTACTTCGATGACGGCTTTTTTTTTTATTATCAATAAAATGGTTAATGAGGGTGTCTGTTTTTTTTTTATTTCAATAAAATATTTTTTCTATGTCTTTGTGTTTTTTTTTAAACTATATTACTACTGCCTTAGTAATGGCCGCCGGCTGATTGACAGCATCCATTGCTAAGGCGGGGCTTAGGGGTGGGCAACCTGGGCAAGTGCACAGGGCGCTACAGTCTCCCCACATGTACCACTGGGCAGGCCGTTTGATCTCTATATCCTCTGCTCCTCTTACACACACGGAGGAAGCAGAGACAGCAAGAGGAGGAAGCTCTGCCTACAGCCCACCCCTGCAAGAAACCTGTGAGCCTGTCAGCAAGGAGAGATGGTAAGTGCCTATGTGTGTCTATATGCCTCTGTGTGTATATGTGTCTGTGTACATATGTCTCTGTGTGTGTATATGTGTATATGTTCCAGTATGTTTGTATTTATATGACTGCCTATGTGCCAGGTAACACTACTACATTATCTGTACTCAGAGAGTTATCACTTTATTATCTGTGATGTTACATAGGACTGCAGGTAAAGGGCCTTTTACACCTGCTGATATTCGGCCAGTGCAGCGAGCGCGGTAGTTTGCTCCTGTCATACGGAGCTATGTATGGGGACGAGCGGTTCTTACTCCGATCGCTCGTCCCCATACCTTATTATCATGTTGGCAGCGCGTCTCCCTGTTTACACAGGGAGATGTGCTGCAGACAACGATATTTAACTTTTTAAAAACAAAACGTTGAGCAGATGACCGAGCGTTTGCGAGGCCATAGAAGCTGAAATGGGTATTGTTGTCAATATTGTTGGATTAGGCTTTTTCAAAAAGCCATAGGTGAATCCTCTCTAGGTTTTCCTTGAAAGTCTAAGCTTACCTCTGAAGATTTTTTTGTTAGAATCCCTCAATGTCAATGTCATAGAAAAAGGGAAAATATTCTGTACAGAGGTGTAAAAACCCAAGACAATTACTTTTGAGTTGAATTTCATGCTTTGTATTTTCTGTATTTTTTTCTGCTTAACCAGTTCAGGACCGGGCTATTTTGAGCCTTCAGGACCAGACACCGTTTAGCCATCTTTAGCATGCGTTAGTTTAACAGCTAAAAAAAGGTTTTATTTGTTGGGCTAGCAATGTGCTTTTTGGGAGGTTTTTCTGTAGACAATGCACGTTTCTTTTTTTTTAATCATTTTTATACATATCCTTTTTGCTATTTTAGAATTTTGAGGCTGAAAGTTTGAGAATAATAGTAAAAAATAAGCTTTTTTACATTTTAGCTGTTTTTTTTTTACTGGTAATAACCTAATTTTACCCTAAAATAGAACTTTTATTTGATATATTACTTGTCGAATTTTAGGGTAATTGGGTCAGGACTAGCGTTACGAGAATGATTGGCAGGGGGAATGTTTTTTTTGGGTGGGTATTTTTTGTGTATTTATTATTAAAAAAAGTTGCACTTTATTTAAGTTCTTTTTTTTATTATTATGGTCTGTCCAAAATAAATTCACTGTATAAATTGATATAAATATAATTGTGCTCCCACAATATAAGGAAATTAGAAGGTTCACTGAAGTGACAACTGAGTAAAATATACCTTTTAATAGTAACTCGTTTTAAAAACAGGGGTAACACACCACTGTGAAATAAGCCCCACCGTGAAAATTTAAAAGCGTATTAAACAAAAAACACTGAGTCATTATGATAAATATATCTCAGTGTTTGTAACAATGTTTCACTGAAAACAGCATTTAACCTGGGCACAACAGTAGTACAATCCCCAAAGTGCACCAGTGTCCGTGAACAAAACACCGGATCTCCTAGCGCTGGGTGTAAAACAATGCTACTGTCCCCTATGCAGACATTCCATATATAATGAACGACCCTACGCGTTTCAGATACTCATCCTCAGGGGTCCGTATCTTGGTCACTCTGGCCTCATCACCAGCGATAATAGTATTCAACAGCAGATATTCTGCTGTGCGTCACGGGAAGATGCTCGTATCGATGTCAACGGCATACTTCATTGCAGGCGCTGGGTTACTATAAGCACCAAGCTCCACCCCTCGTTTTTGGCGGCGCTACATGAACTGACCAATCACAACACCCTCTCGATTCGTGACACCTGCCCATGTGACCCCCCGCCGTCAGCTGACAGCCAGGGGTCATCATCGGCCGCATCAATCCGAACGCGCAGGCGCAGTAGAAGCCAGGGACGTATCGCCCGGACTGCCAAGTAAGAGGAAGGTAAGAGCAAGCCGATAATTTGTTTGTAAGTATGTCTTGCGGGACAGTTACCCACCGCAAGTGGACTACCTCAAATAAGCAACTCTCTAGTTTATAAACACATATTGGGTGGACAAGATAGCGGAATCCCTCCCATTTAAAATTTCTGACACAAGATCTCTAAATATGTTAACTGGCCAATATGGCCATATCAAACATAGTACACTATGCAAAATACAACCACCCACCCAAAAGGCCACCCAAGGTGAATATTGGCCGCCTAAGGAGGAGGAATGGTATTACATATTAAATAAAACACGTATAATTAGTCTGCTCGTTTAAACACGCTGGTTGTATGCATGCCAGTCTATGGATCCATTGGGCTTCTTTGCGTAGAATTAAATTGTCCCAGTCACCTCCTCTTTTTGGGGGTCTAATGAGTTCAATTGCTTGAAACTTTAAACATGCTGCATGGCCTTGGTGTTTGGCATGCACATGTTTAGATATTGGGGTGTCCCTAGCATGGATAATGTCTCCGACATGCTCCCTTATCCGGCGCCGAAATTGTCGCGCCGTTTTACCCACATAATTAAGGGGGCATGGGCATGTAATGAGGTAAACCACCCCCGCTGTTTTGCAATTGACAAAATCCCGAATGTTGTATTTCTCCTGTGTTGCAACACTGGTAAAGCTATTCCCTTTGAGAATGAAGTCACAAGCTTTACAGCTACCACATCTAAAAGTGCCTGGTATTTGTCTATCCAGCCACGTAACCCTAGGTAAAATGGGGTCAAAACAGCTATGCATGACTCTGTCCCTGATGTTTTTCCCTCTCCGATATGTGACAGAGGGCCACTGTGTGATCTGATCAACCAAATCTGTATCAGAACTGAGAATACGCCAATACCTTTTCAGGATTTGCATGATATCATTTTGTTTAGAATCATAGGTGCCTATGAGTCTCGTAACTTGTTCTTGTTTACGTTTTTTAGGAACCAGAAGACATTGCCTATCTGCGTCCCTTGCTCCCTCATAGGCCTTTCTGATTACACCCTTGGGGAAGCCTCTATCCTTCAATCTTATCTTGAGTTCCTGAGCCTGGCACTCAAAATCACCCATGGAGCTACAATTCCTGCGTACTCTCATAAATTGGCCTTTTGGAATACCACGTTTGAGGGGATAAGGATGACAACTGTTCCATTGCAAGAAACTATTGGTTGCTGTTTCTTTCCGGTGTACCTTTGTACGAATTGTGCCTTCTCCTGTTTTTATAATTTTCAAATCCAGAAAAGACAATTCTTTTTCACTGATCTCACACGTGAACCTAAGCCCTATATCATTTATGTTGAGGGCTGCTACAAAGCTATGGAACTCCTCTGCTGTAGAGTTCCAAAGAAGCAGCACGTCATCAATATATCTAATCCATAGTCCAATGGACGAAGTCCATTTGGTAAAATTGTCCCCAAAGACAATTGTCTCCTCCCACCAGCCAAGAAATAAATTTGCATAGGTGGGATCGGCAGGACTCCCCATTGCAGTGCCACATTGCTGATGAAAGATCTTGTCTTCAAAGATAAATATATTTTTTTCAAGAACAAATTGTAATAACTGCAAAACAAATTGGTTATGGGCTGCAAACTGAGTGCCCCTTGATCCAAGGAAGTACTCGATCGCTTTGTAACCCAATTTGTGAGGTATGGATGAATACAACGCCTCAACATCCAGGCTAGCCAACAGTGTGCCTTTCTCCAAAGAAATACCATCAATCTGTTTCAGAACATCCATAGTGTCACGTACATATGATGTGAGACTCAAGACAAAAGGGCGCAACACCTGATCAACATATGTACTCACATTTTGAGTTAGATTATTAATGCCTGAAACAATAGGTCTGCCACGTAAGGGGGGATACCCTTTGTGGATTTTGGGCAGGCTATAAAAACATGCCATGATGGGAAATTGTGGAAACAGGAACCCAAACTCGCTAGCACTGATCAAAGATCTGCTCTTTGCATCACTCAGAATGCCCAGCAACTCTTTCTTGAACAGTGCTGTGGGGTTATCCTTCAAAATGGTGTAACAGTCAGGGTTAAGTAAAATGTCCTCACACATTTTTTTGTAGTCATCTCTGCCCATGACCACGATGTTCCCACCTTTATCAGATGCCTTTAGAACAATATTTTGTTTTTTCTCTAAAGTGGTCAGAGCTACTCTTTCGGACCAGGACAGGTTGTTATCTATGCCCCTAATGTCCTGACTAAGATTTTTAATCTCATCTCCCACCATTTCCACAAATAAATCCACATTGGTAAAATCTCCTATAGGTGGCAGCTTCCTACTCTTCAATTTAAGATTGGTGAAAGGACCTAGACCTGGGGTTCTACCAGATTCCTCTAGTAACCCCTCTAAGGCCACCAGGCCTTCCATATCAGATTCTTCTAACCCCAATTCAATGCATTTTTTTCCATTATGGTGTTTGAAGAATTAAGATCCTTTATCCAAGAAAATGAGTCAAACTTAACAGTAGGGACAAAGGAAAGGCCCTTTTCTAGTAGCGTGCTCTCTGATGCACTCAAAATATATTCAGATAGGTTTATGATTCGTAGTCTATCCATATTTCCCTTCACTAATCCTTTTGTCCCCTCAGCATGTAGCGGGAAATGGGGGGATTGTTGGCTAAAAAATTATTGCCACTATTAGAAGAGGCTCTAGCACGGCCTCTATTTCTACCTCTAGCTCCTCCCCTGTATTTTTGTTTCCCACCACTACCACCAAAGAAAGGGCCCACTCTTTCAGAGTCTGTTGTTTCACTCTCTGATGTAGAAGGGTCAGTTTCCCTCGGCCCCCTATTAGTCTGTTGATATTGCTGTTGTTGGGTATTGACAAAGTCGTAAGCTTTTTTCTCCCTAAATTCCTGTAGGTCTCTCTGGAACTGGAAGTGTTTACGTTCCTTTAAATGATTAGTGAACCTTTCTAGAGTTTGTTGTAGGATTTTATCTTTTTTATCAAAACCAGGGGTATCTACCAAAGACTTAGCTGCCTCAATCTCTTTTTTGAGCTCCGCACTAATAGAGTCAAACTGGACTTTCTCTTCCTCCACTAGAATCTGCATCAGCCTAAGTGAACTCCCTGTGATCTCCTGTTCCCACCTTTCTTTTATATTAGTGGTTTTTAATCTTGATGCTGGAACAATGGGGACCCTGAGGCCTCTGGGAACTATATTGTTTTTTAGATAGTTTTCCAAACTCTGGATCTCCCACCAGCTTCTAGTATAATCCTTATGTAGTCTATTAAGGTTTTTAAAGGTAGTTTTAAGAGACGCACCCTGTGCTGTATACATCAGTTCACATTCAGAAAAGACACTTTTAGCCTCACTCATCCACCCTTCCGTGTTTAAATCAGAGAGTGCAAAGGCTGCCATACCCAGATATATTGAAAGTAATAACTGTATGGTTTAAATATAAATTCACTGTATAAATTGATATAAATATAATTGTGCTCCCACAATATAAGGAAATTAGAAGGTTCACTGAAGTGACAACTGAGTCACTGAGCCATTGAGAAAGGTTCCTGTTGAACCGAAACGTTGCTGTTTTTTCTGAGGTGAATAAATCCACTTTGCTTTCCATCTGACTTGAAGTCCTGGTGCCGTCTCTGTGTTCTATGCTTTTTTCTATATATATATATATATATATATATATATACATATATATATATATATATATATATATATATTTATTTTTTTCTTCATTTACACCATGTTTTTCCACAGTGACGATTGTTATAAATAGGGCTGTGCTGGGTCTAGTAAGACCCAGCAGCAGCCTGCCACTAACGGCACCTGACGATCATGTGACCAGTCACATGATCACCAGGACCAATTACAGGTGGATGACACGCAGGATCCACCAGTAATTGATCACATTTAAGTTATGAACTTAGATGTGATCTATAGCAGCTCGATCCTACGTATCAGAGACATGCAGGGCCCGCTGACACTGAACTCATCAGTCCCGCCGAACTGACAGATAGAGGTTTCAGCACTAGATACAGCTGCTCTGTATACAGAATACAAAGCAGCTGTATCTCAAAAAGTAAAACTTATTTTTAATAAAAAGTATTTTGAAAGTTGCACCAAAAACACTGATAGACATTTTTATAAGAAAAAACAGCAAACAACTATTTAAGAGGTGTACATAGCATTTAAATAATACAAAATCTAAACAGTGGTTACTTGAACAATTTATGCAATAATTTCATAGTAAATGACCCTACTTTTTATATTTGCATGCGTCCCTGCATTAATACATAATACTGGATAGAGAGAGAGAGAGAAACTATTAACCTATGATTGAAATTAAACATTTGAAATTAAAATGAAAAACATTCAGCACAAACCCACAAGTGAATTTCTGAACATGTAATGTATTATTGATTGCAAATTTATTTTTATTTTTTTAAATGAACAATGCACATGATCAACCATGAAGTGGCTAAGCCAAAAGAGGGGGAATTAGTGCCACTAGTAAGCAGCAATGTTCTCGAAATGCAATTTCCGGATTAATAACATCACGACTCTGTTCCAGTTCACTTGTTCCTTCAGGACGTGTGCTTTTGACCTAAGAAACATATTGTGCCCCTTGGCTCTAGGTTGAACTGTGACTTAACCATGGCTGACTTTTTTTTTTAATGTGTGAAGACTATTAAAACTTGCTTTTTTTCTGTAGCTCAAACCCAGTGGGTATGATATGGCTTTCTCAGAGGATCTACCACATCTTAAATATTGAAGAGGGACTTCTAAATATTTAAGCACTTGTAGGGCTCTATTTTGGAATGCAACGTAATATGATGCACTATTTACCCTATCCTGCAATTAAACTCCTTGACATACTGTAGCTATATGAAGTAAAAACATGATTGAAATGGATATATGAGCAGAAGCAGGACCATGTAATAAATGTATATACAGTATGTATACAAGGAAAATAAATACCTATGATTGCGAGGCTTCCCTCTGTGGCACATACTGCATTTTCACTGATCATATTTATTTATTTATTCTTTGCTCAGCAGATAAGACACAAACTATAATATTTTTCCCTTTTAAGACCAATAACGCTTTAAGGATACATTTTTATAGAATCAGTTTCTGGCTTCATGCCTGAGTATTTATGAATCATATATTGTAATATAATTATATTATAATATATTGCATGATATACCATTTTTGCGAAATACATTTGTGTTGAAAAGCACAGTCAACTATACTTTTACATACATCTGAATATCTTTATATCTGCTACAGTAGATTCACACACAGCAGATTTGTTGCAGAAATTTATGAGAGTGAAAATCACTTCTATTCATTGGAATGGGGTTATTTCTGCAGCAAGCATATGTATTTCTGCATGTACCATTCAGAAAAATGGAAGTGATTTTCAGTCGCAGAAATTGCTACAACAAAATCTGCCACGTGTAAATCCACCCTAAAAGAACACTCTTAAAACATCTAGAATGCCAAATGCCACATAATCTGAAATTTTTGGAATACTATTGGATATTTTTTCTCCAATCTTGTATTAGGCACAATTAAACAGATGGTAGTTGTGAAATATGAGTACTATTAAGTCAGATTTGATCAGATCTGAGCTTAGATGATTATTCAGGAGAGGAAAACGAGAGGCTGGAGATGAGCCAACAAGGAGCATGCCTGATGGAATTGATAGTAAATGGCATTGAGTAGCTTGCAATGTATTAGAATACATGCAAGCTGCAGAAGCAGAACCATGCAAAAATATTTTTATTAAAAACAATTCATTTTTATTCAAAAACAATAAAAACATACATTTTATTTACCCATAATACATACATTGAAATAAGAAAAATAAAATAAATTAACCATACAGTAGTTGTGCTTAGCCTTTAAAGCCCTCCTGTTATGTTGCGAGCCACCATTAGTGGCGGACCTAGTCTTGCTATGGGCCTCTTTTCTGTATGCCCCATAAACAATTCTCTTTTAAAAGTTATTCAATCCCATATAATACTGAATAATACTAGTCTGCATAGTTCAATAGATGATCTTGTAAAAGTTTTTGTCCCCAAAGCTACAGGACACACTGTATGTAGGTGTTTTTTGGGCATTACATTGTAAAATCTGGCACCGCACTTGAGAGAGATGCAAGCGGAGTGGATGAAGTATAAGATCATTGGCATGCTCCTTAAAAATAGATGCTGTATTACATTTTTTAATTTATTGAGAAAACAGTCCAATTTATTATGTGCCTAGCAAAACTATAAAGGATGAGTAAGGGAGTGATATTAATATATCCAGCTAAAATTTTGTATATGTATTCTATATTGTGATGTGTACCCAATAGAGGTAACAGGTAATTTGCACCTTTCGTAAAAAAAAAAAAAGTACAATTTATAATGTTGATTTAATGGTATAATTTGGTGTTGCTAATGGATTTTCTGACCAGAAATCCCAATTTTCCATGTTATAAACTGTCATTAGTGACATTTTAATTGAAATATGAATTTAGAGGACACATTGAAGGATAAATAAAACTAATATACAATGGAAAAGGGTCAGTAAATGGATAATAAACCGGCTATATTATGTTTACATATTTACAAAATTACTAGAAAACAGGTAATTATTTTAAACTGGCTCTGCTCAAGATTTACAGTATCAATGCAGATGAAAAAAATCTGTTGCTCATAAATCATTGAATTGCAATATTGAGAAAAGCCTAAAGTCACATAAAAATGGGCCTTGGCTTATAGATTAGCAAATCAAAGCATGTGACAGTGGTATTTGATTATGTGTGGTTAGTCTCATACTGACCTGAAGCCAGTCTTGCTCTCTATTCCTTGCTACTCTGGAGGAACTAATTGCATTATGATCGAGGTAGCCCATAAAGCAGCAGGGTTCCCTGCAATATGTCCATGCTTGGCATAAAGATGTACCATAAATTGGCATTTCAATAAAAAAAAATCCTATTGTGTCAAATTAGAAAAACCTACAACGGAAGAGACGGTAAACTTATCTTTAAAGTGGATGTCATACCAAACTTTTTTCATATACCCTGTTAGGTCATATTAACTGGTTGCCGACACAGGACAAGAATGCTCGTTCTGAGCGGCGGGTACTTCGCATTAGGACGAGCATTGTTTTCCTGTGTGACAGCCAGTGTCCACATGCGATCGGGAGTGGGGCAACGGCTCTAATACACAGCCGCAACCCCACTCTAACGACGTAGAGAAGAGAAACATCTTCTCTCCACCGTTAACCCCTTGAATGCCGCGATCAAAGCTGATCACGGCGTTGAATGTAAATAAGAGGAGGGGGGACTGCCCTTTGATCGTATCACAGAATACACCTGTGACGTGATCAAAGCCTATAACTTGTATGGCCAGACAGCCCAGGGTCCATTGAAGGACCCCAGGGCTGACTGACCATATCTCCTGTTGTTAGGGCATACTGAGGTGTGCCCTAACAACTGCCTGTGTAGAATCAGTACACAGGCTACTGTACTGGCATATAGATATATACCAGTACACTACAGTTAAAAAATAAAAAACAAAATGAAAAATCCCTTTATGGGATTAAAATAAAAAGTTTAATTAATGTAAAAAAAGTAAAAACATACACAGAAATACACATTTTTTACAATAAATAAACTTTTTAAAAATATAAGTCCCAAAACATGAAATAATATAGACATATTTGGTATCGCCACGACAGTAACAACCTGTACAACAAATGTATAACATTATTTATGATGATCGGTGTATGGTGTAAAAAATTAAATATTAAAACTGCAGCGGAACTACTTTTTTTCCTGCATTTTCGCCAAAATAAAAATGTATATAAATTAAACGATAATGTATTTGTAGCAAAAAATGGTACCTACATAAAGTACAACTCGTCCCGCAAAAAACAAAGTCTTATACAACTACGTCGTACAAACAATAAAAAAGTTATGAGCATCAGGATGCAAAGAGGGAAATATAAAAAATTGTTCTGTCCTCAAGGCCAAAATTTCCTGGGGTAACCAGGAAATCCCTCCTTCATGAACTAAAGTAAAGTGCTGCTATTAAGAGTTATTATTACCCTAGCAATCCACTGTTGTCCATTCATCATATAATGTGTGCCAGGTAAAACATTTACTAAGCGATTCCTACGGCAAAAACAGCTGATGACAGAGGGTTTTTTTTACCAGTGGGATCAGATAGCTGTCTACAATCCTGCAAGATGGAAAGGGGTTGCCCAAAGTGCATGTAATCTGAATATCTATGGACATTGGCATAGATTGAAATTAATTGTAAATTATATTTTTTTAAATCACACAAATTATTCTGTTTCGTTCCTCTCTAACATAGTCACCTAGGACACTTTAGTTTTGCTTTAGCAATACACATTGCATTTAGGTTGCCCAATAATGTTAACACATTTGTTAAATGTTTGTGAACATGTTTTACTTTTGTATTTGATAAATCAGAGATAATTTATTCTTGTATAAGGCTGTTCAAACATGCAGTCTAATTGTGCTTAGCTAATCACAAACATATCCTAAATTTCTGTTTGCACTCTATTTGTGGGCCAACAGACATTAAGCTTGACTCAAATAAACTCAATTAAATCTTATTCATATCCAATCATTTTAATAGACTTTATGTTCAAACTTTTACAATGTTTGTTTGATATAAAGCATGATAAATGTTAAGCAACAAGAAAGAACATCATTTAATAAATCAAGTGAGAAGATTAAATGACACCTTTATTCGACTTGGAATAATAAAGTGTACTATATGTTCTGTTTAATTAAAGTATCGTTCATTGTCCAGGGATGAATTCCTTTCATCCTTTCATTCATTTTATTATCATTTAGATCAAATCTTGGACTCACACGATGAGAATGATGAGAATAGTTTGAAGATATTGCAAACACCTTTTACAGGTGCCAAAAAACTGTAATAACACCATTAAGGGAAATTTTCTCCCTCCGGTAATGGATCTGCTGGAAAGTTGAAAAAAGCTCATTTCATCGCTGTAAGGAATTTGGAAAAGCAACAAAAGATTTTAATGAATTAAGGGTGGTGTCTTATAAATGTACTGATAAATTAATTTATTTCAATCGTAGGAGCATTTCAACCAGGCACCATTATTTATTTATTTATTTATATATTTATTTATTAATTCTTTATTTAATTAGTTATAAGTAAAATGGGCTTTGAAACTAGAAAGTTAATGAGTAACAAGTGCTGTAATACAATTTTCAGCTGTGTAAGCACTATACCAGTTTACTTTTTGGGAACTAATATATAAGACATTTATATAATTGAAGTATTATATAATGATTTATTTATAGGATATAATGTTATTATTGCATATAAATATACTGTCAATTTTGTATCCTATCTATCTAAGGGTCATGAAACACAGAGTTCTTTGGCGCTGATTTTGACGAGAAATCTGTGTCGGAATCATCACAAAAAAATGGCCCAAATCGTCCCCCATCGATTTCAATAGGAGGCAGAGATGTTTCTTTTCCCCGGCGGCTTTTGGTCACTCGCAGGAAAAAAAAGCTATATGTACTTTCTTCCACCAGTTTCTGCCTCTGACCTCCCATTGAAATCAATAGGAGGCAGTTTTTGCCTGTTTTTTTTTTGTCCATGGTCCTTGCTTTAGATTCTTCAACGGTTGCAGGCAAAAAATGCAGCGAAAAAAGCTGAAAAAAAGGCTGGCAGTTTAAAACCTACCACAAAATTCCTGGAGGAGTTTTGAGGCATATTTTTTCTAACTGCAAAAAACTCTATTTGAACTGGACCTAAAGAGACACAACGGTGAATATTAGGTTTTTTTAAGACCTTTATTTTTGAAAGACGTTTACTGGTAATCTGTCACCACCTTTATGCTGCTATCTGAGGGAAACATAAGGTTGTGGCAGAGACGCTGATTTCAGCAGTGTAAGGCTTATGTTTAGCTGAGGCGTAGTTTTTGTAAAATGTAATTGTTGCAGTGCTTACATCGCACTGTGAGGAAGACGTCCTCCATATTCATGAGCAGCTGCTAACCACGCCTCCCACCAACATGATCCCTCTGATTGACAGTTTTCTCCTTATTACTGTGCATAGGGAGTAAACGTTTAATCAGTGGTGGGTGGGTGGGTGGGGTGAGAGGCTATGGAGGACTCTTTAATCATAGCACGATGTGAGGGCTGCAATTATTAATATGTAAGTTTTACAAGTACTACGCCACAGTTAAACATAAGACGCACATGCTAAAAATAGCACTACCTTATATTGCGATCAGAGAAGGAAGCATAAAGGTAGTGACAGTTTTCCTTTAAGTTGATCTAAAATATGTCATATTGACATTTGTTGGGGGATTGAAGTTAGACACGTTTAGTGTTGGATTGGAGTTTCTTGGGTACACCAGGGGAAATACAGAACATGTGCACGAAAACTTTTAATTGCATCACAAACTGTGTTGTTAGCTTTGCAAATGCAGAACATATCATCAATGAGGTACAAGCGATTGGACCAAAAGTCAGATCTAAATGGGGTTGTCTTCTGCTGGACCACTGAGACCCATTATTGTGTCCAAGCCTGAGTTCTCAGGTCGGCCAGTCTAACCCTGGACAAAGTTAACATTGAATTCTTTCTTGTATATTTGTTTTATAAATTCATGTCTCCTGTCAATTCTCCATTTAAATTTGACTATTAATTATATGTAACTAATATAAGGGTCATGTATAGCATATTTGTTTTAATTGTGATGACCCTAAATCTAGAACAAATATATGAACAAGTCAAAGGACACTTCATTTTGCAAATTTAACTGGTTTAACCCCTTTCCGCAAATGGGCGTTACTGTACGTCCTTTTCAGCCGTGTGTTCCCGCAAATTGACGTACACTAACGCCCTGAGGATGAAGCGGGCACAGGAGCTATGCACGCTTCATCTTCAGTGGGTGTCGGCTGTAATATACTGTAACTAAGAATGGCCATGCACCACCACCCAGAGAATCGAGAAAGAGCTATGAATCTGTGAATACATTCCGTGTCCGGGGGAGGTTTCCCGTGTTGAGTCAAATTAAGCCGCAGGCTCCACTCCTGGTGGTGCACTTCCATCAATTCCTTTAAGTTTCAGCTTTGCAACCATTCTCCCCCCGGAACCCAAAGACTTTGGTTTCACAGAAGCTGCTCGGCGGTCATGGGAATAATGCTGCCGAATCGCAAATTGACATCATTTATGGTCAGAACTACAACGGTATCCGATCGTCTTCGAACCTCCGACTTACGTTCTTGATTAATGAAAACATTCTTGGCAAATGCTTTTACTTTGGTTCGTCTTGTGCCGGTCCAAGAATTTCACCTCTAGTGGCACAATATGAATGCCCCCGGCCATCTCTCTTAATCATGGCCCCAGTTCCGAAAACCAACAAAATAGAACTGGAGTCCTATTCCATTATTCCTAGCTGAAGTATTCAGACGACCGGCCTGCTTCTTTTTTTTTTTCTTTAAATATGTCTTTATTAAGAATTTTGTGTTACAATGTATACATACATTCTAATAGCAATGGATAATGTCAAAGCATTGTATACATCCATTCAGAGATTAAACATAAACATCAACAACAGTAAAAAAGAGTGGAATCATTGTGGATATGACGCATTGCAGTTAGAGTTTGAGTTTTGTGTCCAAGCACACCAAATAGAAGAGAAGCAATTAAAAGTGTTGGCACCGTATGCAATAAACTTTTCATAAAGAAATGTGGTGTTAATTAAGGAAATAACTTCTGTAATGGGGCAATCGGGCTTTTCCAATGTCTTGTTACAACTCATTTTGCAACGGGGAGTATTTGACAAGTTAAGATTCTGTATGGGACCGGTATTAATTGGATACCCATGAACAATAAAGCCAGCTGGGGTACAGCAGTAATTTGAAGTTGCAATACATCAGATATTAAGCGGAAGACATCTCCCCAATAGGACGTCAAGATGGGGCAACTCCATAGCATATGGTATGGGGATCTTCTACAACCACAAGTAGGTGAAGAGCTCGGATACATAGAAAGTAGTTGATCAGGGGTAAAATAACAGCGCATCATAGTCTTCATAGCTGTCTCGAAGTATGAACTGCATTTAAAGGATCTATTAATTAGATTGAGTGCATTAGTCCATTCAGCATCAGTAAAGGAGGTGCCCAAGTCTCGTTCCCATACTCTAAAAGGGTATGTCTTCTGAAAAACATTATGCTCATGTAACAAATTATAAATAGGCTTGAGACCTCTGGTGCCTTTTTGAAATATATGAACTATTGGAGAGTTGTATCTGACCAAATTAATAGTGTTACTTGACAGAAAATGTCGAATTTGTAAAAACTTAAAGAACTCACTTCGTGGGAGAAAAAAACCAGCTGATAAATCTGTAAACTACCTGAGAAGGGTATTTTCATATAAATCAGCTAATGAACAAATACCATTTCTTATCCATAATTCGACATTTAGATCCAATATAGCTAAGTTCAGTAGCTCCAATGGGACATGTAATTTTGGCCAGCCCACTCTATTATCTGAGTTAGCATGAAAAAATGACCAACATAGTAGTGAGGACCTGGTGAATGGAGAAATCTGAGTTGGTAACTTAATATCCCACAGGGAAGCTATCAACAACGCCTTCAAACTGGTCGGAGAAGCCAAAGTATTCTCAATATGCACCCAGTGTTTATCAAGGTCCAATAGCCATATATCTTAATTGTGAAACTTGACAAGCTACAAAATAATCAAACATATCTGGTATCTCTAAACCACCTTTCTTCCTATCTTTAGTGAGTAATTTGTATGAAATTCGCGGTTTACGGTTACCAATATGAATGTAGAAATGATCTGACGTGTAGATATAAAAAAGGATTTCGGTACATCAATAGGTAGGGTCCTGAACAAGTAGAGAAGTCTTTGCAGCAAAAGCATTTTAAAAGCTGCTATTCTATCAATCAAATGCAGAAATTCTTCAGGCTAAAAACACGTCCAGTTGTCTATTAAGAAAGTCATTAGCATAAAGCTAAAATAGGTTATATCTTGGTGAAAATATATTGTTTTTCTAAATAAAAAACACTGCTGTAACCTACATTACAGCGCCGATCACATTATGGAGAAGATACGGCACTTATAATGTGGTGACAGCCTCTTTAAGTCTGGACTGAGCTCGCGAGAGCACCCTGGTGGTCACTGTGGAACAGGATGGCTGTATGTGTAGACATGAAAGGAGAGAAGGGTGTCGACTGGATGGAAGGAGTTTGTGGTCAGCGACACAGGACGTTTCAGTATCCCCCCTCTTTCGCCCCCTCCTCTTGGGACCAGAACGAGAGAGAAACCTCTTAATGAGGGTAGGAGCATTGAGATTCTTTTCTGGCTCCCAGGACCTCTCTTCTGGACCAAACCCCTTCCAATCTACTAAATAAAATGTTCTTCCTCTTTCTTTTTTGTGTCCCGGATCTCCTTAACCTCAAAGGTGTCTGAAGGACCACTGGAGGCAACCGCAGGGCTACGAGTCTTGGTATAGCGGTTCAGAACCACCGTTTTCAAGAGGTAGACATGGAAGGAGTTGGGGATCTTGAGGGTAGGAGGCAGCCAAATCTTGTAGGCAACAGGGTTGATCTGCAGTAGGATCTTGAAGGGTCCAAGGAACCTGGGAGCAAATTTGTATGATGGCACCCATAGTTGGATATTCCTAGAGGACAGCCAGACCTTTGTGCCAGGGAGAAATTGAGGAGGTTCTCTTCTCCTTGTGTCAGCCTTCCGTTTCATGCAGTCGACTGCCAGTAGGATGGAGAATCGAGTCTGCTGCCACATCTGCAGGAAGTCTCTAAAAGCAGAGTCAGCCGCTGGTACCTCAGACGTATCAGGCACCGGGAGAGGAATTCGTGGGTGTTGGCCGTAGACAATGAAGAACGGTATATTCCTTGTTGACTCCCTGGTGTGATTATTATATGAGAACTCAGCCCACGGAAGCAGCTGCACCCAGTCATCATGCTGCTTGGAGAGGAAGTGGCGTAGGTAGTTCTCCAAGATCTGATTGATCCTCTCGACCTGACCATTGGACTGAGGATGGTAGGCTGAGGAAAAGTCCAACTTCACACCGAGGAGTCCGCAGAGGGCTCTCCAGAACTTCGAGGTGAACTGAACCCCCCGATCAGACACAATATGCCATGGCAAGCCTTGCAGGCGGAAGATGTGTTGGATGAAAATTTTGGCCAGTTGAGGAACAGACGGAAGACCGGTCAGCAGAACGAAGTGGGCCATCTTCGAAAATCGGTCCACCACCACCCAGACAGTACTGTATCCCACAGAGGGAGGCAGGTACGTAACAAAGTCCATAGCTATTTGCTGCCAGGGAGCATCGGGCACAGGCAATGGCTGGAGCAGACCAGCAGGTCTGGAGTGATCGACCTTGTTAGCTGCACACACTGAGCAGGAAGAAACAAAGTCCATAATGTCTTTGGGAAGCGTGGGCCAGCAGAAATGACGGGCAATCAGGTCTCGGGGTTTATGGGTCCCCACGTGCCCTTCCAGTCTAGAGCAAAGTCCCCAGCGGAGGATTCTCCTTCTGTCAGCCAGGTGCACAACGCTCCTCCCTAAAATAGGTTATAACTTGGTGAAAATATATAGTTTTTCTAAATAAAAAAAACACTGCTGTAATCTACATTACAGCGCCGATCACATTATGTAGAAGATAGGGCACTTATAATGTAGTGACAGCCTTTTTAAGTCTGGACTGAGCTCGCGAGCGCACCCTGGTGGTCACTGTGGAACAGGACGGCCGTATGTGCAGACAAGTCTCTAAAAGCAGAGTCAGCCATCAATGGAGAGAAGGGTGTCGACTGGATGGAAGGAGTTTGTGTTCAGCGACACCGTACGTTTCAGTATCCCCCCTCTTTCACCCCCTCCTCTTGGGACCAGAACAAGAGAGAAACCTCTTAATGAGGGTAGGAGAATTGAGATTCTCTTCTGGTCCTCTTACTTGTCCCCAACTTGCAGGGGGTTGACGGAGACAATGCAAGACAGGTCAATAATATTCTGTGGAATTTTCATGGTGTCCTCTATCTCGAAAGATCTGGACAAGGCATCGGCCCTCACATTCTTGTCAGCCGGGCGATAATGGAGCTCAAACTGGAACCTGGTAAAGAACAGCGACCACCTGGCCTGACGAGGATTCAGCCCTTGCGCCGTCTGGAGATAGGTGAGATTCTTGATGGGATGAGCTGCGCCTTCTAGTAGATGTCTCCACTCCTACAGAGCCAATTTGATGGCCAGTAACTCCCGATCCCCAATTGAGTAGTTGCGTTCTGCGAAAGAGAGGAGCTTAGAGAAATATCCACATACCATTGACTTGCCCTTGGAACCTCTCTGGTACAGGAGTGCACCAGCACCAACAGAGGAGGCGTCCACCTCTAATGAGAACTGTAGAGAAACATGATGATGGAGGATAGAGGCTGATGTGAAGGCACTCTTCAGGCTAATGAATGCGGACTCTTCCTCAGGAGTCCACACCATGGAAAGGAGAAGTCAATGAGAAAAAGTTTGGGATGAACTGTCTGTAAAAATTGGCGAAACCAAGAAAGAGCTGTATGGCCCTCAAGCCTTGAGGGCGTGGCCATTCCAAGAGAGACTTTACCTTTTCAGGATCCATCTCGAGACCTTGATTCGAGACGATGTAGCCCAGGAAGGGTAGAGCATCTTTCTCAAACACGCACTTCTCCAACTTGGCGTACAGACGATTCTCCCTTAACCGCAGCAAAACTTGACGGACATGTCTCTGATAAGTCATGGAATCTGGAGAAAAAATCAAGATGTCATCAAGATAGACTACTACACAAACATAGAGGAGGTCATGGAAAAGATGTCATTAACGACCTCCTGGAAGCATTACACAGGCCGAAGGGCATTACTAGATATTCATAGTGTCCGTCATGGGTGTTAAATGCAGTCTTCCATTCGTCACCCAGGCGAATCCGGATTAGGTTCTAAGCCCCACGCAGGTCTAGTTTGGAAAACATCTTGGCACCACGTAAACTATCAAACAGTTCTGAGATAAATGGCAACGGATAATTATTTTTCATCGTGATCTGGTTAAGACCCCGGTAGTCGATACAAGAATGCAGGAAACCATCTTTTTACTTGACTAAGAAGGACCCATCTCCTGCCGGGGAGGAAGACTTCCGTATGAAGCCCCTCTCCAAGTTCTCTTTAACATAGGCGGACATGGACATAGTCTCTGGCAAGGAGAGAGGATATACCCTACCACGGGGAAGGGATGCACAAGGAATCAGCTCAATAGGACAGTCATATTCCCGGTGTGGGGGCAGCGTCTCCACCTCCCTCTTGCTGAAGATGTCCGAAAATGCAGCATAATGACCAGGTAATCTTGCCAATGACTGAGACAGAGGAGGCTGAGCTGAACAAATCTGTACCAGGCAACGGTTGTGACACTCGGGGCCCCACTGGAGAACCTCTCCAGAGTTCCAGTCCAGGACTGGAGCATGTAGTCGGAGCCAAGGCAGGCCCAGCAGCACGGGGTTAACGGCTTTGGACAAGACAAAGAACGAGAGGAGCTCGGAGTGGAGAGCTCCTACTTAAAGCCTGATGATATTTAATACTCTTCTAGTATTTTCTGTAGCTTGCCGACCTTTTATGAATCCAACCTGGTCTTCGTTAACAAGAGTGGGTAAGAGTAGAGCTAATCTGGAAGCTAAAAGTTTTGCATAAATCTTTAAGTCAGCGTTTAGCAAAGAAATAGGGCGAAAGTTCTAGGGTGTATCTGGGCTTTTTCCCAGTTTGGGTAGGGTGACTATTAAGGCTGATTGGTTTTCTTTGGAAAATTTGCCTGTAAGCATGGCATTATGGTACGTTTGTCATAGGTGTTCTATAAGAATATATTGAAAGGATCTATAATATTCATTTGTTAACCCATCAGAGCCAGTGGATTTACCTAAGGGGTGTCCTTTAATTATATTTGAAATTTCTGCATCTGTTACAGGACAGGGAAGATACTTTGTCGAAGGTCAAATTAGGGAGTTTAAGTGATTGCATAAACCTCTAAATAGCATCTTCTGTCACCAGAGGGAAGCTAGGATCATCTCCCAAATTATAGATCGAGGAGTAATAATGCCTAAATTTATTAGCAATGTCTCGTGGGTTATACAGCTTCCCATTAGATCCCGCTTCCAATAGAAATGGAATCCTGGCTTTCGTATGTTATGACCGGCCTGCTTTGAACACTAATTTTTTCAAAGTAAATGCTTCGGGCCCCCGGGACACTCAGTCAAAAGCATTGGGTAGGCGCCAAGAGGCAGGGCCTGGGACAGGTGGTAGCTCACCTTGCAGTGGACCGCCAGCTCGATCCCAAGATCCAACTACAAGCTTTTTAACTGCAGCAACTTTAACCCCTTAAGGACACGGCCAATTTTAGCCTTGAGGACAGAGCAATTTTTTTTACATTTCCCTCTTTGCATCCCGACGCTCATAACGCTTTTATTTTTTGTACGACATAGTTGTATGAGACATTGTTTTTTGCGGCACGAGTTGTACTTTATGTACGTACCATTTTTTGGTACAAATACATTATCGTTTAATTTCTATAAATTTTTAATTAGATTAAAATGAAGAAAAAAAGCAGTTGCGCAGCAGTTTTAATATTTTTTTTTTTACACCATACACCGATCATCATAAATAATGGTATACATTTGTTGTACACGTTGTTACGGTCGTGGCGATACCAAATATGTCTATATTATTTCATGTTTTGGGACTTATATTTTAAAAAGTTTATTTATTATAAAAAATGTGTGTTTCTCTGTATTTTTTTGACTTTTTATTTATTTATTTACCATTATTTTTTTTTTACATTCATTTAACTTTTTTTGTTAATCCCATAAAGGGATTTATCATTTTGATTTTTATTTTGTAACTGTGATGTACTGGCATAGATCTATATGCCAGTACATTAGCCTGTTACTGATCGTACACAGGCAGTTGTTAGGACATACCTCAGTATGCCCTAACAACAGGAAATATGTTCAGACAGCCCTGGGGTCCTTCACTGGACCCTGGGCTGTCTGGCCATACGAGTTGTGGGCTTTGATCGCGTCACAGTTATATTCTGTGACGCGATCAATGTGCAGTCCCCTCTCTTTGAACGCCGCGATCAGCTGTCATCGCGGCGTTCAAAGGGTTAACAGCGGAGAGAAGATGTTTCTCTCCTCTCCGCTGTCAGAGCGGGGCCGTGGCTGTGTATTACAGCCGTTGCCCCGCTCTCGATCGCACACACAGAGACGGCAGGGACGGCTGTCACACAGGACGAGTATGCTCGTCCTAATGCGCGAAGTGCTCGCCGCTCAGGACGAGCATACTCGTCCTGTGTCGGCAACCAGTTAATATATGCTATTGGAGCTGGAACTCTATTTTATTGTAAAATTTAGAAACATAACACATAATCGAAACATTGAAACATCAGAGCAAAAACTGTAATCGAAAACACGGCCATTAACCATCAACCTTATCTATAAGGCTATGTTCACACAGGGTATTTTGCAGGAGGAATATCTGCCTCAAAATTCCGTTTGGAAGTTTAAGGCAGATATTCCTCTCCCTGAGCGCCGCGGGCATAAAACAGCACGAAATACGCTTTCTCTGCCTCCCATTGAAGTCAATGGGAGGTCAGAGGCGGAAGCGCCCGAAGATAGGGCATGTCGCTTCTTTTTGCCGCGAGGCATTTTTACTGCTCGTGGGAAAAAGCCGCCGACGCCTCCCATTGAAATCAATGGGAGGCATTTTCTGGCCGTTTTTGCTGAGCTTTGCGTCAAAAAACTCGGCAAAATACCCCGTGTGAACATAGCCTTACTGTTTTATCTTTTTCTTTGGTTCTTGATTCTTTAATCTTGAGCTCGAAACCCATCCCCACACCTGAAACCCTAAAAATACACCAGCACAATAAATACATAATTATACATTATATACAAAAAAAACCTTAATACAAATAATAACAAATAATAACAACATACATCCTAAAACTACATGTCTATCTAACAAAACCCACTCTCCACCGGACAATCTGGCTCCAACCCCAAAGTTCCAGGGTAAAGTTCAACAGGGTCTTCTTTCCCCGCTGATTCTGCCAAGCCTGTTCCCTTGGCTGTGGTTTCGCTAGATAGTAGGTAGGGACAGTGGGAATCTCATTCATCCATTAGCTGATGAGGCATGTGGCTACCTTAAGAGAGTCATAGTTACTATTGAATTATTGAATTTCTTCACTTTGACATTTAGAGCACTGGGCAGAAATCACCGCGTCAACACCCGCCTCAGGCCTTCGCGATGCTTTGTTTTAATTAAACAGTCGGGTTCCCCTGGTCTGCACCAGTTCAGCTGCTAGGCGCCGGCCGAGGTGAGGCACCGTCCCCCGGCCCCCTTGCCATGCCTCCGGCCACCGGCTCCCCCCGGATGCCGACTGAAAGGCAGGTCCGGCCCTTCCCCACCCCGCGGGAGGGGAGAGAGGGCACGGACCCCAACCCGCGGCGCAGAGAAGACGGCGGCAGGCAGCGAGGGGCGGGAGAGAGGCACCCGCCGCAACTGGAGCGATCCATGGGAAGGGTTTAATCCGCAGGGCGGACCACACCGACCTCACCCGCTTACGTCTTAATGGTTTCACGCCCTCTTGAAATCTCTCTTCAAAGTCCTTTTCAACTTCCCCTTATGGTACTTGTCCTCTATCGGTCTCGCGCCGGTATTTAGCCTTAGATGGAGTTTACCACCCACTTTGGATTGCATTCCCAAACAACCCGAATCCAGGGAGACCGGGTCCCACCGTGCAGGGGGGACGCTACCGGCCTAACACCACCATCCGTGGGCTGGGTCTTGATTAGAAGGACTTGGGCCCCCGAGCAACACCAGGGTTGGTCCAGTCTAACGTACGCCACATTTCCCGCACCCACCGGGTGACTGGGGATTCGGCACTGGGCTCTTTCCTCTTCACTTGCCGTTGCTGAGGGAATCCTGGTTAGTTTGTTTTCCTCTGCTTAGTAATATGCTTAAATTCAGCGGGTCGCCACATCTGATCTGAGGTCTGAGTCGAGGGGTTTGCGGATCGGGGGAGGAGGCGAGTGGTGCAGAGAGACGACCCCCGTGGGGAAGGCTTTTCCCCCTCTATCGCAGCGGCCGTCCGGCGCTCGCACGCTCACTCACTCTTGTCCTCTGGGACACCCACGAGCCAATGCCGGGCAGCTCGCCCCGAGCCGCTTTCGCAGCCCTGTGACAGCCTTCGCGAGACACGCGGGGAGAGTCCGACGGCCGGGGCCTGGAAGGGCTTTGGGAGAGTCTGAACTTGAGGGGACGTAGGGCGGGGGGAGAACGTGTCGACGGAGATAGAAGAGCCGAGGGGACGAGATTGCTAGCAAGCCAGCCTCTCCCAAACCCCTAAAGCCCAACGTCCCTGGCTTTCATTGCCACCCCCCATATCCTGTGATGGGCCCCAGCAGTGCTGTGCTTGGATGGCGATCGATGGAGGAGTGACCCTCAGATAGGCGTAGCCCCGGGAGGAACTCAGGGCAGCAAGGTGCTAGCTGCAGGCTTCATCACCTTCTTCGACCCCAGGGACAGTGAAGAGAGAGATAGAGACAGACAGCGGGAGCTGAAGCGGGAGCCCGGTGCGGGGAGGCACCGCTTCCTGGGGTTCTTCGTGGACCTGCACCCGGCCACTCGGCCCCCTCCCTTGGGGAGGGGGACTAGAGCTTTGCAACCTACGACCTCCACCCGCCCCGTGGGGCATATTATGGTGGGGATGTGGCGGATGCGGCGGCAGGAGGAAGACAGGCGTGGAGCAACGGCCAGCCCCTGCAGGTCGCATACTACTCAGACAACCCTTCTCCTCCGACCCGCTTGCCGAGCCCTCCACTCGTTCGGCGCACCCACTGTCTGAGACGTGGGTTAATCGGGGTGGCTGCGGGTGAACCGGCAGGTGAAGAGCAAAGGGGAGGCCGCATGCAGCCCCGACCTCCCTCCCTACCCCGGCACCTCGCTCTGACCGGAACCATCCTGTCCTTGCTGGTCTGCCCGCTGCCACTCATGGTACTGCTTTTTTTTGGAGTGACACTGTGCGTGCGTGCCCCCTCGTTCACTTGTTAATGATCCTTCCTCAGCTTCACCTACGGAAACCTTGTTACTACCTTTGCTTACTCTAGATAGTCAAGTTTGATCGTCTTCTCGGCGCTACACCAGAGCCGTCGCTGACCCTGGTGGGGCCGATCCGAGGACCTCACTAAACCATCCAATCGGTAGTAGCGACGGGCGGTTTGTACAAAGGGCAGGGACTTAATCAACGCTAGCTTTTGACCTGCACTCACTGGGAATTCCTCGTTCATGGGAAATAATTGCAATCCCCAATCCCTATCACAACTGTAGTATACAGTACTCTAATATACAGCCGAGATCCCACTGCAACGGCGACGATCACAGTTATCTCCGATCACCGCTGTTTAACTCCTTAAATCTCGCTGTCAATAGTGACAGTGGAATTTAATTGATTGACACAGAGGGAGGGGGCTCCCTCTGTACCCCGTTGGCCCCCCCTGTAAAAAATCGTGGGGTGCCGATGGGTGCTATACCCTGATGGACTCTGCTCAGCTTACATATACCCTGATGCACTCCGCCCAGCTTACATATACCCTAATGTATTCTGCCCAGCTTACATATACCCTGATGTACTCCGCACAGCTGACACATACCCTGATGCACTCCGGCCAGCTTACATACACCCTTATGCACTCTGCCCATATTACATATACCCTGATATACTCCTCACAATTTACATATACCCTGATGCACTCCGCACAGATTACATATTCCCTGATGTACTCCGCAAAGCTTACATATACCCTGATGTGCTCCACACAGCTTAAATATACCCTGATGTGCTCCACACAGATTACATATGCCCCCGCATTATAAACTCAAACACCGGTAAAACACTAAACAAAAGTAATACCAAGCAAAATATGTGCTCCAAAAGCCAAATGGCGCTGCTTCTGTGCCTGGCAGTGTGCCCAAACAGCAGTTTATGACCATATATGGGGTATTACTGTACTCTGGAGAACCGCTTATCAATTTATGGGGTGTGTTTCTCCAGTGCTACAAGCTGGGCACAACACATTGGGCACTGAAATAGCATATCTGTGGAAAATGGCAATTTTCAATCTGCAACATCTACTGTGCAATAATTTCTGCAAAACCTTTGAGGTCAAAATGTTCACTACACTTGTATATGTATTCCTTGCGGGGTGTAGTTTCCTAAATGGGATCACTTCTCAGGGGTATTTACTGTACTGGTACCTCAGTGCAATACAACATGGCACCAGAAAACAATTTTGTAAAATGTCCACTTCAAAACAAAATTTAGCTTTTTCCCTTTAGACCCTTGTCGTGTATCCAAATAGCAGTTTACAACCACATATGGGTTATTTCTCTACTCAGGAGAAATTGTGTAACAAATTTTGGGGTGTCTTTTTTCTACATGTTATTGGAAAAAAAAATATTTTTTTCATTTTCACGGCCCAATTCTAATCTATAAAACACCTGAGGGATCAAAATACTCACCACACCTCTAATTTAATTCTTTGAGCGGCATGGTCTCCAAAATGGGATCACACATGAGGAATTTCTACTGTGCTGCTACTTCAGGGGCTCTGCAAATGCGACATGGCCCCCAAAAAACTATTCAGCAAAATCAGAGCTGCAAAATCCAAATGGCACTCCTTCCCTTCTGAGCCCTGCCGTGGGTCCAAACAGTAGTTTATTACCACATATGGGGTATTGCCATAATCAGGAGAAATTGCTTTACAAATGTTGAGGTGCTTTTTATCCTTTGTTCCTTTTAAAAATGAGAAAATTCTATGTTTTTTTCAGAAACAAAAGTAGATTTTCATCTTCACAGACTAATTCCAATAAATTCAGCAAAAAACCTGTGGGGTCAAAATGCTAACTATACCTCTAGAAAAAATCCTTGAGGGGTGTAGTTTCCAAAATCGGGTCACTTTTGGGAGGTTTCCACTGTTTAGTTCCCTCCAGTGTGTTGCAAACATGGCACCGAAAACCATTCCAGTAAAATCTGCGCTCCAAAATCCAAATGGCGCTCCTTCCCTTCTGAGCACTGCTGTGGGTCTAAACAGCAGTTTATTACCACATATGGGGTATTTCCGTAATTGGGAGAAATTGCTTTACAAATGTTGGTTGCCTTTTCTCCTTTATTCCTTGGAAAAATGCGAAAATTCGAAGTTTTTCCCCAAAAAAAAATAGATTTTCATTTTTACAGAATAATTCAAATAAATTTATCAAAAAAACTGTGGGGTCAAAATGCTAACTATACCCCTAGATAAAATCCCTGAGGGGTTTAGTTTCAAAAATGACTTTTGGGGGTTTCCATTGTTTTGGCACTACAAGACCTCTTCAAACCTGACATGGTGCCTAAAATTTGTTCTAATAAATGGGAGGTCCCAAAATCCACTAGGTGCTCCTTTGCTACTGAGGCCTGTGTTTCAGTTCATTAGCACACTAGGGCCACATGTGGGATATTTCTAAAAACTGCAGAATCTGGGCAATACATATGGAGATGCATTTCTCAAGTAAAACCATCTGTGTTACAGAAAAAAATGTGTTACAAATGAATTTTGGCAAAAAAAAAATAGAAATTTGTAAATTTCACCTCTACATTACTTCAATTCCTGTGAAACCCCTAAAGGGTTAAAACACTTTCTGAATGCTGTTTTTAATACTGTGAGGGGTGCAGTTTTCAAAATGGGGTGTTTATGGGGGTTTCTAACATATGGGCCCCTCAAAACCACTTCAGAACTGAACTTGTAATTTTTATTAAAAATGTGAGATATTGCTGCTAAAGTTCTAAGCCTTGTAACGTCCTAGAAAAATAAAAGGACGTTTAAAAAAACAATGCAAACATAAAGTAGACATGTGGGAAAAGTTAACTAGTACTATTTTGTGTGGTATTACTATTTGTTTTACAAGCAGATACATTTAAAATTAGAAAAATAATAATTTATCGACCAACTTTTTCCACTAACATTAAGTACAATATGTTACGAGAAAACAATCTCCGAATTGCTTGGATAGGTAAAAGCATTTCAAAGTTATTACCACATAAATTGACACGTCAGATTTGAAAAACGGGGCAGGTCCTGAAGGCCAAAATGAGCTTGGTCCTGAAGGGGTTAAAAACTGTCATGCTAACCAATAACTGGGCTATGATGTGAAGTCATTAAGGATAAACCATGGTTGCTTGCCACACTCACGTGACTTCTTGTCACCTTGAGTCCACATTGCCTTATAAACAGAAGACTAGGAACTGGCAGTGAGCATTAGGAGTTCAGCAGAATTAATATTGTGCATATATAACAAAGTTTTTCTGGTATTTCAACCAATAAAAACTCAGGACGAGTTTTTTTTTCGCTAAAGCCAGGAGATAATACAAAAATAATGAAAAATATAGAAGACTTTACACGTTGCTGCAATTTTGCACAAAATCATGGGAACAATGCAGCAGCTTTGCAAAATTAAAAATCAAAGAAAACTGTAAATATACTGAATACTTATCCTTTCGTATCCAGAAAAAAAAGTATAAAAAAAGGACTGATACAGTATGTGTCTTATATCTTTTCTTAGGCTGGATTCACACATTGAGCTTTGATGCAGATTTTGGTTCAGTATTTGATGCTTTTTTTTTAGCCAAAGCCAGGAATGTATACAAAAGAGGAGAACGTGTCAGTCTTCCCTCCATCATTGTCCTTCCTTTTGCTGTGTTTTTTAAAGCGCTTAACAAATAGCTTTTTGATGTGTTTTTATGCCTTATTCGTGGTGTTTTTTTATGGTGTTCTTAATCGCCAGGTGTAATTTTTGTGTTCAGCCAGCTCTTACATAACTTAAAAAATTCCACCAAACCCGGCATAAAAACACGTTACATTTAAAAAAAAAAGTACTGGCGTTTTAAAATGCATTTTTCATGCATTTTAGAATGCTACAAAAAAAAAATTAAAGGAAGGGTGTCGCGAAATTTTTTTTTTTTATATCAATTTGCTTTTAGTGTTTTATTCGAAAAAAAAGTATTTATTTGTGTGTTTGTGATTTGCTTTTTTTTATTTTCTAACTTTTTCTTCTCTATGGGGGCTGCCATTTTTTTTTTCATTTCTGTATGTGTCGATTAACGACACATACAAAGATGGAATACGGCACATACATCCCCATAGAAAATGCGAACGGGAGCCATTCGCATTCACTTTGGTGTACGCCGTCTGTGTGGGATCGGCGCATGCGCCGCTCCCACACAGTCCAAATCGAAGGTCTTCGGCCGAGCGACATACGGCGCCATTTTCTTGTGGACCGGAAGCCGTGGCCGGACAGTAAAATTACTACTTCCGGTCGCGGCTTCCGGATATGTGTTCTGAAGCAAGCACTAGGAGTGGAGGGAGCAGACGGAGCGGACGGACTAAAGGGAGCGGCGGCGGCAGGAGCAGGTAAGTTATGTCTGTGTTTGTTCGTGTTTTACTGTGTGATTACCACTGTATGCAAGCCTACTACACTGTGTATTCGCTCTAAAAATGGTGACACACAGTGTAGGAGGTTTGTACATTCAATCCCCTCCTTTCTCCTGGCACTAGCCAGGATAAAGGAGGGGGGATTGTTTGAGGACACTAGAGCGAGTGTGTCTTCTCAAATTTTGCAGCATAAAGCAATGTGGTTGCTTTACCACATGCAAATGCTGCAATTTTGGGAATTGCTCCCTCTAGTGACCAGCACTGGGAAATGTTATAAATTAGAATCTAATTTATAATATTTCCTGACTCGTGAAAAATTAAAAAAAATTAGAACAATGTTTAATCATTCATATACTAACAGTTTAACTAAAAAAAAATAAAAAAATTTCTAGCGACACATTCCCTTTAAGTGTGAAGGAAGCTGCATTTTTGTGGATTTTTTTTTCTGGGGGGGGGTAATTTGAAGTACATGTGTCTTTTTCTCAATCTAGTAAGGCTGGATTCACACGAGCGTGTGCGTTTTGTGCGCGTTGCAGTTCCGTGTGGCATTAGTGAATGGTGCGTGCCTGCGTGATTTTCGCACATATGGCACCGTTATGACACTCTGTTTTTATGTTTACAAACATAAAAGCAGGAGGGGCTTTTATTTTTTCATTCATTTATTTTACAACTGTAGTGCGAATCACGCGCGGCACACGGAAGTGCTTCCGTGTGCAGTGCGCGATTTTCTCGCACCGATTGACTTCAATTGGTGCGTGCTGCGCTAAAAACGCCCAAGTATAGGACATGTCATGAGTTTTACGCAGCGGACACACGCTGTGTGAAAATCACGGACAGTCTGAACGTACCCATTGCCTAACATAGGTCCGTGCGACGCGTGTGACTTTCACGCGCGTATCACGGACGTAACACACGTTCGTGTGAGTAAGGCCTAAACATCAGTTTTTAACAGGGGATAATAAAGAAAAAAAATCTATTGCAACATGTAAACCAGCTGCATACAAACTATTGAATAAGAGTAAAGAAAAGCACCAAGGTCTATAAAGGGCTATTCTGTACATTCTTATAAACAGTACAAAATATAACTAACAGACTGAGGTGCAGTTAACTAATAAAGAGATCTAAAATACAGAAGTTGTAAGCTTGTTCAGACATTTGCAATACAAGACAGATTTTTCATATTTATTTGTAGGCAAAATACATAAATTGTTAAATAAATAATTTCAATTTAATCTAGATTAGTATTTTTTTTTTAAATTGTTTTTTTAATCTTCATTTTAGGGTCCATGCACATGGTATTGCCACATGTACTGACTCTGTGCCATACCATATGCTCCATGTGCCACTGTATATGGCACCTGTATGAGACACTGTATTCTTCCCTATAAGCAATGCTTCTAGTGAAGAATGTTTCCATGTGATGGAACATGCAATTTTCCATGAGAAAAAACACTTTGTGCCTCAATATTCCTGAATCTCATGGTAGTAATCGACCATGACCCTGACCCTCACCAAAGCATATAGGATTCTATGGTAGTACTGTGTCAGAACTAAGGTTGTTTAGAGTACTTTTGAAAGTCTAACAAATGTAATACAATTTTTATACAATCTTTTTCAAGAATTTGATAACTTGAATTTTATAATTTGTCAACCCATTTCTTGTCCAACCTTTTTTAGTTAATGTGACCTGAAACTATTATAAATACAATGGCTGTTTTTTTTTCTGAGTAATGAAATGGACCATGTTATTCCACTAACATGATAAAGCATTATATAATACAATATTTCCATCTCAAGATTTATAAAGAAACATGTTTTCCTTTTTTTAGAACCATTATCATACGAATATATAAAAAGCAAGCCATGTTGCCAACAACTCTCTTCCTCTCTGATTGGCTGCAGTGGTCACATGGTGTAACCACTCCAGCCAGGTTGAAGCAGACATACATGGCGCTAACTGTAACTGCTTAGGCACGGCTACTTAGTATGCATCTCCTGCATCGACTATTCCAAAGGTAACCTGTCATCATCATTTTCACCACTAAAGCCGCAGCACCCTCAGGTAGGGTATGAAATATTCTTTTTAGCTTTCTTTTATTTAAAAAATCGGCCGTTTACCTATTAAAAAAGTGGCCTCCAAAGTTATATGCAAATTAGCGGACAAGAGTCACACACTGTTATCTGAGGAGGGGTTAGGCTGAGAGGCTGAAGGGGAGGCTGGAGGAGTAGCCATTTCAGTTGCCCCTTTCTTTGCCTCTATAGAACCTAGAACCATGGTTCTGGTGTAGTTTTATAGATGAGAATCTCAAGTTTTTAAACCGCAATTGCAGTTCTAGGTGTTATAGTACCGAAGATACGGGCAGTTACGACATAGTTGGGAATGCGAGCTGCAGATACAGATCCCATTCCCAACTATGTCTTTAACTGCACGTATCTCTGGTTCTATAGCACATAGAACTGCGATTCTCTAGATCTGAGATTCTCATCTTCAAAGGACACCAGAACGGTTTAGAGAGTCAAAGATAGGGGCATCTGAAGTGACCCCTCCAGCCTTTCAGCCTGACCCCTCCTCAGATAACAGGCAGTGTGGGACTCTTCTTAGCTAATTTGCATATGAGAAAATGCTACAAGCTATAAGGCCTTAAACATCATTCATGATGGAAATGCTGTTGCAAGACATTTATGTGACACTCTTAGGCTTCGTTCACATCTGCGTCGGGACTCCGTTCATGGGTTCCGACGGAACTCTTAAACGGTGACAAACGGAAACCATTTCCACCGGATCTGTCACCATTGAAATCAATGGGGATGCAAATGGAAAACCATGGTTTCCTTTTGTTTCAGTTTGGATTCCATTCATGAGTTCCCCTGACGGAAAGCATTTCCGGAACCCATGAACGGAGTCCCAGCGCAGATGTGAACGTAGCCGTAACCAAATTTGAGAATTTTGTACTGCTAAACACTTTCCAGGAGAGAGACCTTGCAAAAGAAAGTTTTCTAAATGTTGCTCCAAAGGAGTAGTAAAATTAGATTGCATTTGCATTTCCACATTATTTGAACAACTTATGAAATATCAGCATGGGCATTCTAAAAACTTTATTAATAACATATGGTCAATCAATAGTTCTCTTGCACTAGCATCGATGGGGCACAATAGACGAAAAAAAACAAAAAACTATGAAGCAACACACGGAAGAGGTCCATGTCTCTTGCCCTGGGAGGATTATAATTTTGTATTTTAATGTTTCATGAGAAACTGACCAACATGAGTTTTCTAGAGCCCTTTTTTTTTTTAGCAAAATGGGCATACAGGCGGTAGAGTGGTGACACACAGCGGACATTGATGGCATAAAGGCAACAGAGTGGTGGCACACCCAGGGGACAGTGATGGCACACAGGGGACAGTGATGGCATGCTCAGGGGACAGAGTGGAGGCATACAGGGGACAGTGATGCCATACAGGGGACAGAGTACTGGCATACAGGTGGCAGGGTGATGGAATACTTTTCTAGAGCCTCTTGTATTTTTTCACACAGCAGGCTTTATTGCTAGTATGTACATATTTGTGTCTGCCATAGTTTTAATTGAAAAAGCAATGCAACATGTTCCACATGATAGTTTGAATAATGTTTATAATAGGTGGATCATTGTGGAAAGCTTATGTCAACCGCTTTCATTCAAACCAGAAGGGTGAGTTCAGACGCATTACAATGCGTAAAACCTGCTGTGAAACCCATGGCAATTCCGCAACACAATAGTTATGTGGCGGGATTGAAAATCCACAGACGTCTTTGAATTTTGCATAAATTTTTTTCCGCTACATGTGGATGGGGTTTTCACATGTTTTGTACTATAATTTGTCACTACGGCTGAACATGGCCAAACTACTTCAGTTTCTATTGTATTATTCTCTAGGATTGCCAATACACTACCAGACAACATTTTCTCACATAGAGTTACGCCACATTGACATGGATATCTAATAGCTAATTTCTTCTGCATATAAAATGTTAAATACATGAATAGTGACAGAGACATCGATACATAACACATGTAGAACAGAGCAAGTATTGTAACATTCTAGGGAAGTTTCAAAATACAACACTAGGAATAGTGTTCCTTTGTCTGTTTTTATATTAGCTCAGGAAAGAAACTTGGACTAGACAATACCATAACTAATTTATTGCTATAAACATCCTGCTTGGCAACGTTACAAAACTAATGAAAAAATAGCAGCACAGTTCCTGCTATATTAAATTAAAACAAACTCATTTTGTAATTTACATAAAATGATGATCATATTTTTGAGTATCACTTATTTGATTTTCAACCTTGCCCTTAACAAAACTGTAATCTGAGAGTTTACAGTGGGCACCACATACACCCTTTGCCAATTTCTAAGAATATAATATATATTGCATTATGGAAAGTTATGAATATATGTATATACAGCATGCATATATATGTATATATATATATATATATATATATATATATATATATATATATATATATATATATATATATATATATAGATGCACATGCGATGGCAATCTCACATTCTCACATTCACAACTCATAGCAGGCAATATCTTCTGGTGGCGCCCCAGCCCTAAAGATGTGTTCACTAATTGCAGAATATATATTTCATTTTGTGCAGCAAATTAGGCCTCTTTCACATGGCAACATTTTGGTCAGTATTTTGCATCAATGTTTAGAAGCCAAAACCAGGAGTGGAAAATAAACAGTAAAAGTATAAGGGATTTGTACCTATTTCATGTTTGGATCCACTCCTGGTTTTGGGTTACGAATACTGATGCAAAATACTAAACCTAAAGTGAGAATACACAGTGACTCATTGGGCAGAACACCTCTAAGTGGAAGGGACAAAAGAGTGAGACGGGAGCACTAAAAAAGACACTGTAGAACATCTGTGGACAAAGAATTAGTGTCAGCAGGTATCACGTTACTCATGGTAGAAGATGTTAAGAGATCTGCATAGTGAGAGCTAGAAGAGGGGGAGATGTGGGGGTGGTCTGACCCTCAACATAAACAGAAAACCGAGAAAAGTGGGGTGAAGTGGGATTAATGTAAGAGGAGTAAGGTTGTTCAACAGAGCAATTCGGATAGGGGAAAGTACTAGCTAAACTGTCTATAGGGTCCCCTAGATGATTGTTCAAGTGCTGCAAATGGAGGCTATTTCAGATGATTTGATGGCATGAAAGGGCATCATGCATAAAGTCGGTGCAGGGCCCAAGATATAATTGTATGCCACGGGGTTTAATTTATGTGGTGGCTTAGGTGCACAGGGATGCTGATCCACTAGCAGTGGTTCTTTTAGATTGAGACTTCTTGTAGGTAACACCCTTAGGGGCTCTGCCATGTGGGGTGATGTTATTTACTTTATACTTATTCACACCCATTGTAATTGATGGATTAAGGCTACCAGATCGGGCTGTGCATTTTGCATGTGCGCCCACTCTAGTATGAGGAGCCAATTTACCTTTGTCCTCACACCAATCCCTAGCTTTTTTTAAATTTATAGGTCCCTGTTTAGTTTGTATGCCTTCTTGGTGATAAAATCACGTTCCAAATTATCAAGATATTTTTTGCAGAGATCACTAAACTTTCAAAATCTGGGTGACTTTCAAATAGTAAAAGTCGTTCACTGAGAGCTTCAATATCAGTAGATATCGCTATGCAGAGACTCCTTCTCTTTTCAAGGATACTTTGCATGAATCCAGGGCCGACTCCAGGTTCATGTGGGCCCTTGGGCGACACAGACTTAGTGGGCCCCTTTGCGGGGGAACTCATGGTGCCAGTAAAATGCCAAAAATTGTCACTTTGTGCCCCCATATAGACGATAGGCCCTGTTTATGCCCCCATATAGAAGTTAGGGCCCCAGTTTGTACAACCATAAATTTAGTGCCCTCCGAAGATAGTGCCACGCAGCCCCCCTCCCAGTTAGTGCCACACAGACCCCCTCCAAGGTAGTGCCACACGGCCCCCTCCTCCCAGGTAGTGCCACACAGCCCCTGATGTCACTGTCCATATATGGACAGTGTTGTCAGGGGCAACCCCAGAGCCATAGTCCGGGGCAGAGCACTACTAGCACTCTGCCTGAGAGTGGCGTAGCTAAAGGGCTCATGGGCCCAGATGCAAGAATTCAGCTTGGGCCCCCCTATTCCTCCCTAACACCACCAGACCCCTTCGCACGCCTATGCCCAGCTGCCTTGCCGACAGAACCCATGAATGCCCCCACAGTATAATTCCCCCCATAGCTGTCTCCACAGTATAATGCCACCCATAGCTGCCCCCACACAGTATAATGTCCCCTATAGCTGCCCCCCTCAGTATAATGCCCCCCATAGCTGCCCCCCACAGTATAATGCCCCCATAGCTACCCCCCACAGTATAATGCCCCATAGCTGCGCCCGCCCGCAGTATAGTGCCATCCATAGATGCCACACACAGTATAATGCCCTCAATAGCTTCCCCCACAGTATAATGCCCCCATAGCTGCCCCATGAAGTATAATTTCCCCATAGCTGCCCCATACAGTATAATGCCTCCCAGTAGCAGCCTCATACAGTATAATGCCCCTATAGCTGCCCCCACAGTATTATGCCCCCATAGCTGCCCCCACAGTATAATGCCACCACACAGTATAATGCCTCTATAGCTGCCCCCACACCGTATAATGCCCCCCATAACTGCCACACACTGTATAATGCCCCCCATAGCTGATCACCACAGTATAATGCTCTCCGTAGCTGCCCCCACACAGTATAATGTCCCCTATAGCTGCCCCCCACAGTATAATGCCCCCCCTAGCTGCCCCCCACAGTATAATTCCCCCATAGCTACCCCCACAGTATAATGCCCCATAGCTGTGCCCGCCCGCAGTATAGTGCCATCCATAGATGCCACACACAGTATAATGCCCTCCATAGCTGCCCAATGCAGTATAATTCCCCCATAGCTGCCTCATACAGTATAATGCCCCCCAGTAGCGGCCTCATACAGTATAATGCCCCATACAGTATAATGCCCCCATAGCTGCCCCATACAGTATAATGCCCCCATACAGTATAATGCCCCCATAGCTGCCCCATACAGTATCCCCCATACAGTATAATTCCCCCATATCTGTCCCATACAGTATAATGCCCCCATACAGTATAATGACCCCTCAGCAGCTACAATATGAACCCCCTCCCATACCCAGTATAATGCCCCCATATGTACCTAATAGAAAAATAATAACATAATTACTTACCTATCCCCGTTCCCACGATGTGTGGATCATCCTTCTCCTCCTCTGCACTGTGCTGTGAGCGACTCGGCGCGATGCCGTCACTACATCGCGCCTGCCTGTGCCGAGCCGCTCACGGCACATTGAATGCTGGAGCAAGGCATTGAACCAAACTGCAGACGCAGATTCAGTTGGAAACGGGTCCAGCGCAGTCAGCGATGTGTGGCAATGGGGGCCCTGCAGGACCACCCAGGCTTAGGGGCCCGGTCGTAGCTGAGACCGTTGCGACCCCTATAGCTACGCCAGGCTGGAACATTGCTCTGGTCCTGACATCAGTGTCCATATATGGACAGTGATGTCAGGGGCTTTCCCAGAGACGGAGTCCCAGAGAAGAGCCGCTATCGCTCTGCCTGGGACTCCTTCTCTCCTTTGGACATCACTGTCCATATATGGACAGTGACGTTAGGGGCTTCCCCAGAGTTGTTGTCCCGAAGCAGAGCCGCTGGCGCTCTGCCTGGGACTCCTCTCCTTCTTACATTACTGTACATATGCCCTGGCACTTGCCCAGGTTCACCGGATGCTGACGCCTGCCTTGAATAAATCCAACAGAACGAAAGTCCATAAAATTGACTCAATAATCACTAAAGATATTATCATTGGCATAAGGTGATTGAAAGTAAGATGTAACCACCCCAAGGGTCAAAATTTTCTATAGCATAAATAGCTAGAAATCGTCAGTTTATGTTATGAGCCGCATCACATTTGAGAGTATCCCCCGAATACAAATAAAGGTCAGTCAATGCTTTTGCTTGCTCATGTGCACAAAGGCAGTACTCTCAGTCAGCTGTCAGGACTTCAGAGCCAGTCAATTGGGAGATAAGGCGATCTCTCATGGCACTTCTTTCCACGATAAAATCCGACATAGCAGCAGTATGTGGGAATAATCCAAGAAATATAATATAGAAGTATTCCAGCAAATCGGAGTAGATGATCAGATATAAGATGTTTGTCAGATGTGGGATAACCGTATTGTATGCTCCAAGGTTCCAAGGTATTACAAAAACCAATGCGATCAAAAACGTGAGGACACAGTGTTCTGTGGTGGAGGAAGCCGGTTCTGATACAAATAGGACACCTAAAAAGAAAAAATAACAGCACCTCATTGTGAAGAATACCTTTCTCATTGTGAGAAAGTAGAAGGGACAAAACTTAGTGGTGATTGTGCACACTTATATTAGTTTTGCTTGTTCAGATACAACACTTGTGTAGGCACGACATTGCCGGGGTCAGTTGCAGCTTAATTTCGACCAGTTGGCGTGGGACACCACCACCAGTACTTTGGAACAGTAAGCTGAAACGGGACAAATCACAGTTCTGCTGACATCAGACAAGGATACTTCTTATTGTGACTACGCAATAATATGTGGACAATAAGATATAGAATAAATATGTTTAAATCAAACCTGTTTAATGATGCACTTTTGTTGCTTTGAATTCATTAAAGAGGTAAAAGCCCCAACAAATGGCAAATGTTAAGATTTTTTTGCAGCTGAACAGTGGCGATTCTACTGCAAAATTAGCAAATCGGGAAAAAAAACAACACTTTTTTTGTTTAAATTTAGTAAAAAAAAAGTCTATACTTCCTTGCCTGACTTTCTACTAGCGACGGCTCCTTGTTCCCCTGGTTGTTCTTCTATTCCGGCCACATGTCAGGACCACAAATAATAGCTAAATCACTGGGCCTGAATGGCAAACTGCCCTGAGTTTTAAGGAAATAAGGCACTGTTGTAGACAGACCATTTGTCACGATCCGTGGGTATGAGGACCCACTAGGCTGCACCACTGTAGCAGAGTAGCAGTTGGCCAAACAACAGTCTATGCAAAGTCCTAGCACAAGAGTACCTGTAAACGTCCAGACAGTAGCAGAGGCTTAGGCGCCAAACGTGGCGGATGATACCAGGCGTGGCATATGACACCAGACGTGGTGTACGACAACAGGCGTGGCAGATGACACAATGCAACTCCAACACTAGAAGAGGCACATGAACAAACACAGCATGGGATACAGGATACAAGTAGCAGGGCATGGGAACACTGGGAACAGGATACGTTTAAGGGACCATTTGCTTAGACTAACATGGAAATACACAACAATGCTCAGGCAAGGAGTGAAAGGGCAGAGCCCTTTTTATAGTCCAGGGTGATCTGGGGATAATTTTCAATTATTTTCATGTGCGCCGCTAGACCTTTGAGGGTAGGGAACGAGAACGCGTGCATACCCTAGAGGACACTGCAGAGTGGAGCAGAAGCAAGTGCTGGCGTCTCCTAGGAGGGAGACACTGGCCAGAAACCGAGAGTCTGCGGTCTCAGCCATCGAGGAGTGAGTGAGGATGACGGACCGCGACCGTGGACGTTACACCATTATTTATTATACTAATGGATTCTATATCCACATTTTTGTTCCACAGTACCAGCACACAGCAAATGTTGTGCCAATATTAAAAGAGGATGAAAAAGTGAGCCTCAGACCTGTAAGTTTAAAGTCTATGTAAACCTTTGAGGACAATTTTTTTTTAACATAAAACAACGTATTAGAGGAATTAAAACAACCTTTTAATTTGTTTTTATTTAAAAAAAATACTTTTGAGATACAGCTTCTATGTATCCTGGATACATAGAAACTGCATCTTGTACTCAAACTTGAAACTGTCAGGTCAGTGGGACTGAAGGCTTCGTTGACAGCAGGTCCTGCTTGTCTCTGACATGCAGGATCCAGCTTTTATCAATCACATCTAAGTACATGAACTTAGATATGATCGATAACAGCTGGATCCTGTATGTCAGAACATGCAGGACCCACTCTTAGTAAGTCGTCAGTCCCGCTGACATTACGAATCTGGGTTTGAGCGCAAGATACAGCAGTGTACATAACCTGTAACCTGTATTGTGGGTAAAATATTTTACTTTTTTTAAGAGAGGCTATCCTGGAGTATCTCACTGAAAATAAACTTATAATTATATATTAGCATGGGTTTTTGGTCTTGTCAAACTAATCTGATCAGCTTCTATGAGAGATAAGTTCTAAATTGGAAAGGGGTGAGTAACTGGATGTCATGTTATATATCTTGATTTTTTCAAAGCATTTGATACTGTACCATGTAAAAGGTTGGTACATAAATAAGAATGATAGAACTAGGATAAAATATGTGTAAGTTGGTAAGTAAATGACTCAATGATAGACAACAGAGGGTGGTTATTAATGGTACACACTCAGATTGGGTTACTGTTACTAGTGGGGTACCACAGGGTCAGTATTGGGCCCTATGCTCTTTAATACATTTGTTAATGACCGTGTAGAGGGATTGCACAGTAAAATATAATTTTTTGCAGATGTTTCTAAACTGTGTAAAGTAATTAAAGAGAACCTTTCATCTCCCCATACATGTGCAGCTGAGTGCAGCATGTAATTTTTTTTCTACCTCCCTCCGTTATTTATATATCGGTGCCGTTCTATTTGGCGCCCGATATTTAAATAACCCCCTGAACAGTCAAAGGGGCGTGTACGGGCAAGGGGGCGTGCTACTATGGCTGTGACACTGTCCAATCAGAATGGACAGTGCCACAGCAAGAGAGAGGAGAGAGAGTGTCCGATTGCAGTCTTTTCACCCGAACTGGCAAGGGGGCGTGTCACTGCTACGGACAGTGTAAGAGCTGTGGGGAGCACACTCTCATCTCTTCAGCTCTTGTGAGAGAATAGTTTTGTACTTTGACTGTTCAGGGGGTTATTTAAACATCGGGCGCCAAATATAACGGCACTGATATCTAAATTACGGATGGAGGTAGAAAAAAATGTAAAGTGCCCCAGGGTTTGTGCAGCCCTCTCCATTACATGCTGCACTCAGCTGCACATGCATGGGGAGGTGAAAGGTTCTCTTTAACACAAAGGAGGACAGTATTATGTTACAAATGAATCTGGAGAAGTTGGAGGCTTGGGTAGAGAAGTGGCAAATGAGGTCTAACACTGATAAATGTAAGATTATGCATGTGGAAAGGGCAAATACATATCACCATGACATACTAAATGGAAAAACACTGGGTAAAACTAAGATGAAAAAGGACTCTTGGTGGCCATTCAAATCAGATGTTTTACGGCCGATCTGTGGGACCACCAACTATCCAATGTGTTTGGCTGTGTCCCGACTCTTCCCTGAGGGTAGATGTTGGGGAAAAGAAGGTTCGAGCATGTTGCCCAAGCCTAGAGTGTATGGGGAGGTTGGGAGCAATAGCGGTTGGCCGAATTAGTGTTCGATCGACAGCTATCTGAAATGTATGGCCAGCTTTAGGGTTATTAGTCGATAGTAAACTTAAGTGTAACAACAATTGTCAGGCAGTTGCTGTAAAGACAAATAAGATATTTGGATGGATCAAAAGGGTATAGATGCACATGATGAGCACATAGTTTTACCACTAGTCAGGCCACATATGGAAAATACATACTAGAGCTTGAGCTGGTTTAAAAGCGGGCAGCCAAAGTTATAAATAACTAGAAAAAGTACCTGGCAAAGCCCGGGTATAACGTATCGGTCTGTCTGTTTGTGTGTTCCTTGGATTTTTTCCAGGGGTGCCCAGTAGTCTAATCCATGCACTCATATTTTCTTGGTTTCTGGGGAAATCGCTAGTAGCCCTATATACCCCATCAGTTACACACCGTTTATTTCAATTTTAACTTCCTAAATGCCTAACAGGTAAACTGGTAGGAAATAGAGTCATAAGACTGTGACAGAGCCTGTTAATTAACAACATTGGCAGTTTTATTACCAGTTGGCGATAAACTATGGTTGGATCATAATTAAAAACAGCATCATGCATGAAAGCCCTCTCATTAGCACACTGAACATGATGCGTCCAATGAGCTTGCTGACTGGTCTGGGTTCAGGCAGGAGTCTCTGCGCTTCTGAGAGCCACCTGTCTGATCTGAGAAAGCCAGAGTTTGCTAAGGAGTTTCAGCAGCACGAGCAGTATAACACATTTGATCAACTTGCAGATTACTGATGGGCAAGAGGAGTCGCTGCAGCTAGTAATGCAGCTTTCCTCCTGACCATCGGTAATCATATTGGTTGCTATGGGTAACCACTCCCCTGTACCTTCCCATCTAGGATCATCTTGTAAAGTGCACTACCTGCTACTGCCAGATAAAAACATCTTTACTATAAAAGTAAATGTCTGTATTTGGTTTTATAGTATTGGATCATGATCATGTGATAATGGCTGATAACAGAGAACAACAGCAAGGTCGGGACCTTTACAAAAACCTTCCTGAACACCTGATGTACATATGTGCCAAATTTGGGTTCAAATAGTTCAGGTGTTTGGATGCCTATAGAGGACGACAAACAGACATTTGCTATAACGGCTGATAACAGAGATCAATGGCAAGGTTGGGACATTTATGAACACCTTTCTAGACACCCGATGTACCTATGTGCCAAATTTAGGGTCAAATGGTTCAGGCGTTTGGATGCCTATAAAGGACGACAAACAGACATTGACTTTTATAATATAGAATAGCAGAGTTCCCCGGCTTCACACTGGTCTATTTCTTTTTTGTTTGTGTATGTGGTTAAAAACTTAATTTCCTACTGATATGAAACCAACATATCCAATAAAGTCCAAGTGCAGGGTTCATTTTTGGTGGCCGGACTGGTCTGAAAGGGGTTCAATTTATGAGAATGCTGAAATCTACGGGCTTGGTACTGTTGAGAGATTTCAGCAGCTCGGGCAGCAGCCATGCGCTTTGCCACAGGAGTCTTTCGTCTTAGTGCAGGGTTCCTTTTTGGAGGCAAGACTGGTATGAAAGGGCTTACATTTATGAGAATGCTCAAATCCAGTATAGGTACAGTTAGTTTACGGCGAGTAACACGTAGAGTAAAGAAAAATGGCTTGGTTGTTATGGAAACCTGGTGTAAAACTGTGTGTATTTGAGTGAGACTAAGAGTGAAGGACATGCAAGCTTCTATTGGCTAATACAGGTCATCTGATGTGATATGAAGGGCCTTGATGTGGAAACCAATGGTGTAATATTTGCTTTTGTGAATATGTCGAGAACGGTCCTAGAGAGTTTAAACATTCGGAAGCGCGTGATATATATATATGAGAGAGAGAAAATGGTTGGGTTGTAGTACCCCGAAAGATTATCAAAATTGGGGATATTTGGTTTAGAAAAAAAGATGGCCGAAGAGTGATATCACTGCATGGGTTAAAACATATTTTTTAATTTGCTGAATGGGTAAATTAACACCACGCTTTTTACCTGCATGGATTCTGTCACCTTCTCTTTAATTTTAGTGTGTATAAATATTTTAAGGGTAAGTACAAAGATCTGTCTAATGATCTATTCATACCCAGGACTGTAAGGCTGAGTTCACACAGGGCGGATATGCTGTGTAAAAGCACGCAGCGTATAAACCCTGTGCACCGCAGGGAATTCCGGGGCGAAAAACCGGACCAAACTGTGGTGCAGTTTTTCGCCCGGTATGTCCGCTACGGAAGACTGTAGCATTTAGCCGGCCTACTAGGAGGCCAGCCTCCTGGGATGACGTTTCATCCCAGGAGACCGCTGAAGCTTGTGATTGGCTTCAGCAGTGGTCACATGGGATGAAACGTCATCCCATGAGGCCAGCCCTCTGACGACATCCTGGCCGGTCTACTGGGATGATGTTTCATTCATGTGACCACTGCTACATCATGTGATTGACTGCAGCGGTTGACGCAAATGCAATTGACATGCTCCGGAATAAATTTCCACACCGCATGTCAATTTCTGAGCTTTTTTTCCGCTCAGTATTTACGCAGCGTTTGGATGAGATTTGTTCTATCTCATTCTCCTTGCTACTGTATTTGCTGCGTATTTTGCACAACAAATTCCATTGCGGAAAATCTGCAGTATTTACGTAATGTGTGAACTGACCCTAAGGGTATGTTCTTACGTATAAAAAGAAGTGGCTGAAAATACTGAGGCTGTTTTTGAAGCGGAAAATTAAGCTTTTTTTATTTGAAGCTTATTTTGAGGCTTTTTTGAGATGCTTTTTGAGGCTTTTTTTGTAGTGTCAATGGAAAATCAGCTCCAAAAATGTCAAGATGTGACATACTACTTCTTTTTATGAGGATTATTTTTACAAGGTGGTTTTTGAATTCAGCAGCGTAAAAATACACCTCATGTGAACAGCACAGTGTATTTCCCATTGAAATCAATGGGAAACTGTTTACAGGCATAGTAGTTCTTCTCAATGAATTAGAATATCATCAAAAAGTTAATTTATTTCAGTAATTCAATTCAACAAGTTAAACTAATTTATTATATAGATTCATTACACACGAAGTGATCTATTTTCAGCATTTTTTTATTTTAATGTTGATGATTATGGCTAACAGTTAATGAAAACCCCAAATTTAGTCTATCAGAAAACTAGAATATTGTGTAAAAGTTGAAGATTATAGACTCATGGTGTCACACTCTAATCAGCTAATCAACACAAAACACCTGCAAAGTTTTCCTAATCCTTTAAATGGTCCAATAGTCTGGTTCAGTAGCTACACAATCATGGGGAAGACTGCTGACTTTACAGTTGTCCAGAAGACAGTCATGGACGCCCTCCACATAGATCACTCTGTGTATAATGAATCTATATAATATATGAGCTTCCCTTTTTGAATTGAATTACAGAAATTAAATAACTTTTTGATGATATTCTAATTAATTGAGAAGGACTAGTATTTCAAGTGTATTTTGGATCATAATACGAGATTTTTACGCTCCAAAATAAGCCTACAATAAGCTGTGTGAGCATAACTTATCTATAACAAGCGGGAATCCGCTTTGTTTAGCGGAATTTTTTTTTTTTTACACCAACATAGAAGGGGGTTTCTTTACTGTAAGAGCAGTGAGACTATGGAACTCTCTGCCAGATGAAGTGTCATGGTTTATTCATTGAAAGAATTTAAAAGGTGTCCTTTCTTGAAAGTAATCATATTACAAGATACAGTTAGGTCCAGAATTATTTGGACAGTGACACAATCTTTATGATTTGGGCTCTGCATGCCACCACACTGGTTTTGAAATGAAACAACTGATATGCAATTGAAGTGTAGACTTTCAGGTTTAACACAAGGGGTTGAACAAAAATATCCTGTGAAACGTTTAGGAATTACAACCATTTTTCTACACAGCCTCCTCATTTCAGTGGCTCAAAAGTAATTGGACAAATTAACATTACCATAAATAAAACATTTTTTTTTAATACTTTGTAGACAATCCTTTGCAGGCAATGACGGCCTGAAGTCTGGAACCCATGGACATCAGCAAACGCCGGGTTTCCTCCTTTCTGATGCTTTGCCAGGCCTTTACTGCAGCTGTTTTGAGTTGTTGCTTGTTTGTGGGTCTTTCTGCCTTAAGTTTTGTCTTAAAGTGTAGCTAAACTTTTGACAAACTTCTGACATGTCATAGTGACATGTCAGAAGTTTTGATTGGTGAGGGTCCGAGCACTGAGACCCCCACCAATCGCTAAAACAAAGCAGCTGAGCACTCAGCCGCTTCGTATCTGTTTGGCTTTTTCCGGAAATAAATGTATCGTGTACAAACTTAATTGAAAGTCTATGAGCCCATACTCTGATAAATCGGTTTTCCGATGTTGAGCACTGTTCTCCATTGTTGGATCTCATCATCCCCACCCACTTTCAGACTTTTACTTGAGAAACTGTCATAACTTTTCCGTATGGATTGGATAGAAGCGTCCCTGGCCAAGGAAAAAAATGTAAAACGTAAAAATGTAATTTGGAGTAGACTTACAATCCTCCTCCCTGATAGGATTAAACTCAAACTGAAGAGTTGTTTCAGTCTAATAACCTGGTACCTAGAACAATCCATCTCGGGAACGACACCTATTATGATTTAACACTGATCTTGCTCTATTAAGGGGTAATTTGGTGCCCACTTGTTCATGAGGCACGGATGTCTGAACCACAATTGTCCACCACTTTCCCCTTTTGTTTATGTACATGATGACTTGGGTGCTCTCCTGAAGTAGGAGACCATTCTTTTTTCCTTAGTATACATTACTTACCTCAAGATTTTACAAGGCCCAGATGTCTCATCAAAAGTATAACATTTATTATTGAGAATAGTCTGCACATATTATGCTTGTCTTTGTATTCTGGATGTCGATATGATATGACATGTATCTGTTCATGTACCTCCCCCCTGTCCCGTAAACCCTCCCCTTATTCCTTTCTGTACGATTGATTCATATAGTTGAAAATTTTCAATAAAAACATTATGGAAAAAAAACAACCCATATCATAAAGTTATCAAATTATTTATACCGCGTATAATGGAATGCGTTAATTAAAAAATGAAAAAAATCGCTCAGCCCTGAAGACTCAAAAAGGGCCTCTTTCCACTCTGAATAGAGGACCCCCTCTATTATCTCAAAATTCTTTAATAGGGTGCATGAAAATGTTTTTCTAAACTAGACAACCCCTTTAATAAAGATGGGCAAATCTAAACAAATGTTATCCTCTGTTGACTCTCCAAAATTTGAAACTCAAACTTGGCAAACCAAATCTACCACCTACTGTATATTGATATGTAAATTTAAAAAAAATTAAATTAAAAAAAATAATAAAAGATGAGCTAGTATGTGGATTATTTAGATTGACTGAATCTCAAACCTGGCAAATCGATTCTACCATTTCTAATAATAAAGTATTTCACTTACTTTTGTATCATGTAGTAATATATAGCGTGAGACTGCTAATAATTAATACACAAAAGCCCTATTCCTAATTCAGATAATACAATCAAAACGTGCTATGTGGGCAATAGAGATTTTGAGTTACATGTTTATTTGTTTTCACTTTATTAATAATGTAACCTCCCTACAAGAATATATATTTAGTTATTTGGTAAGCCTGCTAGAGAAAAATTCCTGACTGTGAGAAATAATTAGCAAATTATTGTTAACAACATTTGGTTTCTTTGGAATGTTATGCAACCTTTCTTTTCTTGCGTGCACCGACCTTAATTATACATTAGACACTTAAACAAAGAACTGTCTGTTCTTCAATATGAATAGACAGGCAACAAACTTCTATTTGCTTAATAAATAGAGTTAAAATGCTTAAAGGGGTTTTCCCATCAGAAACATTTATGACATATCCACAGGATATGTCATAAATGTCAGATAGATGCAGGTCCCAGCTCTGGGATCCGCACCCGTCTCTAGAACGGGGCCCCCTAATCCCTGTTCTGCTGCTCTGTGTTGTAGCTTAAAACTGTGATTCCCAACCATGAGTTACGGAAGCAGCGTAGCTTGCTGAGCTATTTTTTTTCCGTAATTCCCATAGAACTGACTAGTAGTTACGGAAACTGCGTAGCTCGCATGCTACGTTGCTTCCGTAACTGCCATTCACTAATATGCGAGTTATGGAAGCAGCGTAGCTCAGCGAGCTTCGCTGTTTCCGTAATTCATGGGCGGTAATCACACCTTTCTGCTACAACACAAAGCAGTAGAACAGGGTTTAGGGAGCCCCGTTCTAGAGATAGGTGCGGGTCCCATAGAAGTGGATCAATTGTTCACTTCACACGGCATCTTTGCATTATGTCACTGGTCCGTGTGCCTAGCAGGACTTATATAAAAGGTCTGCAGTAATGGAGGAAGCCTCCATATACAACTGGGACCGCTAAAGTCATACCATCACTGAACATGGATACAGATAACTGGATTTTTTCACAAAGTAAATTTGGGTATACTAGTGCATGGGAAACACAAGCATGGCCGGCCTTAGGTTGGAGGGCGCCATATGCAAAACTCTCTATTTTTGCCCTCTTTACACTTTCAGGGTGTATTCACATTTGCAATTTTGTAGCGTTTTTTGTCACAATTTTCACATATTTTATCTAATACTTTTAAAAAATATGACAAAAACAGCAACAAAACCACAATAAAATTGTACGTGTGAATACACTATTAATATCAGCTGTAGTGGTACTAATGCATTTATAATGCGGTTGTTCTCATGAGTGAATCCAATTTTAGTACAATTGTTGATATTTAAATCAAAACGTATCCATGAACTTTTAGGGTGTTTTTTCACCACTTGTTTTAGCGTGCCAACGACTTTAATGAAAAATTTTGTGGTTTTTAGATGCAGTGGTTTTATTATGCAGTTTCTGGCATGTTAGCCCAACATACACAACAACACACAAACAAATAAGCACATACACACACATACACACACACACACACACACACACACACACACACGCGCACGCACACACACACACGCACACACACACACACAATGAAACACACATTTATTCAACATTGAATATAGGGATTTCACTTAGTCCCATTGCCACAAGTGTATAAAATGAAGTATGTAGCCATGCAGTCTGCCTTTACAAACATTTGCGAAAGAATGGCTCATTCTAAGGTTAGATTCCCACGTAGCGCAAATGCTACAGCATTTCCGCAGCGGAATTCTGTGTGGAAATTCTGCAGCATTTACAGTAGCAGCAAAGTGGATGAAATTCATAAAATCTCAGGCCCACGCTGCGGAAAAAAATTCAGCGTAAACGCTAATAAATTGACCTGTGGTGCAGAATTTAAATCCGTAGCATGTCAATTCATGCTGCGTTTTCGTTGCTTTTCTTTTGCTGATTTTTCCCGATTGAATTCAAAGGAGATGCAAAACTTGCAACAGAAAGCAAAGTGTTGTGACTTTTGCGGCGGAATCGCGGAAAAGTAAGGCATACCTAAGTATTGTGGCCCACCGAGTTCATCGCCTTATGCCAGTGGTAACTGCAAAAAGCTATTCTGTCCGCATGAGGCAATATTTCTGCAGAACAGAAATCTGGTGGAATAATTGCTGCGTTTCTGAGATCCAAAGGATGTCCAACGTGCTACTAGATGGCTGTCTCTAATAAAATCGCCATTCAGTATATATATATATATATATATATATATAGACACACAGGCACAAACAGCTTAGGCCTTTACCTCCTCTCAGGCTGCACATGCTCCCACTTTTCTTGCAGGGGCAGGCTGAGAGTGGAGCTTCCCTCCTCACTGGTTTAACTTGTTTAGGGGCTTAGAGGGGGGATCTTTTGCTGCCTCTACTTCTGTTCTCTGCATGTGTGGACCAGAGCAGAAGTTACAGTTGTAGACTTTTCCTATCCTAGCCAGATTACAGGCGAGCAAGAGAGGAACTGAGGTAAAGAATGGAAGGGTTGTCTATGTGGTCAGAGTGTGCAGCTCCCTTTGAAGCTGCACATGTCGCACAACCCTAAGGCCGGCCCTGAACCCAATCCATATGCTTTTCCAGCTCTTCCATTTAGGACTCATACACATGGCTGTATTACGCATCCGTGTTGTATGCATCTGTAATTTCAGCTCCTATAGAAATCTATAGGCCCATACTATACCTGATTTCAGAGGTTTTTTCCTCATGGATTCATATGAAATCTGAGAAAAAAAAAATGTGCCGTGTTCCATCGTATGGTATATTACAGAGGTGTTTACAACTCTGTAATACAGAATATTGAGAACTTTGTGTTCCGCCGTACAGCTCTGCCATACAGGTGCTGTGTTCATCCCCATTCATCTGAGGTCAGTATTTGTGCTCATGCATATTATATATCTTCAATACAGACCTATTATGAATCCTATTCTATCAGTATTGCATCAGTATTATAGATCTGTAATACTGATGTGCTATTTTCTAGGGAGGAAATTGAATTACATAAGCCTCATTAAAATACAGATGCAATACTGATGACATATAAATAACATACAGATACATCCATAATTTAAACACTCTTCATAGACTTAAAGAGGCTCTGTCACCAGATTATAAGTGCCCTATCTCCTACATAATCTGATCGGCAATGTAATGTAGATAACAGCAGTGGTTTTTATTTTGAAAAAACGATCATTTTTGAGCAAGTTATGAGCTGGTTTAGATTTATGCTAATGAGTTTCTCAATGGACAACTGGGCGTGATTTTACTTTTTACCAAGGAGTGTATGAGGCTGACCAATCAGTGACCAGTCAGTGTCATACACTTCTCATTGTTCCAGCCCAGCTTCTTTCACTGCACAATCACACTGTGCTTTGGATCATGCTTTGAAATATCCTATGAGGCTGTGTAGGAATTGCAACCATTTTTCTACACAGCCTCCTCATTTCAGGGGCTCGAGTAATTGGACAAATTAACATTACCATAAATAAAATGTTTTTTTTTAAATACTTTGTAGAGAATCCTTTGCAGGCAATGACTGCCTGAAGTCTGGAACCCATGTATATCACCAAACGCTTGGTTTCCTCCTTTGTGATGCTTTGCCAGGCCTTTACTGCAGCGCTCTTCAGTTGTTACTTGTTTGTGGGTCTTTCTGCCTTAAGTTTTGTCTTAACCCCTTAGTGTCTAAGCCTGTTTTGGCCTTAACAGGTTCCCGACCGCTGGCCGTATTTATACGGCCAGCGGTCAGGGTCTCTGAAGTCCGCCGTATAGACTATTTACGGCGGCACTTCAGAGACTGTGCACGCGCGATCGCGTGCACACAGCTCTATGCCCTGGCTGTTGCTAACAGCCATGGGCACTGGGCAGAATGTCAGGGGTCAATCTTTTGGCCCCTGAACATGTGATCGCTGTGACAACCAATCACAGCGATCACATGCATTTCTGCATAGAAAACAGTGTGCACGCGATCGCGTGCACACAGCCCTGTACCCACGCTGTTACCAACAGCTCTGGGCACTGGGCAGAGTATCAGGGACCAATCTGATGGTCCCTGAACATGTGGTCGCTGTGAAAACCTATCACAGCGACCACATTTGTTTTATTTTGACTTTTCTGGCAGTAAATCTCCTGCCTCTTTTCTTCTCCTCAAACATTGTTTCAGTTTGAGGAGAAGAAGAGACTCGGGAGAATTGCTGCCAGAAGATTACAGTTACAAAAAAATACAGTTACACTCTAAAACATTCTCTGTATAGATAGATTTCTATCTATCTATACAATCTATCTATCCATCTATCTTTTTTTCTATCTATCTACCTTTCTTTCTTTTATTCTATTAGAATAGGCAGGTAGGGAGTATATAATTATATATATATATCCACATATATATAATATATATAGCAATAGCGGTTTATTTTTTTGTTAGCGGTAGTGTAGATATATATACCAGTTAGTTTGTGTGTTTTATAAAAAAATAAATAAAAATAAATAAATTTGTTTAGTTAGTGTTAGTGTTAGTTACGGCGAGGAAGTTGTTTAGCGCCGAGGAGGCATACGCCATGCTGTGTTCTGAGTCGGAGACCGCATCAGAGATGGAACCTGTTTTAGGTAGTGACGATGACAGCGTCACTTCAGGTTCATCTTCAGGGGACGTTGTCCCTGATGCAGTTGAAACTGCAGAACATGAAAGCGCAGGGCCAAGTAGCGCTGTAGCACGGGACAGCCTGGTCCCTCAAGTCCAGGCTCTTGTATGGGCACCTGCCCCATCTTTTGGGCCTAGAATCCACGTATTTAGTGCCACTCCTGGCATAACCGTGGACAATACAAATTTTGTCCAAATGGATTACTTCCATTTATTAATAACGGACGACATCCTAAATCAGATTGTCCTCGAAACAAATTTATATGCCACGCAATATATAAGGCAGAAACCTTCATCCACCCATGCCAGAGATTGCACGCCCACCAATTTGCAGGAATTAAAAAAAAATTTGGGGCTCACCCTAAATATGGGTATTGTCAAAAAGCCCTCCATTAGGTCTTACTAGTCAACAAGACCCGCCCAAGCCACCCCAGTATATTCTGCAGTAATGCCCAGGTCTCGTTATGAGACAATAATGAGGTTCCTCCACTTCAATGACAACGCACAGGCCCCCCCCAAGTACCGATGCAAACCGGGATCGGTTGTTCAAAATAAGACCGCTAATAAATTCCCTGAATAATTTATTTTTGCTACTCTACACCCCTGAGCAGAATGTAAGTGTGGACGAATCCCTGCTCAACTTTCATGGCTGACTTAGCTTTCGCCAATATCTACCTTCCAAAAGGGCAAGATATGGCGTTAAGATCTACAAATTGTGTGAAAGCGGGTCAGGATATACCACCGCCTTCAGGATTTATGAAGGGCGGGACCGCACAATAAATGTTCCTGGATGCCCCCCTGATCTTTCCACCAGCAGTAAGATCGTGTGGGAGATAATGCAGCCTCTGCTTCACAAGGGGTACCACCTGTACTGTGATAATTTTTATTCGAGTGTGCCCCTGTTTAGGCATTTGCATGCTGCAAGGACTGGGGCATGTGGTACCATGCGCAAAAACAGAATTGGTTTTCCACAGCAATTAGTGGGGAAGCGCATGGTAAAGGGGGACTCCTATTCTTATGCATTTGAAGAATTGCTGGCGGTCAAGTTCAGGGATCGCAAAGATGTGTATGTGCTAAGCACGATTCATACCGCAGGAACAGTGGCAGTGAGGGAAAGAGGGGCAACATCGGACAAGCACAAACCAGTGAGCGTGTCCGAATATAACAAGTACATGGGGGGGGGGGTGGATTTAAGCGACCAGGTTTTACAGCCCTATTTAGTAAAACGAAAAACTAAAACCTGGTACAAAAAAGTGGCCATTTATCTGTTACAGGTGGCAATCCACAATTCATTTGTGCTCTACAAAAAAAACAGAGGCAGAGACACATACCTGGATTTCCAGGAAAAAATTATTGAAGGCCTCATTTTTGATGTTCAGGACACCCGAGAATGCTCCCAGTCTGAGGATGTCACGCGACTGACTGAAAGACACTTCATCAGTCGGATTCCCCCAACAGCAACCAGAAGCAACCCCCAGAAAAAGTGCTGCGTCTGCAGAAAAGACGGGCACTGCAAAGATTCCCGATATTTCTGTACCTCATGTCCCTCGCAACCAGGCCTGTGCATTGAGCCATGTTTTAAAAAATACCACACTGTTCTGCATTATTAGATTTTAGTTAATTCGTTGAAAATATATTTGCCCTACATTACGTTTTTATTTTTCCCCTGATTTTACTCCAAGGGTGAGGGAGGGAATGGGTGGGGGCTGGATGTCATGTTTGCATATTCTCTAAAGTTCATCTGCTGGAGAGCTCCATTTGCATAAACCTGAAATTTCTTATTTTAGAAAACCCAAAAAAATTAATTCCCATTATACCCCTAGATGAATATTTTGGGATCTCTGCTTCAAGAGCAGATATTTTGGAAGTGTTATAGAAACTCTGTTGAGTTTTGTAAAACCAGCTTTGAAAAAAAGCGATTTGCGAAATAAGCTTCTTCTATCGTCCGCCCTCCTACTTCTCTATGTAATAAATAAGACACACATATTTGGTATCCCCATGCACACGAGAAGTGGAAGAATGTGAAAGGAGATGAATTTTGGCCGTGGTCTATGCCGTGTGTGAAAAATACTAGCCTAAACTGACGCATTTGCTAAAAAATAGCTGATTTTATTTTGTTCCATCTTATTCAAGAAACTTTCAGAAGAAAACTGGACTGTCTAAAAATATGATAAACCCCTTGAAGGAAACCTTGTGGGGTCTACTTGTGTGAATGAAGTCATTTATGGGGTGTTTCTAATGTTTCAGCAGCATTAGGCCCCCCAGAAAACAGTATGCGGCTATAAAGTCAAATGCAAAATTCCTGGACCGAAAAGGCCAAAAAGCCTCCTTTTATGCCAAGCCCTGGCACATGCCCGCACAGTGAATAAGGCACACATATATATTTGCACGGGAGAAGTGGAAGAATGTGAAAGGAGATGAATTTTGTCCATGGCCTATACTGTGTGTGAAAAATGCTATCATAAACTGACGCATTTGCTAAAAAAGTGCTGATTTTATTTAGTTCCATCTTATTCAAGTAATTTAAGAAGAAAACTGGACTTGCTAAAAATATGATAAACCCCTTGAAGGAAACCTTGTGGTGTCTACTTGTGTGAATGAAGTCATTTATGGGGTGTTTCTAATGTTTCAGCAGCATTACGCCCCCAAGAAAACAGTACGCTGCTATAAAATCAAATGCAGAATTCCTGGACCGAAAAGGCCAAAAAGCCTCCTTTTATGCCAAGCCCTGGCACATGCCCGCACAGTGAATAAGGCACACATATTTGGTATCCCCATGCACAGGAGAAGTGGAAGAATGTGAAAAGAGATTAATTTTGTCCGTGGTCCATACCGTGTGTGAAAAATGCTAGCATAAACTGACGCAATTGCTAAATTCTTGAATTTTTTTCCAATTTTGCCCACTTTAGAGAAAAAAATAAAAATGATATATACTGACAAATGGCACTAAAACAAAGCCCTATCTGTCCTTTAAAAAGAGTGTAAAATTCAAAGATGAACTTTATTCACCTGCAGAGTTATTGTCATCTAAAGAAGCGCATAGCAAAATTGTGAAATTTGCTCTGGTCATTTAGCTGTAAAACAGCCTAGTCCTTAACCGGTTAAGGACCAGACCATTTTTTTCAAATCTGACATGAATCACTTGAAGTGGTAATAAGTTTGAAATGCTTTTATTTATTCAAGCGATTCTGTGATTGTTTTCTTGTGACACATTGGACTTTAAGTTAGTGGTAAAATTTGGTCGTCACATTCAGTGTATATTTATGAAAAACATAACATGTGTTTTTTTTTTTAACATTTGAATGTATCTGCTTGTAAGACAGATAGTAATACCACACAAAATAGCTACTATTTCCCATTTCCCATATGTCTACTTTATGTTTGCATTGTTTTCTGAAGGTCCTTTTATTTTTCTAAGACGTTACAAGGCTTAGAACTTTAGCAGAAATTTCTCATATTTCCAAGAACATTTCAAAATTCTTATTTTAGGGACCGGTTCCGTTCTGAACTGGTTTTGAGAGCCTTATGTACTATAAACCCCCTATAAATCACCAAATTTTAAAAACTGAACCCTTCAAAGTATTCAAAACAGCATTTAGAAAGTTTCTCAACCCTTTAGGCGTTTCACAAGAATTAAAGCAAATTAAAGGTGACATTTACAAATGTCATTTCTTTTTTGCAGAAAATCAGATTTAATCCACATTTTTTTTGTAACGCAGAAGGTTTTACCAGAGAAACACAACTCAATATTTATTGTCCAGAGTTTTAGAAAGATCCCACATGTGGCCCTAGTGTGCTACTGGACAGAAGCACAGGCCTCAGACCCAAAGGAGTCTTGTGGGGCCAAAACAAAGAAAACACCCCAAAAAAGACACCATTTGGCAGACTACACACCTCAATGAATTTATCAAGGGTATAGTGAGCATTTTGACTCCACAGGTATTTTGCTGAATTTAGTGTAATTAGGCTGTGAAACTGAAAACTACGTTTATTTCTAATAAAATGTCGTTTTAGCTCCGATTTTTTCATTTTCACAATAGATAAAGGAGAAAAAGAACCCCAACATTTGTAAAGCAAACTATTCTGAGTACGGCAATACCCCATATGTGGTAATAAACTGCTGTTTGGACTCAAGGCACGGCTCAGAAGGGAAGGAGCGCCATTTGGCTTTTGGAGCAAAAATTTTGCTTGATAGTTTTTCAGGTGCCATGTTTAATTTGCAAAGCCAATGAGAGGCTAAAACAGTGGAAACCCCGCAAAAGTGACCCCATTTGGGAAACTACACCACTCAAGGAATCTTTCTAGGTGTATAGTGAGCATTTAGACCCCACAGATCTTTTGCAGAATTTATTGGAATTGGGCCATGAAAATGAAAATCTACAATTTGTTCCGATAAATTGTAGAATGTCTTCATTTTCACAAGGGATACTGGAGAAAAAGTACCCCAACATTTGTAAAGCAATTTCTCCCGATTACGGCAATACCCCACATGTGGTCATAAACTGCTGTTTGGACACACGACAGGGCTCAGAAAGGCAGGAGCGCTATTTGGCATGCAGATTTTGCTGTATTGGTTTTTGGCCACCATGTCGCATATGCAAAACCCTTGGGGTACCAGAGTACAGTAGAAGCCCCAAGAAGTGACCCCATTTTGGAAACTGCACCTCTCATTTGCCTGGACATGACAGGGCTCAGAAGTGAAGAGCACCATGTGCATTTGAGGTCTATTTTGGTGATTTTCACAGCATTTGCCCACAATTGCAGGGCCCTGAAGTCAAATAGTAAAACAAACCCCCAAGTAGTGACCCCCATATTGTAAACTACACCCCTTAGGGCATTTTAATGGGTGTAGTGAGCATTTTGACCCCACAGGTGATTCTAAATTAGAAATTAGTGCCCAGCAGATGGTGCAAAGTCAAAATGGCAATTTTCCACTGATATGCCATTTTGGTGCACTATATGTTATGCTCAGTTTATGTCACTGAAGACAAATATCTTATAAACTGTTAAGCCAGTTCTCCCGGGTATGACAATGCCATATAAGTGGACGTAAACTGGTGTTTTGGCACGCTGCAGGGTTCAGAAGGGAGGGAGCAACATTTGGCATTTAGAGCGCAGATTTAGCTTGGCAGTTGTTCTGTTTGGGGTTTTGCTGGTATTTCAGTTTATAATGTGGGGGCATATGTAATCTGTGCGGAGTACATCGGGGCATAATAAGAGGGTATAATAATGCAGTAAATAAATAATAACCCGCATATGTGTGGCCAGTGTCGCACTGATAAATCGTGCCCAATCTTATCGGCTTTTGGAACGCTCTGATCTATGTGAGGGCTTATTTGTTGCGGGACAATCTGTAGTTTTCATTGATACCATTTCGGGGTACTCACAATTTTTTGATCACTTTTCATTAAATTTTTTGGGCAAGCGAGGTGACCAAAAACCCAGAATTCTGACAATGTTTTTTTTTACGGTGTTCACCGTGCGGCAAAAATAACATTATAGTTTTATAGTTTGGGATGTTAGGAACGCAGTGATACCAAATATGTGTACTTTTTTAACGTTTTAATTTTTTTTCATACAATAAAACACTTATATAGGAAAAAAGGCAGTTTTAAATTTTTTAACTTTTAACTTTTTTATAACTTTTTTTTGTCCCACTAGGGGACTGGAAGACCTGCACCTCTCATCTTTATTCTAATACATTGCACTACCCACGTAATACAATGCGTTAGAGCTGTCAGCTATTCACTGACAGCAAGCCTATTAGGCTCCGCCTCCGGGCAGGGCCTAATAGGCTTCCGTACGTGGCAGACCAGGAAGCCATTGTTGGCTTCCGGTTCCCATAGTAACGATCGGCATCCGTGCGACCACATCGCAGCGATGCCGGTCTCCTGGAAACAACTAAGATGCCGCGATCGCTTTTGATCGCGGCATCTAAGGTGATAATGGCAGGGAGCGGAGCTAACTCCGTTCCCTGCCGTTACAGCAGGACGTCAGCATGTCTCTTACTTTGCCTAGTTTATCCTGAGTCACAAGACAATCCCACAGCCAAGCTAGTTATATCATACTAGATAGCAATGCCATTGCTCACCTAGTGCAATCCACTGATAGGGAGCATCAGACAGTGGCTGTCACACCACTGTTTATTGGGATGGCTCTTAGAAAGCTCCGGGCAATTACGCTGAATTGCACTAACACAGGAAAGCCAAAATACACCTCCCAATCTGATTTGCTGCGTCTGGGGGTAATACCCGCTGATGTAACCAGATACAGCTGTGCCCCAGATAAGACGCAGGACAAGGATCATATCCCAAACAGTATAAGCCAGTGCCAAGGAATAGTAATTACGGGTGAGGCGGAAAGGAGGAAACGGCCTCTCTCTTTACATATCCTTCTGAAGCTCAAATACAGAGATCTCTCTCCTAACCGAGCTACACGGGCATATTGTTACAGTATCAGTACAATACAAAACTTTATGCTACATATACTAAGCAGCACACAGTATTCCATTTTCTGACCTATTTCTACATATGGGGACAATAGGTCTGAAATAAGAGAATGGAATTCATTCTCTTGATAGTGGCTCATTTTGTTAATTCTTAAAGTCATAATTAATGACATTTTTAAATGCAATTAATAATTCCCCCTTCCCCCTTTTTTATTTGTCCATCAACATAGCTTGATGATGGCTTGTTTTTCACGGGATGAGTTATATTTCTCAATGGCTCCATTTTGGAGTACATGTAACTCATTGATTATGTTATACAGAATGGAAAGTTTGAATAACGCAGTACCCACAATGTAGACAGTTTAGATTGTTGTGGGAAATAGGGAACACAGATAATGAATAGGGGGAAAAAGTAGGTGAGAGACAGGAGAGGGTAATCTAATATTGCATTGAATGGAAGATCATATAAGACAAAATCAACAATCAAACAATATAAATAACATTTTACGAGTCATTACAAATGTTGTGATACCAAATATGTTTACATTTTTTTTGCTTTCACTATCTTTGCAATATAAGTTTTTTTTTACCATTAAACAATTTTTTTTAATACACTTTAATTATTATTTCTTTTTTTACTGACAAGCAACTAATTGGCACATACACATGGCAGATGCAGGGGTGCGGATAGGGTGACAGAGGTTGCCCACACCCTCTGTTAAACTCATTAGATGCCGCGGTCGCCATCTACAGAATTAATCGGCTGGGGTCAGGGGTTATCTCCTGCTGACCATGATCTACTATTACATCATGGGGCGGAAATGGTTTAAAAACCACCTGCCTTAAGTTGTCTAGGTGACCCTCGTACCACCAAAACACCTCTGACCCGTTGAAGCATGGACTTCACAAGACGTCTGAAGGTGTCCTGTGGTATCTGGCAACAAGACGTCAATACTTTGAACTCTTAGGCTATGTTCACACGGGGTATTTTGCCGAGTTTTTTGACACGGAAACCGCGTCGCAAAACTCGGCAAAAACGGCCCGAGAACACCTCCCATTGATTTCAATGGGAGGCGTCGGCGTCTTTTTCCCGCGAGCAGTAAAACTGCCTCGCGGGAAAAAGAAGCGACATGCCCTATCTTCGGGCGCTTCCGCCTCTGACCTCCCATTGACTTCAATGGGAGGCAGGAGAAATCGTATTTCTCGCTGTTTTATGCCCGCGGAGCTCAATGGCCGCGGGCGAAAAATGGCGCGATAATCGCCGCGAAAATCGGCGTGCAGGGAGAGGAATATCTGCCTCAAAGTTCCAAACGGAATTTTGAGGCAGATATTCCTCCCCCAAAATACTCCGTGTGAACATAGCCTTAGACATGTTTCAAAAACCACTCCTGAACAATTTTTGCAGTGACGAAGGACATTTTATTCTACTGAAAGAGGTCACAACCTTCAGTAGAATACCATTGCCATGAAGGGTTATATATATATATATATATATATATATATACAGTATATATACAGACACTGTCACATATCTAAAAACACAGGCACATACGTACATCACATATGCACATACATACACACAGATATACATATACACATCCACAAAAACTCACGTGCCGGCACATAGAAAACATTGGCACATATAAACACACACAAATACACATAGAGGCACATACACCGCGTTACAAATTATTATGCAAATGTTATTTTTCACTGATTTTCCTAAATAGTCGATGCAAATGACAGTCAGTATAATCTTCAAGCCATCAACCGTTGGAGTATAATGCAAATTTTATTGAACAAATCTCCTAATGATAACAGATTTTTTTTTAGAAGTAAAAAACTCAAAATGCACTGTTTCAAATTATTATGCACAACAAAGATCAAAACATTTTAAAGGTTGTAAAGAGAACTAAAATGGTAATATGTTGAATTTGCAGCATCAGGAGGTCATATTTACAGAAATCAAAAGCTCTTTCAATAAAAAGAAAACTTAACAGGCCAAGTTACATGTTAAAATAGGACCCCTTCTTTGATATCACCTTCACAATTCTTGCATCCATTGAATTTGTGAGTATTTGGACAGTTTCTGCTTGAATATCTTTGCAGGATGTCAGAATAGCCTCCCAGTGCTTCTGTTTTGATGTGAACTGCCTCCCACCCTCATAGATATTTTGCTTGAGGATGCTCCAAAGGTTCTCAATAGGGTTGAGGTCAGGGGAACATGGAGGCCACACGATGAGTTTCTGTCCTTTTATGTCCATAGCAGCCAATGACACAGAGGTATTCTTTGCAGGATGAGATGGTGCATTGTCATGCATGAAGATAATTTTGCTACGAAAGGCACGGTTCTTCTTTTTGTACCACGGAAGAAAGTGGTCAGTCATAAACTCTACGTACTTTGCAGAGGTCATTTTCACACCGTCAGGGACCCTAAAGGGGCCTACCAGCTCTCTCCCCATGATTCCAGCCCAAAACATGACTCCGCCACCTCCTTTCTGACGTCGCAGACATGTTGGGACATGGTGGCCATTCACCAACCATCCACTACTCCGTCCATCTGGACCATCCAGGGTTGCACGGCACTCATCAGTAAACAACACGCTTTGAAAATTAGTCTTCATGTATTTCTGAGCCCACTGCAACCGTTTCCGCTTGTGAGCATTGTTTAGGGGTGGCCGAATAATAGCTTTATGCACACTTGCAAACCTCTGGAGGATCCTACACCTTGAGGTTCGCGGGACACCAGAGGCACTAGCGGCTTCAAATACCTGTTTGCTGCCTTGCAATGGCATTTTAGCAGCTGCTCTCCTAATCCTATTAATTTGTCTGGCAGAAACCTTCCTCATTATGCCTTTATGTGAACGAACCCGCCTGTGCTCTGAATCGGCCACAAATCTTTTCACAGTACGATGATCATGCTTAAGTTTTCTTGAAATATCCAATGTTGTCATACCTTGTCCAAGGTATTGCACTATTTCACGCTTTTCAGCAGCAGAGAGATCCTTTTTCTTTCCCATATTGCTTGAAACCTGTGGCCTGCTTAATAATGTGGAACGTCCTTCTTAAGTAGTTTTCCTTTGATTGGGCACACCTGGAAAACTAATTATCACAGGTGTCTGAAATGGATTACAATGATCCAAAGAGCCCTAACAATCACATCGATGAGTTTAATTGAAAAACGAATAATTAAATGTTTATGACACTTAAATCCAATGTGCATAATAATTTGGAACACGGTGTATATACAACTCATAGGCACATATAAATCACAAAGGCACATACTTGCACACACATTTGCATACATACAACCCACGGGCACATATACACAGATACAGGAACATATTTACAGTACATAGGCAAACATACACACATTAATGCATATATATATATACACACGGGCGGATATATATATATATATATATATATATATGCACACACACACACACACACTTAGAGGCACTTATATACAACACGTAGACACATATACAACACTGGCTGATATATACATCACATAGGCCCATATTTATACACACACACATAGGCACATATATACAACACATCTGCAAATATGCATACATGCACAAGCACATATACACGCATACAGGCACATATATACAACACATAGGCACACATATACACAGCCACATTTATACACATAGGGGCACAACACATAGGCATATATACAACACAGGCATATATATACATCACATAGGCACATATTTACACACACACATAGGCACATATATACAACACAGCTGCATATGTACACACATATACAGGCATATATATATATATATATATATATATATATGTATATATATATATATATATATATATATATATATATATATATACATACACATTTAGGGACTTATACAAAACACAGGCACATATAAACACACAAGTACATATGTACAGCATAGGTGCATATATACACACATAGACAGGCAAATATATAAACACACATATTCACATATATACACACAGACACATAAACACACAAACAGACATATATATATATATATATAAAAAACATAGTCACACATACACACACTTAGGCACATATATACACATACAGGCACTATATACAAAACATAGGCACACATACACACACACATACTAAGGCACATATATACACACACAGACACATACACTACCGTTCAAAAGTTTAGGGTCACTTAGGAATTTCCTTATTTTTGAAAGAAAACCACAGTTTTTTTCAATGAAGGTAACATTAAATTAATCAGAAATACACTCTATACATTGTTAATGTGCTAAATGACTATTCTAGCTGCAAACGTCTGGTTTTTAATGCAATATCTACATAGGTGTATAGAGGCCCATTTCCAGCAACCATCACTCCAGTGTTCTAATGGTACATTGTGTTTGCTAACTGTGTTAGAAGGCTAATGGATGATTAGAAAACACTTGAAAACCCTAGTGCAATTATCACAGCCCCGCTGTATACAGTTTTGCTGTTTAGAGGAGCTATAAAACTGACCTTCCTCTGAGCTAGTTGAGAATCTGGAGCATTACATTTGTGGGTTCGATTAAACTCTCAAAATGGCCAGAAAAAGAGAGCTTTCATGTGAAACTCGACAGTCTATTCTTGTTCTTAGAAATGAAGGCTATTCCATGCGAGAAATTGCCAAGAAACTGAAGATTTCCTACAATGGTGTGTACTACTCCCTTCAGAGGACAGCACAAACAGGCTCTAACCAGAGTAGAAAGAGAAGTGGGATGCCCCGCTGCACAACTGAGCAACAAGACAAGTACATGAGAGTCTCTAGTTTGAGAAATAGACGCCTCACAGCTCCTCAACTGGCAGCTTCATTAAATAGTACCCGCAAAACGCCAGTGTCAACGTCTACAGTGAAGAGGCGACTCCGGGATGCTGGCCTTCAGGGCAGAGTGGCAAAGAAAAAGCCATATCTGAGACTGGCTAATAAAAGGAAAATATTAATATGGACAAAAGCACACAGACATTGGACAGAGGAAGATTGGAAAAAAGTGTTATGGACAGACAAATTGAAGTTTGAGGTGTTTGGATCACACAGAAGAACATTTGTGAGACGCAGAACAACTGAAAAGATGCTGGAAGAGTGCCTGACGCCATCTGTCAAGCATGGTAGAGGTAATGTGATGGTCTGGGGTTGCTTTGGTGCTGGTAAAGTGGGAGATTTGTACAAGGTAAAAGGGATTTTGAATAAGGAAGGCTATCACTCCATTTTGCAACGCCATGCCATACCCTGTGGACAGCGCTTGATTGGAGCAAATTTCATCCTACAACAGGACAATGACCCAAAGCACACCTCCAAATTCTGCAAGAACTATTTAGGGAAGAAGCAGACAGCTGGTATTCTATTTGTAATGGAGTGGCCAGCGCCGTCACCAGATCTCAACCCCATAGAGCTGTTGTGGGAGCAGCTTGACCGTATGGTACGCAAGAAGTGCCCATCAAGCCAATCCAACTTGTGGGAGGGGCTTCTGGAAGCATGGGGTGAAATTTCTCCCGATTACCTCAGCAAATTAACAGCTAGAATGCCAAAGGTCTGCAATGCTGTAATTGCTGCAAATGGAGCATTCTTTGACGAAAGCAAAGTTTGGAGGAGAAAATTATTATTTCAAATAAAAATGATTATTTCTAACCTTGTCAATGTCTTGCATATATTTTCTAGTCATTTTGCAACTCATTTGATAAATATAAGTGTGAGTTGTCATGGAAAACACAAAATTGTCTGGGTGACCCCAAACTTTTGAACGGTAGTGTATACACACACTAAGGAACATATATACACACACAGGTACATATGCACACAAACAGGCATATATATATATATATATATATAACACACAGGCACACATACACACACTTAGGCACATATATACACACAGGCACATATGCACACCTACAGGCACTATATACAATACATAGGCACGCATACACACACTAAGGCACATGTTAAAGGGGATGGATTAATAGCGGGATTCACTGGTTAGTGCCACCCACTATTACTACCGCCTTTATAAACAGGGTCACTAGGGTTATGCCTAGTTCCCCTACCTTTTCCTCATACTAACGTCGATCTAATTGCTTTAGCAGCTACTCAAGGGAATAAGACCGTATAGTAAATAAAGGTAATATTTATTAACATACAGTAATCACTCTCATATGTATAATACAGTAACTAATCACAGTACAGTATAAACACGGTATCACAATCCTAATTATACCGCCACCCACTTACCTAAACATACATATGAATACAGTTACGTTACAACACAATACGCATAAGTTACTTGTGATTCTCACACGCTCACTATCTCTATCCCACTCCCTCCTAATATAACTTTCCCTATACTCTAAGGGTTAATACGGGATAAGGAGGAACAAAGGGAATGGGTTTCTGTGTACCTGGATGTGCAGGTCAAGGGTCAGTGCAGGGTACTTAGGGCAGCAAGGGTGAACTTAGGGAACACAGGGTTACTCAGAGAAGCAAGGGTTAACTCTGGGACAGTAGGGACAGTTTTCAGGGAGAGCAAGGGGTTAACTTAGGGACTCAGGGAAGCAAGGGTTAACTTAGGGAGAGCAAGGGGTTAACTCAGGTAAACAAGGGTTAACTTACTCAGGGGGAGTAGGGCAAGTACCCAGGAAGAGCAAGGGGTAAACTCAGGGAAGCAACTTACTCAGGGGGAGTAGGGACAGTACTCAGGGAGAGCAAGGGGTTAACTCAGGGACTCAGGGAAGCAAGGGTTAACTCTGGGACAGTAGGGACAGTACTCAGGGAGAGCAAGGGGTTAACTCAGGGACAGTAGGGACAGTACTCAGGGAGAGCAAGGGGTTAACTCAGGGACTCAACGATTACAACAGGAGGAGACAGGGAGAGACAGGGTTAAGTGTAGCTGCTGCTACACTTGATACTTAGCGTGACTTTGGTGGAGCAGAAGCAGAGGCAGAAGCAGGAGTCCAGGTCTTTGGAGGAGAGAGAGGTGAGCCGGGTCGTGGTGGTGGGGAGGCAGGCAGGCAGCTCTCAGCTGATCGTCTTCTGCTAGCTCCAGATAGCTTCGGCTCCTGAGCGTACCGATGCAGGGCTATTTAACCCTGTCGGTACGCTCGCAGTGGGGGATGTGACGCTTGCCCCCGGCTAGCATGCGTCGGCATGGTGATAATCTATATGGTGATGGTGATAGTCCGTGCGCGCGGGAGACTTGAAATGGAGACAGGGGATAACCATCCCTTGTCTCCATGGTTTCCAAACAAAGCAGGGCAATGCTAATTGTCCTGCTTCGCTTACAACCGCATTCAAGACCAGGGCTGTTGTTGTTACAGCCCTGGCTCATGATACATTATATGTATTATACATACACATATATAATATATATATATGTGTATATATATATACACACTACCGTTCAAAAGTTTAGGGTCACTTAGAAATTTCCTTATTTTTGAAAGAAAAGCACAGTTTTTTTCAATGAAGATAACATTACATTAATCAGAAATACACTCTATACATTGTTAATGTGCTAAATGACTATTCTAGCTGCAAACATCTGGTTTTTAATGCAATATCTACATAGGTGTATAGAGGCCCATTTCCAGCAACCATCACTCCAGTGTTCTAATGGTACATTGTGTTTGCTAACTGTGTTAGAAGGCTAATGGATGATTAGAAAACACTTGAAAACCCTTGTGCAATTATGTTAGCACCGCTGTAAACAGTTTTGCTGTTTAGAGGAGCTATAAAACTGACCTTCCTTTGAGCTAGTTGAGAATCTGGAGCATTACATTTGTGGGTTCGATTAAACTCTCCAAATGGCTAGAAAAATAGAGCTTTCATGTGAAACTCGACAGTCTATTCTTGTTCTTAGAAATGAAGGCTATTCCATGCGAGAAATTGCCAAGAAACTGAAGATTTCCTACAACGGTGTGTACTACTCCCTTCAGAGGACAGCACAAACAGGCTCTAACCAGAGTAGAAAGAGAAGTGGGAGGCCCCGCTGCACAACTGAGCAACAAGACAAGTACATTAGAGTCTCTAGTTTGAGAAATAGACGCCTCACAGGTCCTCAACCGGCAGCTTCATTAAATAGTACCCGTAAAACGCCAGTGTCAACGTCTACAGTGAAGAGGCGACTCCGGGATGCTGGCCTTCAGGGCAGAGTGGCAAAGAAAAAGCCATATCTGAGACTGGCTAATAAAAGGAAATGATTAATATGGGCAAAAGCACACAGACATTGGACAGAGGAAGATTGGAAAAAAGTGTTATGGACAGACGAATCGAAGTTTGAGGTGTTTGGATCACACAAGAACATTTGTGAGAAGCAGAACAACTGAAAAGATGCTGGAAGAGTGCCTGACGCCATCTGTCAAGCATGGTGGAGGTAATGTGATGGTCTGGGGTTGCTTTGGTGCTGGTAAAGTGGGAGATTTGTACAAGGTAAAAGGAATTTTGACTAAGGAAGGCTATCACTCCATTTTGCAACGCCATGCCATACCCTGTGGACAGCGCTTGATTGGAGCAAATTTCATCCTACAACAGGACAATGACCCAAAGCACACCTCCAAATTATGCAAGAACTATTTAGGGAAGAAGCAGACAGCTGGTATTCTATTTGTAATGGAGTGGCCAGCGCCGTCACCAGATCTCAACCCCATAGAGCTGTTGTGGGAGCAGCTTGACCGTATGGTACGCAAGAAGTGCCCATCAAGCCAATCCAACTTGTGGGAGGGGCTTCTGGAAGCATGGGGTGAAATTTCTCCCGATTACCTCAGCAAATTAACAGCTAGAATGCCAAAGGTCTGCAATGCTGTAATTGCTGCAAATGGAGCATTCTTTGACGAAAGCAAAGTTTGGAGGAGAAAATTATTATTTCAAATAAAAATGATTATTTCTAACCTTGTCAATGTCTTGACTATATTTTCTAGTCATTTTGCAACTCATTTGATAAATATAAGTGTGAGTTGTCATGGAAAACACAAAATTGTCTGGGTGACCCCAAACTTTTGAACGGTAGTGTATACACACACTAAGGAACATATATACACACACAGGTACATATGCACACAAACAGGCACATATATATATATATATATATATATATAACACACAGGCACACATACACACACTTAGGCACATATATACACACAGGCACATATGCACACCTACAGGCACTATATACAATACATAGGCACGCATACACACACTAAGGCACATGTTAAAGGGGTTGGATTAATAGCGGGATTCACTGGTTAGTGCCACCCACTATTACTACCGCCTTTATAAACAGGGTCACTAGGGTTATGCCTAGTTCCCCTACCTTTTCCTCATACTAACGTCGATCTAATTGCTTTAGCAGCTACTCAAGGGAATAAGACCGTATAGTAAATAAAGGTAATATTTATTAACATACAGTAATCACTCTCATATGTATAATACAGTAACTAATCACAGTACAGTATAAACACGGTATCACAATCCTAATTATACCGCCACCCACTTACCTAAACATACATATGAATACAGTTACGTTACAACACAATACGCATAAGTTACTTGTGATTCTCGCACGCTCACTATCTCTATCCCACTCCCTCCTAATATAACTTTCCCTATACTCTAAGGGTTAATACGGGATAAGGAGGAACAAAGGGAATGGGTTTCTGTGTACCTGGATGTGCAGGTCAAGGGTCAGTGCAGGGTACTTAGGGCAGCAAGGGTGAACTTAGGGAACACAGGGTTACTCAGAGAAGCAAGGGTTAACTCTGGGACAGTAGGGACAGTTTTCAGGGAGAGCAAGGGGTTAACTTAGGGACTCAGGGAAGCAAGGGTTAACTTAGGGAGAGCAAGGGGTTAACTCAGGTAAGCAAGGGTTAACTTACTCAGGGGGAGTAGGGCAAGTACCCAGGAAGAGCAAGGGGTTAACTCAGGGAAGCAACTTACTCAGGGGGAGTAGGGACAGTACTCAGGGAGAGCAAGGGGTTAACTCAGGGACTCAGGGAAGCAAGGGTTAACTCTGGGACAGTAGGGACAGTACTCAGGGAGAGCAAGGGGTTAACTCAGGGACAGTAGGGACAGTACTCAGGGAGAGCAAGGGGTTAACTCAGGGACTCAACGATTACAACAGGAGGAGACAGGGAGAGACAGGGTTAAGTGTAGCTGCTGCTACACTTGATACTTAGCGTGACTTTGGTGGAGCAGAAGCAGAGGCAGAAGCAGGAGTCCAGGTCTTTGGAGGAGAGAGAGGTGAGCCGGGTCGTGGTGGTGGGGAGGCAGGCAGGCAGCTCTCAGCTGATCGTCTTCTGCTAGCTCCAGATAGCTTCGGCTCCTGAGCGTACCGATGCAGGGCTATTTAACCCTGTCGGTACGCTCGCAGTGGGGGATGTGACGCTTGCCCCCGGCTAGCATGCGTCGGCATGGTGATAATCTATATGGTGATGGTGATAGTCCGTGCGCGCGGGAGACTTGAAATGGAGACAGGGGATAACTATCCCTTGTCTCCATGGTTTCCAAACAAAGCAGGGCAATGCTAATTGTCCTGCTTCGCTTACAACCGCATTCATGACCAGGGCTGTTGTTGTTACAGCCCTGGCTCATGATACATTATATGTATTATACATACACATATATATTATATATATATGTGTATATATATATACACTACCGTTCAAAAGTTTAGGGTCACTTAGAAATTTCCTTATTTTTGAAAGAAAAGCACAGTTTTTTTCAATGAAGATAACATTACATTAATCAGAAATACACTCTATACATTGTTAATGTGCTAAATGACTATTCTAGCTGCAAACATCTGGTTTTTAATGCAATATCTACATAGGTGTATAGAGGCCCATTTCCAGCAACCATCACTCCAGTGTTCTAATGGTACATTGTGTTTGCTAACTGTGTTAGAAGGCTAATGGATGATTAGAAAACACTTGAAAACCCTTGTGCAATTATGTTAGCACCGCTGTAAACAGTTTTGCTGTTTAGAGGAGCTATAAAACTGACCTTCCTTTGAGCTAGTTGAGAATCTGGAGCATTACATTTGTGGGTTCGATTAAACTCTCCAAATGGCTAGAAAAATAGAGCTTTCATGTGAAACTCGACAGTCTATTCTTGTTCTTAGAAATGAAGGCTATTCCATGCGAGAAATTGCCAAGAAACTGAAGATTTCCTACAACGGTGTGTACTACTCCCTTCAGAGGACAGCACAAACAGGCTCTAACCATAGTAGAGAGAGAAGTGGGAGGCCCCGCTGCACAACTGAGCAACAAGACAAGTACATTAGAGTCTCTAGTTTGAGAAATAGACGCCTCACAGGTCCTCAACCGGCAGCTTCATTAAATAGTACCCGCAAAACACCAGTGTCAACGTCTACAGTGAAGAGGCGACTCCGGGATGCTGGCCTTCAGGGCAGAGTGGCAAAGAAAAAGCCATATCTGAGACTGGCTAATAAAAGGAAATGATTAATATGGGCAAAAGCACACAGACATTGGACAGAGGAAGATTGGAAAAAAGTGTTATGGACAGACGAATCAAAGTTTGAGGTGTTTGGATCACACAAGAACATTTGTGAGAAGCAGAACAACTGAAAAGATGCTGGAAGAGTGCCTGACGCCATCTGTCAAGCATGGTGGAGGTAATGTGATGGTCTGGGGTTGCTTTGGTGCTGGTAAAGTGGGAGATTTGTACAAGGTAAAAGGAATTTTGACTAAGGAAGGCTATCACTCCATTTTGCAACGCCATGCCATACCCTGTGGACAGCGCTTGATTGGAGCAAATTTCATCCTACAACAGGACAATGACCCAAAGCACACCTCCAAATTATGCAAGAACTATTTAGGGAAGAAGCAGACAGCTGGTATTCTATTTGTAATGGAGTGGCCAGCGCCGTCACCAGATCTCAACCCCATAGAGCTGTTGTGGGAGCAGCTTGACCGTATGGTACGCAAGAAGTGCCCATCAAGCCAATCCAACTTGTGGGAGGGGCTTCTGGAAGCATGGGGTGAAATTTCTCCCGATTACCTCAGCAAATTAACAGCTAGAATGCCAAAGGTCTGCAATGCTGTAATTGCTGCAAATGGAGCATTCTTTGACGGAAGCAAAGTTTGAAGGAGAAAATTATTATTTCAAATAAAAATCATTATTTCTAACCTTGTCAATGTCTTGACTATATTTTCTAGTCATTTTGCAACTCATTTGATAAATATAAGTGTGAGTTTTCATGGAAAACACAAAATTGTCTGGGTGACCCCAAACTTTTGAACGGTAGTGTATATATATATATATATATATATATATATATATATATATATATACATATACACTGTATATATACACACATATACACACACACACACATATATATATATATATATATATATATATATATATAGGGACACTTCCCTTTACAGCACATATATACACACAGGCACATATACACACACATGCACTATATACAACTCATAGGCACACATCCACACACTAAGGCACATATGTACATACAGACACATATACACACATACAGGCATATGTGTACAATACACAGGCATACATACACACACACACTTAGGCACACATATACACACAGGCACATATACACACACATATAGGCACTATATTCAACACATACACACAAACATACACACACTAAGGCACATATATACACACAGACATATATACACACACACTAAGGCACATATATACACGCAGGCACATATACACACATACAGGCACATATATACACTACACAGGCACACATACACACACTTAGGCACATATATAAACACAGGCACATATACACACACATACAGGCACTATATACAACACATAGGCACACATACACACACTAAGACACATATATACACACAGACATATATACACACACTAGGGCACATATATACACACAGGCACATATACCCAAATACAGGCACTATATACAACACATAGGCACACATACATGCACTTAGGCACATATATACGCACAGGCACATATACACACACACATACAGGCACATATGTACAACACATAGGCACACATACACACACTTGGGCACAAATATACACACAAAGGCACATAAAGTATATAGATCAGATAGTTAAATATACGCAATGAAACAACAGACAACTTCTACAGCAGGCACTTACCTCCTTTCTTGCTGCACAGGCTCATATTTTTCTTGCAGATGTGGATTGTGGGCAGAACCTCTCTCCTTCAAGAGTTTATGTTTTGCTGCCTATTCTGCTGTTCCCCTCATGTCTGGACAGGAGCAGTGAATATAGAAACTGTAGGAATATGTTCCTACCCTGGCCAGCTTGCAAAAAAGCGAGAGATGAACTAATGGCAGGGTCGGCCAGGTGGCACCCCTTTTATGCCGGAAGAGTGCATTGCCCTGTGCAGTTGCACAGGTCGCAAACCCCTAAAGCATTAACTTTATCAGCAATTTGTGTCACAGTAGCTGCTCTGTGGGGTGAGATTGGACCAGACGGCTTGCCTTTGGTCCCCACGTTCATTAATTAGCCTTGCTCACCGATTGTCCTTAATTGGACCACTTTGGTAGGTACTAACCACTGCATACCGGGAACACCCCACAAGACCTGCCATTTTGGAGAAGCTCTGACCCAGTCGTATAGCCATCACAATTTTGCCCTTGTCAAAGTCGCTGAGATCCTTACGTTTGCCCATTTTTTCTGCTTGCAACAAATCAACTTCAGGAACTGACTGTTCACTTGCTGCCTAATATACCCCACCCCATGACAGGTGCCATTACAAAGAGATAATCAATGGTATTCCCTTCACTTGTCAGTGGTTTTAATGTTTTAACTGAATGGTGTGTACAGTATAAAAATTCAATAAAAAAGAAAGTGAGCCCTCACGACACAAGCCTACCATCTATAGGGTAACATGGTGTTGTTAGCCTCCATTCAGTGATGCACTTGCTACATTGATGATTACTTGCATATATATATATATATATATATATATATATATATATATATATTTTTTTTTTTTTTTTTTATATATCTTTATATTTACATGTGTAGAATTTCTGGGTAATCAGCAAACTCTGACCTTTTTAAACTATGTTTACAATTTTTTTCCTCTCTCTTCACTATTACAACATTAATACGCTTGCACTTTACTGATTATCTAAAATAAGAAAGAACAAAAGCCTTTTTATAGGTAAAAATCATTATATCCAACTTATACATGAGTCATACAATAAATCAATAAAGTCTCATTTACCACGCAATTGTTTTAATTGTGATGTCCCTGAATGAATATTTAAAAAAAAGATGTCATATGATGCTCATGAATTTGTTGTATTCCAGACAGGGTTTTCTCATCTTTTTTTCATTATTGAATGTTCTGTTTCAGTATGTGCCAATTCTATGTTTTTCTGCTTCCTCTATTTGTAATGCACAATATGTTGGTGCGTTACATCTATGTTAAATAAAGGTTACTATTATTTTTATCCTCTTTGAGTTTAGAACAATTATTTTTGCTTGGATACACAGTCAATGGCAAGTTACTGGCTATTAGAAATACACTTCTTTATACTTTGTGGTTATTACCATCTTTGTATCTGTAAATGATGGAAACTTGCTATCTATCAGGTTGAGACATAATTCTTTGCTTATGAAAACATTGCATTGCCATCCCTATTTGGAATTACTTTTGCATGCAATTAGTAACAAAATCCAACAGGTGGCACAAATGTATTTGAATTTTACATCAACTCACAAAACCTTCCCAATAACAGAAAAAAGAATATATATTTTTTCTACTTTTATCCACCATCTGACACATTAAACTGAGCACAGAGTACAGATAATCTAACGACTTATATTCTAAACAAGATGTTCGTTTGTCTTTATTACATCTATGTTACAATTAACTACAACCCACATATTGAATAATGGTAGGAATTAGCATAAATTAAACTACATAAAGCATTTATGGGAATTTTTTCCTTTAGAGACAAATCAGGCTGGGTTCACACATTGCGAAAAACCCCATGTTAAAATCCCATTCACTTACATTGTATTGTTCACTGTTGCGGAATTTTGATGTGCGGACTCTGCAACCGAAATTCTGTAACAAATATGCGATGTGAACATAGCCTTATAGGTAAAGAATTAATCCCAATTGACTAGGTTTAGTAGTAACAATCTATTACATGCAGTATTATAATCAAACATAATACCTAAAAAGTATAAACTTACCACTTGCATAAATTGAGTGAAAACATAATTGAAACACAGACATTTTGATACAGCTGTATGACCTGTTTATGACAACCACATAATTCAATTACAGCTCAGGCGAATAAGTTTAGATTCCCGTGGGTATTGTTTTCTGCATTTACTTCATAGGTGGAAATTCAGTGACAGCTATGTTGTAATAAATAAATGCTTTTCATTTCCTATGATAAGCTGCATTAAAGTTTGTAGGGCAGTTATCCTAACTGTGCCTAAAAACCATAATACCGTTTAAAAGAAATGATGTGGATTGGAAAAGTGCAATTCAGACACATTTTCTAAAACCGTTATGGTATATTTCAGGTTAATTTATACATAAATTATGAAATTATGGATGAAATTGCAATTTGACAGTATCTAAATTAGAAATAATTCTATATGCTCTTTGTTCTGAAGCAGGTAAGTCTTGGGTTAAAAACTATAATTTGCTTCATTTCTTTATCCTAGTTGTGCATACGCCCTCTGGTGTTAGAATGCCAGACTTCACATGTTTGACATTGCTGGAATAATATTTTTTATCAGAGCTGAAGGATTTTTAACTCAGATATAAAAAGTTGGAATGTGAAGATTAAAAAAAAATATAAAGAAAAATCAGGTTTTTCTTATCTTTTTCTGGTCCTTGAGATATATATATATATATATATATATATATATATATATATATATATATATATATATATATATATATATATGTATATATATATATATATATATTTATATATATAGTTTGTTTTTTTTTGTCATGTTACAAAAACCAGTACTCAATAAAAGGTCAGTGGTAACGTACGGTGAAATGTATTGCATTAACCACTTCCAGTCAGTATTGCTTTAAATGCTTAAGCTGGAGTTAAGAGAACCAGAAAAATAAAAAATAAATAAATTATTCTTAGTGCAAATTATTCAATGATCCATATACCATGTGTATTTTGTCATTCTAATATATCTTACTCATTAAGCAGTATGCCTACTATTGCTCTCTCACAACCTTCCTCTCTCTGCCTCTTTTCTTTTTTTCTCCTCTTCTCACACCTCTTATTCTTTCTCTCACATCCTCCCTCTCTTTCTCTCCTTCTGCTTACTTCTCTTTCCATTCATCTTCTTTCTTTCTTTCTTTCTTTCTTTCTTTCTTTCTTTCTTTCTTTCTTTCTTTCTTTCTTTCTTTCTTTCTCTCTCTCTCTCTCTCTCTCTATCTATCATCTATCTATCTATCTATCTATCTATCTATCTATCTATCTATCTATTTATCTATCTATCTATCTATCTATCTATCTATCTATCTATCTATCTATCTATCTATCTATCTATCTATCTATCTATCTATCTATCTATCTATCTATCTATCTATCTATCTATCTATCTATCTATCTATCCAAGGCTGCTTTATCCATAGGGAAAACAGTGCAACTGTACAGGCCCTCCTGTAGTACAAGTTTTTCCAGTCCTAAGCATACCACACTCATAACCACTCCCAGCCTCCTCGCTGCTCTGCAAACTACAGATTAATTCTCCTCTCTGTTGCAGGCACCCTGGGGGGTGTCTGAGGCTAAGTCACTGTACAGGGGTATTTGAGTCTCTGGTGCTTATAACAATGAGAACATTTTTACGTTGAACTATACACATTATCTTGAACTATTATCTTACGCTATGTGTGCATCACATTTAGTAAGTTCTGGGTTCTAGATTTCTGGAAATGAATCGTTAATCTTGGAATTTATTCTGATTGATATATTTTGAGTCGGGAAGAGATTTTTTTCCATAAAATGAAGAAAATTGGCTTTTGCCTCATGGGGTTTTTTCTTCAACTAGATCAACATTGCAGTAAAAATAGATGAAACTAGATTGACTTATGTGTTTTTTCAACCTTACTATGTTACTACAGTATGTTACATAATGGACAATATTTTACCGTGGTGTGTATTTTTATGTGGACCTAATATAACATCTTATACAAATTCAATTTTTTCTTTTTCTTTTTAATTTACAGTAGGGTATATAAAATTAACAGCCTGAAAATTATTATTTTTTTCTAATGGGAAAAAATATCTTTATAATTTAGTGATTTTAGTAATTGCCATGTATCCTGTTTAGGGAAATTAAGTAGAGTAGGTGTCTTAAGGGTGGATTTACGCGTTGCAGATTTTGTAGTAGAAATTTCTGCGACTCAAAACCAGTTAAATTCATGTTATATGTGTGATAGCACTTTCAAATATCAAAATGACATAATATTGTAATGATGGGGGTAGGGAAACGGACAAGTGAGCCCTAATCTACCCGCCACTCTGTCCCTGCCTACATGCAACGACCCGCCCTAGGCGACGGGGTACAACTGGGCGGCGGTCCCTACGCTCAGTAAGTGCACGAGACAAACAGACAAGGGTACACCAAGCTAAGGGAAAAGGGCCAGGAGTGAATGAGGTACCAAACGCAGAGAAGGAGAGTAGTCAGTAAGCCAGGGTCAGTATGGAGCAGGAGCAAATAGTCAGAAGCTGTAGCTGGCCAGGAAACCACACGAGAAGAATCACAAGCAAAGGAGGAACAGGAAAGGCAGGTATAAATAGACAGAGGGCAGGAGCTAGCTCCGTCTGGCCAGGCTGCGATAGGCTCTCCCACTCCTAAGCCTGCCATCCTGAGTGGTGGAAGATGGAGTCAGTCTCAGAGGCATAGACTCAGGTGCAGACTGATTACCTCTGGGCGTATACACAGAAGTTGTGCCTGGCAGATCCTTTACAAATATATAGTGTAAACACTACAAACCCAGCGAGTCCACCCCCCTTAAACCCTCCCCCAACCAGAGAGAGGGAGAGAGAAAGAGAGATGAGATGAGAAAAAAAAAGAATGAAAAAAGAAAAACTGAGAATATTAACCCTATTGTATATTTTGTGGAGATCTTATAAAGATTTCAAATGTTAACATTATGCAAAGCTCAGGTAAACACTGTTGCACATCTAAAAAAAATGACACTTTTGTTATCATTTTTGTTAAAGAGACTTTTAAAATAATCTACGGTTGTTGATAGCATATTTGCTCAAGTATGAGCTCTTTTTCACCTTCCTCTTCTTCCCTGCTGGTGGCAGACGGCATACTTATCTGTAAAACGTTATAACTCTATTGCTGTAGAGAGTGTTTACTGAGGACAGATTTATACAACTTCTCTCTGTGGCGTTATTCATAATATTTAAAAAAAATTGTTTTGTTAATAACACATTCTGCATCATGGCACCCAAAAGGGTTCCAGTTGGGTCATATATGAACACATTCTGCATCATTTCACCCAAAGGGGTTCCTGTTGGGTCATATATAATGGGCCACATACTTGTGTGGCCGACATCGATCTCCTTGTCCCACCCCCCTCTCCATAGTGTTGGGCATGTGAGCACTGCTGCATCCTAAATGGACAGGCCTATGCCAGTTGATCACCTTTGATTATTTAAACCTACTCAGCACTGTCCTACTTTGCCTGAGTAACAAGGTTCTTTGGATCCTGTCCATTTGTGAAAGTGTTTGTTTTTTTGCTATTTTAAATTTGAACTGGACATTTTCCTGACTCTGCCTTGGTATTGCTTTCTTCCCTGATCTGTAACTGTCTTATCGTGTTTCTTGAACTATGCCAGTCCCCAACCCTAATCTCAGACCAAGCTTCTGATTATCGATTCTGGTAGCTCACTTCAGAAAAACCATCTGCAATCCATCAGCGGATACTATTGGAGACTAATCCAGGGACATGAGCTGAGTATATTCTGCACAAAGTCCATGCACCTGTGAGGGGTGTTTTAAGGTCAAGATTCAAAAATCACTTAGACTCCGCCTCCAGGTTTAGTCCAAGCCAAATCTCATAGTGACTCAGTGCGTTCATGCAGGGGAGTTGCTAAGACATGTCTTGGATTTCTTAACTTCTGCACCATTCAGTTCAAGGTTTTGCACAGCAGTTTGCCATAGATCAAGTAAAGGTGGCGTACATTGTACCACCCCTATATTATATTCACTCCTGTATCATATTCTAAAGTATGGCCGATTGAAGCTGTGGAAGTTTTTGAAAAGCTAAAAAAAAACCTTTGCTACAACCCCAGTTCTTCTGCTCCCTGACTCCAGCCATCAGTTCATTATTGAAGTCAATGTTTCATTCATGGGAATTGATGCAGTCCTTATGCAAAGGAACTCTTTTGGAAAATGATGAAACCGTCACTTCTGCTTGAACAAAATAATTCCATTGGTGATTAGAAGTTGCTCGCCATTAAATTTGCGTTACAAGGGTGTTGACATCTACTGGAGTAGCTATCTCCACTGATCACAAAAATGTATTGTACCTGCAAACTACCCGTACACTAAATCCTCGCCAGTCAAGATGGTCTCCAATCAAATAATCATGTGAGTAAATCTTCTTGGAAGTTCACCTTTCTACATTGTGGATTCACATTTGTTCTCCTTTGTCCTGCTTCTAAAGCACCCTTGGACAACACTTTGCATTCCCAGTATTTGAAGATTTGAAAACAGACACATCAGTAGCTTTTTCAAACCACCACTTGCTGCTAGAAATTAGCCAATAGGAAACGTTGGACTCCTCACTAGTATCAACCAGTAGACATTGTGAAAAGTGTGGCTGTTATCCAGGATACATCCATCCAGTGGCGTAACTACCGCTATGGGGACTGCGGCATGAGGGAACTGTGCCGCCCGCCGGGACAGCATATGGACATTATAGAGCGGAATCCACCACTCGGTAGTCCCTTCTTGAGCCAGAGCAGAGAGCTGCAGCAAAGAGCAATTCCCACTCTGGTGCTGGAGTACTCAATGAGATCATGTATTGCATGATTGCCCATTAATTTGAATGTGTGCCATGTAATACTTAATTTACCCTAAAATGGCCACATCGAGTTCCTCCTGCAATAACAGCTGATTGCTGGGGGATAAAGAAGCTGGACCTGCCCGGATCAGTGGATTATCAGGGTCTCTTTAGGCCTAATGCAAACAACTGTATTGGTTTTGCGGTTCTTTTGGACTGCAAAAAACTCCTGCTGTGCATCTGTGTGTCATCCGGACACACGGATCCACAACAATTCACCAGTATTGGTGAATCCGCAAATCCGAACCATAAGTCTTAGAAATGGTTGTCAAGATAGAACAACCCCTTTAAAGTAGATCTGTCTCCCAAATATGCTGACCTCTTTAAGGGTGGCATATTATAATAATAGGTCCACTCGACTATTAGACCAAATGGAACAAAACATATTGTGCTGATTCTTAAATAGCAGCCAAGATAGAATAAAGCAGACTCATAATATACTTTCTTAGGTGCTATTTTTGTGCCGTTTGTTCTTTTAGTCCCTATAACATGCTGCCCTTAAATAGAGAAGCATATTCTGGCGACAGATCCGCTTTGCTACAAAAGGGAAAATTCAGTTCTATACTACATATGAGTAAGGCTGGTAAAAACGCAAGCTGAGATAGAACTGACTTTTTAAAATCTAATATTTAATGCAATTAGATTCCACTAGTTTACTAGGACCCTACATAACGTACTTGCAAAAATGCATTTAAAAAAATGTTTGCACTCAGGACTTTATTTAATCTTTATCTCACACCAAGTTCTATCATCACAATGGAAAAATATACTAAAAGAAGATAATGCACTGATGAAAAGAAGCACCAATCTGCTTACTAAATATAATAAGGTTGCAATGTTAGTGCTTGTTATTGTTTATTCATTTTTAGTGTTTCAACGTAGATAATGAAATTTTGCAATTGTGCCTCCTTTTTGTGCTGAATTTAAATGGAAAATTCTGATGACATAATGATTGATGTTTCTTCAAATGACTGACAGTTAAAAAAAGCTTCCTCTTCATATCCCATATGGAATGATGATCAGTTGGTCTCCAGTATGACCCCCTATTCATTTGTTTAATGTATTTAAATGAAACACATAGCATAGCAGGGAGGGTTGTTTGTAAGTCTTCTTTGACTTGTACAGATGCTTAGAAAATATATCAAAGGGGGTTGTGTTTAAACAAGCAGGTTAGCTCTGACAAAATTATTTAATGTTTCTCAACATCCAAGTGTTATAAGAGCAAAAAATTTAAAGTACAAAAAATACCATGTAATTAGCTAAGATCAATCATTAAGCTCCAGCCGAGCAAAACATCCTCCAGAGCCAAAACTTTAAGAATTTGGAAATATGAGATGCAGTATTAAAACACCACCTTTTACCGGACTAAACCCAAATCTCGATATAACATTTAACAGAAGCATAAAATAATTATGTCCTAATAAGGTCATACATGGATCATGTGATTACAACTATTAATCAGTTACACATATGGGCTTTAAATACAGATGTAGCCGTCTTTATCTTGACTTTTAACACATTAAATACACAGTGGCAAGATCCTTTATCTTGACTTTTCCAATGACTTTTCAATGGCTTTTGTTGTGTGATATCACGCTGCAGCAAGTTATCAGAGTCAAGATAAAGATTGTTAAATCCGTAGCCCTGTAATTAGAAGGTTACTAAAATGTTGGAAACATACATTTTATATACCTATATTCAGCCATGTTCACATGTTAAGGCTGATCAAGTCTCTAATTCTGCATCAAATCCACTCTCAATTTGCTGGCATTACAAATTAATGGGGTTTTTGAAACCCCTTTCACATGCTCTGGAAAATATCTGCCAGGATTTTTCTCCGCTCCAAGGAAAAAAAAATCCAAGGCATGCTTATTTTTCTTAAGGATTACGCATAGGTTTTCTGCATATTTTCTCTATTGTGTTTAATAGAACCTCCAAAATCCATGGCTAATCTGCAATGGTCCCAAAAACATGCGGATTTACATCAGGATCTGTGAAAGAGAGGAACATCATCAAATGAGGAGGGAACTGTTCCTACACTGAGAGTGGAGGCCCCAGAACAAGGGAAGCTTCAAGGGTGGCCACACCACCTGCAGCAGCTCCAATGGACACCCAAGCTGTGCGTCCCGTCTCCTGCAACGCACTCGTCAACCCTGTACTCAGAGCAAAAAAAGAAACCCCAGGCAAGGGAAAGGCAACTCCTCCTCCAACCACTGCTGGTTCCCAATTTTTTCCCCCTTATCCCCCACCCCCCACACCAGCAGTTTGCCTAGCCAGCCCCCTTGCACCTACAGCTCCCATGATTCACGCCACCCATACTTTTCCCAAGTAATTTTTTTTTTTAAATTTAGCGTTAGTTTAGGTTTATATATATATATTTTTTTTAACTACATTTTTTTAAATATATTTTCAATATTTTTCTAGGGTGGGTGGCAAAGTAGAGGAGTTTACATAGGGCATTGACTGGTGGGAGGGGGCAACAGATATTTAATAATCATAATAATAATAATAATTATACTAATAACTAAAACAATAATTTATTCTAATTTTTTCACTTTGCATTTAATAAAATATTTTTTTTCGATTTGCAAACCTTGTGTGTATGTCTCTTTTTGAATATTTTTTTTTTTTTATTATAATGGGTATTAACAATTTTTCCATTGTCCATCAGCATACAGTTAGTCAAATGGACAATATTGACCAAGACCATACAAGGTGTAGCATACAGTAGGGGCAACACCGATACAAATTGTGTTGCCCCTGAGCTACTCCATGCATTTCATAACATTACAATTTAGTACCATTTATTTAAATTAAAGGAGGGACAAAAAACAATCCATTAGCAATTTAAAAAAAGTCTTGAGCAGCAAACTGACAATCATTGCAATTTATTGAATGCTAAAGAATGTATACTTCTCAGGGCATACTTTTTTGAAGTAATGTCTGTGAAATTATCGACTTTCACAGCTGTAATAAATAAAAGATAGACATTTGATTCAAGAGGCCAGTAGTAATAGTTCGATCATCATATAAGGTTGAATTATGATTTCTGGCCTCCTGCTATAAATGTCTATTTAGTTATTGTGACACCACATTTTATACATCTATCAAATAAAGGCAATGTTTTTTTTTAAACGGAAGAAAAATGGATACAAGTGTCTTGCTGTATAGTCTTGATGAAGACTTTAGTTCGCCGTCTTCATGATTCTGGATTACACAATTGTTTTTTCACATATTGCCAGGGCACGGCATATTTGGGACTCATGAAGTAGTTCCCAAAGGCTTCTCTCCCCTGTTCACCATGATTGGATGGCCCACCAGAGCCCCATTTGATGTCAGAGTTACCGAAAGCTAGCTGTGACTCCTATTTCATGTCAGGACTGTGTTATGTAGCAGACACAGACAATCAAGGGCCCCTGTGCAAAAACAGTGAGTGGGCCCCCTTCAACCATCACACTTGTAACTTATATCTTCTCATATTTAAATGAATAATGACTGCTGGGTTCCCTGCATAAAGCATAATGTTAATTTCCTTTCTAGTGATGGGTAGCATTCTTGGTTATCTTGGGCAGTAAAGAGGTTGATAATTCCTGGTGGTCTAGGACAGTGAATAGATTATTGATAATATCCCTGGTGGTCTAAAGCAGTGAAGGGGTTTATGGTTTAATTTCTGTTAGTCTAGAGCAGTGAAGGGGTTAACGGTAACATCCTTGAGCAGTGAAGGGGTTAATAATATAATTTCTGTTGTTTTAGGGCAGTAAATGGATCAATAATAACATCATTGGTGTTCTAGGGCAGTTAAGGGATTAACATCCCTGGTGGTCTAGGGCAGTGATGAATTAACTCCCTGTGAAGATGTTGACTACATGTACTGAAGGCTACAGGATTTCTTGCGCTTGCTTCTTTATCTGTGGTTGTAGACTACTCATAATCAGCTATCAGCCAATCACAGACCAGCTCAGGCAATAATAGAGTGTCTGAAATCGGCTGGCTGATATAATGCAGTGCAGTGTAATTAAGGGATAAGTGGGAGTAGGGTAAGGGGGCTAGATAAGCAGGATACTTGTTTTAAAACCTGCTGTTGCCAGAGTGGGCCATCTCCCCTGACTGGGTCCCTGTGCAAATGAACAGGCTGCTCAGGCTATATGTCTACCCCTGGCTGTCTATCAAGATCTGTAGAAGATTCAGAGTGCAGTGGCTTAAACGATTAGGCAGGAGGGTGATAATAGCAAGAGTAATCCAGTAACAGTACAGGTTCAGTACACAGAAAAGCATGAACAGGTTGTAGCATGAGTATGTAGCAGAGACGTGGTCAGGAAACAATCCAAGCTTGGTATGCCAATAAGCAGCAGCAGGTTGCAGCATGAGGCAGAGACGTGGTCATAAAACAATCCAATTTTGACACACAGATGACAAGCAACAGTTTGCAGAGAGGCAGAAAGGAACTAGACTACAGTGAGGATGCTCAATAGTCTTGCAATCAGGAAGTGAAAGGGCCAGTTAGCCAATGTAGTGAGACTAATCACGCAATCAAGGAAAGGAAGCCTTAGATGCAGGGACCAAGAGAACCTGGACAATAGATTCAGCAGCGAAGCTGGTCAGCATTTCAGATCCCTCAATGAGAAGAGCTACTGCCTGAGCCGTTCAGTACTTTGGCTTTGACGTTAAGTACCAAGTGGAAACCGCCTGGCAATACTGAGAGCCACGGTTCACTGGTGTGTAAAAGAGTCAGTTCTGCTATCCTTGCCGCTATGGCAAGTGCAAATAGGCATGCAAGTTTACTACCCTTATTCCTAAGGGAACATTAACTATTTGGCATAGTACTAAGGAACTATAGGAGGGGTTTCACCTTCGATGTGGCCGAGTACTTAGGAGTACTAGGTCCACCAGCAGATGTACCCTTGATTAGTTTGAGGTATACCTTGCTTTCTGTGAAATTTGGGATTAACAGGTTTAAGGCTGAGCCTAATGAATCGAATGTGCTGGATGCCATACCAGAATGGAATTTTTGTGCCAGAAATTATAAGGCTGCATTCAGCTTTGTTAGACTGTCTGAAATTCTGCAATGACCACCCTCTATCTGTTGCTTGTCTTAGGGTTGGTTGATAAGGTCATAGGTGTGCTCAGATAAGTTTAAGAATGACTAAAGCCGAAAAAAGCCACTTTCCATATTAATAGTGGCGGCTGAGGCAGTAGCTCCTGCAACCCTTGGAACCAGTCCACTGTCAAGCCAAGAGGTATCTTTATTTGTAGATCAATAAATACAACGTTCTGGAAGGACACACTGTGCAAAACTAGCACTATTTCCTCCACCTAGTCCACCTGGATCTGTGATAACAATAATAATAATAATAATTATAATAATAATAATCTTTATTTATATATATAGTGCCAACATATTCCACAATACTTTCCAATTTAGTAGGTAGATGTACAGACAAAATCAGACATTACATAGTGACAAAACTAATGAACAATTCAAGCAAGAGGAGTGAGGGTTATGCAAAATGAAATGAAGGAGGTGGTTTTCTTTTTCTCTTCATTTCTTGAGCAACTGTTGCGCGAATTACGCACAGCACACGGATGTGTGTCTGTGTGATGTCCGTGATTTTCACGCACCCATTGTCTTCAATGGGTGCGTGATGCGCAAAAAACGCTCAAGTATAGGACATGCAGTGAGTTTCACACAGCAGACACACGCTGCATGAAAAACACGAAATGTCTGAATGGTCCCATTGACTTACATAGGTCCGTGCGACGTGCATGATTTTCACGCGCCTATCACGGACGTGAAATACGTTAGTGTAAATAAGGCCTTAGACAGCATGAAAAGCAGAACACCAACTGTTTCTGTTATCTTTATCTGCACTTGTCTAAGTGTTTGGTCAGTAGCGTCATTGGTGTAACGGCAGCCGCTCTCCGTGCCCGCCATATACTTACCTTTTGACAGAGTTCTTTCACTACTGGCCATTCTTCTATCACTTCGGGCTGGTCACAGTATTTATCGCATGCACGCCAGGGCACTTTCTAGTGTGAATGCGCGCTGACCCTCCTAGTCTTAAAAGGTCAGTGCGTGCCTAATTATCCACTTAGCTTTTCCAGGGTATAAAGGGATCCTCCCTGATTTAAGCATTGCCCGAGCAATTTTGTTTCTTCTAGCTTGCTAGTGATATCATGATGATCGTTTATTTGTAATTCCTGTGTTTTACTCTGCCTATATCTTTGACTATCCTTGCCTCCCGCCTGCACTGACCTCTTGCTAGTGACCCGTGAGGATCCTCTGCTGCCTGCCCTGACCTTTTGCTTGACCAAACATGAGAATCTGAATGTCCACCTGCCCTGATCTTTGTTATACCTGACCCTGAATTCTGTCTGCCGATTTTAGTACTATGCTTGTTTACGATGACTGTCAACAATGGAGACTACTCTTGGGGTTAAATACCTGGGGTACCCCAAGACTCTGCTTCCTGGCTTAGCCCTAGATACAATCCCTTGGTGACAAAGTCGTTCCACACCATCCTTTGCAGGCTTGTGACAGTCTCTCTATCCACGGACCCTGTAACAGTTGGAAACGATCGTCCCAATAATAGAAAGCAAAGCCACGTCTACTTCTGGAACAATGAGGACTGGAACATCAGGAATCCCAATAAAACTTTTGAGAACTAAGTCGTCCTCCCTCACTAATGTTAAATGGAAGGCGAGCTGAGAGAATTCCCGCACTTCTGAGGAGTTCACTATTTAGATGGAGGGGTCCTGCCTGTGAGACCTACCCTCAACATTGTAGCTCATGCAGGGGCATAACTAGGAAACACTGGACCCCATAACAAACGTTTGACTGGGCCCCCCTCCCCTGGGTGCCACACACAGCCTGGCCTTGTAGATAGTGCTGCCCTGTAAATAGTGCCTTACAGCCCCCTCCTGTAGACAGTGCTATACAGCCCCCTGTAGACAGTGCTTTACAGCCCCCCCATAGACAGTGCTATACAGCCCAACCCGTAGACAGTGCTATACAGCCCCCCCTGTACAGCCCCCCTGTAGACAGTGCTATACAGCCCCCCTGTAGACAGTGCTATGCAGCCATCCCTGTAGACAGTACTACACAGCCCCCCCTGTAGACAGTGCTTTACAGCCCCTCCTGTAGACAGTGCTATACAGCCCCTCCTGTAGACAGTGCTATACACCCCTTATTGTAGACAGTGCTATATAGCCCCCCTGTAGACAGTGCTATACAGCATCCCCATACAGTGCTATACAGCCCTGCCTGTATACTGTGATATTCTTTCAAGTATCACAAAGAGGGACCATCGATGTGGCGCGCAGTGTCAATTTTTTTTAAGCCACACCTCTAATCCCACCCAATCCTTGCTCATGCACACCAGGTTCAGCCCACACAGTATAATGCCCCCATAGCTGCCACCATACGGTATAATGCTCCCATACAGTATAATGCCCACACAGATGCCCCATACAGTACAATGCCCACACAGATGCCCCATGCAGTATAATGCCCACACAGATGGCCCCATACAAAATAATGCCCCACAGCTGCCCCCATGCAGCATAATACCCCCATAGCTGCCCCACACAGCATAATGCCACCAAATCTGTCCACGCAGTATATTGCCCCCATACAGTATAATGCCATCCATAGCTGCCCCCACAGTATAATGCCCCCATACAGTATAATGCCCCAATAGCTGTCCCCACAGTATAATGCCCCATGCAGTATAATGCCCGCATAGTTGTCCCCACAGTATAATGCCCCCAAAGTATAATGCCCCCATAGCTGTCCCCACAGTATAATGCCCCAATAGCTGCCCCCCACAGTATAATGACCCCATACTGTATAATGCCCCCCATAGCTGTCCCCACAGTATAATGCCCCCATATAGTATAATGCCCCCCATAGCTGTCCCCGCAGTATAATGCCCCATAGCTGCCACCATGCAGTATAGTGCCCCATACAGTATAATGCCCCCCATAGCTGTCCCCACAGTATAATACCCCCTATAGCTGCCCCCACAGTATAATGCCCCCATATAGTAAAATGCTTCTATAGCAGCCCCTCTTCCCTACCCAGTATAATGCCCCATAGTGCCTAATAGAAAAATAATAACAGAATTTTTTACCCATCCCCGTTCCCACAACGGGTGACGGATCCGTCTCCTCCGGTCTGTGCTGTGAGTGACTCGGTGCAGACAGGCGATGACGCCACTACATTTTGCCTTCCTGCGACAAGCCCGGTCGCAATTACAACCGTTGCGATCCCTAGAGCTATGCCACTTTATACAGTAACCTATGGCAGAGCAGGGAGATAACTCCCTGCTCTGTCATAGTGTTCAATAGTATCTGCATCCGAAGGACGCAAACTATTGAATGTGGTGTCGCTACCGCTGTAGCAGCCATTGCGGCTGCTAGCAGAGCCTCCGGACATGGAGACCCGTAGCAACCGCTATGGCTGCTACAGAGGTGGTTACGCCATTACTAAGGCATAGTATTATTACACCGGTACCCACCGCCACCAGGACCAAGAGCCAGGTACAATCCAGTTCACTACAGGTCGGTATTATACAGGCTGCTATTATTAGCCTGGGAAATCCCAAAAACTGTGGCCCTTCCCACCCTGGTAATACTAGCCCATGTTGTTTTTTTTCAATTATTATTATTTTTTTCAAAATGACGTGGGGTCCCCCCCATTTTTTATAACCAGCCAGATGCAATAAAGCAGCAGCAGCCTAGCATTACCAGGGTGGGAGGGCCCATTGTTTTTGGGCTTTACCAGCCTAATAATACCAGCCTGCAGCTGCCCCAGTGCCCGGTCATCATTTCAGATGGTCGGGTACTGGATAGTACCAGGCTCTTCTCAGCACCCCTGGTGGCTGTGGGTACCGGGTAATAATGGAGGGATTAGTGCTAGCCTCTTCACCGGCTAACACTAAGCCCCGTCTTAGTAATGGACACTGTCTATCAGACAGGCACCATTGCTAAGGCAGTAGTAATAAAGTTAAAAAAAACAGACACACAGAAAATAATTTTTATTAAAATAAAAACCTCCACACAACCCTTTTTAACCAATTTATTGAAAAAAAACAAACGCCGTCATCGAAGTAGTCCTCTAATCTGACGTAGTCCAATGACCGAAAAAAAACACACAAAAAAACCATTAGTAAGACTAATAAGTAAAAAAGCAAAACCATTATTATACTTACCTTTCTGGGTCTGAGACAGTAAACTAAGCTCTAAGCTGTCATTAGTTAGTTTACATCACGTGGCCCCAGGTTACCTCAGTAAACTTGGCTAACCAGCCACCACGTGTAAATGTGTAAATTAACCATGTCACTGCTTAGTTACTGAGCCTTATAAGTGGCGCAGTATCACCCGAGATAAGCCAGAATTTTGGCGCATCTTGGGTGCGTGTGCCACTATAAACCTAGTGCAGGGACTCCTTCAGATACAAAGGAGTTCCCGCGCTAAGAGTTACTAGCATTGGCGGGGCTCATGATAAAGTTTTCGTTGATGCAGGCCTTGTCTTTTCTGATCAGGCCTGCTCCAGCAGAACGACGGCAGATGAGGAAGGGAACTAATATTTCTCTTGCTTCACCGGCGCTTTCAATTGTGTCAGCTTCCTAAGGACGCGGATACACTTGAAGATTGTACATTACATTACGGTTGTCACGATACCAGAATTTTGACTTTTTATACCGATACTTTGTGTAGTATTGCGATTCTCAATATCAAAACGATACTTGCAAACAATAATAATAATAAAAAGTTCTTCCGTTTACTGATGTGAGGCACGTGGTGTGATGAACTTTGAACCTCCATGTGCCTCACATTAATAGTAATTAACCCCATAGTGTTTCTAACAGTCATAATGGACAACATTAGGTTAATGTGTGAGGTACATGATGGGGTTAAATACTATTAATGTGAGGCACATGGAGGTTCAAAATTCATAACATCTTGTGCCTCACATTAACAAGTGAAATATAGCAGTTTTGATATTTTTTTTTAGTTTTCGCATTATAAATGCCGCTATAATTTTTTTGTGCAGGATATTACGGTCACGACAATACCGAATGTGTGTATATTTTATGTATTGAGACTTATTTTAATGTTTATTGTAAAAAATAGCTGTTTTTTTTTCCATTTTTTTTATTTACCATTACTTTATTTTCACTTTTTTTTTATCCCCTTCCATCTTTATCCACTTTTGACCTTCCTGACAGAGCCTGATTTTTCAAATCTGACGTGTTTAACTTTATGTGGTAATAACTTCGGAATGCTTTAACCTATCCAAGCGATTCTGAGATTGTTTTCTTGTGACACATTGGACTTTATGTTACTGGCAAAATTTGCTCGATACATTCAGTATTCAAATGTGAAAAACACCAAAATGTAGCGAAAAATAGCAAAAATTTGCATTTTTCTAAATTTAAATGTATCTGCTTGTAAGACAGTTATACCACACAAAATTGTCGCTAATTAACAACCCCCATATGTCTACATTAGATTGACATTGTTTTTTGGACATCCTTTTATTTTTCTATGACGTTACAAGGCTTAGAACTTTAGCAGCAATTTCTCACATTTTCAAGAAAATTTAAAAAGGCTATTTTTACAGGGGCCAGTTCAGTTGTGAAGTGGCTTTTATATATTAGAAACCTCTAAAAAGTCACCCCATTTTAAATACTTCACCCCTCAAAGTATTCAAAACAGCATTTAAAAAAGTTTCTTAACACTTTAGACGTTTCACAAGAATTAAACAAAAGTAGAGGTGAAATTTACAAATTAAATTTTTTTGTTGTTGCAGAAATTAATTTTTAATCCATTATTATTGTAACACAAAGTTTTACCAAAGAAACGCAACTCAATATTTATTGCCCAGGTTCTGTAGTTTTGGGAAATATCCCACATGTGGCCCTAGTGTGCTAATGCACTGAAGCACCGTCCTCAGAAGCAAAGGAGTACCTAGAGGATTTTGGGCCTCCTTTTTATTAGAATATATTTTAGGCACCATGTTGAGTTTGAAGGGCTCTTTCGGTGCCAAAACAGTTGAAATCCACCAAAAGTGACCCCATTTGGGAAACTACACCCCTTAAAGAAATTATCTAGGGGTATAGTGAGCATTTTGACCCTACAGGTTTATTGCAGAAATTATTGGAAGTAGGCCGTGAAAATGGAAATCTACATTCTTTCAAAGAAAATGTAGGTTTAGCTAATTTTTTCTCATTTCCACAAGGACTAAAGTAGAAAAAGCACCACAAAATTTGTAAAGCAATTTCTCCCGAGTAAAACAATACCCCATATGTGGTAATAAACGGCTGTTTGGACACACGGCAGGGCTTAGAAGCGAAAGAGCTCCATTTGGCTTTTGGAGCCCAAATTTAGCAGGAATGGTTTTCGGAGGCCATGTCACATTTGCAAAGCCCCTGAGGGACCAAAACAGTGGAAACCCCCCATTTTGGAAACTACACCCCTTGTGGAAATTACCTAGGGGTATAGTAAGCATTTTGACCTTATAGGTTAATTGCAGAAATTATTGGAAGTAGGCCGTGAAAATGAAAATCTACATTCTTACAAAGAAAATGTAGGTTTAGCAAAGTTTTTATCATTTCCAGAAGGACTAAAGGAGAAATAGCAACACAAAATTTGTAAAGCAATTTCTCCCAGAGTAAAACAGTACCCCATATGTGGTAATAAACGGCTGTTTGGACACATGAAAGAGCTTAGAATGGAAAGAGCTTTATTTGGCTTTTGGAGCCCAAATTTAGCAGGAATGGTTTTCGGAGGCCATGTCACATTTGCAAAGCCCCTGAGGGACCAAAACAGTGGAAACAGTGGAAACCCCCCACAAGTGGCCCCATTTTGGAAACTACACACCTTGTGGAAATTATCTAGGGGTATAGTAAGCATTTTGACACCGCAGGTTTTTTGCAGAAATTATTGGAAGTAGGCCGTGAAAATGAAAATCTACATTCTTTCAAAGAAAATGTAGGTTTAGCAAAGTTTTTATCATTTCCACAAGGACTAAAGAAGAAAAAACAACACAAAATTTGTAAAGCAATTTCTCCCGAGTAAAACAGTACCCCATATGTGGTAATAAATGGCTGTTTGGACACATGGCAGAGATTAGAAGGGAAAGAGCGCCATTTGGTTTTTGGAGCTCAAATTTAGCAGGAATGGTTTGCAGAGGCCATGTCACATTTGCAGAGCCCCTGAGGGGACAAAACAATGAAAACGCCCAAAAAGTGACTTCATTTAGGAAACTACACCCCTTGAGAAATTAATCTATGGGTGTAGTGATCATTTTGACCCAACAGGTGTTTCATAGAATTTATTAAAATTGGGCAGTGAAAATAAAAACAATTGTTTTTCCTCAATAAGACGTAGCTTTAGCACAAAATGTTTTTTTATCAACAAATAAAGGAAAAAAAGAACCACAACATTTGTAGAGCAACTTCTCTAGAGTACGGCTATACCCCATATGTGGTCATAAACTGCTGTTTGAGCACATGGCAAGGAACAGAAAGAGAAGGATTGCGCAAAATTTTTAATTTTCTCTTAAAATAAAGCAGAAAAAGAACCCCAACATTTGTTAAGCAATTTTTCCTGAGTATGGCAATACCCCATATGTGGTTATAAACTCATTTTTGGGCACATGGCAGGGCTCAGAAGGGAAGGAGTGCCATTTGGCTTTGCTGGATTGGTTTCTGGTCGCTATGTAGCATTTGCAACACCTGTGGGACCAAAACAGTGGAAACACTCCAAAAGTGACCCCCATTTTGGAAATTGCACCCCTCAAGGTATTCACCTAGGGGTGTAGTGAGCATGTTAACCCCACAGTTGTTTTGCATAAATTAGTGTGCACTTGATATTGCAAAGTGAAAATGGGATTTTTCAATAGATATGTCAATATGTGGTGCCCAGCTTGTGCCACCATAACAAGACAGCTCTCTAATTATTATGCGGTGTTTCCCGGTTTTAGAATCACCCTACATGGGGCTCTAATCTTTTGCCTGGACATTTGACAGGGCTCAGGAGTGAGAGAATACCATGCGAAATTGAGGCCTAATTCGGCGATTTACACAGAATTGGTTCACAATTGCAGAGGCTCAGATGGAAAATAATAAAAGAAACCCCCCAGAAGTGACCCCATTTTAGAAACTACACCCCCTCAAGGCATTTATTAAGGGGTGTAGTGAGCATTTTCATCCCACAGGTCTTTTCCATAAAAATATGCGCTGCGTATGGTGCAAAGTAAAAAATTGTTAAAAGGGTTCTCCTGGGTATGACAGTGCCTTATATATGGAAGTAAACTTCTGTTTAGGCACGCTGTAGGGCTCAGATGGCTGGGAGCGCTATTTGGCTTTTAAAGGGTAGATTTTGATTGGTAGTAGTTTTGTTTGAGTATTACTGGTGTTTCCGTTTATAATGTGGGGGCATATGTAAGCTGGGCAGAGTACATCAGGGGCATAGTCAGGTGGTATAATAATGGGGTAAACAATAAAATAATCCATAGATATGTGTTACGCTGTGAAGCATCATTTTTGCACAGGCCGGTGTCGCACTGATAAACGGTGTTTTTACTTACATAGTTACATAGTTAGTACGGCTGAAAAAAGACACATGTCCATCAAGTTCAACCAAGGGAAGGGAAAAGGGAAGGAAAAATTTCTACACATAGGAGCTAATATTTTTTTGTTCTAGGAAATTATCTAACCCTTTTTTAAAGCCATCTACTGTCCCTGCTGTGACCAGCTCCTGCGGTAGGCTATTCCATAGATTCACAGTTCTCACTGTAAAGAAGGCTTGTCGCCCCTGAAGCTTGAACCTTTTTTTCTCCAGACGGAGGGAGTGCCCCCTTGTTTTTTGAGGGGGTTTTACAAGGAACAGGATTTCACCATATTTTTTGTATGTACCATTAATATATTTATATAAGTTAATCATGTCCCCCCTTAGTCGTCTTTTTTCAAGGCTAAATAGGTTTCATTCTTTCAATCTTTCCTCATAACTTAAATTCTCCATGCCCCTAATTAGCTTCGTTGCTCTTCTTTGTATTTTTTCCAACTCCAGGGCATCCTTTCTATGAACTGGAGCCCAGAACTGAACTGCATATTCTAGATGAGGCCTCACTAATGCTTTGTAAAGTGGTAATATTACATCCCTGTCCCGCGAGTCCATGCCTCTTTTAATACACGACAATATCCTGCTGGCCTTTGAAGCAGCTGATTGACACTGCATGCTGTTATTGAGTTTATGATTTACAAGTACACCCAGATCCTTCTCAACAAGTGAATCCGCCAGTGTAGCTCCCCCTAGGACATATGATGCACGCAGGTTGTTGGTACCCAGATGCATAACTTTACATTTATCTACATTAAACTTCATCTGCCAAGTGGACGCCCAAACACTTAGTTTGTTTAAATCTGCCTGCAATTCATGAACATCTTCCATAGACTGAACTATATTACATAGCTTGGTGTCATCTGCAAAAATAGAAATAGTGCTATTAATCCCATCCTCTATATCATTAATAAATAAGTTGAATAATAGTGGTCCCAGCACTGAACCCTGGGGTACACCATTTATAACTGGGGACCATTCAGAGAAGGAATCATTGACCACAACCCTCTGGACACGGTCCTTGAGCCAATTCTCAATCCAATTACAAACTATATTTTCGAAACCTATAGTCCTTAACCCCTTCACGCTCCTTGACGTACTATTACGTCATGGCAGCTCTATCGTTCGCGCTCCATGCCGTAATAGTACGTCTTGCAGTTAGAACAGCGGTGCGCGCGCCCGGCGCGTTCATGCGCTGTGATAGCTGCTGTTTCTGACAGCAGGCTATCACGGCATAATGGGACGGGACCATTTACTATGGTCCCGCCTCGCCGATCGCCGCTATTGGCTAGTCAGTGAGTAACTAGCCAATAGCAGCGATCGGTCTCATTCAGCACAGCAGTGCTCGAGCCCGGCGTTCCTGAGCTGTGATAGCTGCTGTTTCTGACAGCATGCTATCACAGCATAATGGGCCGGGACCATTTACTATGGTCCCGCCTCGCCGATCGCCGCTATTGGCTAGTCAGTGAGTAACTAGCCAATAGCAGCGATCATTCTCGTCACTTCCTCTCTCTGACCTCACATCCTGCTGCAACCGCCCTGAACGCCCTGTTGGAGTTAGCGAGGCGTTGAGATCGGTTGTGAGCAGAGAGTCAGAGAGAAAAGAAGTGAAAAAAAGTGAAAAAAAGTTTCTAAAACAACGTTTTTTTTGCTTCCCACCACCCCATCCACTACCCACTCCTGTTCCCTTCCTCTTTGAGTTCTACCCACGTTTTTTGGTCAGTGATCTCCTATCACTGACCACTTTTCAGTCTTCAGGACCACATTTCTTGGTCCCTGGGGATTTTTTTTTCATTTTTTTCTATATAAAACATAAAACAAAAAAAAAAATATAAAAAGAAAAAAAAGAAACAAAAAAAAATAGTTAGTTTAGCCAATTTTGAAAATTTAACTGGTTAGTTTAGTATTAGCCCCTTCCCGCTCCTTGACGTACTATTACGTCATGGCAGCTCTATCGTTCGCGCTCCATGCCGTAATAGTACGTCTTGCAGTTAGAACAGCGGTGCGCGCGCCCGGCGCGTTCATGCGCTGTGATAGCTGCTGTTTCTGACAGCAGGCTATCACGGCATAATGGGACGGGACCATTTACTATGGTCCCGCCTCGCCGATCGCCGCTATTGGCTAGTCAGTGAGTAACTAGCCAATAGCAGCGATCGGTCTCATTCAGCACAGCAGTGCTCGAGCCCGGCGTTCCTGAGCTGTGATAGCTGCTGTTTCTGACAGCATGCTATCACAGCATAATGGGCCGGGACCATTTACTATGGTCCCGCCTCGCCGATCGCCGCTATTGGCTAGTCAGTGAGTAACTAGCCAATAGCAGCGATCATTCTCGTCACTTCCTCTCTCTGACCTCACATCCTGCTGCAACCGCCCTGAACGCCCTGTTGGAGTTAGCGAGGCGTTGAGATCGGTTGTGAGCAGAGAGTCAGAGAGAAAAGAAGTGAAAAAAAGTGAAAAAAAGTTTCTAAAACAACGTTTTTTTTGCTTCCCACCACCCCATCCACTACCCACTCCTGTTCCCTTCCTCTTTGAGTTCTACCCACGTTTTTTGGTCAGTGATCTCCTATCACTGACCACTTTTCAGTCTTCAGGACCACATTTCTTGGTCCCTGGGGATTTTTTTTTCATTTTTTTCTATATAAAACATAAAACAAAAAAAAAAATATAAAAAGAAAAAAAAGAAACAAAAAAAAATAGTTAGTTTAGCCAATTTTGAAAATTTAACTGGTTAGTTTAGTATTAGGGTTAGTTAGTGTCAGGGAACCGTCAAAAAGCGTAGTTAGGTATAGTGTCAGGGAATTTAGCGTCAGGAATCGGTCACCGTAGATAGGCTTAGCGTTAGGGATCCATCACCGTAGTTAGGTTTAGCGTCAGGGAAGCTCGGAATAATTAGATAGGTTTAGTGTCAGGCACCCGTCACCGTAGTTAGGTTTAGTGTCAGGGAAGCTTGAAATAATCTAGATAGGTTTAGTGTCAGGGAATCGTCGCCGTAGTTAGGTTTAGCGTTAGGGAAGTCCACATAAAATTTAGTTAGGTTTAGTGTTAGGAACCCTCGCCCTAGTTAGCTTTAGTGTCAGGGAAGTCCACTTGCTCTCTAAAAACAAAACACACATTTGTGCTAGTTGTGCTATCCTATTGCTCCCAGTTAGGGATTTATTTTTTTGCAGTATATAAATTTTGTCTTCGCACAACAAGCATGTCCCAACGGACATTTACTGCTGAAGAGGCGTATGCATTTCTGGCCTCCGACACAGACTCGTCGGATGGCGATACACTATTTTATTTGTCTACCTCCTCATCCAGCGATGAAGAGGAGGGACCCCCTAGGAGACGCCCCAGGACCACCACCATAGTAGAAATCCCTGAGAGAAGTGACCCCACAACAAGTGATACCCCTGAGCGAAGTGACCCCATTTGGACGCCCACACCAGACCATTATGAACCCCAAATCCCTGAGTACACGGGCAGCCCAGGCATCAAATTTAACACGGCAGGGTTCAGTGAGATGGACTTTTTCAAGTTCTTCTTCACTGATAACTTTATAGAGCTAATGGTCACCCAGACTAATTTATATGCCCAACAGTATATCACCAAGAACCCCAACTCATTTTATGCCCAATCCCAGAGGTGGACTCCTGTAAACGCAGCAGAGTTGGGCAAGTTCTGGGGACTGCTCTTGAACATGGGGCTTCTAAAAAAGCCATCCATTAGGACCTACTGGAGCACGGACATCCTATACCACACCCCGATGTACCGTATGGCCATGTCCAGGATGCGTTATGAGGCAATACTTCGCTTCCTACATTATGCCGATAATGAGCAGTGCCCACCCCGAGATGACCCCAGTTTTGACCGTTTATATAAACTGAGACCCCTATTAGACCATTTCAGTGCCCGGTTTGCCCAAGCATACACCCCCGAGAAGTGTATTTCCATTGATGAGTCCCTGGTACATTTTAAAGGGAGGCTTCAATTCCGCCAATACCTGCCAAGTAAGAGGGCAAGGTATGGCGTGAAGTTGTATAAGCTGTGCGAGAGTGCATCAGGGTATACATATAAATTCAGGATATATGAAGGGAAGGACAGCAGTATTCAGCCCCCAGAATGCCCCCCCTTACTGGGAATTAACGCAAAAATTGTGTGGGATTTGGTGCACCCACTGCTGGACCAGGGTTACCACCTCTACCTGGATAATTTTTATACCAGCGTCCCGCTCTTCAAGTGCCTCGCTTCCAGAAGGACTGCGGCATGCGGCACTGCTAGAAAAAATCTTAGAGGCCTCCCTAAAACACTGCTTGGGCAAACACTCAGAAGGGGTGAGAGCAGGGCACATTCTAGTAGCAACATATTGTGTGTCAAGTACAAGGACAAGAGAGATGTCCTTGTATTGACAACAATACATGGCCACACCAGTACCCATGTACCTGTACGAGGTACCAGTACAGAGACCCCCAAACCAGATTGCATCCTGGACTACAATAGGTACATGGGAGGGGTGGACTTGTCAGATCAAGTCCTGAAGCCCTACAGCGCTACGCGGAAATCGAGGGTGTGGTATAAGAAGCTGGCCGTGCACATCATACAGATGGCATTGTACAATGCGTACGTGCTACGTCGATGTGCAGGCCAGAGGGGAACTTTCCTGGAATTTCAAGAGGTGGTTATAAAGAACCTAATTTTTGGCGACCAGGAAGGAGGGGCACCCAGTACTTCTGGAAGCGAGGCCACACGCATCGTACCAGGGCAACACTTTCCAGGAGAAGTTCCCCAAACTGGCAAGAAGGGAAAAAGTCAAAAGAGGTGCAAAGTGTGCTATAAGAGGGGGATAAGGAAGGACACAACATACCAATGCGACACGTGTCCCGAAAAACCAGGGCTCTGTATGAAAGATTGTTTTAAAATGTACCATACATCCCTTGATTTTTAATTTACCCTGATGCACTCCGCACAGCTTATCCCCCTCATCTTTCCCTTTTGAGCCCTGCCATGTGCCCAAGCAGCAAATAACAGCCACATGTAGGGTATTGCCGTACCCGGGAGAACCCACATTACAATTTATGGGGTGTATGTCTCCGGTGGCACATGCTGGGCACAATATATCGGACACTGAAATGGCATATATGTATAGGAAATTGCAAATCTCACTTTGCACCATCTACTGCGCATTACCTTTTACACAATAACTGTTGGGTCAAAATGCTCACTACACTCTAGATGAATGTCTTAAGGGGTGTAGTTTTTAAAATGGGTTCACTTCTCGGGGGTTTCAACTGTACTGGTACCTCAGGGGTTCTGCCTACATGACTTAGCACCAGAAAAGCTCCAGTAGGCTAAATGGTGGTCCTTCCCTTCTGAGCCCTGTCGTGTGCCCAGGCAGCTAATAACAGCCACATGTAGGGTATTGCCGTACCCGGGAGAACCCACATTACAATTTATGGGGTGTATGTCTCCAGTGGCACATGCTGGGCACAATATATCAGACACTGAAATGGCATATATGCATAGGAAATTGCAAATCTCACTTTGCACCATCTGCTGCGCATTACCTTTTACACAATAACTGTGGGGTCAAAATGCTCACTACACCACTAGATGAATGTCTTAAGGGGTGTAGTTTTTAAAATGGGGTCACTTCTCGGGGGTTTCAACTGTACTGGTACCTCAGGGGTTCTGCCTACATGACTTAGCACCAGAAAAGCTCCAGTAGGCTAAATGGTGGTCCTTCCCTTCTGAGCCCTGTCGTGTGCCCAGGCAGCTAATAACAGCCACATGTAGGGTATTGCCGTACCCGGGAGAACCCACATTACAATTTATGGGGTGTATGTCTCCAGTGGCACATGCTGGGCACAATATATCAGACACTGAAATGGCATATATGCATAGGAAATTGCAAATCTCACTTTGCACCATCTGCTGCGCATTACCTTTTACACAATAACTGTGGGGTCAAAATGCTCACTACACCACTAGATGAATGTCTTAAGGGGTGTAGTTTTTAAAATGGGGTCACTTCTCGGGGGTTTCAACTGTACTGGTACCTCAGGGGTTCTGCCTACATGACTTAGCACCAGAAAAGCTCCAGTAGGCTAAATGGTGGTCCTTCCCTTCTGAGCCCTGTCGTGTGCCCAGGCAGCTAATAACAGCCACATGTAGGGTATTGCCGTACCCGGGAGAACCCACATTACAATTTATGGGGTGTATGTCTCCAGTGGCACATGCTGGGCACAATATATCAGACACTGAAATGGCATATATGCATAGGAAATTGCAAATCTCACTTTGCACCATCTGCTGCGCATTACCTTTTACACAATAACTGTGGGGTCAAAATGCTCACTACACCACTAGATGAATGTCTTAAGGGGTGTAGTTTTTAAAATGGGGTCACTTCTCGGGGGTTTCAACTGTACTGGTACCTCAGGGGTTCTGCCTACATGACTTAGCACCAGAAAAGCTCCAGTAGGCTAAATGGTGGTCCTTCCCTTCTGAGCCCTGTCGTGTGCCCAGGCAGCTAATAACAGCCACATGTAGGGTATTGCCGTACCCGGGAGAACCCACATTACAATTTATGGGGTGTATGTCTCCAGTGGCACATGCTGGGCACAATATATCAGACACTGAAATGGCATATATGCATAGGAAATTGCAAATCTCACTTTGCACCATCTGCTGCGCATTACCTTTTACACAATAACTGTGGGGTCAAAATGCTCACTACACCACTAGATGAATGTCTTAAGGGGTGTAGTTTTTAAAATGGGGTCACTTCTCGGGGGTTTCAACTGTACTGGTACCTCAGGGGTTCTGCCTACATGACTTAGCACCAGAAAAGCTCCAGTAGGCTAAATGGTGGTCCTTCCCTTCTGAGCCCTGTCGTGTGCCCAGGCAGCTAATAACAGCCACATGTAGGGTATTGCCGTACCCGGGAGAACCCACATTACAATTTATGGGGTGTATGTCTCCAGTGGCACATGCTGGGCACAATATATCAGACACTGAAATGGCATATATGCATAGGAAATTGCAAATCTCACTTTGCACCATCTGCTGCGCATTACCTTTTACACAATAACTGTGGGGTCAAAATGCTCACTACACCACTAGATGAATGTCTTAAGGGGTGTAGTTTTTAAAATGGGGTCACTTCTCGGGGGTTTCAACTGTACTGGTACCTCAGGGGTTCTGCCTACATGACTTAGCACCAGAAAAGCTCCAGTAGGCTAAATGGTGGTCCTTCCCTTCTGAGCCCTGTCGTGTGCCCAGGCAGCTAATAACAGCCACATGTAGGGTATTGCCGTACCCGGGAGAACCCACATTACAATTTATGGGGTGTATGTCTCCAGTGGCACATGCTGGGCACAATATATCAGACACTGAAATGGCATATATGCATAGGAAATTGCAAATCTCACTTTGCACCATCTGCTGCGCATTACCTTTTACACAATAACTGTGGGGTCAAAATGCTCACTACACCACTAGATGAATGTCTTAAGGGGTGTAGTTTTTAAAATGGGGTCACTTCTCGGGGGTTTCAACTGTACTGGTACCTCAGGGGTTCTGCCTACATGACTTAGCACCAGAAAAGCTCCAGTAGGCTAAATGGTGGTCCTTCCCTTCTGAGCCCTGTCGTGTGCCCAGGCAGCTAATAACAGCCACATGTAGGGTATTGCCGTACCCGGGAGAACCCACATTACAATTTATGGGGTGTATGTCTCCAGTGGCACATGCTGGGCACAATATATCAGACACTGAAATGGCATATATGCATAGGAAATTGCAAATCTCACTTTGCACCATCTGCTGCGCATTACCTTTTACACAATAACTGTGGGGTCAAAATGCTCACTACACCACTAGATGAATGTCTTAAGGGGTGTAGTTTTTAAAATGGGGTCACTTCTCGGGGGTTTCAACTGTACTGGTACCTCAGGGGTTCTGCCTACATGACTTAGCACCAGAAAAGCTCCAGTAGGCTAAATGGTGGTCCTTCCCTTCTGAGCCCTGTCGTGTGCCCAGGCAGCTAATAACAGCCACATGTAGGGTATTGCCGTACCCGGGAGAACCCACATTACAATTTATGGGGTGTATGTCTCCAGTGGCACATGCTGGGCACAATATATCAGACACTGAAATGGCATATATGCATAGGAAATTGCAAATCTCACTTTGCACCATCTGCTGCGCATTACCTTTTACACAATAACTGTGGGGTCAAAATGCTCACTACACCACTAGATGAATGTCTTAAGGGGTGTAGTTTTTAAAATGGGGTCACTTCTCGGGGGTTTCAACTGTACTGGTACCTCAGGGGTTCTGCCTACATGACTTAGCACCAGAAAAGCTCCAGTAGGCTAAATGGTGGTCCTTCCCTTCTGAGCCCTGTCGTGTGCCCAGGCAGCTAATAACAGCCACATGTAGGGTATTGCCGTACCCGGGAGAACCCACATTACAATTTATGGGGTGTATGTCTCCAGTGGCACATGCTGGGCACAATATATCAGACACTGAAATGGCATATATGCATAGGAAATTGCAAATCTCACTTTGCACCATCTGCTGCGCATTACCTTTTACACAATAACTGTGGGGTCAAAATGCTCACTACACCACTAGATGAATGTCTTAAGGGGTGTAGTTTTTAAAATGGGGTCACTTCTCGGGGGTTTTAACTGTACTGGTACCTCAGGGGCTTCTGCCTACATGACTTAGCACAAGAAAAGCTCCAGTAGGCCAAATGGTGGTCCTTTCCTTCTGAGTCCTGCCATGGGCCCAAACATCAGTTTATCACCACAAATGGGGTATTGCCGCACTCAGGACAAATTGGGCAACAAAATGGGGTGTTTTATTCCTTGTGAAAATAAGAAATTTTGAACAAAAATTACATCTTAATGGAAAAAAATATCATTTTTTTAATTCACAGCCCAATTCAAATAGGTGCTGTGAAAAAACGGTGTGGTCAAAATGATAACAACAACCATAAATGAATTCCTTGAGGGGTCTAGTTTCCAAAATGGGGTCACTTCTGGTGGGTTTCCATTGCTTTCATACCTCTGGGGCTCTGCAAATGCGACATGGAACCCGAAAACCAATCCAGCAAAATCTGGACTCCAACAAACACATAGCGCTCCTTTCCTTCTGAGTCCTCCCATGGGCCCAAACGGCAGTTTATCACCACAAATGGGGTATTGCCGCACTAAGGACAAATTGGGCAACAAAATGGGGTGTTTTATTCCTTGTGAAAATAAGAAATTTTGAACAAAAATTACATCTTAATGGAAAAAATATCATTTTTTTAATTTCACAGCCCAATTCAAATAGGTGCTGTGAAAAAACGGTGTGGTCAAAATGATAACAACAACCATAAATGAATTCCTTGAGGGGTCTAATTTCCAAAATGGGGTCACTTCTGGTGGGTTTCCATTGCTTTCATACCTCAACACCTCTTCAAACCTGGCATGCTGCCTAAAATATATTCTAATAAAAAAGAGGCCTCAAAATGCACTAGGTGCTCCTTTGTTTCTGAGGCTTGTGTTTTATTCCACGAGCGCACTAGAGCCACATGTGGGACATTTCTAAAAACTGCAGAATCTGGACAATACATATTTAGTAGTATTTCTCTGGTAAAATCTTCTGTGTTACAGAAAAAAATGGAATAATATTGAAATTCAGCAAGAAAAATGAAATTTGCAAATTTCACCTCCACATTGCTTTAATTCCTGTGAAATGCCTGAAGGGTTAAAAAACTTTCTAAATGCTGTTTTGAATACTTTGAGGGGTCTAGTTTTTAAAATGGGGTGTTTTATGGGGGTTTCTAATACATAGGCCCCTCAAAGCCACTTCAGAACTCAAGAGGTACCTTAAAAAAAAGGCTTTTGAAATTTTCTTAAAAATATGAGAAATTGCTGTTTATGTTCTAAGCCTTGTAACGTCCAAGAAAAATAAAAGAATGTTAAAAAAACGATGCCAATCTAAAGTAGACATATGGGAAATGTGAACTAGTAACTATTTTGGGTGGTATAACCGTCTGTTTTACAAGCAGATGCATTTAAATTCTGAAAAATGCAATTTTTTCAAAATTTTCTCTAAATTTTGCAATTTTTCACCAATAAACACTGAATATATCGACCAAATTTTACCACGAACATGAAGCCCAAAGTGTCACGAGAAAACAATCTCAGAATCGCTTGGATAGGTTTAAGCATTCCGACGTTATTACCACATAAAGTGAAATATGTCAGATTTGAAAAATGGGCTCTGAGCCTTAAGGCCCAAACTAGGCTGCGTCCTTAAGGGGTTAATTTACCCATTAGGCGTCTATGGGGGACAGTATCAAATGCCTTTGCAAAGTCCAAAAACACTAAATCCACAGCGGCCCCTCTGTCTAGACTTCTGCTCACCTCTTCATAAAAACAGATTAGGTTGGTTTGACAACTTCTGTCCTTAGTAAAACCGTGCTGGCTGTCACTTATAATGCTATTTATTGTCACATAATCCTGTATATAGTCCCTCAATAGCCCCTCAAACATTTTCCCCACGATGGATGTTAAGCTTACTGGTCTATAATTACCCGGGGAAGACCTAGAGCCCTTTTTGAAAATAGGCACCACATTTGCGCTGCACCAGTCCCTTGGCACTATACCAGTCACGAGAGATTCTCTGAATATTATGAAAAGGGGGACAGAAATAACTGAACTAAGCTCTTTAAGAATTCTAGGGTGTAACCCATCTGGTCCCGGGGCCTTGTGCACATTTATTTTATTTAATTTAGCTTGGACCATCTCTACATTCATCCAATTCAGTATATCAACTGATATATTAACAGCACTGGCACCGGCTACATCAGCTGCTCCTTCTTCTGTTGTATATACAGAGCGGAAGAACCCATTTAGTAACTCTGCTTTCTCTTGATCCCCTGTGATCAACTCCCCATTACCATTATCTAGGGGTCCTACATGTTCAGACCTTGGCTTTTTAGCATTTATATACTTGAAGAATTTTTTGGGATTTGTTTTACTATCCTTGGCCACCTGCCTTTCATTTTGTATTTTTGCTAATTTTATTAAATTTTTACAGATTTTATTAAGCTCTTTATATTTTACAAAGGCTACAGCTGTACCCTCAGATTTGTATTTTTTAAATGCCCTTTTTTTGTCATGTATTGCCCCTTTCACAGAAGGTGTAAGCCATGTGGGGTTTAATTTGAGTCGTTTATACTTGTTACCTATAGAAATACATTTTGCACTATAATAACTCAAAGTAGATTTGAAAATCTCCCATTTATCATTTGTTCCATTATTTGACATTAGTTCTTCCCAGTCCATATCCTGAATTGCAGCCCTCATCCTGGGGAAATTGGCTTTCTTAAAATTAAATGTTTTTGCCCTCCCACCCTGCGTTTGTTTTTTACAGTATAGGTAAAATGTAACTATATTATGATCACTGTTACCGAGGTTTTCACGAACATTGACATTCCCAACAAGATCTGCATTATTAGAAATGACCAGATCCAACAGAGCTTCACCTCTAGTCGGGTCTTCCACAAACTGGCACATAAAATTTTCCTGCAACAGGTTGAGGAAATGTCTCCCCTTTGTAGTTGAAGCTGAACCATGACACCAATTAATATCCCTGAAATTAAAATCTCCCATTATCACTACAGTACCCGCCTGTGCAGCCCGCTCCATCTGTTTATATAGCTGACATTCCATCTCCTCAGTTATATTGGGGGGTCTATAGATTACACCAAAAGTAATTTTTTCAGTGTTTACCTCCCTTTCTAGTTCCACCCACAAGGTTTCAACCTCCTCACAGTATTCACCCACTATTGTCTCTTTCACACTCGCCTTCATATCACTTCTCACATACAGACATACACCACCGCCTTTCCTATTTGTCCTGTCTTTCCGAAAAAGTGTAAAATCCTGTAGATTTACAGCCCAGTCATGTGAAGAGTCCAGCCATGTTTCAGCAACACCAACTATATCTATATTTTCTTCCAGTATCAAGGCCTCCAGCTCCCCCATTTTGCTTGCTAGACTTCTGGCATTTGTGAACATACACTTTAACTTGCCTGTCAGTTTTTCATTTTTATTATCAGAAATGTGATTTGACATTAATCGGGCCTTTTTATTTACACTGATGTTTTATAACGAAAGGATCTCCTTATCTTGTTGTCTAGTCCTCTCCCCACATTCTGTTTCTCCCCCCACCAATATAGTCTGACCCCTCTCTAACCTGGCTACCCCTTTCTTTCTACATTGACCTCCCTCCTCAGCCCTAGTTTAAATACTCCGCCACCCCAGCTAGAATTCTCTCCCCCAGCACAGCGGACCCCCTTCCATTTAGGTGCAAATCATCTGCAGAATACAGTTTGTACCCCAATGAAAAGTCAGCCCAGTGCTCTAGGAACCCAAATCCTTCTCCTCTACACCAAGACTTCAGCCATGCATTTAACTCCCTGAGCTCCCGCTGTCTTTTCTGTGATGCGCATGGCACAGGCAGTATTCCTGAGAATACTACTTTGGAGGTCCTTCCCTTCAGCTTGTAGCCTAGTTCTTTAAAATTATTCTTAAGGCTCCTCCACCTACCATTTATTCTGTCGTTGGTACCGACATGGACCACGACAGCTGGATCATCACCAGCCCCTCCCAGCAATTTGTCCACCCGTTCCACCACATGCCGAACCCTGGCACCAGGGAGACAGCAAACCATTCGGTTGAGGTGGTCTTGGCGACAAATTATTCTATCCGTCTTCCTGATTATAGAATCCCCTACGACTATCAATTGTCTTGGCTTACCTCCATTACCATCCCGCCGACTACTAGCTGAGCTGTTCTCCCGGCTGTTAGGGAGATCAGTATCCACTAGGGCTGCCATTTCTGAGACTGACACCCTCGCATCATCACCCAACTTGGCAATTTTGCCTGGAATGTCAGAAACTGGATCGGCCTTCCTTTTCTTTGACCCCTTTCTACTGCCCCTAACTACATTAACCCAGCTACTTACCTGATCCTGCTCACCCATGTCTTCACCCTCCAGTTGTAACCCACTAACTGCATGCTCCGTGAGCAGCAAGCTCAGCTCAAGATTGTCTATCCTCCTCAGTGTTGCATGCTGCTCCTCCAGATCTCTAATACGAGCTTCCAGGTGAACAACATGCTCACATCTGCCACAGAGATATTCACCCTGGAACTCCGGCTCCAGTCGTGCATACATATGGCAAACTGTGCACTGAAGAAAACCTCCAATCTTGCTATCCATTATCCAAGTTACAAAAAAAACAGCGAACAGTTGTTAATCAAAAAGAAAAAGAAGTAGAAGAGCACTTACTGGGGCTTTAACTCCTCTTTTCAACTCCGGTTTTTGGAACTCCACTTGATCTACAACCCACTTGTTTTTTCAAGCCACTTATCCCCCTTTTGGCCCACACTCCGCACCTTTGCAGTTTGGGGAATTTTGCTAGGAAGTGTTGTCCTGGTATAATACGGGCACCCTCGCTTCTAGCAGATATGTTTGGGTCCTCCCCTTCCTGGTTCCCTAATTTTAGGGACATGATAAATCGCCTCTTGAAACAGACGAAATGTTCCCCTGTGATCTGCACAACTGCATATTTTTTATTTCCTGACTTATGGAAGCCTTAACTAATTTAATTTTTTCATAGACGTAGTGGTATTAGGGCTGTTTTTTTGTGGGACGAGCTGTAGTTATTATTGGTACCATTTTGGGGTACGTGCGACTTTTTGATCACTTTTTATCCTATTTTTTGAGAGGCAAGGTGACCAAAAAACAGCAATTCTGGCATCGTTTTTTTAGGGTTTTTTTTATACAGCGTTCACCATGCGTTATAAATTACATGTTAACTTTATTCTGTGGGTCAGTACGATACCTAATTTATAGAACATTTTTATGTTTTACAACTTTTTGCACAATAAAATTACTTTTGTTAAAAGAATGTATTTTTATCCAGCGATCGTTTTTGACGGCTGCATTTAAGGGGTAATGGCGGGGATTGAAGCTAACTTCGATCCCCGCCGTTACAGCAGGATGTCAGCTGTCAGATACAGCTGACATCTGGGGATAATGGCACAGACTCAGCTTCTGAGCCGGTGCCATGCATTTGTCGTATGTATACGACATTTTGCAGGAAGCACTGGCTTTCCATGTCGTATACTTACGTCAAATGTCGGGAAGGGGTTAATGTACTGTCATATATCTATTTGCCAGTACTTTAGCCTGTGTACTGATATCTCAGTATGCCCTAACAACAGGAAATATGGTTAGACAGCCTTGTGGTCCTTCAGTGGACCCTGGATTGTCTGCCCATATAAGGTTTGATCGAAGCATTCAGGGGAATAATGGCGGAGATCAGAGGTTGCCCCGCTGCTGACCAACAAGTGGCGGTGCTGGCACTGAAGACAGAACATGAGGGTATTTTGCAGTGCGCCCACCATGTTCTGTCTTCAGTGCCAGTGCTCATTAGTGCAGCGCTGGTCTCATCACATCATGCTGCCCGCGCAAGCACACTTGTCAGGACTCAGGAGCTGGGCAATGGCTGTATTACACAGCTGCAGCCCCGCTGACTATATTCATGCATTTCCATACAAAGCTGCGCGACTGCACAGCTTAGTATTGACATACATGATGCAAAAGAAGAAAAATTTCGAATTTAAGCAGGTAAAAGTTCTAGTGTTGATTCCAGGTGTGACATTTGCATTTGGAAGCTGTTGCTGTGAACCCACCACATGAGGTCAAAGGAGCTCTCAATGCAAGTGAAACAAACCATCGTTAGGCTGAAAAGAATGAAGAAATCCATCAGAGAGACAGCACAAATGTTAGGAGTGGCCAAATCAACAGTTTTTTACATTGTTGAAAAAAAAAAAAGAGCGCACTGGTGATCTCGTGGACGTCCACAGAAGACAACAGTGGTGGATAATCGCAGAATCCTTTCCATGGTGAAGAAAAACTCCTTCACAACATCTACCCAACTGAAAACACTCTCCTGGAAGTAGGTGTATCAGTATCTAAGTCTACCATAAAGAAAAGACTTCATGAGAGCAAATACAGAGGGTTCACCACAAGGTGCAAACCATTAATCAGCCTCAAAAATAGAAAGGCCAGATTAGACTTTGCCAAACAACATCTAAAGAAGCCAGCCCAGTTCTGGAACAGCATTCTTTGAACAGATGAAACTAAGATCAACCTGTACCAGAATGATAGGAGGACGAAAGTATGGAGAAGGATTGGAACGGCTCATGATCCAAAGCACACCACATCTTCTGTAAAACATGGTGGAGGCAGTGTGATGGCATGGGCATGCATGGCTGCAAAAGGCACTGGGTCACTAGTGTTTATTGTTGATGTGACTGAAGACAGAAGCAGCCGGATGAATTCTGAAGTGTTCAGGGACAAACTTTCTGCTCAGATTAAACCAAATGCAGCAAGGTTGATTGGACGTCGCTTCACAGTACAGATGGACAATGACCCAAAACATACTGCAAAAGCAACCCAGGAGGTTTTTTAAGGCAAAGAAGTGGGATATTCTGCAATGACCAAGTCAATCACCAGATCTCAACCTGCTCGAGCATGCATTTCACTTGCTTAAAGAGGCTCTGTCACCACATTATAAGTGGCCTATATTGTAAATGATGTGATCGGTGCTGTAATGTAGATTACAGCAGTGTTTTTTATTTAGAAAAACTATCATTTTTTACGGAGTTATGACCTATATTAGCTTTATGCTAATGAGTTTCTCAATGAACAACTGGGCGTGTTTTACTATATGACCAAGTGGGTGTTGGGGAGAGAAGTGTATGACGCTGACCAATCAGTGACCGATCAGCGTCATACACTTCTCTCCATTCATTTACCCTGCAGAGCGCTTTAGCTATATCGCTATGTGCAGCCTCATACACACACACTAACATTACTGCAGTGTCCTAATAATGAATATACATTACCTCCAGCCAGGACGTGATGTGTATTCAGAATTCTTACCACTTCTGTAGTGTCTCTGTGATTTACAGCACAGCACAGCGAGATCTTGCTGTGAATGACAGCTTACAGCGTAATCTTGCGAGACTACGCCTGCTATGCTGTAAATCACAGAGACGTGCAAAGAAGTGGTCAGGATTTTGAATACACATCACGTCCAGGCTGGAGGTAATGTATATTCAGTGTCATGACACTGCAGTAATGTTAGTGTGTGTGTATGAGGCTGCACATAGCGATATAGCTATATCGCTATGTGCTGTGTAAATGAATGGAGAGAAGTGTATGACGCTGATTGGTCAGCGTCATACACTTCTCTCCAGAACGCCCACTTGGTTATATAGTAAAACACGCCTAGTTGTTCATTGAGAAACTCATTAGCATAAAGCTAATATAGGTCATAACTCAGTCAAAAATTATCGTTTTTCTAAATAAAAAAGCACTGCTGTAATCTACATTACAGCGCCGATCACATCATGTACAATATAGGCCACTTATAATGTGGTGGCAGAGCCTCTTTAAGACAAGACTTCAGGCAGTAAGACCCACAAACAAGCAACAACTGAAGATAGCTGCAGTAAAGGCATGGCAAAGCATCACAATGGAGGGAACCCAGGGTTTGGTGATGTCCATGAGTTCCAGACTTCAGGCAGTCATTGCCTGCAAAAGATTCTCTACAAAGTAATAAAAAAACCATTTTATGTATGGTAATGTTAACCCCTTTAGGACCAGGTCTATTTCGGCCTTAAGGACCAAGCATTCTTTTTTGTTTTGTCCTACCCAATTTTTGTGTGTATATATTATATTGCTAATCTTTTATTCATTTTATTAGGGAATGAACAAAAAAAAAAAAACAGCTATTCCAGCATTGTTTTTCACGTTATAAATTTACGCAGTTTACTATGCGGTGTAAATAACATGTTAACTTTATTCTGTGGGTCAGTATGATTACGGTGATACCAAATATGTATAGTTTTTTTTACATTTTACTACTTTTGCATAATTAAAACACTTTTAAACAAAAATTGTTTGTTTTTGCATCGCCGCTTTTCAAGAGCTGTAACTTTTTATTTTGTCAGTCGATGTCGCCATATGCGGACTTGTTTTTTGCGGGATGAGATGTGGTTTTCATTGGTATCATTTTGGGGAACATGGGACTTATTGATTAAGTTTTAATACATTTTTTGGGGGCAAGAATGGAAAAAATATATTTTTGCGCCGTGGTTTTTGGGTGTTTTTTTGTACCGCATTCATCCGGCAGCTTAATTACTGAGTTAACTTTATTACTTGGGTCGTTACAATCGCGGTGATACTATATACGTGTGTGTTTTGTGGTTTTTTGCACTTCTAGTAAATAAAACCACATTTTATGGAATATAAGTTTTTACTGTAATATTTTATTTTTTATTTTTAATAAACTCTATTTAACTGTTTTAATTATTTTTTTTATGAGTCCCAATAGGGGACTTTACCATGCAAAATTCTGATCGCTTATATAATGCTTTGGTATACTCAGTATACCAAAGCATTATTGCCTGTCATTATTGCCTCTGGCACGGCCTGATAGGCATACAGCCAGGGCAGGCCTGGTGGCCTTTGTTAGGCCCCCGGCTGCCATGGCAACCCGTCGGCGGTCGGCAAATGCATTCGCGGGCTACCGATAGGTGACAGAGGGAGCTTCCTCCCTATTGGCGCGGCATTTAAGGTTTCAAACTGCCAGGATTTTAGGTTTCTCCAATCCTAGCTGTTGCAGCGGGAGCCCGACTGTCAGTCACATCCGGGCTCCCACGGCAATCGTGCGGGCTTAGCTTCTGTGCCCTCACTATCTCCTACACGCACATGCACGGCGGAATGCGCTAACGGCTGGATTCTATGCCGTGCATGTACGTGATTCTGCGGAATAATTTTTCCAATTACTTTTGAGCCCCTAAAATGAGGAGGCTGTGTATAAAAATAGTTGCAATTCCTAAATGTTTCACAAGATATTTTTGATCAACCCCTTGAATTAAACCTGAAAGTCTACACTTCAATTGCATCTCAGTTGTTTCATTTCAAAACCAATGTGGTGGCATACAGAGCCCAAATCATGAAGATTGTGTTACTCTCCAAATAATTCTGGACCTAGGTAGTTCACCCTCAGTACATAAAATCTTTCAATAGATTTTGATTTTTCGAAGTATTCGCTGATTATTTGCTTATAATGTTTTTCATTGCACTTTCTTTTAAATTATTCATTGTTAGGTACTTCCTTCTCAGTTTAAGGTGGTACTATCTAGATATTTGTCACAGTATTAGAGACATTTATTATGAAATGTCTCTTTAATAATATATTTTAGAGATCAAAAAAATCAATGGTAATTTGACATAATGTCAAGATTCCTCCTAGAGACATTATTGAAACATGAGCCCCACACTGCAGGGGGTAGCTAAAGGCTCATTGTGAAAAATTTAGCTTGGACCCCACCCCCGTGCAAGTTCTCCTCATGGACATGGGCTGCAGCCTCTCCGTGATTTTCTGCTGCATCGCTGGGTCTCTTAAGTGACCCATCGATACAGCACTAGCAGCCATGGTCTTAAAAAAACAGGGGCACTAGTTCAGCATATCTATGAGACTGCGACCTCTATGGCTACGCCACAGGATTGGATTAGATACAGCGGCTCAGCATACAGCCTCAAACATAATCGGCTTAGGTACTGCGTCTCGCCAGACAGGTGCACACACATGCCTCCCAACATTCAAGTATCGCAAAGAGGAAATTTTCTTTGTTTCCTTTTAAGCCACACCTCTAACCTCGCCAAATCCCCGCCCATACACACCCGGTTCAGCCCACACAGTATCATGCTCCTATAGTGCCTCCCCTCGGTATAATGCCCCCACAGCTAATAATGCCACTGTAGCTGCCCCCCACGCAGTATAATACCCCATAGAGCCTCCCACACAGTATAATGCCCCCATATCTGCCCCCATATGGTATAAGCCCCTCATACATGTACCCATACAGTATAAAACTAACAGATGCCCCATAAAGTATAATGCCCACACAGCTGCCTCATACAGTATAGCGCCCACACAATTTCCCCAGGCATTGTAGTAACAAAGGCTCGTGTAGTTTCTCCTATTAGAAACTACATATGCCCCAGTAACTACAGCAACTGTTGATAGACGTGGTGCAGTGGGCCACGGCCCCCCTGGTTTCAGGACCTGGTTACAAAAGCGATGACTGTGACTACTCTAGCTACGCAATTGCCATGCTGTCTTTATTTGTTGGCAAAATCTAATTTTCTTCCAAAAACAAATTTTTATATGCGTCTAAAGCAAATTCAGAAGATTATCCAAGCATCTTTTAAATAAGAATGACAGACATTTGAGCTTTATGATATTTTCAGAAATGTCAGGTCTATGTACTGATATTTAGATAGTTGTTCCTTGAGAGAAAAGCATTTTATATCTTGTTTCAAACTCCTTATCCATATGCCAGCCTTACAGGATGGATTTTGTTTACATCATGTAACTATGTAATGTGGGTAAGATAAAAGCAGTAGGTATAGTTAACTAGAAAGTGCATTAAGTGACAAGACAAAATATATTATTAATCAAAATTATGTGGACACCCCTGCAAATCATTGATTACAGGTGTTTTAAACAGGTACAAAAAGAAAAGAAGCACACAGCCATGTAATCTCTACAAACAAACATTGGTAGTAGTATAGTTTGTACTTGTTGCACTGTCATAGGATCTGCTCTTGTCAACTATAGTTGCTATTATTGTGAAGTAGAAGTGTCTAGTAGTAACAGAAGCTCAGCCCCAAAGTGGTACACCATTCAAACTCACAGAGTAGGGCTGCCAAGTTCTAATATATGTGGCCTACCCTCTATTACATCACTCACTAAAGGTTTCAAACTGCCTCTGTAAGGGTCCGTTCACATATATCCATTGCCCCTGTCAGTTTCCCTCTCACCGTTGCAGAAATGCCGAAGGAATACTGATGCTAGAATTGATCCCATAGCTTTCTAAGGAATCTGTTCCAGCACATTAGACATAAGTTGTGGTGTAGTATGGCATCAGACCTGTGCAGGAGCCAGATTCAAAAACGTTACTTGCAACATTTTTGTGACCGGCTCCCTGGGAGGTCCTACTCCATATTCTATCTTAATGTAGTGTCCACCTTCAAGCAGCATCCGGCATGGGAACCCCCGACCAGAGCATTGCTGACGCTCTGGCCGGGGGTTTCCACTCCTGGAGGAGCCCCTGACGTCAATGTCAATATATAATCAGTGACATCAGGGGCTCCTCCAGGAGCAGGATCCCCGGTTAGAAAGTTTCCGTCCCTGTCCATATATGGACAGGGATGTCAGGAGTCCTCCTAGACTGGAATCCCTAGCCAGAGTGTTGTCAACACTCTGGCCAGGATTCCGTTCCTGGAGAACATAGTGCCATACAGCCCCCTGTAGATAGTGCCACCAACGCCCCACCTGTATATAGCGCCATTGGGGCTCCCTCTAGTAGCGGAATCCCCAGCCAGAGCATTGGCCATGTTCTGGCTGGGTATTCCACTCCTGGAGGGAGCCCCAATGGCTCCATATACATGGAGAAATGCGATATCTACAGGGGGAGCATGGGTGACACTATCTTCTGGGGCATGTGTGACACTATCTACAGGGGGGCGTGGGGGGCACTATCTACAGGGGGAATGGGTGGCACTATCTACAGGGTGGATGTGTTGTGCTATCTGCAGGGGGAGTGTGGCACTATCTACAGGGGATGTGTGGCTTTATCTACAGGGGGCTATGAGGCGATATCTACAGTGGGATGTGTGACCCTATCTACAGGGGTCTGTGAAGCACTATCTACAGGGGGTTGTGTGGCGCTATCTGCAGGAGTTGTGTGGCGCTATCTACAGGGGGTGTGTCTGGTGCTATGTACAGGGGTCTTTGGGGCACAATCTGCAGGGGCTATGTGGCACTATCTACAGAGGGCACTGTGGCATTATCCACAGTGTGGTGTGTGGCACTATCTACAGAGGGCACTGTGGCATTATTTACAGGGGGTGTGCGGCACTATCTACAGAGGCCACTATCTACAGAGGGCACTGTGGCATTATGTACAAATGAAATTTATATGCTTTTAAAATGGACAGTGAAAAACGAATGCAAAACGGGTCACAATCGGCCGTCAAAAACGGAAACACGGACATGGAGCGAATGCAAAATAGATGCAAAACAGCCGTCAAAAACCGACCAAGACCGTTTTTAATGACCGACACCAGACCCTGTCAAGTGAATAGAAACACCAGCAATCCCGGCATGGTGTGGGGTGGCTAGGAGATGCAGGGTGGGATTGGGTACCTGGAAAGGCGCCAAAACCTAGATCCTCCCTGTAGTTAGGGCTAGTGTTTGGCACCTTTACAGGTTCACAAGGCTGCTTCGAACATCTGATCTAAGGTGAGGTCAGTGGGCAGCAGCTGCCTTCTGGGCGCTCCCTCTTGATACTGGCCTCGGCACTGCACTGAATATGACATACGTGACTTTACAATGTATGTGTCAGACTTCAGTGTAGCACTGAGGCCGTCGCAGAGAATGACAGTCCAGATATGCCAGGATAACGTCAGAAGTTTTGTGAAATGACAAGTACACAATATGACTCTAATCTATAATGTATCCAATCTATCGCAAACTATGCACCACTCTGATTAAATTGGCACATTTTTAGACCCTAGACTACCTTTGTAATGGACCATTAAAAACGGATGGTAAAAACTAAGGACAACTAACGACAGACGATGACAACTGATGGTGAATTGTGACAAAAGCCTGATAGCAACTGATACATTTTTGCATTAGTTTTTGCAGTAGTTGTGATCACTTGAGAGACAAAAAAAACTGATGCTGAGGCAACTGCTATATGTGACATCATCACATGTGTGCCTGTAGCTTCATGAAATAGGTTTCCATTGCTGAGCAGCTACACACCCGGCTAAGATCGCCATTCACAATGCTATGCGTCGGCTGGAGTGGGGTAAAGAATTCAGCCACTGGACTAGTGAAAACATGTTCTCTGGAGTGATTAATCACATTTGACTATGTGACAGTCTGATGGCCAAATTTGGGTTTACTGGATGTCAGCAGAATGCTACATACTGGAATGCATAGTGTCTATTGTAAAATTAGGTGGAGAAAGCATGATAGTTAAGGCTGTTTTTCCAGGGTTTGGGCTAGGCCCCAATTTCTGATGAAGGGTAATGTTAATGTAATAGCATACAAATAATTCTTAAGACAAGTGTATGCTTTCAATTTAGTGACGACAGTTTAAGGAAGGGCCTTTCTTGTGTTCCACCATGACTGTGGCCCCTTACAGAAAGCAAGGTCCATAAAGACATGGTTTGAAGAGTTTCGGTGTGGAGGAACTGTAGTTGACTGCACAAAGCCCAGACCTCAACCTCATCAAACACCTTTGGGATGAATTAGAACCCCGATTGTGAGCCAGACTGTCAAGTTGGGTGAGTGGACCCACTGGGCCGTACCGCCTTAACGGTATGGCAGCTGGCCAACAGGACACAGGTTAAAGTCTATAGTTCAAATAGATGTACCTGTGGCAACATCGGACAGCAGCAAGACAGGCTCGGATGAGACTTTGGCAGCAGGCAGACACCAGGTGTGGTGTAACAGGACAGGCATAGTACTTTGCGCATCTCGACTCCAACTCTATTATGGCACTTGGTTCAGGATAGCACGGGACACAAGATACAGGTAGCAGGAATGGGAACACTGGGAACTAGGAAACACTAAGGGACCATTTGCAGAGACAAACATAGGTAAACGACAACAGCACTCAGGCAATGCAGGAAGGGGCTGGGTACCTCTTATAGTCCACGGTGCTCATGGGCAAAGTAGAGTGAAGCGGAAGTGAGCGCTGGCATCTCCTGAGGAGGAGATGGGTACCAGCGCTCAATGAATCCATGGCTGCGGCTGTCAGGAGGCACGTAAACCTGGTGGCCTGCGGCCATGGGCATTACAGTATCCCCCCACTTATGCCCCCTCCTCTTGGGGCCAGAGTGAGAGAGATACCTCTTCATGAGATTAGGAGCATTGAGCTTCTCTTCTGGCTCCCAGGACCTCTCTTCAGGACCAAACCCCTTCCAATCCACCAAATAAAAGGTTATCTCACCCACTCTCTTGGTGTCCAGGATCTCCTTAACCTCAAATGTATCTGATGAACCTCTAGGAGCCACTGCAGGAGTAGGAATCTTGGACCAGCGGTTCAGGACCACAGGCTTCAGAAGGGAGACATGGAAGGAGTTGGGGATCTTCAGGGTAAGAGGCAGCCGAAGCTTGTAGGAGACCGGGTTGATCTGTTGCAAGATCTCGAAGGGTCCGAGAAACCTGGGAGCAAACTTGTATGATGGCACCCTCAGCCGGATATTTCTGGAGGACAGCCAGACGTTGGTACCTGGAGAAAATTCCTTGTGTCTGCCTTATGTTTCATGCGGTCCACCGCCAGCAGAATAGAGGATCGGTTCTGCGGCCAGATCTGCAGGAAGTCCCTAAAAGCAGAATCAGCTGCGGGCACTTCGGACATAACGGACACCGGGAGAGGAATTTGTGTGTGTTGGCCATAGACTATGAAGAACGGTGTATTTCTTGTGGACTTGCCAGTATCATTATTGTATAAGAACTCGGCCCAAGGAAGAAGCTGCACCCAGTCATCATGCTGCTTGGAGATAAAGTGTCGTAGATAGTTCTCCATGATTTGGTTGATCCTCTCGACTTGACCATTGGACTAAGGATGGTAGACTGAGGAAAAGTCCAACTTTACATTGAGGTGTTTACAGAGGGCTCTCCAGAACCTTGAGGCGAACTGAACCCCCGATCAGACACGATATGCCGAGGCAAGCCGTGCAGGCGGAAGATGGATGAAGAGGGCGGCCAATAAAGAAGTATAAGGTAGACCGGTCAACAGAATGAAGTGAGCCATCTTCGAAAATCGATCCACCCCCACCCAGACCTCACTGCATCCCGCAGAGGGGGCAGGTCCGTAACAAAGTCCATTGCTATATGCTGCCAGGGAGCATTGGGCACAGGCAGTGGCTGGAGCAGGCCAGCAGGTTTGGAGTGAGCAACCTTGTTAGCTGCGCTCACAGAGCAGGATGAAACAAAGTCCATGATGTCTTTGGGCAGCGTGGGCCACCAGAAATGATGGCCAATCAGTTCTCAGGACTTACGGTTACCCGCGTGACCTGCCAGTCTGGAGCTGTGTACCCAGCGGAGGATTCTCCCTCTGTCTGCCAGCCGCACAAAAGTCCTCCCCGGAGGGATGTCTCTAACTTGCAGAGGGTTGACCGAGACAATGCAAGACGGGTCTATAATACTTAGAAGATAGGTGAGATTCTTGTGGTCAGTGAATATCAAGATGGGATGATCTGCACCCTCTAGTAGATGTCTCCACTCCTCCGGGGCCAATTTGATGGCCAGTAACTCCCCATCCCCAATTGAGTAGTTGCATTCTTCAGAAGAGAAGAGTTTAGAGTAATAGCCACATACCATTGTCTTGCCCTTGGAACCTCTCTGGAACTGGAGTGCACCAGCACCAACAGAGGAGGCGTCCAGCTCCAACGAAAACTGTTGAGATATATCTGGATGATGGAGGATAGAGGCTGACATGAAGGCACTCTTCAGGCTATTAAATGCGGATTCCATTTTTTCTGGAGTCCACACCTTGGCGTTCATACCTTTCTTGGTGAGGGTAGAGATAGGAGATGTCAGTGAGGAGAAGTTTGTAATGAACTGTCTGTATATGAACGCTGTATGGACCTAAAGCCTTGAGAGCGTGGCCATTCCAGGACGGCCTTTACCTTCTCAGGATCCATCTTGAGGGCTTGATTCGAGATGATGTAGCCCAGGAAGGGTAGAGCATATCTCTCAAACAAGCACTTCTCCAACTTGGCGTACAGGCCCTTAACCGCAGCAAAACTTGACGGACATGTATCTTATGAGTCATTGGATCTGGAGAAAAAATCAAGATGTCATGAAGATAGATCACAACACAAACATAGAGGAGGTCACCGAAGATGTCATTAACTAACTCTTGGAAGACCGCGGGAGCGTTACACAGGCCGAAGGGTATTACTAGATATTCAAAGTGTCCATCACGGTGTTAAATGCCGTCTTCTATTCATCACCCCGGCGAATCCAGATTAGGTTATAAGTACCCGCAGGTCGAGCTTAGAAAATTTTGTTGGCTCCTTGTATGCGATCAAACTGTTCAGGAATCAATGGCAATGGATATCTATTTTTTACTGTGATCTGGTTGAGACCCCGGTAGTTGATGCAGGGTCACAGAGAATCATCCTTTTTCTTGACGAATATAGGCAGACATGGACTGAGTCTCTGGCAAGGAGAGAGGATATACCCTACCATGGGGAAGGGATGCACAAAGAATCAGCTCAATAGGACAGTCAATCGCCCGGTGTGGTGGCATCATCTCCACCTCTTTCTTGCTGAAGACATCCAAGAATGCAGAATAATGACAAACCAAATCCTGCCAAGGACCGAGGCAGAGGAGACTGGACCGAATGAATCTGTACTAGACAGCGGTTGAGACACTAGGGTCCCCACTGGAGGACCTCTCCTGAATTCCAGTCCAGAACTGGGGCATGTAGTCGGAGCCAGGGCAGGCCCAGCAGCACAGGGTTGACGGCCGTAGACAAGACAAAAAATAAGATGAGAGCTCGCAATGAAGGGCTCCTACTTAGGGCCGGCCTTAGGGGTGTGCGACCTGTACCTTCGCACAGGGCGCATCACACCAGCAGGTGGAAGGGGGCGCTGCGCTGGATCCCTTCGCCAGCCTGTTTTGCCTTTCTGCCCGGGCGCTTCTTCACTCACTGCCATCGCTAGTGCTGTAGGTCAAAGTCAAAGTCTATAGTTCAAATAGGTGTTCCTGTGGCAACTTCGGACAGCAGCAAGACAGGCTCGGATGAGACTTTGGCAACAGGTAGACACCAGGTGTGGTGTAACAGGACAGGCATAGTACTTAGGGCAGCTCGACTCCAACTCTATACGGCACTTGGTTCTGGATAGCACGGGACACAGGATACAGGTAGCAGGAACGGGAACACTGGGAACTATGAAACACTAAGGGACCATTTGCATAGACAAACATAGGTAAATGACAACAACATTCAGGCAATGCAGGAAGGGGCTGGGCCCCTCTTATAGTCCAGGGTGCTCATGGGCTAATTTGGTCTTTAATTCAGGTGCGTGCGCTGGCCCTTTAAGAACGGACACAAGCGTGCGCGCGCACTCTACGGGACATAGCAGAGTGAAGCGGAAGTGGGACTCCTAGCATCGTACATAACTATGATGGCTCCCTGCAGTGTGTTCGGTCCGGGATTTGCGGCCAAAATACTTTCAGTCCTTTACGGACGTAACATGCTCGTGTGAACCCAGCCTTATAGCCGCAAACTGGGGACCAAATTTCAGATTTAGGCCTCATGTACACGAGCGTGTGCGTTTTGCGCGCGCAAAAAACGCAGCGTTTTGCGTGCGCAAAAGGCACTTGACAGCTCCGTTTGTCATCCGTGTATGATGCGCGGCTGCGTGATTTTACACGTTCATGTATATTGGAATCGGAAGTCACTGTCCATGGTGCTGAACCAGTTTAAACTCTTTCAGCACCCTGCACAGTGACTGTCTCCTGCCGGGTTCGGTCAAAACTAGTTCGGCCGAACCCGGTAAAGTTCGGTTCTCTCATGTCTAAGACACTCCGTTCGGATGTTTGTAAACAGAAAAGCATGTGGTACTTTTCTGTTTACATTCAGTTTGACAGCTCTTGCGCGAATCACGCAGTTCGCACGGAAGTGCTTCCGTGCGACCTTCGTGGTTTTCACGCACCCATTGACTTCAATGGGTGCGTGATGCGCGAAAAACGCAGAATTATAGAACATGTCGTGAGTTTTTTTCAGCGCACTCACGCTGAGCAAAACTCATGGACCGTCTGCATGCCCCCATAGACTTGTATAGGTCCGTGCGACCCGCGTGAAAAGCACGCGCGTCGCACGGACGTATATCACGTTCGTGTAAATGAGGCCTAACTCCCATGGTGTTGGAATGGGATGTCCAACAAGCTTATATACTGTAGCTTGTACACATACTTTTGGTCATATACTGTATTTCATATGAGGGGGGCGCTGAGAAGTTATCAGTGAGTTACACACTTGACACAAATAGTTTATTTAATATACTCCCGACTTATTCCCCGCAGCCATTTTTAGTTTTTACAGTTTTTGTTTTATCCTCCCTGCATTCTAAGGCTGGGTTCACACGACAGGGTCCCGCCCGAGCCCGAGTGTCGGCCGGTAAAATCGGCCATTTTGCCCGGCCGGTTTGCATAAAGTTTTGCATCCGTTCCGGGCCGGGCAGATCTGGACAGTGACATCAGCGGCAACTCCTGAAGGGGAATCCCCATGTGTTCGGGGATTCCGCTTCAGGAGTTTCCCCTGATGTCACTGCCCAGATATGGACAGAGACATCAAGCGCTCTGTCCAGGAGCGGAATCCCCGAAAACACTGGGATTCCGCTCCTTCAAGGAGCTTAAGTGGGGCTAGCACATAGCAGAGCGGAGAGATACCTCCCTGCTCTGCTATAGTGGTGTCGCTACAGTAGTAGCAGCCGCAGCAGCAGCAGCTGCTAGCAGCGCCATGGAAGGTGTCGCCGGGCCGGGGCGCTTTTTAAACAAGCAGGGGAAGGGAGCCAGCGCAGCACTCCCTCCACCTGCTGTACACCCTGGCCCTGCCACACAGTGTACAGCGTACAGCCATTCGCCCGAATGGCATCAACTCCTCCTCCTCACTCTGCGCTGTGAGGAGGAGGAGATAGAGCGCAAGCAACTGAAAACCCGGCCATCACTCGGGACACATTCCGGTGATGGCCGTGTATTACCCGGCCCCATAGACTTCTATGAGAGCCGGGCGGCCGGGTACCCGGCCGAAAATAGAGCATGTCCCATTTTTTGACGGCCGGTTTTCCCGGCCGTCAAAAAATCGGTCGTGTGAATAGCCCCATTAGGGGTCTATTATTCCTAATGCAGCTGGGTGCCGGCCGATTTATGAACGGTCAGCACCCGGCCGGGAAACCCTGTCGTGTGAATGAGGCCTAAGAGTTATAACTTCGATATAGCCATATGAGGGCTTGTTTTTGAAGGACAAGTTATAGTTTTTAATGGCACCATTAATTGTACCATATAATGTACTGAAAAATGGAAATAAAATTATTTGTGGGGTGGAATGGATAAAAAACATTGATTTCTCCATTGTTTTTTGCTTTTGTTTTAAGGCGTTAAGCATGCGGTAAAAACGAATGTTCACTATAGTCTGTAAGTCAATATGATTACTGCAAAACTAAATTAATATTTTTTTTATGTTTTACCAATTTGGTAAAAAAAAAAAAAGATTTGTGTCGCCATATTCTGAGCTATAAAGGGGTTTGTGGAAGTAGCCGTAGATAACTTTTTCATGTATGCCTGCAAACCGGGGCCTCACTGCGCTCCTATCATATGCACAGTCCAGCAATCAAATTTGTAGGAAGATATGCACAACAACAACAACACCTTGATCGAGCTTGAAAGTAATGAAAGACGTACTCAAAGATGTAAGTCGCTTCAAACGGATAGGTTTAAGTCCTTTTCATTTTTATTTTCTCTCTTAATTCTTTAACCTAGAACGCTGAGTGCCACTTTTCATTCCTCCTCACCTCACTGCGATGTTTTGGGAGACCACACCCACTTATTTGAGTGGCTTAAAGGGAAGGTGTCACGAAAAAAAAAAAAATCTATGTTTTTGCTTTTAGTATTTTATTAAAATACATTTTATTTATTTGTGTTTTTGTGTTTTACTTTTTTCTGTCTTTTACTTCTCTATGGGGGCTGCCATTTTTTTTTTCATCTCTGTATGTGTCGATTAACGACACATACAGAGATGGAATATGGCACATACATCCCCATAGTGAATGCGAACGGGAGCCGTTCCATTCACTATAGCGTACGCCATCTGTGTGGGAACGGCGAATGCGCCGCTCCCACACAGTCCAAAAGGAAGGTCTTCGGCCGAGCGACATCCGGCACCATTTTCATGTGGACTGAAAGCCTCGGCCGGACGGTAAGATGACTACTTCCAGTCGCGGCTTCAGTCCAGAAGCAAGGACTAGGAGCGGAGGGAGCAGAGGCAGCGGAGGGAGCGGCGGCGGCAGGAGCAGGTAAGTTATGTTTGTGTATGTTCGTGTTATACTGTGATTACCACTGTATCTAAGCCTCCTACACTGTGCACTCGCTCAAAAAATGGCGGCACACTGTGTAGGAGGTTTGAACATTCAACCCCCTCCTTTCTCCTGGCACTAGCCAGGAGAAAGGAGGGGGATTGTTTGAGCACACTAGAGCGAGTGTGTCTTCTCCAATTTTGCAGCATAAAGCAATGAGGTTGCTTTACCACATGCCAATGCTGAAAGTTTGGGAATTGCTCCCTCTAGTGACCAGCACATGGAAATGTTATAAATTAGAATCTAATTTATAATATTTCCTGAAATGTGAAAAAATTAAAAAAATTAGAACAATTTGTAATCATGTATGTACTAACTGTTTAACTAAAAAAAATAATGATAATTTTCTAGCGAAAAAATTCCCTTTAAACTGTTGAAACCATGACACACATATACAAAATATATGCATAAGAACACTCACAGCTCATTTAGTCGCAAAGAGCATGCAATTTTCATATAACCAATAAAATACTAGAATATTCGTTATTGCTCACAGGAACACTTTAAAACTACAGGCTTCATTTAATCCCTTCAGTTCCAATGTCTCTAACCTAGTAATCCAAAATGCCTCTTTTTGTATTAATAATCTCCTATTCCCATCATGTTTTTTACCTCCAGTTGTTCTAGTATTTGCCACCTCAGGTCACTTGTCCAATTAAAGCGACTTAAAGAGGCTCTGTCACCAGATTTTGCAACCCCTATCTGCTATTGCCGCAGATAGGCGCTGCAATGTAAATTACAGTAACGTTTTTATTTTTAAAATACGAGCATTTTTGGCCAAGTTATGACCATTTTTGTAGTTATGCAAATGAGGCTTGCAAAAGTCCAAGTGGGTGTGTTTAAAAGTAAAAGTCCAAGTGGGCGTGTATTATGTGCGTACATCGGGGCGTTTTTACTTCTTTTACTAGCTGGGGGTTCTGATGAGAAGTATCATCCACTTCTCTTCAGAACGCCCAGCTTCTGCCAGATCACGCTGTGACGTCACTCACAGGTACTGCATCGTGTCAGACGAGCGAGGACACATCGGCACCAGAGGCTACAGTTGATTCTGCAGCAGCATCAGCGTTTGCAGGTAAGTAGCTACATCGACTTACCTGCTAAGTAAAAGTATTAAAAACGCCCCGATGTACGCACATAATACACACCCACTTGGACTTTTACTTTTAAACACACCCACTTGGGCTTTTGCAAGCCTCATTTGCATAACTACAAAAATGGTCATAACTTGGCCAAAAATGCTCGTTTGAAGAGGTGTTGAGGTATCGAAACAATGGAAATCCACCAGAAGTGACCCCATTTTGGAAATTACACCCCTCAAGGAATTCATTTATGGTTTTTGTTATCATTTTGACCGCACAGTTTTTTCACAGCACCTATTTGAATTGGGCTGTGAATTGAAAAAAATGATATTTTTTCCAATAAGATGTCATTTTTGATCAAAATTTCTTATTTTCACAAGGAACAACATACCCCATTTTGTTGCCCAATTTGTCCTTAGTGCGGCAATACCCCATTTGTGGTGATAAACTGCCGTTTTGGCCCATGGGAGGGCTCAGAAGGAAAGGACCACCATTTGGCCTACTGGAGCTTTTCTGGTGCTGTCATGTATGCAGAAGCCCCTGAGGTACCAGTAGAGTTGAAACCCCCGAGAAGTGACCCCATTTTAAAAACTACACCCCTTAAGACATTCATCTAGAGGTGTAGTGAGCATTTTGACCCCACAGGTACTGTGTAAAAGATAATGCGCAGCAGATGGTGCAGAGTGAGATTTGCAATTTTATATATATATATGGCATGTCAGTGTCCGATATATTGTGCCCAGCATGCGCCACTGGAGATATACACCCCTTAAATTGTAATGTGGGTTCTCCTGGGTACGGCAATACCCTACATGTGGCTGTTATCAGCTGCCTGGGCACACGGCAGGGCTTAGAAGGGAAGGACGACCATTTGGCCTACTGGAGCTTTTCTGGTGCTAAGTCATGTATGCAGAAGCCCCTGAGGTACCAGTACAGTTGAAACCCCCGAGAAGTGACCCCATTTTAAAAACTACACCCCTTAAGACATTCATCTAGAGGTGTAGTGAGCATTTTGACCCCACAGGTACTGTGTAAAAGATAATGCGCAGCAGATGGTGCAGTGTGAGATCTGCAATTTTATATATATATATGCCATTTCAGTGTCCAATATATTGTGCCCAGCATGCGCCACCGCAGATATACACCCCTTAAATTGTAATGTGGGATCTCCTGGGTACGGCAATACCCTACATGTGGCTGTTATCATCTGCCTGGGCATACGGCAGGGCTCAGAAGGGAAAGATGAGGGGGGTAAGCTGTGCGGAGTGCATCAGGGTAAATTAAAAATCAAGGGATGTATGATACATTTTAAAACAATCTTTTATACAGAGCCCTGGTTTTTCGGGACACGTGTCACATTGGTATATTGTGTTCTTCCTTATCCCCCTCTTATAGCAGACTCTGCACCTCTTTTGACTCTTTCCCTTTCCACCGGTTTGGGGAACTTCTCCTGGAAAGTGTTGCCCTGGTACGATGCGTGTGGCCTCGCTTCCAGAAGTACTGGGTGCCCCCCCTTCCTAGTCACTAAAGATTAGATCTTGAAATTCCAGGAAAGTTCCCCTCTGGCCTGCACATCGACGTAGCACGTACGCATTGTACAAAGCCATCTGTATGATGTGCCCGACCAGCTTCTTATACCACACCGCATGGCGCTGTAGGGCTTCAGGACTTGATTTGACAAGTCCATCCCTCCCATGTACCTATTGTAGTCCAGTCTGGTTTGGGGGTGGCCTTTCCTTCATATATCCTAAATCTGTAGGTATACCCTGATGCACTCTCGCACAGCTTATACATCTTCATGCCATACCTTGCCCTCTTACCCGGCAGGTACTGGCGGAATTGAACCCTCCCTTTAAAATGTACCAGGGACTCATCAATAGAAATACACTTCTCGGGGGTGTATGTTTGGGAAAACCGAGCACTGAAACGGTCTAATAGGGGTCTCCGTTTATACAAACGGTCAAAACTGGGGCCATCTCGGGGTGGGCACGGCTCATTATCAGTATAATGTAAGAAGCGAAGTATTGCCTCATTTATTTATTTTTTTAGGTTCCAGTTCAGTTCTGAAGTTGCTTTGAGGGGCCCATATATTAGAAACCCCTATCAAACACCCCATTTTAGAAACTAGACCCCCTCAAAGTATTCACAACAGCATTTAGAAAGTTTATGAACCCTTTAGGTGTTTCACAGAAATTTAGAGAAAAGTAGAGGTGAAATTTACATTTTTTTTTTGTCAGAAAATCCTCTTTATACCATTTTTTTTATAACACAAAAGGTTTTATCAGACAAAACGCAACTTAATACTTATTGCCCAGATTCTGCAGTTTTGATAAATATCCCACATGTGGCCCTAGTGGGGTAATGGACTGAAGCACCGGCCTCCGAAGCAAAGGAGCACCTAGTGGATTTTGAGGCCTCTTTTTTATTAGGCACCATGTCCGGTTGTGGTGCCAAAACATTGGAAACCCCCCAAAAGTGACCCCAATTTGGAAACTAGACCCCTTGAGGAATTCATTGTAGTTTTCTTGGGGTGCATGCAGATTTTTGATCAGTTTTTATTCTATTTTTAGGTGGCGTGGTGACTAAAAAACAGCAATTCTACTATTTTTTTTTATTCTATTTTTTTTACAGCGTTCACCGTGCGCTATAAATGACATATTCACTTTATTCTGCGGGGCGATACGATTACAGCGATACCAGATGTTTATAGTTTTTTTTATGTCTTATGGCGTTTGCACAATAAAATACGTTTTGTAAAAAATCATTGTTATTGTGGTACGGTTTATTATTTTTTTTTTTTACGGCGTTCACCGTGCGGGATAAATAACAAAATAATTTTGTAGTTCAGGCCGTTACGGACGCGGCGATACCAATTATGTATAGTTTATTTGTTTGTTTATATATTTTTATTAATAATAAATGACTGATAAGGTAAAAAGGGGGATTTTTACTTTTAATACTTTTAAAACTTTTATTTTCTTATTTTTACACAACTTTTTTTAACTTTTTTTTACTTTATTACTTTGTCCCACTAGGGGACTTGAGGGCAGGAGGCCCTGATCGCTATTCTAATACACTGCACTACATGCGTAGTGCAGTGTATTAGAACTGTCAGCTACTCACTGACAGCAAGCATAGTGGGTCCTGACGTTGTCAGGACCCACTAGGCTTCCGTCTATGGCATAGCCGGACGCCATTGTTTGGTGTCCGGTTGCCATAGTCACCATCGCCGGCCGCTATCGTGTAGCAGGCCGGCGATGGCGGATTAACCCCTAAGAAGCCGCGATCGCTATTGAACGCGGCTTCTGAGGGGTTAATCGGCGGGGGAGCACCGCGATCGGTCCCGGCACATTGAGCAGTGATAGTCTGCTGTCGGAACAGCAGCTATCACAGCTCATGAACGCGCCCCGCGCGAACGGCGCCGTGTTTACTCCATTAAATACTATTATGTCATGGAGCGCGAACGATGCACTTACCATGACATAATAGTATGTCCTGGAGCGTTAAGGGGTTAAAGTATTTTGAGCTTTTCCCGCTCTCCTATTAAGAATGCCAAGCTGCCATGTCACTTCATCGGCACATTGCGATTGTGTCGTGTGGAGTGAGCGATGGGATGATGGAGGGAATTCCCACCACTTTCTAAAGGCTTAGATGCCGCAGTTGCTACTGACCACGGCATATAGGTGCTTAAACAATCGGGATCAGAGTTATCTCCGATCCCGACTCTTACAGGGATGTTTCGACTGTAACATACTGGGATCCCACTCCATACTTCCTTTTCCGGCCATGACGTATAGTTATGTAATAGGTTGTGAATGGTTGAAGCCAGCTGTATACTTAAAGGCTATTCAAACCTTTGAATTTTTTTGTGATTTTGTTTACTAAAACAGTGTATTTTAGTGTTGTGTGCAAATTTGTAATTTGCTTTTATTGAAAAAATGTTTAACTTTTTCAAATACAGCTGTTATGCATTCTGGAAACATAGTTGCTGTATACTGCTCTGATACCCAAATCCGTCAGGTCTCTATTCATAACTTCAGATGTGATCGATAACAGGTAGAACCTGCGTCACCAAAGCCATCACTCCGACTGACGGATTCGGGTTTCAGCACACGATACAGCTTCTATGTATGCAGGACAAATATCTCAAAAAGTAAAACTATTTTTTTTCATAAAAATAAAAGACAAAGTTGCACAAAACACTAAAATACACTGTTTTAGTAAAAAAAAAAAAAAAGGATTCCATGGCTTTAACAAAGCCTTTAACCCCTACTGGACAAAGCCAATTTTAGTATCAATGAGTTTTGTTTTTGCCTCCTCCCTTTCTGTGATCCATAACCAGGGCCGGTCCTAGGATAGATGGTGCCCTGTGCGAAATGATCTTTTGGCGGCCCACCCCATCATTAAAATAAAATGCCCCATAAGAAAATTATAATGCCCCTTTAGTGCCCCCATACAGTATAATAATAATATTTAATAATATAATATATTACAACCCCTTCAAGGACACAGTATTTTGTCCTCTAATTGTGCCCACAGTATTATGCCATCTCTAGTACCCCTACACAGTATAATGTCCGCATAGTGGCCCCCACACAGTATAGTGCCCCCTGTAGATTTTTCCATAATCCCCCACCTCATTTTTGTAGATCGTGCCATACAGCCCCCCACACCTCCCCCTTGTAGACAGTGCCATACAGTCCCCCACCCCCCTTGTAGACAGTGCCATACAGTCCCCCATCTCCCCCTTGTAGATCGTGCCATAGAGTTCCCGCACCTCCCCCTTGTAGACAGTGCCCCCAAACAAAAACAAAAATTGTACTCACCTAGGCCCAGTTCCCACAACGAACTGAGCTGCTCCATGATGGGATCAGTACAGTACAGCCTAGTACAGAGTTTCCCAACCTTTTCGGACTCGAGGCAGCACTGGAAAAACAAAATTTACTCAGGGCTCCCCTACCAAAAATTGTTTTGAGAAATACAGAAAAATCTGTCTCAAAATTCCTTCAGCTACTGACAGCGTTGTGTGACCTTTTTTTTTGTGTTCAAAAGCTCCAAACAGGCGCCGCAGGTATTTTCTGCCTCCTATTAAATTCAATTGGAGGTCAGAGGTGGAAACCACTAGAAGACCATCAGCCCCCCACTCACAGTAAAATGACCATCAGCCCACCACTCACAGTAAAATGACCATCAGCCCCCCACACACAACAAAATGACCATCAGCCTGCCGCTCACCGATTCCCCCTGTAGGTAGCGCCACACAGTCCCATGTAGGTAGCGCCACACAGCCCCTTGTGGCTAGCGCCACACAGCCCCCTTGTGGGTAGCACCACACAGCCCCTTGTAGGTAGCACCACACAGCCCCCTTGAGGGTAGCGCCAGACAGCCCCCTTGTAGGTAGCGCCACACAGCCTCCTTGTAGATAGCGCCACACAGCCCTCTTGAAGATAGCGCCACACAGCCCCCTTGTAGATAGCGCCACACAGTCCCCTGTAGGGAGTGCCGCACAGCACCCTGTAGGGAGTGCCGCACAGGCCCCTGTAGGGAGTGCCGCACAGGCCCTTGTAGGGAGTGCCGCCCAGCCCCCTGGTAGGAAGTGTTGCAAAGACCCCTGGTAGGGAGTGCCACACAGCCCACAGCCCCCTGGTAGGGAGTGCCACACAGCCCCCTGGTTGGTAGTGCCCCACAGCCCCCTGGTTGGTAGTGCCCCACAGCCCACTGGTTGGTAGTGTCCCACAGCCCCATGGTTGGTAGTGCCCCAAAGCCCTCTTGTTGGTAGTGCCACACAGCCCACAGCCCCCTGGTTGGTAGTGCCACACAGCCCACAGCCCCCTGGTTGGTAGTGCCACACAGCCCACAGCCCCCTGGTTGGTAGAGCCACACAGCTCACAGCCCCCTGGTAGGTAGTGCCACACAGCCCCCTGGTTGGTAGTACTACACAGTCCACAGCCCCCTGGTTGGTAGTGCCACACAGCCCACAGCCCCCTGGTTGGTAGTGCCACACAGCACACAGCCCCCTGGTTGGTAGTGCCACACAGCCCACAGCCCCCTGGTAGCTAGTGGCACACTGCCCACAGCCCCCTTGTAGGTAATGCAAGGACTACGAAATGACCCTGATAGCTGGCAGGCAATAGACATTCAAAAAAAGACAACTGTGCAGGAGCACACAAAATACCCAGCTTTCCCAGCTATAAAATAAATGTGTGCAAATAAACGAAGATATAACTTTTATTTAGTCTGAATGAAGGATTAATCCTTTCAGCTAGATTAAATAAAAGTTATATCTTAGTTTATTTCCACACTTTTTTTTGATACCCGGGAAAGCTGGGTATTTTGTGTGCTCCTGCACAGTTGTCCTTTTTTGTAGGTAGTGCCAAAATGACCATATATGGACAGTGACATCAGGGAAAACTCCTGAAGCGGAATCCCCGGTCACAGCGTTGCAGACGCTATGACCGTCGATACCACTCCAGGAGAAGCTCCTGTCGTCTGTGTCCATGACGTCATTGGCTTCTCCTGGAGTGGAATCCCCGGTCATAGAGTCTGCAACGCTGTGACCAGGGATTCCGCTTCAGGAGTTTCCCCTGATGTCACTGTCCATATATGGACAGAAACATCAAGCAGCGCTCCAGGAGCGGAATCCCCGGCCACACAGGGATTCCGCTCCTTCAGGGAGCTACAGTGGCGCTAGTAGACAGCAGAGCAGGGAGATACCTCCCTGCTCTGCTATAGTGCCGTCGCTACCGCTATAGCAGCCGCAGCAACTGCTAGCGGCGCCACCGCCCTTATACCCGGTGTCACCGCTAGCAGCCGCTATGACTGCTACAGCGGTAGCGACAGCCACTAAGTGAAGAAGTGCCTGGGTGGAAAGGAGACTGCAGTTAGTGTGTGTATACCCGCTGGTAGTTGCAACGGCGCGGGGATACACACACTCGCTGGCGCCCCTCTTGCGCCCCTCTTGCGACCCTCTTGCAGTGTGGCGGCTGGCACCCTGTGCGACCGCACTGGTCGAACATATCTAAGGCCGGCCATGTCCATAACGTTTTTATTTTTATGGCTATGTAGCTATTTGAGGCCTTGTTTTTTTGGGCTGATTCTTATATTTGTATGGCACCCCTTATGTGTACATTATTTGTTATTGTTTTCTATGAATTTTGTTTTTTGCAGTGTTTACCATTAACCCCTAAATCTGTCTCTATGTCACGTGGTACCATACGCCAACTATGAATACATATCAAAGGGATACAAAAAATTATTTCCACACTTAGGGCTTATTTAGACGAATGTGATATACGTCCGTGCAACGAGCGTGATTTTCACGCGCCTCGCCCTGACCTATCTTAGTCTATGGGGCCGTGCAGACTGTCCGTGAGTTTCACGCAGCGTGTGTCCGCTGCGTAAAACTCTCGACATGTCCGATATTTGTTCGTTGTTCGCGCATCACGCACCCATTGAAGTCAATGGGTGCGTGAAAATCACGCACAGCACACGGAAGCACTTCCGTGTCACGTGCGTGATTCGCGCAACAGCAGTAAAAAGTATGAATGAAAACAGAAAAGCACCACGTGCTTTTCTGTTTAAAAAGATACAAACAGAGTGTCATAATGATGGCGGCTGTGCGAAAATCACGCAGCCACGCATCATACGCTGCTGACACACGGAGCTGTTAAGTACCTTTTGCGCGCACAAAACACTGCGTTTTTTGCGCACGCAAAACGCACACGCTCGTATAAATCCAGCCTAACTTAGTTGGTTCATCAGGGATCAATACTGGGGAATATGTGTGTATTTTAAAACCTGTGAAGGTACAGATACAAAAACAAGGTCCCAGACATTTTAAAATATTATTGGGACGTTCATCTCTGCCGTTTCCCTGCGTGGTCATCTTATCTGTTTGATGACGTATAGACACAAATTGAGAAACTTTGGATGTATCTGGTTCACCCCAATTGTCTCCTTTGGACTAAATCCACCCCAATATTGCTAGCTCCCTGTTGGGCCGAATGCAGGAGGCGTTTTCTCTCTCATCCCCTTCCTCCCCAATTATATTGTTTCTGTTTCAACCCCTTATTCCGGACAGTATGACCTCTGTAATGGTTTATCCCTTGGCCTCAGCTGGTCTTTTTCGACTAGCAGATATTGTTGATAGTGGTGCATTGGAATTTCATAAGTTTTATGATTTAATGAGAACATTTCACCTCTGGGACTGGGAGTTTTATCATTATTTGCAAATTAAACACTTTGCTATATCTCTCTTTTTGATTCAACTCGGGTCTCCTTCCCCACAGATTTTGAGTGACTTTGTAAACGTGGCCCCTCTACTGAGGAATTGATTTTTGATAAAACTATATGGGGATGGGCAGCCAGGACTTCTATTTGTATGCTGTATAAGGGAAATCAATATCAAATAATGATGTTCTGGTACCACACACCAGAGCTTCTTCATAAATTGAACAGCTCCACCATTCCTTTATTTTGGCCTTTGTTCTACCTCCCCCGGGTCCCTTCCTCACCATTTCTGTGGGTGTAGGGGGATTGCTCTGTTTTGGGTCATTGTAAAAAAACTTGATTAATTCAGTTCTACATTTTTACTTGTTAAATGTCCCACCCAAATATATGGGAAGGAGATCCTCTAGGCTGCTTCTTCATATATTGATGGTGGCTCAATGCCCTATTGCTTGTTCCTGGAAGCAAACCTCTCCGCCCATGAGAGCCAACCCCTTTTTCTGTACTTGCGAAATTTGAAGACTTGTACATTTGATCGCTACCATTATTGATCAACTTGATCTTTTGAGCTCAGAGAAGCATCTGATTCCCTATCCCTCCCCTCTTGTGTCTGTCTATGTCCTGTTGAATGGTATGATATACAGTGACTTATACTCTTTCGCTCATGTGATGCTCTTTTAATGATTGAGATTTTACTCTGCTTTATGAGATATTGTCACCTAAATCTATACTAATGTACCAATATACATTTTTGTTTTAATTAACCATTTGATGGGACTTATGTGTGTCATTTTTTTTTTGTATCTGTATTGGCGTAAAAAAAAATGTAACAAATATTACAGTTATGAAAGAAAAAAAAAAGGGTTGTACATGACTAGAAAAAAAATGACTGCTTTCTTCTAGCAACAGTGCCACTCCTGTCTATGACTTGTGTATGGTGCTACAACTCTGACACATATCTGGCTTAGCTGCAATACCACATTCAACCTGCAGACAGATGCACCACTTTTTTTTTAGAAAGCTGTCACGTTTCTCTTTAGTTCTATACAACCTCTTGGGTTTATTTCTAAAAAGACCATTCAGATTTCAGGCTGTTGCCAGATCAGGTAACTTTGGAATTATATTTTGTAAAGGATTTGCCAGACACAGCTTCTGTGTCGACGCCCGTTGTTAATCAGCCTGCATCTGTGCCTAGGTCTGCTGGAGTGACTCGATCTGCTACCACTCAGGCTTGTAGGTTGAGAAGTGGGAGAACCTATCACAGCCTTGCCAGACGGTTCTAGCTCCCGCCCTTGGTCTATGTATACCTTCATCTGCTGCTTGTCCTTTGCCTGTGATTCTCCTGTTTCCTGGCTCTGCTGTTCCTGCTATATACAATTGACCTCTGCTTCATATCGACCCTGGCTTGACTGACTACTATTCTTCTGCTCTGCTTTTGTTACCACGCACTCTCCTGGTTTGACTCGGCTTGTTCACTCTCCTGTTGCTCATGGTGTTGCTGTGAGCAACTACCCCACTTCCCTGCTTCAGTGTATCCTTGCCCTGTGTTGTCTGTCGTGCACATATTGAGTGTAGGGACCGTCGCCCAGTTGTACGCCGTTGCCTAGGACGGGCCGTGCAAGTTGGCAGGGACTGAGTTGAGGGTAGATTAGGGCTCACCTGTCTGTCTCCCTACCCCGCCATTACAAATTTATTTCAAGATTTGTTTTTCTTAATATTACTTTCAAACCATTGATTTCCTAGCTAAATGTTACTTTATTTGAACACTGAAAGATTTTCACTTTTCATTTACCAGAATACTGCTATCAGTGGACATCATTCCATACACTCTCAGTAACCCAAATGTTTAACAGTTAGGAAGGATAGAGCTAGAAGTGGCATCATATGCATTAAAAGATGGATAATTAATAAAATGTTAATGTTGGAATTTCAGTGTTTTTAACCATATTCCGAGATTATTTATATATGTTCCCACTGACATGTAATTATATAATGTACTTCTTTTGCATCTAGTTGTTGCCTAAAATAAAATCACAAGAATAAAAATCACAGAATTGCTATTTGGTACATACCTTAACATATCAAGGTGGTATGTTAAGATAAAGCGCTAATGGTGAGTGTGGCATCTGGGACAATCTACGATCAATAATGAAATGAGTAGAACCCCCAATTACACATATTTCAGCTTGTCATGCCTGAGAACTTTCATGGGGATTAATAACTCTAACGAGTGACTCTTCTCAGTGCATTTGAAAGGAGTCTTTTCTCTAGTGACTTATAAGAGCTCTGTTGATCTTGTGATTGGCTAGAGCTTGTGAAACCAAGCACTAAAACAGATTGTCCACTAAGGGATGAAATCCCCAAGTTGCTCTTTAGATTTCAAATTCAATTTTGCTGATGTATAGATCTCCAGTTAATGACTTTCCATGGAGAATTTTCTTACGGAAACTCACACATCAAGCTTAGGTTGTGTCTGTTATTTTGTTAATGTAAATTTAAAATTTTTGTTTAAAAATCTTGAAAAAAAATTTAAGTTTAGGAAAAAATAATAATAAAATAAATAATAATGATAATAATAAGAATAATAATAAAAATTATATATATATATATATATATATATATATATATATATATATATATATATATATATATATATATATATGTATGATTACTTCATTTTTTTCTCTCTTACAACTAGTTATAGTACTAGTACTATCATACCTATCATACCTTTATTATTATGAATATTATAAATGCAGACAAATATTGCTAATTTTGCTGTTAGAGTAAAATAGATGACAAATATATTTATAATAACAAGCACTTTTCTAGTTAGAAATTTTAAGCTTACCATCTAATTATCCCCTTGAGAACCTCTCAAATCTAGCTACTATGCATTTATCTCCTAAAGCTATATTGTGAACTATGTGACTCCTACTGCATAAACTCCCACCCTTAGTATACGTCTCTTTACTCCGACTTTATATATATACCCATTCCCAACACTGATATGCCAGGTTTTCTTTAGGTATTCTTTTTTCTTCTTAAAGACATGGCAAAACCCAATCTAAGAAAAGAGACTAAATATCAGACTCCTGTATACTATTGATATTTTGAAATGTAAAATACCTTTGTACAAGTCATTCTTATTCCAACTTGTGCTGCCATCATTTTTTTACTGATCTGCAATAACAGGCATGATTTCCCCTATTACATACAAATAAAATGTACAGTCTTAAAGCTTGAAAGATATCCTATTATAAGGCTCAAAATGTGAAGAAATCCAAGGTGGAGCAGCACTGTGTAATCGGATCTCGTCCCAGTGTGGTTTCAACGGACCTGACTCTAAGGTCCAAATAGGTAAAAGCAATACAAAGGAAAAAGGAAGCAGCACTCCAGGTAAAGTGGTCATTCGGCTTATGCATTGGCATAACTGCTATTTTGTGGTATGAAAAAGCATACTAAACTATGCTACTTCACGGAAATACATACAGTAAAAAAAGTATTCCATGTGGTATACTCTTTTCTTACTGTGCGGTCCTATTGGCGACTAATGCCAATGTATACCTATACACTGGCATACCTCGCAGTCTTCCGTCGGAGATATGTCGGGAAATCCTTTCGATGTATACCTCTGACGGAAGGCTCAAATTACGTGTTAAAAGAGCATTACTTTACATGTGAAATTATTATTAACATTTCTTTGACACTAAGGTATATGATTTGCCATTAGTCTTGGAAGATTTTGTTCTATGTAATACTGCTAAACTTTTAAATAATGATGTTTTGTGCTATAGCATATGCTAATATAGCCAAGTCAATGCCTATCCGTTTGATATTTCTGTATTATTTAGATGTACTGGTTGGATGTGTGGCTTTGTCATGCATATTGGAGTAGTCCTGCAGTGATGTGTTATTAATAATTATGTATTTTTCCCATTTTTTACATATTGAATGTGAATGTTGAATGAACTCCAGGTGATCTCATATATTTGAAAAATATACTAGCTCAAATTGATTTTGCCTGTTGAAAATTTACTTTCTGCTTAATTAAGGACAACAACTTTTTTGCATTTTTTTATGTCATTTTTAACTTTTTTTTGCTTCATAGTCGGCTATTCTTTATTCTGCTGTAAAATGTTACTGTTTATTAAAACTAGATTTTCATTGTTCTGAAACACATGTTGAGAATAAACAGAAATATCTTATGGAAATTGTAATTGTTTCTCATTCGGCTTTTCTTTTCTGGTCAAAGCAAAGAATTACTTTTTGTGATTACTTTTCAAGGCAGAGTACATCTAAGTGGTCTATGTAGTTTATGCTGTAAATTGAAAATTTCACACAGATAATGAAGAGTTATGGTTTTAGCTCCCATGTGTAAAACTCCAATTCCATTTTAAGAGGTTAATGCGTTCCATATTAGGTATAATGTGTCATGGACAGCAAGGTGGCTGATTATGCAAAATGTACATAGTATCTGTATATTATTTGACTCATGGCTCAAGCAGCCTTCATTCAGCATTTTTATATCATACTTTACACAGTGTAAAATAGTTAACCTCATACCTACAGCTTTATGTTTAGTACTGAACAATTTTTTTCTTAATATATTTTCTTATTCTTTATTCTTATTTATAAAAAAAAAAAATGCTGCTTTGTTCTGTATACCAATGAGCACATTTCACACTTCACAGTCAGGCACCGTACATCTTACAGGGAGATTACTTGAAATTCATGTGAGTATTGATATTATGCCATAGTCTTGGTATATTCTTACATTATGCACTGTTTTTTCATATCAACATCATTTGCCTTGATATAAATACGAAAGAGAAGGGTAGGATAAGTTAGATGTGAGTAGGGGCCTTGACGTAAAGGTATCGGTAATTACTAACAGATAGATAACAGGAAATGTGACGTTAATATAGAGTTACATCCAAAGAGTAAGATCGAATTTCAGACAGAGGGACGGTATTACATAAAAGACAGCTGAAAGACATTCAGACTCATTAGTCATAAAAGGCAGGAATTAAAGGGTTGGATTTCATCAGCATGGAGACCATACTGAATATCAAACCTCCTGATATTTTGTAATAAATGAAATAAGTAAAGAGAGAGAGAAAAAAATGACATGCTAACATAGTGTCTTTATGACTCATCTTTTAAATCAATATTTCTAAGATATTTGATATGTAAAGATATCTTTTTAGGTATCCAAATGTACCTCCTTCTTGGAGACAGGTTGCCTGATTAATAAAAATGTAATTGTAATTCAACAATGTAATTCAAACGCTATGTACTTCTGTTTTCCAACTAAGTAAGAGAGTAACTTTTCCGACAAACTAACATTGCTCTACATAGGAGCAATACATCTCTACTTAATATAAGGATATAGATTGCCATATGGTTCCAGCCACTCTGCATTACAGAAAATAAAAACTTCCCAGCCTCAGCTACACTGCTTTATTAATGTTTATAATTCTTATAAATTGTTATAAAGGTTCATCAGCTACATATATTTTTAGAAAAAACTTGATTAATACCACATGAATACCACAAACTGAAATAGATGAAATTGGCAAATCATTATTCTCTTTCTCTGCGGTCAGCACAGAGCCAATTCACCTTTTAGCTAAACAGCAGAGCAGGACTACCAAACTCTCTTTTTTATTTATTCCTGGGTAATTTAGTTAAAAATCAAAGACTTATTTCTATGAAAATATTGGTAAACAAAAAAAGAAAGAAAAAAAAAAAAGATTAAAAAAGAGAAATGTCTTCAGGGAGAACTTGTGAGTGGCACCCCTTAATATATAGGCCACACAACCAAAATGCCTCCCAAACACCCTTAAATCATGAGTAGTGCCCATGAACTGTATCGAAAGACTTGGACAGTTGGTCTTTCTGCAAGATATCAGACCATAGAACCGGCACCCAGACTTTCCTAACCCCACCCCAGCATGCAGACTTCATCAACACCACCCCAGCATCCATACTTCACCAACACCCGTACAGTACCCATGCTTCATTAGCACCAACACAATGCCTGTACTTTACCAACACCACCCTATCCCAAGACTTCTCAGCCATCCTTGCAGTCAAATTTAAGAAGAGTACTAGTACCAGAGTCCAGGAGACTCCAGAGCCCAGACTTCAGTATACCCCAGCATCAATTTCAGATTTCACCAGACCTCAGACACTCAAGACTTCAAAGTCAACTCACCACTTAGTAGAACAATTGCAGGCTGAGTTCCTACACTATGATAAGCACTCAGCGAGGAGGAGTCTGTAGCCTTGACAATCAGAGGAGGCATATCAGAGAAGGCACTGCATAATGTGTTGCACTGCAGCCCAACCATGTTGCTCAGACCCCATCTACTTCCAAATCACCTTGTTCAAGTCTATTAGGTAAACGTTTTTTGTGGTTCCACTGGAACGGAAAAAAAATCTAGATTACCAAACAGACTCTTATTTATCAATCCTTCCTCAGGTTGTATGGGCCACCCACTACTCTATTACTGAGCTGTCCACGTAAGCAGGTGGGTAAAATGTAGATAGAGCCCTAATAGAACCAGTCTTAGAAGCTCAACTTTGGTGCTCATGTATGAAACCCAAAAATCTCATAAGATCAGCTCTGTTACACAAGGCACCATTAAACGAGTCCACCACTTTCTATCCTCAGCAGACCCTACTAGGTAAATTTCCCCCTTACACCTCTATGCCTAATTTCAGTAATAACAAAAAAGTTAAAGCTCTTTGCTGACTTTAATAAGGTTGAGTCTTTTAAACAAAAGTCAGTTCCTGATATCAAGTCCCTTCTACTAAATCATAACGCAGCTGGTCTTAGTTTCCTACTTGTGAATTTCAAAGAAACATGGAAGCATCTTGGTTAGAAACTATATTATTATTACCCTAAAGGACTTCTCGCTAAGATATACTCAGGCATGATTTTGGACAAAATACGTAATAAACCTAGTTATCTTAAAGCATGGAAGAGGGAATCAGGGACAGCTTTCCCTAGAGAAAACGCAGCATTCATGCTGAACACTCACATGGCTTCTCTAAATGTGTTAAAATACAAGAGAATTCTTTTAAAACGCCAGACTTTTTATACAAAATTACCATTGTGCAATCTGACAATTGTTGGCGCTGTTGTTCCACGCAAGGAACAATATTTTTTCTCATAATATCTGTATATCCTTACTATATACATATAGCCTGCCAGGTCCTGTGTGCTCTCTCTCAATATATTATGTGTTTTAATAAAGGGAGATTTAAAAAAAGAAATAATAATAATAATACTAATATAAATACCTTAACATTATGAAAATTGTGAAATGATTATTACTACAATTACAAAAACTTATATAGACCCCAGCTCAAAAAACTATCAGAGACATATCTATTTTATATTTTAGGCACTGGCCAAAAGCCGCAGATTTTAACATATTGTCCATTTATTTATGGATGGTTGGCAACCATACCATCTGCAGTCATGAATGGTTATCCTTAGCAACTTGTGTGTATCAAATTATTACAGTCTTCAGCTGATTGCAGAATTGTCACTGTATTAAGGAAGAATCTGATGTTTTCCTTCGAGCGTTATATTTTTCAGTGCTTCAATTAAATTATACTAAATTAATTGCCCACTCTCATAGCAATTAAACAGAAAAATAATAATATCATTTTGTGACAATAGATTGTACTCATTTAATTTATTATTCATACATTTTTATTCAAGTAATATGAAACTTTTTTTTTTTTTTTTTAGTTAACTGGATATGATAAAAAAATAAGTGGTGGTCTAACTTCTGGGACCACTGAGGTCTTGGGAATGGGGTTATCCGGCCTCCATTTTTTTTGCAGGGACGCTGCAGTGCATAAGCAGTCACTCTTCAATAAAATCCGTGGGAGATATGATAACAACACATTGAGCGGTCAGACCCCCACTGATGAGACTTTTATGGCATATCCAATTGATGTACCTTATAAGTGATGTTGGAAAACTCCTTTAAGGTTAGCTAAAATAAAAAAAATATATATATTACATTAAGTAGTGAACATTTACTAAAATTCCTTTAGTTATAATTTAGGAATTCAATGATAATAATATCTATATTTAAATATTATATATTTTTGTGTGTATATATATATATATATATATATATATATACATATATATGTATTTTGGGGTAAGCAATACAATAACACATAATGACATCAAATAATTAAGTCATAAAATAGTAATACACGAAAGCTTTAAAAATGCATAAAAATACTAGAAATATTTTATGTCCTAAAAATATTTCCTCATAAATCAGCACTGAACAATCTATTGCTCTTAATAAAGTGAGGTCAGACATGACAAGAAGGATTTAATTTGATCTGACTGTAAGATAAAACTTAGTATAGCTGAATGATCCCAAGTGGTATCTTCTGCTTTACATTTCCTATTGTTAAAACCTCTGGGATTAACCTTTCTTGCCATTTCAGTTACAATTTGAAACCATCAACTGAAAAAGATGGCTAAATTGGTGCATTATTTTGTCATGGAGTATCATTCAAATAGTTTTTCTAATCAATAGGCAATTCAGGCTCAAACTGTCCTAAGTAAATGTATCTACTGAATTTTAACAAGTATTGATGAGTAGAGACAGATTGGAAAATATGTGACCTGCATTTGGGTTTCATATTTCTTTACAATTTACAACACATGGTCATAAAAAAAACAAAAAACAGCCAACGGTGAAAGCCTTTTTTTGTTCAATTCAATTGTCATCGTTTGTTAGGTAACCAAGGACATTGTAGTACAAGTTTCTCTTTTTGCTTTGAAGCACAAAGTAGTGTTAACTGCTTGTAGTTTAAAACAATTTACATAATACAACACATTACTTGTTCCGCAATGATTTAAAGTAGTCTTACAAATTTTCTGTTAACACGGTCTAATGATGTTACTAATTATTTTTCTTAATTGGTATCCATTGGATATAATTGTACAATGCCCATTATTAAATTCACTTAAAAATATTTGTATTAAGTATTATTAACATCGTTTTATATATAGGAACACAGTTATCAATCTTGTAGAAACATTCTAAAGACAGATATGATGCAATTATTTATTAAATATTAAAAGTGTGAACTATTAAATACAGCAAAGAATAATAGGTTGAAAAATTACCCTCAGCAGCAGTTCTAATCAATGAGTGTTTTTTGTTAACCCGTTATGGCCTTGAGGACCAGAACAATATTTTGATTTTTTTCCTTTTTGCATCCTGGTTGTCCTAACTTTTTTTTTTTGTTCGACGTAGCTATATGAGGCTTTCTTATTTGCAAATTGACTTGCACTTTATGTTGGTGTCGATGTTTGGTACATATATATTATTATTTATTTTATATTATTTTTTATTTTGGTTCTGCTGAATTTTAATTTCTTTTTGCAGCATAAAAATACTAAAAATGTATTGTTCATGTAGTTGCCGTCGTAACGATTACAAATACGTGTATATTATTTTATGTCGTGGGACTTATATATAACGTTTATTGTAAAAAAATGTATATTTGTGTGTTTTTCTATATTTAACATTACTTTTTTTTATCCTATTTTACATTTTTATCTTTATTCTTTACTGTAATGCCCTGGCATACATCTATAAGTCAGTGCATTAGTTTATGTATTGATAGTCCACAGTCAGTTGTTAGGTCATACCTAAGTATGCCCTAACAACAGGAAATTGTATGGTCAGACAGCCCTGGGGTCCTTCAATGTACTGGCATATATCTATATGCTAGTACATTATCCAGGGTATTGATAGTACACAGGCAGTTGTTAGGCCATACTTGAGTATGCCCAAACAACAGGAAACTGTATAGTCAGACAGCTTTGGGATCTTTCAATGGACATTGGACTTTCTGTTCATATAAGATATATGCCTTGATCATGTCACAGGGATTTCCTGGAACATAATCAAAGGGGGACCCCTCTCACGCTTTCCCTTTGAATGACGCGATCAGTGTTGATCACTGTATTCAAATGGTAAACTACGTCGATCAAATGTTCCTCTAATCTCTGCCATTAGAGTGGGGATACGGTTGTGTATTACAGCTATTGCCCTGCTCCTGATCCCACGAGCACACTTGTTATGCCCACACAATCAGCCGGATGCTTGTCCTGATGCGGCAATGTCCTGCCTCTCATAACGAGCAAACTCGTCATGGGTCGGCAACTGGTAAAATTTTATAAAATTTTTCTTAAAACTATACCTTCTATTTAATGTTAGGGTATATAAATGTATGCAAGTGCATATATTATTTAAGGTACTGCCACTATGTTTGTGGTCCAAATTGACACTATCACATATCTCAAGAGGTGGAGGAAAATGGCATAATAGTGACTCTTAGCAAAATTATACTTACATATGTTGACTCTCCAGGAGTTGAGCGAGTCGGACAATATGCTGGTAGTTGATAGAAAGAATGGTGGCTGGAGACAGACAGAAGCTGCTGGTACTACTTGAGTAGAGTTCAGTGACAAGAGTATAGTCAGATTTAAGCGGGGTCAGTAACAGGAAATCTGTCTTAGAAATCAAGAAACACCAGGAACTCAACACCAAAGGGCTTGTAGAGTCGAGCAAAGAACACTGAAAAGGTTCATTTTAAATTTGCAGCATCTTTCAGACTCCCAATGGACACACATGTCCTCAATAACCTCTCAATGGACTTCTTCTGGATTGGGTCTGTGCCTTTCTCTCATAGCTGTGGTGGTGCTGGATTACGGACAGGTACTATAATAGTCACATTATGACCTTGCTTTTTTTCTATTTAGTAACTCAAAGGATTGCTGGTGTCAAAGATTATTGTCCTAATTATTCAGTTAAGGCCATGATAATGTGTAGGTGGACTTTATTACTCACTGAGCATTGCAATGAAAGAATGCAGACATCTATATCTGGTGCTTTTATTCTGCTGACAGAGCCATTAGAACAATAGAGGCATTGCTAGTCGAAATTCATTAAAGAGGACCTGTCACCTCTTCTAACATGTCTGTTTTAGAAAATAATTGTATTCCACATGAAAAAACAATTCTAGAACATCTTTTCTTTGAACTCTACATTGTGCTGTTCCCCTGATATTTTCCCTAAAATTTTATGAATAAATAAAAACTGGGTGTTACCAGTTGGGGGCGTGTCCCTACAAGACTGACACTGTCCAATCAGTGCTGACAGAGTGAGACTGTGTAGTAAGACGCCCCTTTAATAAGGGTAATGGTAACACCCAGTTGTCAATGCATTTATACATTTTTAGGAGGAATAACAGAGAAATGGCAATATGTAGAGTTCTAAGAAAACATGTTCCAGAACGGATAATTCAAGGGGAATTCATAATAGACATGTCAGGAGTGGTGACAGGTCCTCTTTAATGTAATCTTTCATAATTATTCTAAATGTCAACAGTCACTAAAATGATCATGTTAATTGATTAGTATGTGACTGATATCATATCTTTTTTTAAATTCTTCAAAATATGCAAAGTTATCGTTAATCATTAATAAGGGGATGAATTTGTAGTTGACTATTTAACAATGATATATTCTAAATTAAAGCTGCTGTCTTTGAAATATAAGTTTACTAATACATTTCAAATGATGGTTCATATATCCTTATTTTGTTTAGGTTTACATTTAAGAAGAAGCGGCAGGAGCTGCATAAAAAAAACAAACGTAATTGATTTCCTGAAAGGCTTTAAGTCTGGGAGTGATTTTGCCTTAGTGCTATACTAGAAAATATATTTTGATAAATGGACTTAATAAAACTTTCTATTAATCCAAATAGTAATAAAACATTTTGAATAAAAAAAATACACAGTAGAAAACTTGTATTATGCTTACAATATCTGCCAACTTTAACGTAAGATTCAGGTAGTAGAGTTTATGATAGTTTCTTATTTAGTCCAAGTAATCGGTTTTTCAACAAATAGTTCTAAATCGTTATGCTATTCAGTCCTCAATGATGTTATGACATCCCACTCACAATTTAGTGCTTTAATAATTATTTTTCACCTCCTATTCACCCTGTTTTAGCTGCCCCGCTCTTTTTAGTTCTTCCTATAGTGAAGGGAATGTCACTGATATGCAAATATGCCAGTACAGTGTGGACTTTAACCGCCACACTTCCAAGCTACTAATCGTGCCAAAATGGTGCGGTTCTGCTGCAATTCGCACCAAGAGACACATTTTTTTGGAGCAGTGTGAGGGTATGTTCACACGGCCTATTTACGGACGTAAATCGGGCGTTTTTGCCCCGAAATAATGCCCGAAAATAGCGCCTCAATAGCGCTGACAAACATCTGCCCATTGAAAGCAATGGGCAGACGTTTGTCTGTTCACACGAGGCGTATATTTACGCGCCGCTGTCAAAAGACGGCGCGTAAATAGACGCCCGCGTCAAAGAAGTGACCTGTCACTTCTTTGGACGTAATTAGAGCCGTTATTCATTGACTCCAATGAATAGCAGCGCTAATTACGGCCGTAATTGACGCGGCGTTCAAGCGCCTGCACATGCCGGTACGGCTGAAATTACGGGGATGTTTTCAGGCTGAAACATCCCCGTAATTTCAGCCGTAACGGACGCCCTCGTGTGAACATACCCTGAGAACCCAACATTAGTGCAATGCAGGGAATCAAGGGCAACAGAAAAATGGTGGTTAAGCAGATCACAAAATAGACTGGAGAAAAAGAGCAAGGTATGTATGAAAAGGATTAGAAAACAAAACCCTGGTTTTCTGAAATGGAAATTAGCTATACAAAGCAAACAGAGAGACACGAGCAGCTACTGCAAGCATCACATGAAAGAGCACTACTAAGAAGAGAACTTACATGTGTCCCAGAGTGCCGAACAGGCTACAAGTACAGGAAGCAAGCTTTAGCAAAGAGATACAGCCCCACTTCCTGCAATTCATCTTGTCTTCTCTATAACTAGAGATGGGATTTGCTTGCCAACCATGGGCAGTGGCGGATTACTAGATGGATGTTTTTGGCGACTGCCAAGGGACAAGGATCCTGCGGGGCACATGGCTGCCCAAAAGTTAAAAACACATGTGTGGTTTTTATCGCAAATTGCAGCAGAAACTGTGACAAAACTTTTGTGTAGAACCTGCAAAAAAACTTGCAGACATAAGGTTACGTGACCATATGTGTGCAGGGCTTGTACGTGTTGGAAGACCTGCACATGTAAGGTCATATGACCATGTGTGCAGGTCCTGGAGCCAGAGAGTAGAGCAGCAAGGTTCCACAGAAGAAGAGTGTGAGCTGGTAAGTGTATAGGGTCTGGTGTCTGTATTAGTTTATGGGGTCTGGTCTGGGTAGTGTATTAGATTATAGGGTCTGGTCTGGGATCTGTATTTAGGGTACCTGATCTGGGTACTGTATTAGTTTAGGGAGTCTGGTATGGGGTCTGTGATTAGTGGTTTGGTCTGGGTACTGTATTAGTTAAGGGGGTATGGTCTGGGGTCCGTGTTAAGGTGGCCTTGGTCTGGGAACTATATTAGTTTAAAAGGGCTGTTCTGGGGTCTGCATTAATTTAGGGGGTCTTGTCTGGGGTCTGTGTTTAGGTGGCCTGGTCTGGGGACTGACTTTATTTTGTGGTCTGGTGTGGTGTCTGTATTTATGTGTCCTTGTCTGGGGACTGGATTTATTCTGGGTCTGGTGTGGGATCTGAATTTAAGTGGACTGGGCTGGGGTCTGAGTTACTGTATGGGTTTGGGTTCCGATTTTATTTAGGGATCTGGTTTGCGATCTGGAATAATAAAGGTGTCTAGTCTGGGGTCTGAATTTATTTGTGTCTGGGGATGGCTGCATAAGTGTGGCTAAAGATGCCCGGGCAGCAAACTCTGCAGTTGTCGAGAGAAGTAATCATGTTGGTCTGAGGATGGAGAAAAAAATAAAAAATAATGTCTAGAATTAGAGAACACGTCACCTGTAAGTCATTGGCTTTACAGAGGAGCTGTCACCTCGCCGGAAATGATTGTTATAGGAAATACCTGCATTTTATAAAATGTCTCCGGATTAATAGACAATTGGGTGTTACCATTCCCCTTATTAGGTGGATGTGTCCCAACACAGTCTGATACTATAAGCGATGTTTGGAGTCTGTCAGCATGAAAGGATCCAGTCCTTTGACAAATAGGGGTGATACACATTTGTCAATGCTAGCACAGAATAATGGTGTTGAATAGAGACACAGGGTGGCAAGGCAGCAGTGGAGTAGGGGGGGCCTGAGTCTGGGTAACAGCCCAAGGCGTAAGGTCTCATTTATACGCCACTGACCAAGGAGGGACAGCAGATTACAGGCAGGGAGACACCTAGTTGCAATAACTTCATAAAGGCATGCAAGGAGGAGAAATATTTTTGAAGGAAGTAAATGGCAAAGTTGCTAGATATCAGGAATACTATTAGATTAGCAGAAGCTGTATTAAAAGTTAGTGTTCATTTAAAGGGAAGGTGTCATGATTTTTTTTTTTTTTTTATTATATTGCTTTTAATATAATGCAAACAAAAATTGTATTTATTTGTGTTGTCACTTTCTACTTTTTAATGTATTCATACTTTTACTTGTCTATGGGGGCTGCCATTTTTTTTTCATCGCTGTATGTGTCGATTAACGACACATACAGAGATGGAATACGGCAGCTACAATGCATAGGGTACAATGAATGGCTCCCGTCTATTACCTCTGCTATCTGGCTCTGTACTGCGCAGACGCAGGTCAGAGTCACACAGCAGAGAAGCTGTTTATAGGGAGATAGCAGGCGCCATTATGAAGACCAGCTGCACTGCAGGTAAGGTGTCTGTCCCTCTCTCTCTCTCACAGACACCCCGCTCTCGTGACCCCCAACGGCCCCCACCTGATGGGCCCCCCCGACGCCACCCCCCCTGACGCCCCCCCCCATGGGCACCCCCATCCGATGGCCCCCTGGCACCCCCCCTCCCGACGCCCCCCCTGTCGCTAGATGTATTGTCAGTATGGACGGTGTGTGGAGCTAAGCTTGTCAGATGTAGCAGTGCTGAGTTTGTGTGTGTGTGTGTCTGTGTAGCAGAGCTGAGTGTGTGTGTGTGTGTGTGTGTGTGTTTGTGTAGCAGAGCGGAGTGTGTGTATCTGTGTAGCAGAGCTGAGTGTGTGTGCGTGTGTCTGTGTAGCAGAGCTGAGTGTGTGTGTGTCTGTGTAGTAGAACTGAGTGTGTGTGTCTGTGTAGCAGAGCTGAGTGTGTGTGTCTGTGTAGCGCATGTGGCGTATGCACGGGCGCTGCTGATCCTTCATAGCCACTTATCAGCTGTTTTGAAGAATCAGCTGCAAGCACCCTCCCATACACACACACACACACACACACACACACACAATTCCCCCTAAACTTGCAACTACACCACACACAACCCCACCCACTGTTTTTTATTACGCAACACGTTTTTTTTAAAAGCGTGTGTAAAAAGCGCGTTGTATGTACTAGCAGTTCACTTTACCAATTATGTAAATAAAAAGCATAAGCAAGCATTTTTTTATGTGTTTTTTGGCACGTAAAATGCCCAAAAAAACTCGTCAAATATACGCCGTGTGAACCTGTCAACTGAAAAGTCATTCACTTCACTTTCATCATTCTAAGGGTATGTTCACACGCATGGTTTTCAGCCGGAAAATCGGAAGCAGAACGCCTACAAACATCTGCCATCTGGTTTAAATGGGAAATACGGCGTTCTGTTCCGATGGGGCGTTTTTTACGCGGCCGTTTTCAAAAAACGGCACGTAAAAAGACGCCCGCCAAAAAGAAGTGCATATCATTAATTGGGACAAGTTTGGAGCCGTTTTTTTGACTCAAAAACAGTTCCAAAAACGCCCGTAAAAAACGACGCCAAAAACACAAGTTTGATTAAAAAATGGCTGAAAATCAGGAGCTGTTTTCCCTTTAGTAAGTGTGTGAACAGAGCCTTAGCCTTTTGGTGTGTCCTATAGCTTCTGCCAGCTGCAGAATCACACCCAAAATGGCAGCCGGACACTGCTTTGCAATTTGAAGACACCTTTTCCTGGCTTGTAGGAGGGGGGTGAGACTCCCTCCCACATTTACGGCAGCTGTGAGTCAGTTTGCTTTGCCTTATTCACCTTGCTGTAATTCTGGGAAGTGCTCCCTCTGGTGGCCAACATAGGAAAACATGTCAAATTATTATTTAATTTGTAATACTTTCCACCATGTGGAAAAAAAAAAGACAGCAAAAAACGTAAAAAATATAATAGAAATAAGTAACTTATTTAAAAAAAAAAAAGGTTTAATTCGCGACACATTCCCTTTAAGAACTTATGCTTACTGGCATGGTTCCTGTATGACAGTGCATGGAATCTGTACGGCTATTAGTCAGGAGTCCTATAGTTGGTAGTTTGTAAGGAGATATTCTCCCCATAAGCAATTTCATAGAACCAGTTCTATCTTAGAGCTTGGGAAAGCCTACATTTTTCTGTAAAATTCATTAGGGGGGGGGGGTTGTAGAGGGTGCAGCCTACCCTTAGAGCCTAAGTGGGCCCAAAAGCTTATCTGCCACATAAGACGCCAGTATTATAATTAGTACATAATACATTACAGATTTTGCATTTTGGGCATATGCCTCTGGAATCCATCCATACCTCTTTATTGAAATAGTGGCTCCTTGAATGAAAGTCATGTATTTTCAGAAACATAGAAAATATAAACATACTAAAGTTAAACCAGACAAAACAAGACAAATGTAATCATATTTTAACCCCTACCGGCACCACAACGTAATAGCACATGGTGGTGGGTGGCGGGTGATGTTTGGAGCGGGCCCACCCGCTGAGCCTGCTCCGTACGCAGCGGATGTCAGCTGTGTTTATTACAGATGACACCTGGGACTAATGACCAGGAATAGCGATTGCGCTGTTCCTGGCTGTTTACCCCCTTAGATGCTGCGATCAATCATGATTGCAGCATCAAAGACGTTAGAAATATGGGGTGCCCCACTTCGACATCTCATCGGTGCCCCCACACTGCGATTGGGGGATGCTGATACTTGTCATGGCAGCCCAGGGGCCTAAAGAAGGCCCCCAAGACTGCCCTTCTTCATCTCCTGTTAAGCCCTGCCGGAGGCAGGGCTTAAAGAGGCTCTGCCACCACATTATAAGTGCCCTATCTCCTACATAAGGAGATTGGCGCTATAATGTAGGTGACAGCAGTGCTTTTTATTTAAAAAAACAATCTATTTTTACGACTTTAGTAGCGATTTTAGATTTATGCTAATGAGTTGCTTAATGCCCAAGTGGGCGTGTTTTTACTTTAGACCAAGTGGGCGTTGTACAGGGTAGTGTATGACGCTGACCAATCAGCGTCATGCACTCCTCTCCATTCATTTACTCAGCGCATAGGGATCCTGCTAGATCCTTATGTGCTGTATTATACTAACACATTAACGATACTGAAGTGTTTAGACAGTGAATAGACATTCCACGGGATGTCTATTCACAATCTCTGCACTTCGTTACTCTGTCGTTACTCTGTCTGTGGTAGTTACAGCAGAGGAAGCGCGATCTCGCGAGATCTCGCTGTAAATGACAGGTTGCAACGAGATCACGCTTTTTCTGCTGTAACTACCATAGAAATAGTAATGAAGTGCAGAGATTGTGAATAGACATCCCGTGGAATGTCTATTCACTGTCTAAACACTTCAGTATCGTTAACGTGTTTGTATAAGACATCTGGCTTTGATCGCGTCACAGGCTTTTTCTGTGACACGATCAAAGGGCAGTCCCCCTCCCGTTATTTACTTTGAACGCTGAACTGATCAGCTTTGATCGCGACATTCCAGCCGTTGCCCCGCTCCTGACACGGCTGTCACACAGGACGAGAATGCTCATCCTAATGCGCAAAATACCTGCCAGTCAGGCCTGTCTCTTTTATTGTCTGATATATATAAAGGTTAAAAAAAAAAAACTTTTCCCATTTTTCCTCTGAAGTAATGTAAAAAATAAAAAATATATACAAAATTGGTATTGCTGCATCCGTAAAAATCTGAACTATTATAATATATTATTATGTAACGAACATGGTGAATACCGTAAAAATAAATAAATATAAAACGCCAGAATTGCTGTTTATTGGTCACTTCATATCCCACAAAAAATGAAATAAAAAGTGATCAAAAAGTCCCATGTAGCCCAAAATAGTACTAATAGAAACTACAGGTCGCCCTGCAAAAAATAAGCCCCAAATTGACGGAAAAATAAAGAAATTATGGCTCTCAGAATGTGGCGACAAAACACAAATTGTATTTTTAACAATTAGTTTCTTCCTCGTTAAAGTAGTAAAACATAAAAAACACATATATAAATTTGATATCGCCGTAATCGTTTTGACTTGTAGAATAATGTTAACATGCTGTTATTACCATATGGTGAAAGCCGTAAAAATAAAACCCCTCAAAAGATTGAGGAATTACTGTTTTTATCCTATTCCACCCCAAAAATATTTTTTTTCCAGTTTCCCATACATTATATGGTACAATAAATGGTGCCGTGAAAAACTACAACTCATCTCACAAAAAACAAGCCCTCATATGGCTTTATCGACAAAAAATGTAAAAGTTATGACTTTTGGAATGTGGTGAGGAAAAAATAAAATAAAAAATAAAAAAATGTCTGTGACGGGAAGGGGTTAATGTTTCAGCATAAACCAAATGCGTGCAAATAAGCAAGAGTTCTTTTCATTAGAGCAAGACTTAGTGACTGAATTTCAGGCATTATGGGGGGACTTCAATAACTTTTGTACGCCAGCTTTACACTGATGACACTTTTCTAAAATGTAGTGTCTAGAGCTTATCGGAAGGAGCAGTGCCACCCACACCCCAACAAATTTATTATCATTTAAGCCTGGAACTGGTGGTTTGGATCCCATGATTAATGCCTAGTAGACAAGCTTGAAAGCCTGAGGTGCAAAGTGCATGGCCTTCTGCATAGATTTTGATATAAGTAATTTTTATACTGCCAACCATTAGGCTGGACCAGCTGAGCACTGCCCTTTTTTATTTTTTGATCACTGTCTGCTCAATTTGCATTCTTGTTTGTCAGAAGCGGTGTGCCCTTATGGTCTAGGATTGTTGTGTCTGGCCCTGAGTTTCCTTACCCCCTTCAACCCAGCTGTTTATTTGGGGAAAGGTAAACCTAGACTAGGAGCTGTAACGGCTGCGGTCGCCGACCGGCGCCTTCTCTCACATCCCGGTGGCCACGACCACAGACCTCTGCTCTCGTGCTGGCGTCTCCCTCCCCAGAAACACCAACACACACGTCTGTACTGCCCTGCAGTCTCTACTAGGGTGCGTGCGCGCTCTTCCTCAGCCTTAAATGGCCATGCGCACACCAGTAAAAATTTCCCTAATCAATCCCCAGATTACCCTGGACTATAAAAAGGGTTCTGACCTTCCAACACTTGCCTGAGCATTGTTGTATTCCCATGTTAGTCTAAGAAAATGGTCCCTTAGTTGTAGCCTGCTCCCAGTGTTCCAATATCCTGCTTCCCATATCCTGTATCCTGTTGCTGTATTTGTTCCTGAGCCAAAGTCTATTGTTGGAGTTCTGTGTGTCTCATCTGCCATGCCCAGTGTTATCAGCCATGTCCAGGTGTCATCTGCCTCGTCCGGTGTCATCTGCCACGTCAGGTGTCATCTATCATGACTGGTGTCATCTGCCACGTCACGTTTCATCTGCCACGCCAAGCATCATTCGTGCCAGGTGTCTGCTACACCACATGTCTGCTACTTTGAGTATCTGTCAGATCATCTTCCCAGGTACTCTTACTGTAGAGACTGTTATTGATTGTCGTTTGGCCAGCTGCTACTCCGCTACGGCGGACCGGCCTAGTGGGTTTACATACCCCATAGCCATGACAGGAGCTCTGGGGATGTGTAGATGGTGGTCTAGGCAGATGTCTGAGCACAGATTAATCATCCTAAACTTCAGAGATGTGTGAGTAATCTTAGTGGGGCCTTTTGTTTTGGAGTGTAAAGAAATAGATAGGGGGCCACACATTGTATATTAATCTGCTATAGGAAAAACACATTTTTCTAATACATTATAAGAGTTATATAAGGTACCTTGAGTTATGAAAGTATCTTTAACTAACTTTAACGCAAGCTATATCCCAAGACCTGTGCAAGATAATGATAGAATTTATTGTTTTTACTAAATTGATGGTGAACTGAAAACAAATGCTTTAGCCCTGTTCACAATGAGTTTTTTTACACATTATTTGACGCGGAAACCGCATTGAAAAACGTGCCAAAAAACGTTCGAAAACGCCTCCCATTAATTTCAATGGGAGGCAAAGGCGTTTTTTTCCCGTGAGCGGTAAAACCGTCTCGTGGGAAAAAGAAGCGACATGCCCTATCTTCGGGTGTTTACGTCTCTGATGTCAATGCAAGGCAGAGAAAGCGTTTTTCGCAGCGTTTTTGCCCGCGCCGCTCAATGGCCACGGGCGAAAAACCCAGCTAAAAACTCGGCAAATGGCGTGCAGGCAGATCAAAATCTGCCTCAAGATTTCAGATGGAATTTTGAGGCAGAATTTTCTGCCTGCAAAAAACTCAGCGTGAACATAAATACATAAAAACAATTGTGCGATTTTGTGGAGGCAAAGTAAATAAAAACAAACTCTTCTGTTCTTTTTTGGCTCTTTACTAAGGAAATACTGTAGAGAACAATTATCCTCATTTAGATGACTTCATCTAAATCAATATCAATTTATGTCTCAATGTACAAGGTACAGTGTTCTCTTGAAGGAAAAGAAAAGTACTGACTTAATCAATACAGTCCTGTGTGCTACATTTGTTTCTGTTTTGAGTTGGTGTGATTTCAACAAGAATATATATATACTAGTCCTTCTCAATGAATTAGAATGTCATCAAAAAGTTAATTTATTTCAGTAATTCAATTCAAAAAGTGAAACTCATATTATATAGATTCATTACACACAGAACGATCTATTTCCAGCATTTTCTTCTTTTAATGTTGATGATTATGGCTAAGAATTAAGGAAAACCCAATATTTAGTGTCTCCGAAAATTTGAATATTATATAAGCCCAATTTCAAAAATGTTTTTTAATGCCGAAATGTAGGCCTACTGAAAAGTATGTACATATGCACTCAATAGTTAATTCTCTATGGGGTTTAGGTCAGGCGAGTTTGCTGGCCAATCAAGCGCAGTGATATTGTGGCTATTTAACCAGGTATTGGTACTTTTGGCAGTGTGGGCAGGTGCCAAGTCCTGCTGGAAAATGAAATCAGCATCTGCATAAAGCTTGTCAGCAGAGGGAAGCATGAAGTGCTCTAAAATTTCCTGGTAGACGGCTGCGTTGACTCTGGACTTGCTATAACACGGGCTGATTGCCTCCATGCCACGCCGCATTGATGCAGTATATATATATATATATATATATATATATATATATATATATACACAAATTTTAAATGAAATTTTGGCTTTTGCTTGTATCCTATAATTGTATTGTAATTTCTAAAGAAAGGTAATATTTTTTGGCAATTTTGCATTTACTGGCAATTACTTCTAATAACACAAAAATGGTATAAAAACACCCTTACCGGTTCTTACATTTTTTTTGATAACCTAAGGCTATGTTCACAAAAAGTGCTGCAGAATATCAGTTGCATATACCCTATCTGTTGCCGATTTTGCCACAAACTTCATCCATTGCAATAACATAGGTAACACCTGATATCTCTAACAAAATCTGCACATGCAGATGTAATGGCAGGGGGTAGGGAGACGGACAAGTGAGCCCTAATCTACCCGCCACTCTGTCCCTGCCTACTTGCAACGACCCGCCATAGGCGACTGGGTACAACTGGGCGGCGGTCCCTGCGCTCAGTAAGTGCACGACAAACACGACAAACATACAAAGGAACACAAGAAAGGAAAAGGGGCCGTTGCCCACGGCAACACCGTGAGCAACCAGAGTGGTGAACGAGCCGAGTCAAGCCAGGAGTGTGCGAGGTACAAAACGAAAAGCAGAAGAGTAGTCGGTAAGCCAGGGTCTGTATGGAGCAGGATCAAAAATAGCAGGAGCTGTAGCTGGGCCAGGAAACCACAAGGAAAGAATCACAAGCACGAGGGACAGGAAGTGCAGGCTTAAATAGACCGAGGGCGGGAGCTAGCTGAGTCTGGCCAGGTTACGATAGGCTCTCCGACTCCTAAGCCTGCCAGCCTGAATGGTGGAAGCAGGAGTCAGTCTCAGGGATGTATTCTCAGGTGCTGACTGATTAGTTCTGGGAGTTAACCCCGAAGCTGTGCCTGGCAGATCCTTTACAGCAGATTTTGTTGTGGGTTTTGGTGTGGTTTTTCAAGCTTGTTGAGAAGAAAATATTTTATTCCATATGTAAACTCTGCCTAAGAGCTCAAAGAACACAGGCTCTGCCAGACTTTGTTTGTACAGAGAGATTTTCTCTAGAAGCAATGCTACAGAAGAATATCTCCGTACATATGAAGTCCAATAGCTCGATTTTTTATTTTTTGTTTTCCCAGTTGGATTAGTATGGAATCCTACTGAAACAAACACTGTATGCCTCTGTATGAAATTAGATGCATATAGAAGTACTGAAAAAGAAAAAGAAAAAAATTATCCAGGAATATAGCTAGGCACTCTTGGGTTGGATAAAATTTAACAAAATATTTTATTTATGAATCCAGATAATACCGGCAATATAAATTTATACAACAACAATTTAAAATATTTTTCTCCAGGCCAGGAAAAGAGACATATAATAGCACCTCTATGCGTCTATAATATCACGTGATATTATAGACGCATAGAGGTGCTATTATATGTCTCTTTTCCTGGCCAGGAGAAAAATATTTAAAATTGTTGTTGTATAAATTTATATTGCCGGTATTATCTGGATTCATAAATAAAATATTTTGTTAAATTTTATCCAACCCAAGAGTGCCTAGCTATATTCCTGGATAATTTTTTTTCTTTTTCTTTTTCAATATTCTTTATCAGGAATGGCACCGTGCTATATTATATTGCAATTTTGGGTATGTTAGGTATGGTTTTGTATAACCACATCTTTTTTCTATATAATATAGAAGTACACTGCCCTTCTGGTCTGCCACGTACGGAAGCCCAGTAGGCCCCGCCCGGAGATAGAGCCTAATAGGCTTGCTGTCAGAGAATAACTGACAGCAGTGGCGTAACTACCACTATAGCAGCCGTAGCAGCTGCTCCGGGGCCCACGGCATGAGGGGGCCCGTGTCGCCCGCCGGCATGGGCCCCCACCATGGCTGGAGGCTCCGCTAGCAGCCGCTATGGCTGCTACAGCGCAAAGCCACTTAACACTATGGCAGAGCAGGGAGTTATCTCCCCGCTCTGCCATTAAACAAAAGACATGTATCCCCTCTCCACAGGACAGGGGATACATGTGTGATCGCTGGCAGGGATAGGGAGAACGGGGGACTGAAAGTCCCCTGAAGTTCTCCATCACAAACCTCGGACTTCCGGGGTCTGTGTCGGCAGCTCCGTAGAAATGAATGGAGCGCCGGTCGCGCTTGTGCGCATGCGTGACCAGCGCTCCTTTCATTTTTATTGAGCTGCCGACACAGACCCCGGAAGTCAGAGGTTAGTCATGGAGAACTTCAGGGGACTTTCGGTCCCCCGTTCTCCCTATCGCTGCCAGTGATCTCACATGTATCCCCTATCCTGTGGATAGGGGATACATGTCTTTTAGTAGGACACACTGTAGGTCAGACTTTTTTGGGAGGGGGGACGCTGTATGGCGTTCCCTACAGGGGGGGGGCTGTATCGCGTTCTCTACAGGGGGGGCTGTATGGCGTTCCCTACAGGGGGGCTGTATGACGTTCTCTACAGGGGGGGCTGTAAGGCGTTCTCTACAGGGGGGCTGTATGGCGTTAGCGCCATACAGCCCCTCTGTAGATAACGCCATACAGCCCCCCCTGTAGATAACGCCATACAGCCCCCCTGTAGAGAACGCCATACGGCCCCCCTGTAGAGAACGCCATACAGCCCCCCCTGTAGAGAACACCATACAGCCCCCTCTGTAGAGAACGCCATACAGCCCCCCTTGTAGATATCTACAGGGGGGGCTGTAAAAAAGGCACTATCTACAAGGGGGGGGGGTTGTGTGACACCCAGGGGAGGGGGGGCCCCAGTCAAAAGTTTGCTATGGGGCCCAGTCTTTCCTAGTTACGCCCCTGACTGACAGCACTAATATATTGCACTACGTGGGTAGTGAAATGCATTAGAATAAAGATCAGAGGTGCAGGCCTTCAATTCCCTAGTGTGACAAAAAAAAGCTACAATTTTTTTTATAAAAATGTTGTACAAAAGTGTAAAAATAAAAGTTCTAAGTTAAAAAAAACAACTGCCTTTTTTCCTATAAGAAATTTATTATAGGAAAAAAATGGAAACATTAAAAAAAAGTACCCCATATTTGGTTTCACCGCATCCGTAACGACCCAACTATAAAACTCTAATGTTATTTTACCCGCATGGAGAACACCGAAAAAAAATTAATATAAAAAGAAAGGCCAAAATAACTATTTTTTGGTCATCATAGAATATATAGAATAAAAAGTAATAAAAAAGTTATATGTACCCCAAAATAGTACCAATAAAAACTACAACTCATCCCCCAAAAATACGCCCTTACAGCCTTGTTGCTCTCAGAATATGGTGACACAAAAAATATATTATTGAAAAAAAAAGGGATTTTATTGTGCATACGCTGCAAAACATAAAAATCCATATTACATATGTTATCACCGTAATCATATCGACCTGCATAAAAAAGGTAAAATTTCATTTATAGCACACGGTCAACACTGCAAAAAAAACAAACAAAAACAATTGTCAGAATTGCTGCTTTTTGGTCACCTTACTTGCCAAAAAAGGGATTAAAAAATATTAAAAAAAATTGCATGTACCCCAAAATGGTACCTATAAAAACTACAAATTGTCCAGCAAAAAATAAGCTTTCACACAGCTCCATTGGCAAAAAAATAAAAAAGTTCTGGCTATCTCTGTAACGCAAAATGTGCAGATTGGGCACCATTTATCAGTGCAAAATTGGCCACACATCAGCAGATTATTATTTGTTTACCGCATTAATATACCCTCTTATTATGCTCTGATGTTCTCCGCATAGATTACATATGCCCCCACATTGTAAACTGAGATACTAGTGAAAACCCAAACAGAACTACTACCAAGAAAAATCTGTGCTCCAAAAGCCAAGTGGCGCTCCCTTCCTTCTGAACCCTACAGCGTGCCCAAACATCAGTTTAAGGCCACAGATATGGCATCGCCACTCCCGGGAGAACCAGCTTAACAGTTTATGAGATATTTGTCTTCAGTGGCACGAACTGGGCACAACATATTGTGCACTAAAATGGCATATCAGTAAAAAATTGCAATTTTCACTATGCACCATCCGCTGCATAATAACTTCTATTGAAAAAACACCTGTGGGGTCAAAATGCTCACTACACCTCTTAAAATGCCCTAAAGGGTGTAGTTTCCAAAATAGGGCTCACTACTTGCGGGTTTGTTTTACTATTTGACCTTAGAGCCCTGCAATTGTGGGCTAATTCTATGAAAATCACCGAAATAGGCCTCAAATGCGCATGGTGCTCTTCAATTCTGAGCCCTGTCATATCTCCAGGCAAATGATAAATGCCTTGAGGGGTGTAGTTTCCAAAATGGGGTCACTTCTTGTGAGCTTCCACTGTACCCTGGTACCTCAGGGGTTTGGCAATGGGACAATACAGCAAAATCTGCATACAATTTAGTGGAAAAAAAATTAGATTTTCATTTTCACGGTCTAATTACAATAAATTCTGCAAAAGACCTATGGGATCTAAATGCTCACTATACCTCTTGATAAATTCCTTGAGGGGTGTAGTTTGCCAGATGGTGAATTTTTTGGGGTGTTTCCACTGTTTTGGCACCACAAGACCTCTTCAAACCGGACATGGTGCCTAAAATATATTCTGATAAAAAGGTGGTCTACAAATCCACTAGGTGCTCCTTTGTTTCTGAGGCCTGTGTTTTAGTCCATTACCACACTAGGGCCACACGTGGGATAGGTCTAAAAACTGCAGCATCTGGCCAATAAATATTGAGTTGCGTTTCTCTGGTAAAACCTTCGAAGTTACAGAAAAAAAATGAATTCAAACTGATTTTCTGAAAAAAAAATGAAGTTTGTAAATTTCACCTCCACGTTCCTTTAATTCTTCTGAAACGCCTCAAGTGTTAAGAAACTTTCTAAATGCTGTTTTGAATACTTTAAGGAGTTCTGTTTTTAAAAGGGGGTGATTTATAGGGGATTTCTAATATATAGGGTCCTCAAAACCCCTTCAGAAAAGAACTGGTCCCTAAAAAGGCTTTCAAAATTTTCTTGAAGTACAGTAAAAAATTGTGTAGTACCGTGTTAGCCAGAGACAATATGAAATGTTAAATACTTTTGTGTCAAAAAAGACAAAAGTATAATAGGTATGATACCTTTATTGGCTAACCATAAAAGTTCTATATGCAAGCTTTCAGAGCACAGAGGCCCCTTCTTCAGGCAGTTTACAAATGAATGACTTAGAAAAAAGCACAACATTTAGATGTTACACAAAGACAATTAGTACATGAGGTGATACATCATTAAGATAAGCCGGGGCAATAAAACTGAGGTTATAGGGGTGATGACTTAGGAGTTAAGGCATCTGGAGTCAGTCTGATGGGGGACGTGACGTGTGTCCATGTAGTGGCTCATAAATCCTGGTGTTAGATTGAGGCCTTGTGTCAATGACTGGAATTTTATCAAGATGATGATAAAATTCCAGTCATTGACACAAGGCCTCAATCTAACACCAGGATTTATGAGCCACTACATGGACACACGTCACGTCCCCCATCAGACTGACTCCAGATGCCTTAACTCCTAAGTCATCACCCCTATAACCTCAGTTTTATTGCCCCGGCTTATCTTAATGATGTATCACCTCATGTACTAATTGTCTTTGTGTAACATCTAAATGTTGTGCTTTTTTCTAAGTCATTCATTTGTAAACTGCCTGAAGAAGGGGCCTCTGTGCTCTGAAAGCTTGCATATAGAACTTTTATGGTTAGCCAATAAAGGTATCATACCTATTATACTTTTGTCTTTTTTGACACAAAAGTATTTAACATTTCAAAATTTTCTTGAAAATGTGAGAAATTGCTGCTAAAGTTCTAAGCCTTGTGACGTCCTAGAAAAATAAAAGGATGTTCAAAAAATGATGTCAACATAAAGTAGACATATGGGAAATGTTAACTAGCAACTATTTTGTGTGGTATTTCTATCTGTCTAACAAGAAGATACATTTAAATTGATAAAAATGCACATTTTTGCAGCTTTTCTCAAAATGTTGGTGTTTTTCACAAATAAACACTGAATGTATCCACCACATTTTACCACTAACTTAAAGACCAATGTGTTACGAGAAAACAATCTCAGAATACCTTAAAAAAATTAAAGCATTCCAAAATTATTGCCACTTAAATTGTCACGTCAGATTTGAAAAAATTGGCCTGGTCCATAAGGCCAAAACAGACTTAGTCAGTAAGGGTGAGTCATTAGGTGATAAATGTATGATCACTGTGTGCGTATGATCATTTTAATCAACTATTTCCGTCAGTCCTATAGAGTACGAATAGAGCAGTAGTGCGCACGCGTGACCACCGCTCCATTCAAACAGGGGATACGGGCCCCTCTTCTTGTAATTACTGTAGGTGAATTTCTTTAAATTCCAAAACACTGTAGTTAAGCGATTAAAAAAAAGTCCCTACCACACTGTTATAACCTAACCTTGATATAAAGGTCTAACTATCATACATTTTTAAGGTTATGTGCTATATTAGGCCCCATGCACACGACCGTAGATTTTGTCCGTAATTACGGTCCGTAATTACGATCCATAGTTACAGACCCATTCATTTCTATTGCCAATGAACACCTTCCTGTATATTTATGTCCGTGTCGTAGAAACGCTCCGCAAAAGATAGGACATGTCCTATTTTTTTATTTTTCGGACCGTACTCCCATACTTTATATGGGAGCATGGCCCGCAAATGTCAGCGGCCGGCCGTGTACGTAATCACTGACAGTGATTATGGGCACGGTCGTGTGCAGGGTCCTTAATACTTTAATATACCATATGTTGCATTTACTTTTCTAGTTGTAATTTTTACTATTTATTAGTTACTTTGTTTCCTGGCCACCTGGACGCAATGTATATTGCACCCCTCTTTTAAACTTAGGGTATGTTCACACGGCGGGGGTCCGTAACGGCTGAAATTACGGGGATGTTTCAGCCTGAAAACATCCCCGTAATTTCAGCCGTACCGGCATGTGCAGGCGCTTGAACGCCGCGTCAATTACGGCCGTAATTAGCGCTGCTATTCATTGGAGTCAATGAATAGCGGCTCCAATTACGGCCAAAGAAGTGACAGGTCACTTCTTCTATGCGGGCGTCTATTTACGCGCCGTCATTTGACAGCGGCGCGTAAATATACGCCTCGTGTGAACAGACAAACGTCTGCCCATTGCTTTCAATGGGCAGATGTTTGTCAGCGCTATTGAGGCGCTATTTTCGGGCGTAATTCGGGGCAAAAACGCCCGATTTACGTCCGTAAATAGGCCGTGTGAACATACCCTTAGGGTCAATAATGGAATGCTTATCTATCTTCTGAGACATATTTATATGGCTTAAGTTGGTCTCCAAACGTTACGGTTTTTCATGAATCTCCTGATGCTACAACTATAGGACTCCCAAGTATAACTACCGAGATTATGCAACTTCATCAATATCAAAATAGTACGGTTTCTATATTATCGCATTTAGTAACTGTTATCTCCTTGACAATTTTGTTTTACCCCTTTCTCAGTCATGTGACAGGTCAGCTGCACACAGGGTAGGAAAGATTTAAAAAAAAAAAAAATATATATATATATATCCATTCCACAGAAATATCCACAACCTTTACCTGAACTACAATACAGTAATGTGTAACCCCCATGCCCACGGCCAATCGGGAATACTCACCCCCAACGGCCGCAGTCATAGATCCGTGTCTCTTCCGCTTCGTTCTGCTGTGTCCAATAGAGAATGAAGAAAATCATTAATTAGCCCATACTCCCCCTGGACTATAAGAAGGACCCTGCCCCTTCCTTCAATGCCTGAGCGTGCTTATGTTTAAAGTAGGGGGGTAATCATAGATTTGTAAGCTGTGTGCACACAGAGCAGTCTTACTGTGGTCTTATGGATTTAAAAAAATAGGAAAGAGCCCTTACATAAGACCTCATGGCTAGTAAAAACTACCAAGATGGCTCACTTGCTCTCATTTACAAATGACACTGGGAATATCTTGTAAGATCAATGGGCGTTTAGTAGATGTGGTAAACCCAGCTCTGTCAGGTAACATACTGTATGTTCACTTTTTTGTGGTGTTGTCTGGTGATCTTTGTTTCTGTGGTGCTATATCTGTGGGGGGATGTCGCCCAGAGCCAAGGTGGCTTGGACTGGCAGCTTGGGTGCTGTTGGTCTCCTGGGTTGCTCCCTTTGCAGGTGCTGCATTGCAGCGGCACTCTGGTTGCCATGCGATACTGCGCTTAATAGTGTAGGGACCCACTTAAAAGGGGTCGCCGTGAAGTGGCAATTGGGCTTATACAATTTGATCAAAATGTAACTAAGAACCTCACGTTCGTACATATTTTAAATTTTGCTGAGCCGCAATAGATCAAGTATAGCAAGTGGATGTGCGGCCCAGGTTTTCTTCTCTCCCTTGTGGATGCTCTTCAAAGTGTATCTACAGTTTACAGTTTATATATAGAATCATTCTACGCTAAATAATTAGGTAACTTTGTAAATACACTGCATTACTTATCTTGCACTGACCCTGATTAACAGACTGTACTAAGACTAGCGCTGCACTTAATATTATGCAGGCTTCAGAGCTGAATTCTGAAAACCTGAACCTAGCCTTTGCAAAGTCATGACATCATTGGAGATTATTGTATTTTGGGGAAGGTTAAATTGTAATTAGATTTCCATTTAAATGTTTCCATTTCATATTGTAGTAAGATAATGTCTTTGGTATTGAGTCTTAAATGGATCTGAATGTTACATGGAATGTAGATGCATATTCAAAGTGTATCTTAAGTCACTGCAAATTATTTCCTAACTAATATTGCTTTAAACCTTTTATAACCACTGTCACTTGAAACAAGTATATAATTGCTGATGTAGATTGCCTTTGAATCCACTATGGTACAAGAGCACGTCAACTGATTACTTATCTGATATACTTTGTAATGTAGCTTTCCTCTTTTGCATTATTGCAAGGCTGACAACTATATGCCACCAAAAACAACATTTCCACCCAGGGTACAGAAAACACAAACACATAAATTCTCTGGGAGCTTCCTTGTTTTCTTTTTAAGTTGCAAGTCTTTGATGAGAGAGAAGTCTTATGAGGAAAGCCTTAAAAAAAAAAAAAATCTCCACTTGCAATGAAGTAAAGAATAAATTATTGCAAGGACATTAAAAGTGTTTCATTTGGTTCAGCGTAGACATGCATTTTGTAGCGGCAGCATGTCCTCTGTCTCTCAGTGAACCCATTGATCCACGGCTTTCATAATGAACTCTAATAACAACTCTATTACTGCCAGCCTCCTGATTGGTGCAGACCGCCACAAAATTAGCTACAAAGGAGCCAGCTTGTCAATATTAATTCCGCCACAGAGATTACTTGTTATGGGAGAACAAAGGTGTTCTGGCTTGAGCCGAACAACTTAACTCCTTGTCTCATAAAATTTAAGCTGCTATTGATCGCCTTCTTGTATTGTGCTGAAGGATTAAAATAAACACACTCTCCCTTTCTCTCTCCTTCTCTCTTTCATTTACAAGCACAAATGCAGGCATGCAGACAGAAGTAGGTTCAATCACTCTGCTGCCTTCTCCTCCTCCCCATCTACTTTTCGCTAAGAATCATTCAGCAACATGAAGCAAATTAAATCAATGAATTCATCCTAGCAGATGGGTGCTTTAACAGTCAGTTAGCCTTTAGATAATTGAGGCGTTGACTCTGGATCATAAAATGGATGGCTCGTTTGTACATTTTACTGAAATAGATCACTGAGGTTAAATAAATGAAATCCCATTTGTCAGGCAGTAATAAATGGTCTTCCTTTCTGCAAACAGCTCTGTTTGGCTTAATAAATACAGCGATGTTACAGTGCTCCTCCCTTGATAGGGTTATGGCTTAATGAAATGGTCTTTCCACTGCTTGTTTTTGCCTCCTCCTGCACCGTGTGATAAGTAGCAAACCAACGAAGCTTGTAATTACAATCTTACAGAAACCCGGCCAATCTGTATATAAATCTCACCATCCAATTACAAGATGTAATAATTTTGCAGTCAAGCTGGTAATGAGGTCTAATACTCATGCATGTGATAATCCCCCCTGGATGCTGAGTCTATCAGATGTTAGCTTTGTAATTATACTGGCAGAAAATCATTATTTCATGTTCAGCAGAAAAATGAGGTTGGTAGGAAGTTAATTTTCTCTATGCTCTGTGAAGCATAGACAAAATTTTAATGATTTAATCATTATGGTTATCCCTTTTGCAATTGACCCACGTTACTTGTGTAGAAACACTGGCACATTTAAAAGTCTCTGTTACCAGATAAAGCTTGCCAGGTATGCATTGCTTTAATGTAATAATAACCGTATACAATTAAACTATTAACCTGCGTGATAGCAGAGGAAAAAAAAACCACATCTTTTATGTGTTCATTACTTATACATAGCCTACACGATGAGCCTGTCCAGGAGAGATACCGGCAAATGAATCATTTAAAATATTTTAATTACAATGCAATGTTATGATTAGTACAGACTTCTAGCACGTTGCACATTGATTGCTTTACAAAGGAACTGTGTGTTTGATGTTCATATTAGTAGAATGAACAACCTGTATATGTGATGATGCCAGAATACGCTTAGAATATTTCCACTAATTACAATGGAGGGATTGCCTTAGATAACAGTTTCACATTGTGTCAATATCTGTGTAGTTCTCCCGAGTAACACTCTTTTTATTTATTCATCAAGCACATATTAGGGCAGGGTTCTATAAAATATTGTCCAAACATTGGAACAGGGCATATATTAAACATTAAATTCCACCTAAAACACAATTACAGGAAAGACGGGGCACAAGGAAAATGTGTTTTTTAAATTATATTGGAACAAAGACCCAAGGCAATTGGATGTTCCTCTGTGGGTTTTAAATCCACACTGATAAGAAAAGAATATACAATGTTCCAGTGTTCTGAGATCTCACTGATCATACTTAGTTCAATGGTCCAGTGTGTGACATCATTTTTTGGCTTGTTCTGGGCTATTTACTTTTCAGGAACCAGTGGAGCGGAATTGGGAGCAAGACGACTCATCGAATGGTCACAGCTGACACCTGCAAACACCAATGAGTAAGGAGTGTAAAAGTCTCTCAGTAAGCGTCTTCAATGTCTATCAGGGCTATGTGCAGTATGTCGTTTTTTCCTCATCCATCTTGTTTTCTTTCATTCTAGTCATTTGTTTTGACATTGAAAGCCAATTTCCCATAGTCCTTCTGCTCCGTCTGTCTAAAATAAAATGTCTCATTGACTTTTGATCTCTTTACATGCCTAATCGGTGAAAAATAGGGAAAATGTGCTGCGGTAGTTAAATGCTGGCAACAATATGGGTAAGTTACTTGGCTATAAAATGCAGAGAATAGACAATGTTTAGAAATGCACACTAGGTTTAAAATATAAAATCAGTATAAAATATGTGGCATGAAATATAACTAATAGTGCAATACAAATTTAATTGTATGTCCGGTTTCTGAAATTGCAAAACTGGATCATTGTAAGCATGACTTTTAAAATCCTTTCTGAATTTACAGTCTAATAAATCAGTTTAAAAGCTACAATATTCTTGATGTAAAACAAAATAGTTACCTTTTATTAAGAGCACTGCTCAAAGTTCAAAACACAATTTATTAAAAGGTAACTAAACATTCAACAAACTTCTGACATGTCATAGTGACATGTCAGAAGTTTTGCTTGGTGGGGGTTCTAGCACTGAGACTCCCAAAAATCGCTAAAACAAAGCTGCAGAAGTGCCCGTGTGAGCGCTCAGCCGAGTACGGACTCAATAGAAAGTCTATGAGCCCGTACTCCGATACATCGGCATTCCGGAAAAAGCCAAATAGAAATGAAGTGGCTCAGTGCTCAAAGAGCGATTCTGCCGCTTCGTTTTAGCGATTGGTAGGGGTCTCAGTGCTCGGACCCTCACCGATCAAAACTTCTAACGTGTCACTATGACATGTCAGAAGTTTGTTGAACATTTAGTTACCCTTTAAGTATTTTCCAGAACGCTTAGAAGGAGAAGATATGCTTTGGGCCCATAAGGAGGAGGAACCCACTTTTAATGAACAATAAATGCAGCATAAACAAGAGGAGCTTTAAGGAAATGGGGCATATTATTTAGGGCGTCCGAGTACTTTAGACCAGAAGAATAAGAAAAATACCACTGGCTTTATCCCATTGCTGTAGAGTCAATAAGAGAGTGGGAATGGTGGGAAAGGTTATGTTTGGAATTGACTTCTAGTAGGAGTGTTTATTAGGAGATTTAAGAAACGGTGTAGGAGAATTAGTTCCCTTGGAAAAATCCCCACTCTCTCAACCCATGGATAAAGGGATTTTGAGATTGTGAGTCAGGAATCATAATTCTGGATCAACATGGTAGAATTAAAGGTTGTACTTTATGAACCTGTGCCTTTTTTCAACCTTATGTGACTTTACTATTATCATGGTGGTATGTGTATGGGCTCAATTGGCAAGCAACATCCAAGCCACACACAGCCTGGCTGCAGGCCTGTATTTGAATAGGCTGGGTAGTGACAAAGGTTGGTCAAACTGACTAATGGCTGCTGGAGCTGCAGTTGGCTGCAGAAACAGAGGAGCCCAGGGCAGATGGGCCGCGGCTTGCAAAGTGAAGCGTCACTATTGGCTGGCTCCCAAGCTTGTAACTTTATTTATGTTTTTAATGAAGGGGTTGTGTAATGATGGGGGTGGGGAAACAGACAAGTGAGCCCTAATCTACCCGCCACTCAGTCCCTGCCTACTTGCAACGACCCGCCCTAGGCGACGGGGTACAACTGGGCGACGGTCCCTATGCTCAATAAGTGCAAGACAAACAAACAGACAAGGGTACACAGAAGCTAAGGGAAATGGGGCAGTTGCCCACGGCAACACCGTGAGCAACAAGAGTAGTGAACGAGCCGAGTCAAACCAGGAGTGTACGAGGTACCAAACGCAGAGCAGGAGAGTAGTGAACAAGCCGAGTCAAACCAGGAGTGTACAAGGTACCAAACGCAGAGCAGGAGAGTAGTCAGTAAGCCAGGGTCAGTATGAAGCAGGGACAAATAGTTCAAGAAGCTGCAGCAGGGCCAGGAAACCAAACGAGAAGAATCACAAGCAAGGAGGAACAGGAAAGGCAGGTATAAATAGACAGAGGGCGGGAGCTAGCTCCGTCTGGCCAGGCTGTGATAGGCTCTCCCACTCCTAAGCCTGCCATCCTGAGTGGTGGAAGATGGAGTCAGTCTCACAGACATAGAAGCAGGTGCAGACTGATTACCTATGGGCGTTGACACAGAAGCTGTGCCTGGCAGATCCTTTACAGGTTGCTTCAACCAAAAGATTTTTCCATATGCATCTGCCTTGTGTTTTACTGAGTACACACCTTAAACTAATGCTAATAGAACCTGATAAGTCAGGACATTAAAAGTGTTTCATCTTTGTCCAATTGTGTTAAAGACAAATGAGAGATATTAAGCTATACTATTAAACTATTCCTAGTTCCTACTCAAGCATATACAATAATAAACTTATCAATAAATTAATTTTACCCATATTCACCACTACGTATTGCAAAGGAGTGCACGCTAGCATGTATCAAACATGTAACTAAAGGCCCTTTTACATCGGCCGATGCAGTGAGCGCCAATCAACGAGACATCGTTAATCGGCACTCGTTAGCTCCTGTCACAGCTATGGATGGGGACGAGCGGTCGTTACTCCGATCGCTCGTCCCCATCCATTATTATCATGTCGGCAGCTTATCTATCTGTTTACACAGGGAGATGTGCTGCCGACAACGATAATCTTGTCCTTTTTTAAAACGATATGACCAGCAGATGATCGAGCGTTTGCTCGGTCATCTGCTGATCGTTTTCCTGTTTACACATGGCAATTATCGGCAACAAGCAATATATTAAAGCTTGTCTGCCCAATAATCGTCCTGTGTAAAACCCCCTTAAATGGTCGGTGTGGCCCTGGCGCCGTCCCACCTTCCCTCTTTTTTGCGCCCCGTCTGCCCACCCCTAGCTACGCCCCTGATTTACTATATAATGACCTATTGCTTTAATTTTATATTATAATAATTCTGAAGATTCAAGACCTTATGTTTGAAGTTCTTGTTACTTTTGAGAGACCTGCAGGTCACATGACCGCAGGTCCTACTACAGCAGCAAGACTCCATGGAGAAGACTATGAGCTGCTGTGGGGGTCTGGTCTGGGGTCTGTATTTAAAGTGTCTGGTCTGCAGTCTATATCTAGGGGGTCTGGTCTGGGGTCTGTATTAGTTTAGGGGGTCAGGTCTGCGGTCTGTATTTAGGGGTCTGGTTTGAGGTCTGTATTTAGTGGTCAGGTCCAGGGTGGTCTGTATTTATTTAGTAAACTTGTTCTGGGGTATTTGTTTAGGGGGGTCTGGTGTGGGGAATGTAATAGTTTAGAAGGTTTGGCATCTGTATTTATTCAAGAGTCTGGTCTGGAGTTCCAAATGTATTAGCCTGAGTTAAAGGAGTTGTCCGGGCACAGGGTGGTTTTTGATAATGATGACCTATACACAAGATAGGTCATCAGTATATGATCAGTGGGGGTCCGACACCCAGACCCCGCAACGATCAGCTACTTTGACTGCCTCCGGGCACCGGATTTCCGTGCTGAAAGCAGATGATTCCGATCACAGTATAGTGGGTGTGCTACAGTACCGCAGCTCTACTTCAATTCAAATGCAGAAGAGCATAGTTGCAGTTCTGTAGCACTGCCGCTATGCAGTGTACAGAGCCATCGGCATAACATCCGGAGCCCGGAGGCAGCTGGAATGGCTGATCGGTGCGGGGTCCGGGTTTTGGACCCCCACGAACATACACTGATGACTAATCCTCTGGATAGATTATCAATAAGAAAAACTGGTTCGTGCCTGGACAGCAACTTTAATATATGGGCCTGGGGTTTGAATTTGCTAAGGGAATTGGTCTGGGGTATGGAATAATTGAGGGGGTTTGGTGTCTGAATTTTTGTGTATGTATAGAGGTTGGAAATGGCTTCAGAAGATGTCTCATTAGGAAACTCTGCAGTCATCAGGAGAAGTCACCATAATGGTTTGTGTCAGATGGAGAAGAAAAGAAAAGAGAACGAGTCCCATCATAGAAAACGTCACGTTTGAGTCACCGAATTTAGAGAGGATCTGTCCCCTCTCTTGACATGTCTGTTATAGATAATCCTTGTATTCCACATAAAGTCTTTGTGTAGTCCAGGACTAATAGACAAATAAGTGTTACCATTTCCATTGTCAGAAGGATGTGTCCCTACACAGTGTGATACTGTCAGCGATGGTTGGAGACTGTCAGTATGTAGAGACACAGCACTTTGACAAGGGGAATAGTAACACTTATTTTTCAATGCTCACACAGAAAGGTGGTGTTTACTATAGACATGACATGGCAGGACATGGAGAAGGGAGGGGGGGCAAGTTTGGGGAACAGCCCGGGGTCTAATAAGGCTATGTTTACACTGAGTTTTTTGCAGGCGGTATTTCTGCCTCAAAATTCCGTTTGGAAGTTTGAGGCAGATTTTCCTCTCCCTGCACGCCGATTGGCCATTGAGTGCCGCGGGCATAAAACGCTGCAAAATACGCTTTCTCTGCGTCCCATTGATGTCAATGGGAGGTCAGAGGCTTAAACGCCCGAATATAGGGCATGTCGCTTCTTTTTCCAGCGAGGCATTTTAGGGCCGTTCTTGACGAGTTTTGCGGCGCGGTTTCCGCGTCAAAAAACTCTGTGTGAACATAGCCTTAATCTGCCACTGAGGGGGTCCTCTTTCTGTCACTGTTAATTATTTTGGTCCTGTGGCTTTCATTATTAAAGGGTAATGTAACTGTCACTATTATGGAGTTGTTGTGGCAGGAAATTCAAGTTATCATGTTAAGTACAGGTTAAGTGCATGGGTCTACATGACCACATAATTACTTTGTCATGTGACTGGCGTGAGCAGCTACCGTAACGTGAGCCCTTGCTCTATGGCACTGTGATATACACCCGTGACATGTACCACCAATTAGAGGATTTACAGGTGATTTCTGCTCTTATTTAGTTATAAATGCCCCTCTTTTTTTGCTGGACACAATGTAAGACGCATTGAGGTAACTACTCTTGGTGTTGCACACCCCGGCTGAAATGTTTAGGGGTGAGACTCTTAATTACTCTTTTTTATTATGTTTCCCTTATTAGTGTGATGCATTCTATATTGATACAGTGCTTTCATTATTTGGGATACAGTGTTATCTAGTACTCTGGTTATTTAATCACTACTGGATGTAGACACTGCTGTCTTTGTGGACAAATAAATGTATGTTGGTCAAGGGCATTGCTAGGGTCTTAAAAGATATGCCGCAAGACATATGTTTACTTGCTCCAAAAAATATATATCTCTCAGAGGCAGCATATCTAGAAGACTACGGCCCCTATAGCTACCCCATGTAGATAGTGTTACACACATATCCCCTGTAGATAGCGCTACACACACACCCTGTATATATTACTACACACACACCCCATGTATATAGTACTACACACATACACCCTCTATATAGTGCGACACACACCCCTGTAGATAGTGCTATACAGCCCCCTTGGTAAATAGCGCCACACACTCCCCGCTTTGTAAGTAGTGCCACATACTCCCCCCTTTGAAGATCATGCCACACACTCCCCCCTTTGTAGATAGTCCAACACACTCCGTCTTTATAGATAGTGCCACACACACACACCTTGTAAATAGTGCCAACACAGCCCACTCGTGGATAGTGCCACACAGCCCTTCTTGTTCATGATGCCACACAGCCCTTGTAGATAGTGCCACAAACTCCCCCCTTTGTATATAGTGCCACATACTCCCACTTTGTAGATAGTTCCACACACACTCCTTGTAGATAGTGCCATACAGTCCCCCTTCATATATGATGCCACACACTCCTTGCCGATGATGCCACATTCCCCTTGGAGATGATGCCGCACAGCCCCCATTGTAGATAGTGCAACACAGTCCCCTTGTAGAGAGTGCCACACACCACTTGTAAATAGTGCCACACAGCTCCCTGAGTAGATAGTGCCACACAGCCCAGTTGTAGATAGTGCCACACTGCCCCCTTATATGTAGTGCCAAACAGCCCACTTGTAGATAGTGCCACACACAGCCCCCAGTAGATAGTACCACACAGCCCCCCCATTATAAATAGTGCTACATAGCCCACTTGTAGATAGTGCCACACACACCCTGTAGATAGTGCCACACAAACCCTTCGTAGATGATGCCATACACACCACTTGTAGATAGTGCCACACAGCTCACTTGTAGATTGTGCCACAAGCCCCCTTGTAGATGGTGTCACACAGTCCCCTTATTGGTAGCGCCACACAGCCCCCCTTGTTGATAGCGACACACAGCCCCCCTTGTAGACAGCACCACACACCCCCTTGTAGATAGTGGCACACAACCCTACAAATGCCCCCAGTAGACAAAAAAACAAAAACCTTATATTTACCTAGCTCCTATGCCACAACGAACGGAGCTGCACTCAGTCCTGAAGCCTGTGAGACAGGAGCCTTGCGTAGGCTGACTCCAGGGATGTCATAGTGCTGGCCTGCACAGGGATCCTGTCCCAACGTCTTGTAGGCTGCAGGCCTCACATGGCCTGTAGCCCAGTGAATCGCAGAGCAGCTGATAACTCCATGTGCCACCATAGAATTCAATTGTTTCTGCACCTTAAGAGCGCAGATACAATTGAATGTGGCGTTAGCCCGGGGATCCGGGGCACCAGGCCACAAATCTGAGGCTTGGGTCCCGGATGCTGGGGCTAGCAGCACCACTAATGTTGGTTACATATTGCTAACACTATACCGACATTTCTTTACATACAATACTTTTTTATGTTTTATATGGTTTAGTGTCTTGTATATATGCATGTATGTAGGATCGCTTATGAGTATTTTTGTGGCAGTCTCACTTTTGGTCTGTGATATTGTTTTCGATTTGACTGTCCTAAAGAGCTGGATAGTCTTATATTGCACTGTGTAGAAGAGATATTGTGTTATTTATCCTCTCTCCACTATTCATGTTGAGTAACAAACTGCTGTGGATTGTGTTACTATACTTCTGTTTCTAAGTAGGCTGTATGAGCTTTCTTTGCTCAATTATCTCTTAAGATTACTTGTATTTATCAAAAAAAATCCCTTTATATTGGAATTAAGATTTCTATTTTTGATATTTCTGTGGCCCTTTGTTTGTTTTTAGGTTGTTTGAAATTCCCTGAGGGTTCCTATTTTGATATTGCTTAGGATTAATTTTTTTGTCATGGACATGGCAGTATTTTGGTCAGTATTTTGCATTAGTATTTGGATGTCACTAGGAGTGGTTCCAAAACTCAAAGTAAGTCCAAAACACAAACAAGGTGCAAATCTTTCCATTATACTTTTTCTGTTTATGTTCCACTCCTGGTTTTGGCCTTACAAATACTGATGCAAAATACTGACCAAGATACTGCCGTCTGAAAGCGGCCTAAAAGTGACTCATTACCATTTCTATCTCAGATATCTAATGAACTTGGTCCTTAGTCAGTACATTGGTGAAAGGCTAGGACTACATGGCAGCACTAGGTCAAAAATGTAACTGCTAAATCTATCGTGAGACCATCCAAAAAAAAATTGTTTTTATTATTTTGTTTGAATACTGTATTATTATATTTTCATATAGATTTGACTGTTTCTAGGTTTTAACCACAAATATAGCATTTGTGGCAATTGGTATTAGAGATTTTAGTATATAATTATATCTTAGTACTTCAGCCAGAACCTGTCAGTTCAATTATTTTCTGACATTTGTAACAATTAGAAAACTTTTCACCACTAAGCCTGCCAGAATTTTTAATTTATGCAACCATTCTTCCAATAACTGGATGTAATACTACACCGTTTGATCAGCTTCCAGTTTCTCAATTCACTCTCCTGAATGCAATTAGCTTAAAACTCTCTCATGTGGTTAATTGCTCGACCAACCTTACTTATAACTCCTCAAACTTATACTACATTGCTACTGGCAAAAGTGCCATTGTTTTATATGTCATACATGAAGTATTCATTTGCCTCTATAATTAGTGATATCTATATATGGCTGTAGAAAAACAGAAGGCATACACTTTAATGAGATTATTTATACAATGATCTAGTAAATCTGTGGGCATCTGTAGACAGGCTTATGCACACTGGCATGGAGCCTGTCCAGAAGTGCTTCTATTGAAATATACCTACTTCTAGTGAAGGATACCACTGCACACAGATTTCGATGGAGCATGGCACAATTCCTTATCAGATTCTTCATACATATTATGGCTCTGTGAAAGCTTTGAGATGTACAGATCCAAAATACTGCACCCATAGAAGTTTATGGGGTCACTTTGTGCCTCTGATTTCATATGGAAACTGATAGACATAACATGTTTAATTGGATGCACCTAGGCGAGAATATCTCATGTACAGACCCAGCGAACATGATCCTTGCACATGGTTCTGTCATGTTACTTTGTAACAGTTTTAGGCCGGTTTCACACACTGAATTTGGCAGCGTTTTCCTTGGAGATTTTTTTTTCTTCTGCTTAACACTGCAGCCAGATGTTAGTTAAACATCTATAGTAAAATATGAATATGTATTGGTTTTGGTGTGTGGCATTTTTTGGGCATGTAGCGTTTTTTGGCCACCTATGGATACCGGACTTGTCAACAAAGTACACAAAAATGTCATCAGTTGTGTCCGGCTCAGGCATAAGCCAATTGGTTGAATACAACTAATATGCTGTATGTGAGTCCAACATAACAAAATAAAATATGAAAAAATATAAAAAAAACTGATTAAGCAATTTGTACTTAAAAAAAAAAATTATAGATTAGAACAGAATACCATGTATCTTCAGAATTATTATAATATAAAATGAAAGCAATAGGTCATTATATAGTAAGTCAGGGGTGTAGATAGAGGTTGGCAGGCGGGGCACAACTAAGATGAAACGCGGGGGGTGGCAAGGCCGCACCGTCCATGACGGCGGCCTGCTGCCTCTATGAGGGGGCGGCAGTGCCACTGAAACCAGCCGCCGCCAACCCATCCTGCACTATTGGAGATGAATGGCTGGGTACGTTTCGTGCCAGGCCATTCAACACCTTGCAATGTCTCAAGCGGCGCGATTACTTCTTTGCGCTGCTTGCGTCGTTGAAAGGCGCTAATTGGCAGGGCAGAATGACTTGCCATGTCAATTAGCGCCTTTCAATGATGCAAGCAGCGCGATGACGTGAAACAGTGTATGGTGCTATAGTAATTAGAGGTTCAGTGTATGGTGCTATTATATTTAGGGGCACAGTGTCTGGCACCATGAGAACTTTATCTTTGTTTATAGGTGCAAAAATGTTTGAAAAGTGAGAAGCTGAAGACGTATGAGTTGCCAATTTCAGAAATGGGCTGTGGCCAAGAGATATTATCATAGAGGTCTGGACCAGATAGAGAACAAAGCAGAAATAGAACAACTAAAATCTGAAGTTACCTGTGAGACAATTAATGTAAATGTGTAACGTCTATGGCCGAGGACCGTCGTTCAGACTTACCCTCTGACGGCCCCAGCCATGGACATCTGTGTTCTCTGCGATATCTCCCTCCAAGGAGACGCCAGCACTCACTTCCGGGTTCCGGGACTGTTTCCCGCAGGGCCCGCGCGCCCGCGCGTGCACGGCCTTAAAGGGCCTATACGTGTCCAGCTGTTATTAGTCAATAATTAGCCCAGAAGGGCTCTGCCCACTTGATGCTTGCCTGAGCATTGTTGTCTACCTAAAGTTTGTCTTGCAAATGGTCTCCCAGTGTTTTCCAGTTCTCAGCGTTACCCATCCCTACTGCCTGTACCCTGTATCCCATGCTACCGTGCCTCTGTGCCATCTACAGTGAAAGTCAAGTCTTGTCTTCTGCTGCATCTTCTGTGTCATCTACAGTGAAAGTCAAGTCATGTATTCCGCTGTATCTACTGTGCCGTCTACAGTGAAAGTCAAGTTGTGTCCCCGCTACTGTCTACATTGCCTCAGGTACCCGTTCTGGCATATAGACATTGTTTTGTTCCTAGTTGGCCAGCTGCTATCCCGTTATGCGGTATGGCCCAGTGGGTCCACACCCCGCGTCGTGACAGTACGCTCAAGCCACGGACCCCGCTGGTCAATTCAAAGGCCTGTCACCCTCCCAAGCCATGCATTCGGACCTGCAGGATCTGCGAGCACAACAGGATCAACTTCTTGTGCCAGTTGACTCCATGGCAAAGCAGCTAGAGGCCCTAGCTACTTCCTTCTCCACTCCTATGCCAACTCCTCCGATCGATCCTCCTGCTACACCACCTGGCAGCTCCAGTTCGGATCCTCGGTTCTCGCTGCCATTGCCACCTCGGTTCCATGGAGACGCAAGTACTGCAGGGGGTTTCTGATCCAATGCCATATCCACTTCACGCTGCACGCCCGAGCATTTCCTTCGGACGAAGCCAGGATCGCCTTCATTATGTCTCTACTTGCCGGCAAGGCCCTGGCGTGGGCAAATCCAATTTGGAAACGACAGGGACCCGAGACTTCCAGGGGTTTGTGCGGTTATTCCGTACCATATTAGAGGAGCCTGGATGAGTCTCGTTGGCAGCCACTGCTATCTTTAACCTTCGAGAGGAGGACGCGTCTGTGGGCGAATACACCATCCAGTTCTGGACCCTGGCAGGAAAATTGTCCTGGAACAATGAGGCCTTGGTAGCATCCTTCTGGCATGGTCTATCACCCGAGATCAAGGACGTACTTGCTGCTCGGGATCTACCACCTGCCTGGACGACCTTATTCTACTTGCTACTCGAGTAGACATAAGGCTCAGAGAGTGATCTCAAGAGATTCGACAGGAGAGACGGCTTCCTAGACCGGCGCCCAACTTCCAGCAACCCTTCTTGCCTTCTTCTACTAGTCCACCCGAGGTTCTGATGCCGGTGGATTGGCTTAAACTGTCCGTTCAAGAGAAACATCCATCCAGTCTCTGCCTACCTGGACTCTGGCTCTGCTGTCAATTTCATCTGCCAGGACCTTGTGGATCTTCTTCAATTGCCCACTGTTCTGCTGGAAAGGCCGTTGATCGTTACCTCGGTAGATGGACTGCCTTTACCTGACCCAGTTTTGTCTGTGACCAAGCCGTTAAGACTCCAAGTGGGAGTTCTTCACTCTGAACACATCTCTCTTTTTGTCCTGCCCAAGGCCATCAACCCCGTGCTGCTGGGTTTGCCTTGGCTCCGTCTACATGCCCCAGTCCTGGATTGGAACTCTGGAGAGGTTCCGCAAGTGTCTCGACCACTGTCTGGTGCATGTCTATCCGCCCCAGTCTCCTCCGCATCAGTCACTGGCAGGGTTGCCTCCTTGTTACTCTCTGTTCTCAGATGTCTTCAACAAGAAGGAAGCAGAGACATTGACACCACATCGAGTGTATGATTGCCCTATCGAACTGGTTACTGATTTGTCCCCTCCTCGCAGCAGAGTATACCCTCTCGCCTTGCCTGAGACCCAGTCTATGTCAGCCTACATTAAGGAGAATCTAGAGAGGGGCTTCATACGGAAATCCTCATCCCCGGCCGAAGCTGGGTTTTTCTTTGTCAAGAAGAAGGATGGATCCCTCCGACCCTGCATTGACTACCGAGGCCTCAACCAGATCACAGTGAAGAACAGGTATCCATTGCCTTTGATTTCGGAACTGTTTGATCGCATATGAGGGGCACATTTTTTTTCTAAGCTAGACCTGCGGGGGGCTTACAATCTAATCCGGATTCGTCAGAGTGACGAGTGAAAGAATGCATTTAGAGGTGGACGCTTTCTCTGTTGGTACTGGTGCACTTTTGTTCCAGAGAGGTTCGAAAGGCAAGACTGTGGTATGTGGCTACTATTCAAAGCTGTTTTCTCCCGCAGAGTGCAACTACTCAATTGGGGAATTACTGGCCATCAAGCTGGCCCTGCAGGAGTGGAGACACCTACTGGAAGGCGCAGCTCATCCTATCCTGGTCTTCACGGACCACAAGAACCTGACCTATCTACAGACGGCTCAACGGCTGAATCCTCGTCAAACCAGGTGGTTGTTGTTCTTTGCTCGGTAACGGTTCGAACTCCACTACCGACCTGCTGACAAGAATGTGAGGGCCGATACCTCGTCTAAGTCGTTTTAAACTGAGGACACTGTGGAGTCCCCACAGAATATTTTCGACCCTTCCTGCATCTATTCTGTTAACCCTGCAAGTTAGAGACATTCCTCCGGGAAGGACTTTTGTACGTCTGGCAGACAGAGGAGGAATCCTTCGCTGGGGTCACAGTTCCAAGCTGGCAGGTCACGCGTGTGCCCGTCAGACCCGAGACCTAAATGCCCATCAGTTCTTGTGGCCCACACTGCCCAAAGACGTCATGGACTTTGTCTCCTCCTGTACGGTGTGTGCAGCAAACAAAGTTGCCCACTCCAGACCAGCCGGTCTGCTCCAACCACTGCCTGTGCCTGATGCCCCCTGGCAGCATGTTGCTATGGACTTTGTCACAGATCTGCATCTCTCTGCGGGATGCAGTGTGATCTGGGTGGTGGTGGATCGATTTTCTAAAATGGCTCATTTTGTTCCCCTGACTGGTCTGCCTTCTGCCGCTCGACTGGCAGACCTCTTCGTTTAACACATCTTCCGTCTGCACGGCTTTCCTCTGCATATTGTCTCGAATCGAGGGGTCTAGTTCACCTTGAAGTTCTGGAGAGCACTCTGCGGCCTCCTCGGTGTAAAGTTGGACTTCTCCTCGGCTTATCATCCTCAGACTAATTGACAAGTTGAAAGGGTTAACCAGATTATGGAGAACTATCTGCGGCACTTTGTCTCCAGACGGCATGATGACTCGGTGCAGCTGCCTCCGTGGGCTGAGTTCTGCTATAATAACCATACTAGTGAGTCCACCACCTCCAGTCCGTTCATCATCATCTACGGCCAACATCCTCGTATACCTCTTTCTGTCTCTACTATGTCCCAGGTGCCTGCAGCTGACTCTACCTTCAGGTACTTTCTGCAGATATGGCAACTGACACGATCTTCTATTTTGCTGGCGGTGGACCGCACGAAGAGAAAGGCAGACACTAGAAGACGGGAACCTCCCCAGTTTCTTCCAGGCACGAAGGTCTGGCTGTCTTCCAGGAATATCCGGCTGAGGGTACTGTCTTGCAAGTTTGCTACCAGGTTCCTCGAACATTTGGATATTCTGCTACAAATCAATCCTGTGTCTTACAAGCTTCGGCTGCCTCCTACCCTCAAGATCCCTAACTCCTTCCATGTCTCCTTGCTGAAGCCTGTGGTTCTGAACCGCTACTCCAGGACTCCTAGTTCCAGAGTGGCTCCTGGCGGTTCGTCAGGGACTTTTTAAGTGAGGTTGATCCTGACCACAAAGAAAGTGGGAGGAAGGACGTTTTATTTGGTGGATTGGAGGGGATTTGGTCCAGAGGAGAGGTCTTGAGAGCCAGAGGAGAATATTGATGCCCCTGTCCTCGTGAAGAGATTTCTCTCCCGTTCTGGCCCAAAGAAGAGGGGGCACAAGAGGGGGGATACTGTAAAGTTTATGGCCGAGGGCCGTCATTCAGACTTACCCTCTGACGGCCCCGGCCATGGACATCGGTGTTCTCGGCGACATCTCCCTACAGGGAGACGCCAGCACTCACTTCCGGGTTCCGGGACTGTTTACCACAGGGCTCGTGCACGCGCGCGTGCACGGCCTTAAAGGGCCTGTGCGCGTCCAGCTGTTATTAGTCAATAATTAGCTCAGAATGCTGCTGGACTATAAAAAGGGCTCTGCCCACTTGATCCTTTCCTGAGCGTTGTTGTCTTCCTAAAGTTTGTCTTGCAAATGGTCTCCCATTGTTTTCCAGTTCCCAGCGTTACCCGTTCCTGCTGCCTGTGCCCTGTATCCCGTGCTACCGTGCATCTGTGCCATCTACAGTGAAAGTCATTTTTTGTCTTCCGCTGCATCTTCTGTGCCATCTACAGTGAAAGTCAAGTCGTATATTCCGCTGCATCTACTGTTCCGTCTACAGTGAAAGTCAAGTTGTGTCCCCGCTACTGTCTACATTGCCTCACGTACCCTTTCTGGACTATAGACATTGTTTTGTATCTAGTTGGCCAGCTGCTATCCCGCTACACGGTATGGCCCAGTCGGTCCACACCCCGCGTCGTGACAAAATGTTTATTCTGCCTCTAATCAGCTGTATGATCTGCAGCGAGATGATGTGTGGTATGATTTGTTTCTTTGTCAAACAGCACCTCCCAGCATATCATTACCATTGTTTGGGCCATGCTGGGAGCTGTATACAATTGAGTGCAAACCTAAATGGCAGGTGTTGCAATAAATTCAGCTGTATTTGTGCTGGTGTTGTATTTATGTACTGTGCTTGGTTCTGGTGCTGTATATATGTACTGAGCTTTGTTCTGGTGCTGTATATATGTATTGAGCTTGTTCTGGTGCTGTATATATGTACTGATCTTGATTCTGGCACTATATATATATATATATATATATATATATATATATATATATATATATATGTACTGATCTTGGTTCTGTTTCTGTATATACACTACCGTTCAAAAGTTTAGGGTCACTTAGAAATTTCCTTATTTTTGAAAGAAAAGCACATTTTTTTTCAATGAAGATAACATTAAATTAATCAGAAATACACTCTATACATTGTTAATGTGCTAAATGACTATTCTAGCTGCAAACGTCTGGTTTTTAATGCAATATCTACATAGGTGTATAGAGGCTCATTTCCAGCAACCATCACTCCAGTGGTGTTCTAATGGTACTTTGTGTTTGCTAACTGTGTTAGAAGGCTAATGGATGATTAGAAAACACTTGAAAATCCTTGTGCAATTATGTTAGCACCGCTGTAAACAGTTTTGCTGTTTAGAGGAGCTATAAAACTGACCTTCCTTTGAGCTAGTTGAGAATCTGGAGCATTACATTTGTGGGTTCGATTAAACTCTCAAAATGGCTAGAAAAAGAGAGCTTTCATGTGAAACTTGACAGTCTATTCTTGTTCTTAGAAATGAAGGCTATTCCATGTGAGAAATTGCCAAGAAACTGAAGATTTCCTACAACGGTGTGTACTACTCCCTTCAGAGGACAGCACACACAGGCTCTAACCAGAGTAGAAAGAGAAGTGGGAGGCCCCGCTGCACAACTGAGCAACAAGACAAGTACATTAGAGTCTCTAGTTTGAGAAATAGGCGCTACACAGGTCCTCAACTGGCAGCTTCATTAAATAGTACCCGCAAAACGCCAGTGTCAACGTCTACAGTGAAGAGGCGACTCCGGGATGCTGGCCTTCAGGGCAGAGTGGCAAAGAAAAAGCCATATCTTAGACTGGCTAATAAAAGGAAAAGATTAATATGGGCAAAAGCCTATAGCCACAGAATGTGTGGTGCCTTAGACACTGCCCATCAAGAAGGCCACATCTTAAGTCAGGTATGACTTTAAAGTCTTTGTTTGCTCCTAGAAAACATAGCAGAATATTGCAGAGCTCTTCTGACAACATATAGCACTCTCTGCCACTAGCAGAGCGTTGTAAAATCTTAATTAACATACAATACCCAACATTTACCGTATATAGGTATCCGAGTGCAGATTTGTACCGATTTTCCATAAAGTTGTGTGCATGCGGTCTATGTTTTACTTCTTCTGCTGATTATACTCTCTCGGTACTACTTTGCCGCACATCAAAGAACTAAAAGTCTTGTACTCGCAGCGACAGTGACAGATTGAGCATGACATTGAGCAAAAAGTATTGCAACGCATCTGGACTCCCAGCCAGTGATGTATGCTCATTTCAAACACCATCATTTCTGTAGACTTTTCTATGAAGATGTGGAAATACAAATTAACAAATAACAGTTCTTATTATAATTGTCTGAAGATATTAATTTTAATATCTAATTATAGGCTACACATGTCTGATAGGTGCAAGTCACACCTCTCCATCAAATTCAAAGGGGAAAAGTGGCTGCTTATAGAACCTCCGTTGTTCTGATAGGTGAGGTCTCACAGATGGGACCAGCACTTGCCAATTTGGATCCAAACAAGATCTCCATGACACATTCCATCTGAGAGAAATCAGAAATAGACATATTTTCAGCAAAATCTCTCTTCAGACTTTGCGCTTTTAATTTCAAGTAATCGCAGCAGGGTAGGGAACACTAAAATTATTTCCTCTTTGATAAAAGTAAGGAGCATAATCACATTGCTGTTTACTGTCGTATTACTGTTTTTTAGGAGGCTTTTCAGCATTTTCAGCGTCCATTGTTATATTCTGGAAACTGTATATTCACTCGATATAAATCTTTATTTTGCACATGATCTTTTATATATCTATATAATGGGTGAAATTATATATTGCAGTACTATTAAGTATGTATTATTGATTTACAAAGTGTATATATATATATATATATATATATATATATATATATATATATATATATATAAAATTCAGTACACTCATGTAGTACTGTATTTAGATTTTGAACAGGATCCTTAGAGGGGTTGTGTCAGAATCGACAATGGAAAGCAATCAACAGGATAGGTGATAATTGTCTGATCGCTGGGGGCCCAACCACTGGGACCCCCACTGATTGCAAGAACCAGGGTGCCAAACCCCCATATTCTCCAAACCGCACTCTCGAGATGAGGAGTTTAAATTAAGCAGCAGTCGAGCATGCGCCTGCCGCTCCATTCAATGTTTATGGGGCTGACAGAAACAGTCAAGCAGGACCCCCATTCTTGCGATAGGTGATAATTGGTGATTCTGGGGATACCTCTTTGAGCTTGAATGTTACAAGAGGAGATCTAAACACCTATAATATATCCATGTTTTCTTTTCTTCTTACTGCACTGTAAAAACTTATGGAATAGACCACTTTGGAATGAAAATAATTTTTCAATGTGGTTTGGATATCTCCAAACCATATTTCAAAAATTACCAGGGATTCTTCTGTTTGGAAATCGACCAAGTAGGGCTGACCTTTCACAATGAAGCCCTGTTCTTTATAAATTTCAGTGGTGGCTAGAGATGAGCGAACCGGGACTACCGAACCCGGTTTCGGTCCGAACATTGGGAAAAGTTCGGTTCGCAGCGAATCCGAACTTCACCGGGTTTGGCCAAACACGTTTTGACCGAACCCGGTCAAAAATATTATACAAATCGGCAGCCACTTGTCTCTATCAATCACTGATAGAGAAAAGAGGCTGCTGATTAAAAGTAAAATAAAAAGCATTTCATATGTACCCGGTCGTTGTCTTGGTGACGAGTCCCTCTTCTTCCTCCAGTCCGACCTTCTTTTCTGACGTGGCAGCCTGTGATTGGCTGCAGAGGCCTCTGTAGCCTGTGATTGGCTGCAGAGGCCGCGGCAGCCTGTGATTGGCTGCAGCGGTCACATGGGCTGTAACGTCATCCAGGAATGTCGGGCCGGATGTCGAGAGGGACGCGTCACCAAGGCAACGGCCGGGAGACCGGACTGGAGGAAGCAGAAAGTTCTCGGTAAGTATGAATGTCTTTTTTTTTTTTTTACAGGTTACTCTATATTCTGATCGGAATTCACTGTCCAGGGTGCTGAAACAGTTACTGCCGATCAGTTAACTCTTTCAGCACCCTGGACAGTGACTATTTACTGACATCGCCTAGCAACGCTGACGTAATGACGGGTGCACACATGTAGCCACCCGTCATTACGGGGCCTCATGCACACGACCGTAAAAACACCCGTTATCACGGGTCGTAATTACGACCCGAAATAGCGGGCCCATAGACTTCTGTTAGCCACGGGTACCTTCCCGTTTTCTCACGTGAAGGTGCCCGTGCCGTTAAAAAGATAGAACATGTTCTATTTATTTATTTTACGGGCCGTGCTCCTATACTTTATAATGGGAGCACGGCTCGGAAAAAGACCGGCTGCCCGTGGCCGGCCGTGCCCGGCCGTGCTCATCTCCTGAAATACTCTGTGCTGCCTTAAACTCTGTGGACAGGTCAGGATCCTGTTTCTTTTAAATGCTGCTCTGGAATCCGCTCGATCCACTATATAAGGCTGCGCTACAGTGCAGCATTTAAAAGAAACAGGATCCTGACCTGTCCACAGAGTTTAAGGCAGCACAGACTATTTCAGGAGATGAGGGTGCGGATCTTGTGCGGGGTGGTGACTTGTCAATCATGTGAAGGTGTTATTGAGGACAGGAGTGGAGGAGAGGTAACAGACCGAGCTACGTAATGGTAAGAGCAGAGTTCACAGCAGCACAGAGTATTTCAGGAGAGGAGCGTGCAGATTCAGTGCTGCTGTGAACTCTGCTCTTACCATTACGTAGCTCAGTCTGTTACCTCTCCTCCACTCCTGTCCTCAATAACACCTTCACATGATTGGCAAGTCACCACCCCGCACAAGATCCGCACGCTCATCTCCTGAAATACTCTGTGCTGCTGTGAACTCTGCTCTTACCATTACGTGGTGACCTGTGATTGGCTGCAGCGGCGACATGGATGAAACGTCATCGCTGGAGGCCGGACAGGAGGAAAGTAAGTATGAAATTATTTTTTTAATTTTTTTATTACATTAAAATTTTATTTTCCGCGCACCGAGCATGGTACTGTCAAGGTTGCTGAAAGAGTTAGTGCAGCCCATTAACTCTTTCAGCACCCTGGACAGTACCATGCTCGGCGCACGGAAATTACAGGTTCGGTCAGAACTAGTTCGGTTCGAATCAAACTTTTTCGTGAAATTCGGCGAACTAGCCGAACCGAACTTTTCATAAGCTCGCTCATCTCTAGTGGTGGCCCATTAAGTTTCTCTCATGTTTATCAGATTTAGGATTCCTCTGCAAGGTAGATGAGAGTTTACAATCTTCTGACGTATGCAACTCTATGCCATACAGTTTCAGATGGCACCCATCAAATTCCGATTGTAAAAAAAAAAATTGGTCCAGATTGCAAGTCCAACTGCTGAGCAGCAACCAATTGATATTTTCATTTTAGCTTTGACCAGCAGAAGACTCTGCAGTAGGGATGTGCGTATCTATCAAAATGTTTCCATCAAATTTCTTGTTATGGAGCTGTATTTCTCTCATATCGGACATTGCAGGCTGAAACAGCCATTATGGTAAAGTATGTCATCCACCATTGTCTTATATGCAGGAAATGTGGTTCCATAATAGGAAAATCACCCATTGGCGAAACATCAAAGCTAATTTTTACTGATTTACTTATCTCTACTATGTAGCTCAGAAATTAGTATAAGTATATTCATTATATTCTTTTATTAATTTGTTGTTGTTTAAAGTTGCCAGCCATTCTTTTAAAAGTGTTTTTTAAAGTGAACCTACACCTTAAGGGGCAATGTAGAAGAATTGTATGACACAACTTTTCCAAACAATAAGGGTATTTTACCCAATTATTTGTGCCAAAAAGCTTTTTTTATGAACATTTAGATGTATAATGCGTTTCTTTTAGTTAAAGTTTATACCAGCCGTTAGTGGCACTTTAGTGTAATTAATCATACCCATCGTATCACCTCGGTAAGTTGTATATAATCTTGTATAATGAAGACACTTTACTGCTTTGTTTTTTTATGGAAGTAAGATTGCAGGTTTATATTCTGAATAGTAAGCTTTTTTTTATGGGACATGTTCCCATTAACTGTCATTTAAATGATGTCAATCAAAGCTGTTTGCATCTGGTCCTGATGCCACATGAAATGTATTTATTGTTACTTTCAGTCACACATGAAAAGTTTTGCAGATGGTGTCTTGTCATTTATTTATTTATTTTCCTATTTAATTATATATTTATTTTACTTTTCTCACTCATGGTCTCGCATCCCACTCATCCCCGGCAATTTGATTTGATTTTTTTTTTTAATAGATCTAATCAATGGCATGTTAAACACTGGGGGATCTTTTATGCATTCGCTGTTAGGACAAGCAAAGCACCACTGTAGATCACAAGAATAAACAACTCAGCCTTATTCAATTACAATGCCTTGGCTGGGTTTTTATCTGCTGGTGACATCATTTCAATCAAAATGTAAAATAATACAATCCAATAGATGCAAGAAGAAGAGATAGGACACAGACTGCTGCACTTAGTCATTTAATAAAAAGAAAAAAACACGAAAGAAAGAAGAAGAAGAGATGTTCTCTATGACAGCCTTCTAAGACTGCTATTTCCAAAACTCTATTACCTTGTATAATGGTATTCAAAAGAATTGAATGCAGAAAATTGTCTATTACTTTTTATTAGTGAGAGATATGTGGGATACAGCTTACCAGTTTTCCTTTTCTCCAACTTGCTTTGTTCATTTAATAAATGAAAACATTAGATTCTTTTTTTTTTTTCAGCCTGGCTGAATAAAGCTTTTCTATGCCATATTTACCTTTTTCGTGCTGAATAGTGTATATTTTTTTGTAATTATATATATATATATATACATATATATATATATATATATATATATATATATATATATATATATATATATATATATATATATATATATATACACACACACACACACACACAGTAATGTAAAAGATTGTAAAGATTTATTTTATTTTCGTTAATTTGTCAGATTTAAATCTTTCATCCAACTAATTTTAATGTAAGATTAGGATAATACGAGTAAACACAAAATGCATCTTTAACCCCTTAATGACCGGGCCTGGAAAGGCCTTAATGACCAGCTAAATTATTTTGGTTTTGCCTCTCTGCCTTTCAGTAGTCATAACTTTTTTTTTTCATTGACGTGGCTATATGAGGTCTTGTTTTATCCGGGACAAATAGTATTTTTTTTTTCTCAGTTTGGGGGTAGAAAAAAATTATTTTTACGGCGTGAATACAAGAAAAAGCAATTCTCGGCATAGTTTTTCTTGTTTATTTTTTAGCCCGTTCATGTTTCACGCTAAATAATTCATTAATTACGGACGTGTAGATACCGAATATGTGTAGGTTATGTGTTTTTATTTAATGTGGGGGCAATAAAATATATTTTATACATAACAATGACCATTTTTTTGGGACATTTTTATTTTTTATTTTTTGTTAATTTTTTTTAAACACATTAAGGGATAACTTTGCTTACAACTTAATTTTTTTTACAGATAATGTATTAGTATACTCCTGTATACCATTACAGTATACTGTGTCAATTTGACATAGGCTGCAGTTAGGGCAGCACATAGTGTGCCCTAACAGCAGGAAGACTGAACAGACATCTCTGGGGTCCTTTCTAGGTCCCCAGAACTGACTGCGGAGGGATTTCCCGGTCTTTTCTCACGTCACCGTGTTTTCGATGACGAGATCAAAGAGGGGAGTTCCCTTTGATCGTGCCGCGGTCAAGGACGATCAAAGGGTTAAACAGCTGGGGCCCGAATGTTTTCCGGCCCCAGCTGTATTTAGCAGGCTCCTCTAAGATGAGGAGCTGTAAGTTACAGCTCTTGCTTAGATGATGAGCATTCACAGGAGCGCTTATCAGCCTCTTGTACAGCTATGCCAAAAGACGTTGCTGTAGATGAAGCACCTGCACTGTCTGCCCGTCAAAAGACGGTGTGCGGTCGTTAAGGGGTTAAATGATAATTCCTTTTTGGAGGATCCATATTTATTCAAAACATATATATCACCCATGTGGAAATGTAATTTGCCCACTCTTCTTTGTAGAATTGTTTTAGTTCGGCTACATTGGAGGGTTTTCGAGCATGAACTGCCCGTTTGAGGTCTTGCCACAGAATCTCAATTGGATTCAAGTCAGGACTTTGACTCAGTCACTCCAAAACCTTGATTTTGTTACTTTTGAGCCATTGAGAGGTGGATTTGCTTGTGTGCTTTGGATCATTGTCCTGCTGCATAACCCAACTGCGGACTGATGGAAATAAGGAAATCTGAAATCTGGAAATTTACATGTTTATTATAATTATTTACACTGTTTGGCAGCAGAGGGAGCTATTATGAAAATGTAGTTAAAGGGGTTTTCCGATATCGTTTTTGAAAATTAAAACAGTTCTATACCTATTAGTTATGTAGAACCAATGTTGCCCACCTGTTTTGATCCCAAAAATTCTACTTTCTACTTGCGCTGTGGTTGTTTTGCATTTTGTTTACATCTCTATTTTGCTGAGCCCGGCCATTTCCTGTTCTGATCAAAGGCTCAAAATCCCAATAAGCATTGCGCCGTTGTGACCTCCCAGCTTAGAATCTTCCCGCTCCAAATCCTCCCCAAACCCCTCCTTCATATTTATATATTTTGCGGCCACTTCCTCTCCCATCTCCATCTTATTATTCCTGCATCAAAGCAGTCCGGCTACCTTCCCAAAGTGCTCAGAACTGGTGCATGCACAATGGGAACTCACAGTAGGAGAAGACATGCAGACATTGGGCTAACAGAGAATATAGCATGCGAGGTGTACATTGCATCAACCACGCATGCTCATAGGAGGAGGATTAAGAGTATCCGGTAAAACCCTATTCCACAGTGTACAGTTACGTCATTAATGACGTGACCGTACATTCAGACCGCCGGAATAAGGAAGTTACAGCTCATATCACGTGATCGTATATGAGATACGCCATTAGAAACATGTAATGAAACGCAAGTACATTAGAAAATGTTTTATATATTTATTTTAACTAGATTGTATGAACTGGTTCCGGAAAACCCCTTTAAGACAAGCAACCTGTAAAACAGTTGCTGCAAATTTAGCATGGCGCCTGTGCAGCACAATTTTGTTGGTGTCTGCACTAAGTAAAGCGTTTAGGGTATGTGCACACAACCTATTTTCAGACGTAATTCAGGCGTTTTACGCCTCGAATTACGCCTGAAAAGATGACTCCATTACGTCTGCAAACATCTGCCCACTGCTTGCAATGGGTTTTACGATGTTCTGTTCAGACGAAGTGGAATTTTTACGCGTCACTGTCAAAAGACGGCGCGTAAAAAAACGCCCGCGTCAAAGAAGTGCAGGACACTTCTTGGGACATTTTTGCAGCCGTTTTTCATTGACTCCAATGAAAAACAGCTCCAATTACGTCCGTAAAATACGCCGCAAAAAATGTCTGAAATTCAGGAGCTGTTTTCTCCTGAAAACAGCTCCGTAATTTCAGACGTATTTGGTGTTGTCGTGTGCACATACCCTAAATTTTACTGAACTCCGGTCCCAATAAACGATGGGAAGTCCAGGTGTTGTGTACACAAAAAAGGTGCAAAAAAGCACCCGTATTACACTTGAGTGAAAGCTGCCATACTGTAACATGATTACAGTATTACAGTACTGAAAACATGATTACAGTACGGGACAGTTGTCCTGCAGCGAGGCAGGGACTCCTAGCATCGTACATAACTATGATGCTAGGAGCCCGGCTCCCTGCACTGTGTTCGGTCCGGGACTTCCGTCCGAAATACGTTCTGTCCATTACGGACGTAACATGGTCGTGTGAACCCAGCTTAACAGCGCACGATGGAACCCATTGACTTAAACGGTCAGGTTTCCATCATGGTGTCCTTTATTTTACTGTTAAATATATAACAGCGGGCTGCACTATTTTTGTTGGAAAATTTTGGACTAGATCTGCAATGGAGCCTCCAATGCAGGTGTGAACACAGCCTTAGATGTATCTAGAGTATATCTAAAGTTACTGGTATCGGAAAGGGGGGATCACTGGTATTTTTCTCGCCGTTCTCCACTGCAAATATGATCAGGTTCGAGGCAGGTAGCTGGGTCCTCTCCTCTACCCTCTCTCCTGGAGCCGGCTTAGTGTTGTTCACAGCCATGACATGTTGCAATTGTGTCACTTTTTCTGCCCCAATGAGAAAACATATAAAGGACACTTACAGTTCTGTAAGGGTATACATAATGGTCATGTCGCATTATATTTATTGCCACAAATACTTACCTTGCATAAAACCGCTGCTGCCAATTGTTAGCTTGCAGTAATTCAAAGCGAATTATTAAGCACACTACAAACAGTGCATTTTTTTAGGTTGCTTTTTTTATATTTATTCTTTGGGCTCAGTTTTTAAAAATTGCAGCAAACCTGGATTTTGCGTTTTTTTTCCCAGCATGTAATGGTTTTCCTCCCATAGGCCTTCATATTTTTTGGGGCCTCTACAAGAAAACGCAAGTGGCAATGTATGTGGTGTCTTTTATGGCAATTTTTGGTGGAGTTTTTTCAGATTAAAACATGTATTGCAAAGAGGAATCGGAATGATGTCATCTGTTAATAACATGATTTGTAATGTGAGAATCGCCACCTAAAAAAATGTAGGTAGTAAAACACACTGTTAGAAAAGAACGCCTCAAATATCCATAGAAAACGCATGAACCATTTTTCTTAAAAACTTGAGTTTTTTTAGATGTCCATTTTTGGACACAAAGAGTGTGTGTGAAGAAAGTCTAAAGGGTTTTTCCCGTTTTATATAAAGCATTAATGAAAAGTTCTACAACTTTGTGATGTACTTTGGGGGGAATTTATTAACTTTTCCACAATTCGCTGCTTAACAAATCTGCTGTAATTTACACCAGAATGTGGTGTAAATTATAGCCGCTTGTTACTGGAGTAGATAGGACTCTCAGGCGCAATGATAACCAGAGATGCGCCTAGTTTGTTAAGAGTATGTGTCTCCTAATAAATTAGGCGCATCTTTAGAGTAAAACTGGGATATGAAATGTGTGTCTTAATAAATCTCCCACTTTGTGTTTCAATTTCTCATCATTTTCAAGTGGCAAACCTGTATATGCCTTGTCCTGCTCTCAGCTGAGAAGTGATTACAATTGATACCAGTCTAGGAAATACTTTGTGAGCTAGCAACCAGTACTTCACAATGATACCTTCTGGCACACAGCAAGGGGGATTTAGGGCCTGCTCACAACAGCATTGGGCTTCCTTTCATGGGTTCCATTAGACCTTTCCATCAGAGCAACCTATGAACGGAAATCCAAACGGAAACCATAAATCGACTATTGATTCCGCTAAAAAAAAAACAGAAAACCTTGCAGAACGAAAACAAACGGAAACCATTTGCAACGGAATCATTACCATTGAAATCAATAGTAATGCATACGGAACCTATGGTTTCTATTTGGCTTTCCGTTCATGGGTTTTTCTGACGGAAAGGTCTAACGGAACCCATGAATGGAAGCCCAATACTGATGTGAACACAGCCTTGTGCAACTGCTGCTTATGTATCTACGTAGCACACAGAGCATTGCCTAGATTGGATACAATATCCACTTCTCATGAGATCAGAACTAGGCATGTATGGTTTTTCCGCTTGAAAATGGCTATGCCTCTGCTGTGAGCCGCTGAGCTTGCTGGCCCTCCTCCTCCTCTCTGCTGTATGTGTCAGGTTGCTATGGTAACTGATGCCTTCTGCTGATTTCCGTCCTAGTGGGCTAATTAAAGGGATTCCCACATCTTTACTTTGCCTGCAGATTAAGGTTTTCCCAGTACTTGCACTTGCTCTTTTATCTGTATAGTATCAGAACTTGACTTTGACCTTGACCTCGGCATTGCTCCTAGATTTCACTACCATTTCGCCTTTTAGAAAAAGAAAGTAAATCCGGAGCTTGTATATAAAATATAACTTTTACTGCATATATATATTTTTTTAATTCATATAGAAAAATGCAGACAGGTATAGAATGATTGCTTTTTGCATAAACAATTCATACATGGAGTATTTAGGTAATGTTTTGTAATTTTCAACAAGTCACATTACATCATCAGACAGAGGGATATTCACCCAAATAAATTGGGTGATAGGAGCAATTTTAACACTCAGCTTAAGACAAAACTGGACCAAAGGGCATACTTTGTGAAAACTCTATCTATAAAAGTGTTACACTAATCATTGAGTACTAATAGGTCCTAATCACCCAAGAATAGTATATAGAAAAACACGTTTATCTGGTTGTTTTCTTCAGTGAGTTGTCTTTTTGTATTTTATTTTATATAGATAATAAAAGTTATATTTTAGAGGGGTTCCCTTTTGGCACTAGTAAACAATATAATATGCATACATTCAAAATAATGTGTGATTGTTAACATTTATTACAAGCCCGGCAGTGGCTTAGCTCCATACAAACAAAAAGATCGGGTATGTTCAAATACAATAGCCTGATCCTTATCTCCCCGGATATCTGCTGTCAGGGGAGAGTCGGGACACATTAGATGGTTGGCCAGTCCCACCCAAATCGGCAGCTTCGGCCGACATAAATCGAATGTGTATGGCCACCTTAACACTCAGGCTAATCTTTGTCTGTTTGTTACCTCCACACTAAAACCTGACTTCCCATCACTTGGGATACTGCAAAATACATTTAGTAAACTCTATAAAGACATCTTGATTAAGATGTCTGTGGATTCACCCACTCTCAGACAGTAAATTGCCTAATCTCGGTTTAGCAAGGTGATTTTACCTTGTAAACAGCCAGAGGGCTTACAAGTTTAGAAGATAGTCATCCTTCAAAATGATATACTCAGTCCTCCTAGATTGTGTTGTCTAATATAATTTAATTTCAGATTTTGGATCTAAGTAGGCCTCAGGCTGTTGCTTGTGTCCCCTCGCACTTAGCAATTCAGGTAATTTTAATTGAGTTGGTCTCACTTTCTCCTGCCGTAACAGAGAAACACTGCAAATTGCATTGAGTATAGCTTACTATTGATTATTGCTCTTGGCTACTTGCAACATCATATTTAATGAAACCTGAGTGTCTAATCCAAAGGTTTCAGGAAAAGAGCAATATACAGAGAAATGCTGGTATACAATTATTGAGATATTCCATGTGGAATGTGTGAAATGAGTCCTACATACTGAAAGAAAATAACACATTGTGTATAACGGACTAAGAAACTTCATTAAAATACAAATAAAAAAGTTTACAATTATCTGCTTTATAGAAAGCAATTGTTTGTTTATTTTTAATCTTTCATTTGATTAATATTCTAACTTAATACAATGCGTGATGAGGCCCATTAGTTTAATACAAACTGATGTAACACGCAGGTAATTGTTCCATCCATTTTTCCCCAGACAGTAGATCTCAGATGAAGATGTGCCCAACCTTAAATAGTTTGATCTGCCAATAAAAGTAAAAAACAGTTATTTTAACACACTGGAAGCCAAGGGCGTAAATATTATAGAGGCAGACCATGCAGCTGCTATGGGGCCGTTGGAGAGAGGAGATCGGCCTAGTTAGTCCCATTTCCTTTGCTATTGGGGACAATAATCTGTGCACGACTCCAGAAGAATTGCACTGTTGGCAAATAAGGTAAAGATCTTGGAAATGGTGAGACGCTGGAAAAAAACAGCAGGACCTTCTGTTCTGGGTGGCAAAAACCCTGTATTATAAGAAAAGATCCATTTTGCTATTTGCTATGGGACCCCTCTCTTATATGTATGTCATTGCTTCAGACAGGATAAGTTTCAAAAGCTTGGTTTATCTAAATGTCCAATAGCATAAGAATTGACCATTTATAATGTAAATGTCATATTAAATATTTAACACGGGACATAAAGATTTAAACACATTGTTGGTCATTAATCGACCTCTTGGATGAAAGTAGACAACCAATTAATGACAAATGGCCAAACTTATCAGTGAAACAAAATCATTATTTTTAGGCTTACATTTATCTCATGTCTAGGGCCAACTTTCATCACCATCAGGACTAAATTCTAAAGCCTATTTGTTGTCTTTTACCATGTAGCTTATTTATGCATTAATAATTGAACAAAAAAAAGTTTTTAGCGTTCTGTCTTAGCCACCATACAGCATTCATCTCTACTTTATGCATGTTATTTCCTCCGTACACTGCACATTCTTGTCCATTTGTGGGACCTTATATTTTAAGACTAGAAGGACGTCATATATGATCTGCTCAACCTCTTAACGGCCACCGTATAGTGTTTTTACGGCGCCCATTCAGGGTAGTTCTTCTGAAGTGCCACTGTAAAGGATCTGCCAGGCACTATGTCTGGGTATACTCCCAGGATTAATCAGTCGACACCTGAGGCCAGACCTCTGAGACTGACACCTGCTCCCACCAATCAGGGTGGCAGGCTCAGGAGTGGGAGAGCCTATCGCGGCCTGGTCAGTCAGAGTTAGCTCCGCCCCCTGTCCATTTATACCTGCCGTTTTCTCTTCCTCCTTGCTTGTTATTCTCTTGGATTCCTGGCCCCACTGCTGCCTTGCTCCAGCCTGCTTCTGCCGTGCTTCTGCCTTGCTTCAGTTCCGTTTATCCTGCGTTGCTCTGCCCCTGGCTTGCTTCTGCTCCGTGCTCCCGTTTGTATACTCCACTACTTCCTGATCCTGACTGGCTCTTTCCCGCTCCGTTTCCTCGCGGCGTTCCGTGGGCTACTGTATTCCCTTGCGTGTTCCCTGTTTGTACCCCCTTGCACTTAGACAGCGTAGGGACCGCCGCCCAGTTGTACCCCGTCGCCTAGGGCGGGTCGTTGCAAGTAGGCAGGGACAGGGCGGTGGGTAGATTAGGGCTCACTTGTTCCCTTCACCTCCTTCCGCCATTACATAATAACAAGCCCTTACCTAGTCTACCATTTCTTCTACGCTGACGCTATAATGGACCCCCTTGAGACCCTAACCCAGCAGATGCAGGGCCTCTCCCTACAGGTCCAGGCCCTGGCTCAGAGGGTCAATCAGTCTGATGCTGCCTTTGTAGTACCCCTCACCTCACCTTTAGAACCCAACCTCCAGTTACCTGACCGGTTCTCAGGGGACCGTAAGACTTTTCTCTCCTTCCGGGAGAGTTGCAGACTTTATTTCCGCCTAAGACTTCACTCCTCAGGTTCCGAGAACCAGCGGGTGGGTATCATTATATCCCGACTCCAGGAAGGGCCCCAAGAGTGGGCCTTCTCCTTGGCTCCTGACGCCCCTGAACTTTCCTCCGTTGATCGGTTTTTCTCTGCCCTCGGTCTCATTTACGACGAGACTGACAGGACTGCCTTAGCCGAGAGTCAGCTGGTGACCTTACGTCAGGGTAGGAGACCTGTTGAGGAATACTGTGCTGATTTTAGAAAGTGGTGCGTAGCTTCCCGGTGGAACGACCCGGCCCTAAAGTGCCAGTTTAGGTTAGGATTATCTGACGCCCTGAAGGATCTGCTGGTTAGCTACCCCTCTTCTGACTCCCTAGACCAGATTATGGCCCTAGCAGTACGACTTGACCGACGTCTCAGGGAACGTCAGCTTGAACGTTTCAATGTTTTCCCCTCTGACTGCCCTGCGATTCCCCCCGAGGTCCCGTCTCCTCGCTCTTCCACGGAGGACTCGGAGGTACCTATGCAACTCGGGGCCTCCATGTCCCCTCGACAACGTAGAGAGTTTCGCAGGAAGAATGGTCTCTGCTTCTATTGTGGGGACGACAAGCATCTACTGAACACCTGTCCCAGGCGCAAGAATAAGCAGCCGGAAAACTTCCGCGCCTAAGTGATCATCGGGGAGGTCACTTGGGCGCACAGGTATTTCCCGTTAATACTAAACGCAATAAGATTTTGCTTCCCTTTCAGGTCTCGTTTGCTGGCCGGTCTGCCACTGGCAGTGCCTTCGTGGATTCGGGCTCATCTGCTAATATCATGTCTGTGGAATTTGCTATGTCTCTAGAGATGCCTTTTATTGATTTACCTTATCCTATCCCCGTAGTGGGTATCGACTCCACTCCTCTTGCTAATGGTTATTTTACTCAGCATACTCCTGTTTTTGAACTCCGTGTTGGCTCCATGCATTTGGAGCAGTGCTCTGTACTGGTGATGCAGGGATTATCGTCCGATCTGGTATTAGGTCTTCCCTGGTTGCAGCTGCATAATCCCACGTTTGATTGGAATACTGGGGATCTCACCAAATGGGGTAGTGAATGCCTGATGTCATGTCTTTCGGTTAACTCTATTTCTCCCCGGGAGGAGGTAAACACGCTTCCTGAGTTTGTTCAGGACTTCGCTGATGTGTTTTCTAAGGAGGCCTCCGAGGTGTTGCCCCCTCATAGAGATTACGATTGCGCCATCGATTTGGTGCCTGATGCCAAGCTTCCTAAGGGGAGGATATTTAATCTTTCATGTCCTGAACGTAAAGCTATGAGGGAGTATATCCAAGAATGCCTGGCCAAGGGTTTCATTCGCCCCTCGACTTCTCCTGTAGGTGCTGGCTTCTTCTTCGTGGGGAAGAAGGATGGTGGTCTTAGGCCGTGCATTGATTATCGGAACTTGAATAAGGTCACAGTAAGGAACCAGTATCCCCTGCCTTTGATTCCGGATCTTTTTAATCAGGTTCAGGGGGCCCAATGGTTCTCTAAGTTCGATCTACGGGGGGCGTATAACCTTATCCGCATCAAAGAGGGGGATGAGTGGAAAACTGCGTTCAACACGCCCGAAGGTCATTTCGAATACCTAGTCATGCCCTTTGGGTTGTGTAATGCCCCTGCCGTCTTCCAGAATTTTATTAATGAAATCCTGAGAGATTACCTGGGTAATTTTCTTGTAGTGTACCTTGATGACATACTGGTGTTTTCCAAGGACTGGTCCTCGCACGTGGAGCATGTCAGGAAGGTCCTCCAGGTCCTTCGGAAAAATAATCTGTTTGCGAAGACCGAAAAATGTGTGTTTGGGGTACAGGAAATACCATTTTTAGGTCAAATCCTCACTCCTCATGAATTCCGCATGGACCCTGCCAAGGTTCAGGCTGTGGCGGAATGGGTCCAACCTGCCTCCCTGAAGGCGCTACAGTGTTTTTTGGGATTCGCTAACTATTACAGGAGATTTATTGCCAACTTCTCGGTCGTCGCTAAGCCTCTTACGGACCTCACTCGCAAGGGTGCTGATGTCCTCCATTGGCCCCCTGAGGCCGTCCAGGCTTTTGAGACCCTCAAGAAGTGCTTTATCTCGGCCCCCGTGCTGGTTCAGCCCAACCAAAGGGAGCCATTTATTGTGGAGGTTGACGCATCCGAGGTGGGAGTGGGTGCCGTCTTGTCCCAGGGTACCAGCTCCCTCACCCATCTCCGCCCCTGTGCTTACTTCTCTAGGAAGTTTTCGTCCACGGAGTGTAACTATGATATTGGCAACCGCGAACTTTTAGCCATTAAATGGGCTTTTGAAGAGTGGCGTCACTTCTTGGAGGGGGCCAGACACCAGGTAACGGTCCTTACTGACCACAAGAATCTGGTTTTCCTAGAATCTGCCCGGAGGCTTAATCCTAGACAAGCTCGTTGGGCACTATTCTTTACCAGATTTAATTTCTTGGTTACCTATAGGACTGGGTCCAAAAATATTAAGGCTGATGCACTGTCACGTAGTTTCATGGCTAATCCTCCTTCTGAGAAGGATCCTGCTTGTATTTTACCCCCTGGTATAATTGTTTCTGAAACTGATTCTGACTTAGCCTCTGACATCGCGGCTGATCAAGGTTCAGCTCCCGGGAACCTCCCTGGGGACAAACTGTTTGTCCCCCTGCAATACCGGCTAAGGGTGCTCAGGGAAAACCATGACTCCGCTCTATCTGGTCATCCTGGCATCTTGGGTACCAAACTCCTCATTACCAGAAACTATTGGTGGCCTGGGTTGCCTAAAGACGTTAGGGCTTACGTCGCCGCTTGTGAAGTCTGTGCTAGGTCCAAGACCCCTAGGTCCCGACCTGCGGGCTTACTACGTTCCTTGCCCATTCCCCAGAGACCTTGGACCCATATCTCCATGGATTTTATCACCGATTTGCCTCCATCTCAGGGCAAGTCGGTGGTGTGGGTGGTAGTAGACCGCTTCAGCAAGATGTGTCACTTTGTGCCCCTTAAGAAACTACCTAACGCCAAGACGTTAGCTTCTTTGTTTGTGAAACACATTTTGCGTCTCCATGGGGCCCCAGTCAATATCGTTTCGGACAGAGGGGTACAATTTGTTTCCTTATTTTGGAGAGCTTTTTGTAAAAAATTGGAGATTGATCTGTCCTTCTCCTCCGCCTTCCATCCCGAAACTAATGGCCAAACGGAAAGGACTAACCAATCCCTGGAACAATATTTAAGGTGTTTCATTTCTGACTGTCAATTTGATTGGGTCTCATTCCTTCCCCTCGCCGAATTTTCCCTGAATAACCGGGTCAGTAACTCGTCAGGGGTCTCCCCGTTTTTCTGTAATTTCGGGTTTAATCCTAGGTTCTCCTCCATTTCCCCTGGTGGTTCCAATAATCCCGAGGTAGAGGACGTTCATCGGGAACTGTGCACTGTCTGGGCCCAGGTTCAGAAGAACCTAGAGGCGTCCCAGAGCGTACAAAAGATTCAGGCTGATTGTAGACGTTCTGCTAACCCCCGGTTTGTCGTCGGGGATCTTGTGTGGTTGTCGTCGAGGAACTTGCGCCTTAAGGTCCCGTCCAGGAAGTTTGCTCCCCGATTTATTGGACCTTATAAGGTCATTGAAGTCCTCAACCCTGTATCCTTCCGTCTGGAGCTGCCCCCATCCTTTCGTATACACGACGTCTTCCATGCCTCCCTCCTGAAACGCTGCTCCCCGTCCTGGTCCCCCTCGAGGAAACCTCCTGTTCCCGTTCTCACCCCTGAGGGGGTGGAATTCGAGGTGGCCAAGATTGTGGACAGTAGGATGATCCAGGGCTCCCTCCAGTACCTGGTCCATTGGAGAGGATACGGGCCGGAGGAGAGGACTTGGGTTCCTGCTCGAGATGTTCACGCTGGGGTATTGATCAGGAGGTTCCACCTTCTCTTCCCCACTAAACCGGGTCCTCTTAGTAAGGGTCCGGTGGCCCCTCATAAAGGGGGGAGTACTGTAAAGGATCTGCCAGGCACTATGTCTGGGTATACTCCCAGGATTAATCAGTCGACACCTGAGGCCAGACCTCTGAGACTGACACCTGCTCCCACCAATCAGGGTGGCAGGCTCAGGAGTGGGAGAGCCTATCGCGGCCTGGTCAGTCAGAGTTAGCTCCGCCCCCTGTCCATTTATACCTGCCGTTTTCTCTTCCTCCTTGCTTGTTATTCTCTTGGATTCCTGGCCCCACTGCTGCCTTGCTCCAGCCTGCTTCTGCCGTGCTTCTGCCTTGCTTCAGTTCCGTTTATCCTGCGTTGCTCTGCCCCTGGCTTGCTTCTGCTCCGTGCTCCCGTTTGTATACTCCACTACTTCCTGATCCTGACTGGCTCTTTCCCGCTCCGTTTCCTCGCGGCGTTCCGTGGGCTACTGTATTCCCTTGCGTGTTCCCTGTTTGTACCCCCTTGCACTTAGACAGCGTAGGGACCGCCGCCCAGTTGTACCCCGTCGCCTAGGGCGGGTCGTTGCAAGTAGGCAGGGACAGGGCGGTGGGTAGATTAGGGCTCACTTGTTCCCTTCACCTCCTTCCGCCATTACAGCCACCTTCTCATGGCGGCATTTCAGAAAAAGTTTCCCCGCATCGGACGGAGTGCTCCTGAAGCCTGGGCTGTTGCTAACAGCCGCAGGCTTCAGAGCATCGATCAGAGACCATTATCAGTGGTCTTCGATCATATTTAAACCCTCATAGGTGGCGGTCAATAGGGTTTTAGAGGAAGGGGACTCCCTCTCTCACCCCCTGACACCCCGCAATTTGATAGCAGGGTGCCGATGGTTTTTATTACAGCTGGGTGCCTAACAATGGCCCCAAGGTTGGCCTCTAGCTAGTGCTTGTTAGGCCATGCCAGAGGCATGGCCTAACAGATGCCTGTCAGTTTTGCACTGACAGGCAGTAATACACTGCAATACATAAGTATTGTAGTGTATTATAAAAGCGATCAAAAGATCGCATAGTGAAGTCCCATGTGAGACTAAAAACAAACAGTTAAAAAAAGTTTAATAAAGTTTGTAATAAATAAAAAAAAATTAAAAATCAATTTTTCCCTTTACAAAATACTTTATTATGAAAAAAGTAAAAAATTACACATATTTGGTATTGCCGCATCCGTAACAGCCTCATCTGTAAAACTATTGCATTATTTCACCCGCACGTTGAATGCCGTAAAAAATAAAATAAAAAACAATGCCAGAATTGCTGTTTTCTGTTCATCCTGCCTTCAAAAAAATTAATAAAAAGTGACCAAAAAGTCGCATGTACTCCAAAATGGAACCAATAAAAACTACAAGTTGTCTCAAAAAAAAAAGGTCTCATACATCTATGTCAGCAGAAATATAGTTATGGCTCTTAAAATATTGTGACACAAAAACAAATAATTTAGGAACATTTTTTTTTATTGTGTCAAAAAAGTAAAACATAAAAAAAACTAGATAAATTTGGTATAGCCGCAATCATAACAACCCGCTGAATAAAGTTATTATGTTATTTATACCACACAGTAAACGGCGTAAATTTAAGACACAAAAAAAGTGACGAAATTTCAGGTTTTTTTCCTATTACCCCACCAAAAAAGTTAATAAAAGTTAATCAGTAAATTATAAGTACCTCAAAATGGTGCTTTTAAAAATACAACTTGTCCCGCAAAAAAGACCTAATACAGCTATGTCGACAAAACAGAAAAACAAAAAAGTTATATGTAAAGGATCTGCCAGGCACATCTTCGGGGTTAACTCCCATAGGTAATCAGTCTGCACCTGAATCTACGTCTCTGAGACTGACTCCATCTTCCACCACTCAGGATGGCAGGCTTAGGAGTGGGAGAGCCTATCGGAGCCTGGCCAGACGGAGCTAGCTCCCGACCTCTGCCTATTTATACCTGCCTTTCCTGTTCCTCCTTTGCTTGTGATTCTTTTCGTGTGGTTTCCTGGCCCAGCTACAACTCCTAACTATTTGATCCTGCTCCATACTGACACTGGCTTACTGACTACTCTCCTTCTCTGCGTTTGGTACCTCGTGCTCTCCTGGTTTGACTTGGCTCGTTCACCACTCTGGTTGCTCACGGTGTTTCCGTGGGCAACTGCCCCTTTCCCTTTGCTTTGTATTTCCTTGTATGTTTGTCTCGTGCACTTACTGAGCGTAGGGACCGCCGCCCAGTTGTACCCCGTCGCCTAGGGCGGGTCGTTGCAAGTAGGCAGGGACAGAGTTAGATTAGGACTCACTTGTTCGTTTCCCTACCACCGTCGTTACATTATAGCTCTTTGAATGCGACGATGGAAAAACGTTAAAAATTGCTTGGTCATTAAGGTTTAAAATATCTTCGGTATTAAGGGGTTAAACAAGTAGCTGAAATAAGTTCACATGAGAGTCAATATTTTCAGAAAAGTATTAAATAATAGTTGCGATGTAACAATTCACCCGGTTCAAGATTCTCAGTAACTCAAGGTCATTCTCATTTAGGAGCGTCAATTAATATTTGCTCATCTCTGTATATAAGCAATTTAATTTTCCTACTTTTCTTATGTAATTCTCAGGTCTATAATTACAGCTATTTCTGCCTTAGTCACTATATCGTAATATGCGTCTATTCACTGACTGTGCACCTACATGTGTAAAATCATTGCATACTTCAGTTTATTCTACATTTTAAAGAGAATATGTCACCTCAGAGTGGTTTAGGGCATCTATAAATCAGTTGCACTCACTAAACAGCCTTCAGTTCAGAAGATTGGGGGATATTAAGTTCATTTTGTGGCATCAAAATTAGTTCACATGAGCCCTCTCGGCACTTCTAAGGGCATGACCACACGTAGCAGAATTGCTCTGGAAATCCACTGCGAACAGTCCGCAGCGGAAATCCGCAGCGTACACGTTTCTCCATTGCCTTCCACAGCTTTGTTGTTGGGTTTGTTTACACGTTGCGGACAATTCCGCTGCGTAGCATAGGCTGCGGAGCGGAATTTGGTGTCCGCAGCATACAATGGTTGTTGCGGACGTGTAGCGGACTTGTTGCGGACTCATTGTGGAATTTCTCCATTGACTTCAATGGAGAGTCAAAATTCTGCAATAAAGTCTGCAGATGTTATGTAGATGTTATGTGTGCTGCGGAGCGTATTGGTTTTTTCTAACATGACATTTCTTCATTCTGGCTGGACCTATGTATTTCTAGGTCTACAGCCAGACTGAGGAAGTCAATGGGGCTCCCGTAATTACGGGTGACTATGTGTGTGCACCCATAATTACGGGTGACTACGTGTGGGCACCCATAATTACGGGTGACTACGTGTGTGCACCCGTAATTACGGGAGCGTTGCTAGGCAACGTCAGTAAATAGTCACTGTCCAGTGTGCTGAAAGAGTTAAGCGATCGGCAGTAACTGTTTCTGCACCCTGGACAGTGACTACCAATCACAATATAGATCAACCTGTAAAAAAATTAGAAGTTCCTACTTACCGAGAACTCTCTGCTTCTTCCTCCAGTCCGGCTTCCCAGGATGACGTTTCAGTCTAAGTGACCACTGCAGCCAATCACAGGCTGCAGCGGTGACATGGACTGCCGCGTCAACCAGGGAGGTCGGGCTGGATGCCGAAAGAGGGATGTGTCACCAAGACAACGGCCGGGTAAGTATGAAATTCTTTTACTTTCACTAGGGAAAGTGCTGTCCCTTCTCTCTATCCTGCACTGATAGAGAGAAGGGAAGTACTTCACTTCAATATGCAACGGCTAGTCCGCATCAATTTAATGCCCATTTTGGGCAAAGCCATAACAGAATCTGCAAGAAATCTGCAAGAAATCCGCCACGTCTGGGCTTGCCCTAACTGGCCGGGAGGGCTCATGTTAATGTTCCTCCTGGTTTCTCAGGCTCAGGCTCAGTTTTTAAACAGTCTGACTAGCCAAGAGTGGTATTCAGAGGGCTCACATTACTTAATTTGCATACGGTGCAGGACATTCCTCCCACTTAGATCTTCCTATTGGGTGGGAGATACGTTTTAATAAAGGGGTGCATACAAAGTGTTGTAACATGGTGGAATTTGTCATGCTCGCCCGCTCTGATTAAGAAGTGGAACACTTTTAGAAAGTAGTGCAACCACCTAAGTGATATGATTGGTGAAAACTTGCAATATACTTGCTTTATTAATACACTCCCAAGGCTGAGATCTTTTTGCCATTTCACATACACAGACACTTGTTGCTCTTATGCAAGCACATTCAGACACACTGCACACACGTATTGCGCAATAACTGTTACGATTATGTGTATGTGTTGCTAGGCAATGCCTTTGGTCTGAATCTGGATTTGGTAATCCTTTAGCATTGCCTGGTTGATTAGGGTGGAGTACTTTTCTTGGGCCTGTATATACTTCAGGCCTGGATTACTCAGGGGCTGGTTATACTGTTTCTGGCATGTGCTAAACTTTTTTCAGATTGTTGTTTGTGACTTTGTTCTTGTCTATGTGTTTGTTTGTACTGTGGGACATGTTAGTCCTCTGAGTGTTCTTGCTTTTGTATAGTGATTTAATGTGTATTCTAGGATCAGTAGTTCCTCTGATTTGTTTGCCTATCCTGTGCATTTGGTCTGCTGCCAAGCTGTTGCCTTACCCTGCTGCAGGATAGTATTCAGATAGGGTTAGTGAGTGCTTGTAATTCTTGTCTATTCATGTGTTAACTGCTTGCATGCTATTCATTTGGCATCCACTAGACCCATGTATGCATTGTCTCCATCTTCTGATACCTTCAGTAGTCACGTATTCACTGGTGAGTTACTTGTGCCTTTTGTTTTCTGCCAGTATTGATGCGTGATTCACCCATGTGATAGCGATTGTCTAGTTTTGCGGTCTTGAGCACCACCAGCGGTGTAACAATAACAAACAAATACTGCAAAGCTGAAGCACACAAACAAATACACATACCAAACACATAGGCTGGGTTCACACGACCTATTTTCAGGCGTAAACGAGGCGTATTATGCCTCGATTTACGCCTGAAAATACGGCTCCAATATGTCGGCAAACATCTGCCCATTCATTTGAATGGGTTTGCCGACGTACTGTGCCGACGACCTGTTATTTACGCGTCGTCGTTTGACAGCTGTCAAACGACGACGCGTAAAATGACTGCCTCATCAAAGAAGTGCAGGACACTTCTTGGGACGTTTTTGGAGCCGTTTTCTCATAGACTCCAATGAAAACAGCTCCAAAAACGGACGTAAAAAATGCAGCGAAAACGGCGCGAAAAACGCGTGTTGCTCAAAAAACGTCTGAAAATCAGGAGCTGTTTTCCCTTGAACACAGCTCCGTATTTTCAGATGTTTTTGGTCACTACGTGTGCACATACCCATAGCAGTCAGCTCTAGCATCATTATGCTGTCCCCTTTTTCCAAATTTCAGAGTGACAAGAGTGTATTTCCAAGATATGTTGTGCTTGTTACAGAAGAGTACACAGCATTGATGGCACAGAATAAAAAGCATATAGCCACAGAGGGAAGTGGGTGCATTAGTACCACAGAACAAAGCTCCACCAAAATGCCCACAGTCTTTCACCCCCAGGGTGATAGAGGCATCAGAGGCCACACTCACCCAAAACATTTGTACATTTGTACATTGCTGCTGCACAGGATGTAGATTGGTTGCTGCATTAGTCAGATGCTCAAATAACCAATCCTCTGTATTGCCACATTTGAGGGCTGCCCCTGAACTGCTACGTGGGAGACTGTAATCTAATGCTGTCAAAAATGTACAGTTTATTATCAATGATCCAAATTGTTTCAATGTTGTTCAATGTGAGTGAAGTTGGTAGGCTCAGGTACCCTGTTCTTTTGCCCTTTGCCCAGGTGTATCAATGGTTGATGACCACCACTTTTAGTTGTACCCACATTCTTAGGATGCAGATACAATTAAAACTCTAACAGGGAAGAAGCCATGAAAACAAGATTGTGTCTACTTCTCTGTCTTCAAGTAACTAATGTTAGAATTGCTGCATCTGACATATGGACATGAGGGCCACATGTCAGATAAGAAGATTCCCGTTTGTCATAGGAGGTAAACATAGTCTGGGATCATGGGGGTTAGGGTTTATTCACACGGCCTATTTTAGGGCGTTTTTCGGGCCTTAAACAGCCGAAAAATCAGAAGCAGAATGCCTCCAAACATCTGCCCATTGTTTTCAATGGGAAAAATGGCGTTCTGTTCCGACGGGCTGTTTTTTTACACAGTTGTTATGAAAAATGGCCGCGTAAAAAAGAAGTGCATATAACTTTCTTGGGACGTTTTAGGAGCTGTTTTTCATAGACTCTATTGAAAACAAGCTCAAAAAACGGCCGTAAAAAACGCTGCGAAAAACGCTGTGAAAATCGCCAGTGGCTTAAAAAATGTCTGAAAATCAGGAGCTGTTTTCCCTTGAAAACAGCTCCGTATTTTCAGACGTTTTTGAGTTTGTGCGTGAACATACCCTTATTGTGAAAGTCATAGAGGCCATTGTGGCTGGCATAGGTGCTTGTGGCAGACATGGTGAACTTGTGAGTTGTTGCCCCACGAGACTACAGGTTCTGCTTGGCTTTAGGAGATGCCATATGTACTTTTTTGCTCTTTTAAGGTATTAATTCTTCTTGTGGAGATTCAGGAGATTCAGATGGTAAAGAGCCTTTAGGGCAATGCTTCCTGGGGAAAAAAACAGCTAAAAAGCGACACGTGCCTATTGGGAAAAAAAAAACTATCTAGTGTATATATAAACTGTAAAGTTGTGTTCAACAGTGAACCCTATGAAACAAACTTTTTTACTTGGTAGTTTTACAATTTTGCTCTAGTATACAAAAGTTTTGATTAAAGCATACTTTCTTAATTTGACACCTAAGCTATCTATCTATCTATCTATCTATCTATCTATCTATCTATCTATCTATCTATCTATCTATCTATCTATCTATCTATCTATCTATCTATCTATCTATCTATCTATCTATCTATCTGTCTGTCTGTCTAGGTATCTAGCTGTCTGTCTGTCTATCTATATGTTCCTTTAAGAGACAGCAATAGCTAGGCCAGCGAATTAGTAGATATATGTTTAAAAACAATATAGATTGATGAAGTTTAAACAAAAATATGACAAATAGCTCTACTGAACTGATAATACATAGTGTGTGTATTTTTATCTGTAAAATAGTTCCTCATCATATAAGAATCTTTTTCATTTTTTTACATTTCCATCAACCCTAATGCAACAAAATATATTAACTATGAACAAGTGAAATAAACACTTAAGCTAATTTAATTAAAACCCCTAGTTTACCATAAGTATATGACATGCTAATTGAGGCTCTTTAAAATCTTTATACTAGGGGCCTATAATGTGAAGCTATAGACACTGGAATATTTTGTTCCATTTCTTTTTACCAGATATTAAGATTTCTTCTTGTACTTTTTACATCATTATAACAAAAATATAAAAATGGTCAATGGCTGTTCAGCCAAATTTCCTATTTTTCAAAGCAGTGGTGGAGGACATGACGGAGACATAGGCATGGATAATGTACAGAGTAATCAGTGATGTCAGAACACCTGTTTAAATATTTTAAGGTTGTCATTATTATATGCATACAAAGTGATTATTCTAAAATGCTATTAAGAAAATAGTTTTGTCTATAAAGAAAATAAAAAGAGGTGGAACAATTATGTATTTTATGCCTTCATCCCCACCTTCCATTTTATCTGTCTCCTTAAAAAAAAACAAGAAAAAAAAAAAACAAGCTAAGAGTTTTTATAATTCATCTCTGGGCTGACAGATGAGTTCTGCTAGAGAATATTAGAAAATGTCTCAAATCTCATATATATGCTAATGGTATGCTGAAACTGGTTGGAGGTATGCTGGAGTTTTAATCTGTCTTGACCAGTGTGGAAAGTGGAGGAGACAAGTCATTGCACTCGACAATTTATGATCAAACAACTGAATTGTAAAAGAAGAAGTACATGCAGAAAGGGAGAGTAATTTTCTGATTTAACAGCGTTGTTACTACAAATAAAGAAATCTTGATTTTGACTGCTCTCGACATTAAATGAGTTTCCTGTGCCCCTGATCTAAATTTTTCATTTCCAGATTTGTATAATGTGCCCTGCTTAGATACAAGTGACAGATAAAGAAACGATTGCTTATGGAAATCAAGTGTGTATAATGAAGCCATCTTCTGTTTATTAAATAAACACATGTACTGCAGATGATTTCTGGGGAGAATGGTTTGATAATTCTTCATTGTGTTCCATTTATTACAAATGTTTTCTACTGCTTTTGCAAGTCAAAAGAAATAGTATTTAACAATCAAATACAATTTCACAGAACTATATTAGATTACAGAATCACATATGAATATTGCATTTGCTATAATTTCATTTACATATCAAGCTCTAAAACAAGTTATTTTATCATTAAAATGTCAAAACGTTCACAACTGGATCGCTACAAATATACATCATGCAGAAATGTATCATTAAATGTAGTAACAAATAGTTGAAAGTAAACCAATTAAAACAAATGAAAACAATAAAATACAATAGACAAAAGCTTCCGTTCCTACTAGTCATTATAAAAATATATTTGCTCTTATTTATCAAGTTTTGATACAACACAATAATACCTAGTAGAATGCTTTGTGCCTTGTATCATGGGTTATTTATAAAGAACCAATAAAAATTCTTGCATAGCAATTCAGACAAAATAGCAATAGCTAATTCATGGTGTAGCTATAGGGGCTGGAGAGGTATAAGTCAAATCCATGCCCTGTGTCACGTTGGGTTCGTGGACCCACTGGGCCGTACCGCCTTAACGGTATGCCAGCTGGCCAACAGGGCGTAGGTCACAGTCTATAGTTCGTATAGTGTACCTGTAGCAGCTCGGACAGTAGCAAGGCAGGCTCGGCTGGGACTAGGCAGCAGGTAGACATCAGGCGTGGAGTAGCAGCACAGGCGTGGAATACAGCACAGCACGACTACAGCTCAGTACGGCACTTGACCAGGATAGCACGAGATACAGGATACAGATACAGGGAACTGGAAGGAGACCATTTGCATAGACAAACTTTGGACCCGACAAACAACGCTCAGGCATTGCAGGGAGGAGCACAGCCCATCTTATAGCCCAGGGTGCTCTGGGAGCAATCAGCTCAATCCCCCACCTGCGTGCGCACCCTGGTGGTCACTGTGGAACAGGATGGCCATATGTGCAGACATCTCTGGAGAGAAGGGCGTCGACTGGATGGAAGGAGTTCGTAGTCGGCGATGTTACAGTATCCCCACTCTTACGCCCCTCCTCTTGGGGCCAGAACGAGAGAGAAAACTCTTAATGAGGGTAGGAGCATTGAGATTGTCTTCTGGCTCCCAGGACCTCTTTTCTGGACCAAACCCCTTCAAATCTACTAAATAAAAGGTTCTTCCTCTTACTTTTTAGTGTCCAGGATCTCCTTAACCTCAAAGGTGTCTGAAGGACCACTGGAGGCCACCGCAGGGCTAGGAGTCTTGGTGTAGCGGTTCAGAACTACTGGCTTCAGGAGAGAGACACGGAAGGAGTTGGGGATCTAGAGGGTAGGAGGCAGCCAAAGCTTGTAGGTGACAGAGTTGATCTGCTGTAGGATCTCGAAGGGTTCGAGGTACCTGGGAGCAAATTTGTATGATGGCACCCTTAGTCGGATATTCCTAGAGGACAGCCAGACCTTCGTGCCATGGAGAAATTGAGGAGGTTCTCTTCTCCTTGTGTCAGCCTTCCGTTTCATGCGGTCGACTGCCAGTATGATGGAGGATTGAGTCTGCTGCCAGATCTACAGGAAGTCTCTAAAAGCAGAGTCAGCCGCTGGTACCTCGGATTTATCAGGCACCGGGAGAGGAATTCGTGGGTGTTGGTCGTAGACAATGAAGTATGGTGTATTCCTTGTGGACTCACTGGTGTGATTATTATATGAGAACTCAGCCCACCGAAACAGCTGCACCCAGTCATCATGCTGCTTGGAGATGAAGTGGCGTAGGTAGTTCTCCAAGATCTGATTGATCCTCTCGACCTGACTATTGGACTGAGGATGGTAGACTGAGGAAAAGTCCAACTTCACACCGAGTCCGCAGAGGGCTCTCCAGAATTTCGAGGTGAACTGAACCCCTCGATCAGACACAATGTGCCGCGGCAAGCCGTGCAGGCGGAAGATGTGTTGGATGAAAAGTTTGGCCAGTTGAGGAGCAGATGGAAGACTGATCAGTGAAACGAAGTGGGCCATCTCCACCACAACCCAGAAAGTACTGCATCCCGCAGAGGGAGGCAGGTCCGTAACAAAGTCCGTAGCTGTATGCTGCCAGGGAGCATCGGGCACAGGCAATGGCTGGAGCAGACCAGCAGGTCTGGAGTGAGCGACCTTGTTAGCTGCACACACTGAGCAGGAAGAAACAAAGTCCATAATGTCTTTGGGCAGAGTGGGCCACCAGAAATGACAGGCAATCAGGTCTCGAGGTTTACAGGTCCCTGCTTGAACTGCCAGTCTAGAGCAGTGTCCCCAGCAGGGGTATTGCCTTCTGTAAGCCAGGTGCACAAAGGTCCTCCCTGGAGGAATGTCCCCAACTTGCAGGGGGTTGACAGAGACAATGCAAGACGGGTCAATAATATTCTGTGGAATTTCCATGGTGTCCTCTGTCTCGAAAAATCTGGACAAGTTATTGGCCCTGACATTCTTGTCAGCCGGGCAATAATGGAGCCCAAAATGGAACATGGTAAAGAACAGCGACCACCTGGCCTGATGAGAATTCAGCCGTTGGGCCCTCTGGAGATAGGTGAGATTCTTGTGGTCCGTTAAAATTAGTATGGGATGAGCTGCGTCCTCTAGTAGATGTCTCCACTCCTCCAGAGCCAATTTGATGGGCAATAACTCCCAATTCCCAATCGAGTAGTTGCGTTCTGCAGAAGAGAAGAGCTTAGAGAAATATCCACATACCATTGACTTGCCCTTGGAACCTCTCTGGAACAGGAGTGCACCAGCACCCACAGAGGAGGCGTCCACCTCCAATGAGAACTGTAGAGATACATCTGGATGATGGAGGATAGAGGCTGACGTGAAGGCACTCTTCAGGCTATTGAATGCGGACTCTGTCTCAGGAGTCCACACCTTGGCGTTCATGCCCTTCTTGGTGGGGTTAGAGATAGGAGAAGTCAGTGAGGAGAAGTTTGGGATGAACTGTCTGTAAAAATTGGGGAATCCCAGAAAGCGCTGTATGGCCCTCAAGCTTTGAGGGCGTGGCCATTCCAGGACGGACTTTACCTTTTCAGGATCCATCTCGATACCTCGATTCGAGATGAAGTAGCCCAGGAAGGGTAGAGCATCTTTCTCAAACACGTACTTCTCCAACTTGGCGTACAGACGATTCTCCCTTAACCACAGCAAAACTTGATGGACATGTCTCTGATGAGTCATAGGATCTGGAGAAAAAAATCAAGATGTCATCAACATAGACTACTACACAAACATAGAGGAGGTCACGGAAGATGTAATTAACAAACTTCTGGAAGACCGCGGGAGCATTACACAGGCCAAAGGGCATTACTAGATATTCATAGTGTCTATCACGGGTGTTAAATGCAGTCTTCCATTCGTCACCCTGGCGAATCCAGATAAGGTTGTAAGCCCCACGCAGGTCTAGTTTGAAAAACATCTTGGCACCACGTATACGATCAAACAGTTCTGAGATTAATGGCAATGGATACTTATTCTTCACCGTGATCTAGTTAAGACCCCGGTAGTTGATACAAGTACGCAGGGAACCATCCTTTTTCTTGACGAATAAGAACCTGTCTTCTGGGAAGGAAGACTTCCTTATGAAGCCCCCTCTCCAAGTTCTCTTTAACAAAGGTGGACATGGACAGAGTTTCTGACAAGGAGAGAGAATATACCCTACCACTGGGAAGGAATGCACTAGGAATCAGCTCGATAGGACAGTCATACACTCGGTGTGAGGGCAGCGTCTCCGCCTCCCTCTTGCTGAAGACGTCCGAAGATGCTGCATAATGACCAGGTAATCCTGCCACTGACTGAGACAGAGGAGGCTGAGCCGAACGAATCTGTACCAGGCAACGGTTGTGACATTTTGGGCCCCACTGGAGAACCTCTCCAGAGTTCTAGTGCAGGACTGGGGCATGTAGTCGGACCCAAGACAAGCCCAGCAGCACGGGGTTACCGGCTTTGGACAAGACAAAGAACGAGAGGAACTCCTACTTGGAGCCTCAGCGGCTTGTTCACAGCAATAACTGGGTCTTTCAGAGGTAGTCCATTCACAGATGCAACCACTAATGGCCTCTGCAGAGTGGTAGTTGGCAATTGGAGACGATCCCTCAGGTCTCTATGAATGAAATTAGCAGCGGATCCAGAGTCCAGATACGCAGAGACCCGATGCGTTTTGTCGCTGGACACTATGGTCATGGGGATGGATAATTTAGATGGAAGTCCTTCTTTACCCAAGGTTGTTTCTCCTACCAACCCTAGGCTTTGGGGCTTTTGGGGACACAGACGCACAAGATGGCCTACGAGGCCACAATATAGACAGGGTCCCGAAGTGTGTCTGCGTAGTCTCTCCTGGGTAGAAAGCTTACACTGATCCATGCTCACAGACTCCTTAGGATGGTCGGCATCAGAGGACAGCAGGGGTTGCTGCAAGGTAGGAACCGGACTAGGGAGGCCTCCCTCCCGACGAGCTTCTTGGAGCCGTTCTCGGATCCTTATGTCAATCCATTTGGCCAGAAGGATGAGGTCATCCAGGGTAGATGGTAGATCAAGAGCGGCAAGTTCGTCCTTATTCTTAGGAGACAGCCCCTGCCAGAATGTAGCCACCAGGGCCTCAGTGTTCCACAACAGTTCTCCCGCCAGGGTGCGGAAGTGGATGGTGTACTCGCCCACAGAGGTGTCTCCTTGGCGTAGGTTCAGCAAGGAAGCCGATGAAGACGAGACTTGTCGAGGCTCCTCAAACACTGTGCGAAATGTCCGGAGGAACCCCTGGAAATCACAGGTCACTGGTCCTTGTCTCTCCCAAATAGAATTTGCCCATGCAAGGGCCTTGCAGTGAGGAGAGAGATGATGAAAGCGACCCTTGCGCCATCAGATGAAAATGCCCTTGCATACAGGCTGAAGTGGATCTGACACTGGTTCAAAAATACACGAAGGGTCGCTGCGTCTCCATCATAGCGGTCAGGATGTGGCAAGTAAAACCGGGGATCAACACTGCCAGGAGGTGTAGTAGGAGGATCAACACTGCCAGGAGTTGTAGTAGGAGGAACGGCAGCTAGCGCCTGCTACCGACATGCGATAATGTTCAAGGCCTCGAGGAGTTGGTCCTGTCGAGACCGGAGGTCTAGCATATCCGTCCACATCTCTTGTGACGTCATCTTGGTCTTGGATCGACCAGGGTGTTCCATGGCCTGAGCATACTGTCATGTTGGTTTCATGAACCCACTGGGCCATACCGCCTTGATGGTATGGCAGCTGGCCAACAGGGTGCAGGTCACAGTCTATCGTTCGTATAGTGTACCTGTGGCAGCTCGGACAGTAGCAAGGCAGGCTCGGCTGGGACTAGGCAACAGGTAGACATCAGGCGTGGAGTAGCAGGACAGGGGTGAAATACAGCACAGCACGACTACAGCTCAGCACGGAACTTGACCAGGATAGTATGGGATACAGGATACAGGTACAGGGAACACTGGGAACTGGAAAACATTAGGAGACCATTTGCGTAGACAAACTTTGGATAAGACAAACAACGCTCAGTCATTGCAGGGAACGGCACAGCCCATCTTATTGCCCAGGGTGCTCTGGGAGCAATTAGCTCAATCTCCCACCTGCGTGCACTTTGGCTTCTTAAGTCTGGACTGAGCTCGCGAGCGCAACCTGGTAGTCACTGTGGAACAGGACGGCCGTATGTGCAGACATCTCTGGAGAGAAGGGCGCCGACTGGATGGAAGGAGTTCGTGGTCAGCGACCACAGACGTTACACCCTGGTGCCTAAGGGGGCCCAAAGCCACATAAGAAGACTCTACTATTATGAATGCCACATGGTAGGTTAGGGTCCCTGTTACAGATTTTGCATTGGGTCCTGAAGCTTCAATTTACGCTTTCAAGCTTATTTTAATTTATTTCCCAATAAACCAACTATAGGATGGTAAAGAACCCAACAGAAGATTCTGGTGCCTAATATTTTACTTCACCATGGGAAGAAATAGAGATGGATAGAATACAGTGTTTTACAAACACACTGACAAATATTCATAGTTTAAGGGATTGATTTCATGCTCTTAATTTATATTCAGTTTTAACTTGTTCATGTTTTGTACTGATTCAGCGCCACAGACATAATTAGGTTAATGGATGATTTATTTTATTTTATTTATTTATCCATTTTTTTATTTAACATATAACAAAAGTTATTACACATTATACAAAAACACATGAAAACAGAGTATACAAACTATATCTATACCACCCCTACCCACCCACTTTAGCAGCGGGGGAAATAAAATATTTTAAAGTGTGTTGTCCAGGTCTTCCATTTATCAATAGAGAGAAGTGGATCACAGAGCGTATCTACAATAGCAACTTTATTAATGAGATAGACTCAGGAAGAAAACAAAGGAAGTTTATGACTTTGCCGATTTTGAAATATAAATTTTTTTGCCAAATGAAGGCACTATAAAATTATATTTTTCAGTTTAATGTGACCAACCAGACCAACATCCGACCCTAGAATGCATAGCACCAGATCAGCAGCGGCATCAATATCAAAACACATAGAAAGATGGATCAAAATTTCCCGCCATAAACAGTGTAGTCTATGGCACTGCCATTGTCGAAGCATAGTCGAAGATGATCTACAGTGAGGACAATTTGAGCTTTCTATAATGCCCAAGAGAATAACAATTTAGGAGTATAATAAACCATATAGAATATAAACACCTGTGAGGACCGTAGTGAGGGGTTGTGGTTAATTCTACTTATGGAGATCATCGCAGCAGACCAAACTTCCTCTGTCAACTCTGGACATACAACCTTCCATTTTTTTAAAGCCCTCGACTACAGGAATACCTTCACTAGGCCTTTGGAAAAGGTTATACACGGTTTTTATAAACATGGTTTTCACCATAGCCCCTTTTTTGTAATAAAAGACAGGAGAGCTTGGCATAGTTCTAGGTTAATACATGAATTATAACTTAGTGCTAACAGGATATGTTTGAACATGCTCATAAAAACCTGATATGGCACAAACAAGTTACAAAACAAAATAAAGTAAACTGTATGACGGGTCTTGCATAGGCTGATCAACTTTTTTTTTTTTTTTTTTTTACAAGAAAAATGTTATTATCTCATTATAGATTTCAGTTGTGGGGGCAAAAAGTAACGTCCAATTAATTGGAACCCACTTTAAAACCATAGAAAATTGGAGCTGGACTCTTTAGAAGATTTGCAACATTTTTTCTGAATGTATTTCATTGTCCATTGCTACTTATTTCAGAGCAAGTTATTCAAGTATTCTAGTATGTTCACTTTTTGGCTTTGACTACACTGAGACTTTTTATATTTAGATTTTTTTTTCTCATAGACTGACCATAACATAAAAGTCTCTTAAAAATTTATATGTTTTAAAAAGTAGCTACTATAAAAAATGCTAGCTTGACTACATTGAAATTCAAACAATTTTCAAGCCACATAATACATTTCTATGTACAGCGATTTCTCCTGGTGTATGTCATAATTTTTAGCACCATATGACAGTTAAAGGGGTTATGCGGGGACCAGAAATGTACTCACTGCAGTATGTGAGTACACTCGCTATTATACATTCCCTGTCGTGCTGATTTTGAGATATTCATAGATTTTTATAGCGCTGCCGGGGGACTGGAATTCTAGTTGCACAGCTTTGTTTGATGACGATACAACATTTTGTCATGTGACCGACTCTGCTGTACTCCATGTACAAGCAGGTGCAGTAGTACAGCAAGTACATGGAGTACAGCAGAGTCGGTCACGTGACTAAGAGTCGTAACATCATCAAAGAAGCCTGTGCAACTAGACTTCAGGTCTCCCGTCAGTGCTTTAAAAATAGATTTCTAAATGAAAGTAGAGTAATTTGACAAATACGCCATTACTTATCTTGTACTAATCCTGAGTTACACCTTGTATTATAGTACTGAGCTGCATACATAATTCTATTGGTTGCTGCTAGAACTAATAAAATACAGTGACCAATTCCTCATTAGCCAATAGTATTTTTAACTTTTGGCTATTCATAACCCATCTGTTAATGTGGTGCTTGATATAGTGCACGTTTCCTTGATTTGCAGTGGTTACTTATCATATTAGTCCAGCCCTGAAACAGTGCTCATATGAGTCTATAAACCTTAAACAGCTTATCTTACTTCCACAGGAAACCAAACACTGTATTGACTTTACTTTCACACAAAGACAGTACCCCCTGCCAGAACTATTGAGTCCCATGTGAACATCACGTGAAAATAATAGTTTATTTATAATTGTTATGTGTGTGGTATGGGAGTTAAGCATTGGCACCGGGGTCATTTGCCCTGGGCAATTTGCTTAGTGCCCGAGGTGTGATCAGTGACCTCAGGATATTCCGCTAAAAAATGTCAGTCCCCTCCTGACCGATCAGTGTACCATGGTAACCCATAGTTTAGCAGTGCCTCTGATCTTAAGTAGGTAATATTGATTAGGTGTACTTAGAATCTTGTTGAAAGATTATAAGTGAAATGGGGGTCAGCCTCATATTGGTTTTAGGCCTCATGCACACGAACATGCGGATGTATTGCGGACCCATTCATTTCTATGGGCCCATGCGCACGACTGTGGTTTACATGGACCATGTGAGGGCCACAATTGCAGACTGCAAAAACTCAGGACATGTCATTTTACAGCCCGCAATTGCAGTACGACCTCATTGAGATAAATACAGATCTTCTGTGGGCAGCCCTCGGATGATACTCTGTCCATGGTGTAATCACGAACCGCGCACACGATGCGGCTGTATGCATGAGACCTTAAAGTTAACCGTGATCAAAGGATAAATAAATCATTTAAAAAATATATGAAAATGTTTATCGCATTTGCAAGCTGGAAAGTCTTGTCAAAATGTGGTCACTGTGCTCATTATTTGTTTCAGTAAGAATTTCAGAAAAAATATTGATGTGAACATGAGGAATAATGTAACAATATATACTCATCATAAAATGAATGGGACTTTAATATGATCTCATAATTTTTGTCAGTGTCATAATTCTCCTCAATTTGGCTTTGAAATATACATATCAGAAATAGATCAAATTATTTTGACATGTCCATACTGATAATTGCTTAGCTCATATTTCATATTATGTGTAAAATATTTTCACCATATAATAGTCAAGGCCTCCATCAAATTTGTGCGCTGAGCTTAGCCAATAAAGTTATCATGTAATTATCATTAACTTGTATTCAATTATTAATTCTTTCCTCAAGGGCTGTCTGTGGACTAAGTATCTCATCTAAACGGGGAGGCTCGGATCGTCAGTAAGGGGAGAGGTAATCATTGCCAGCATGAATAATTGAAGTTTAATAATTTTAACTGCAGTTAGAAATCATTTCCCACACTTGTTACATGACCGAAGCGCCAGCAGCTCAAAAGTTGATCGGTTCTTTTTCTTGTTCATCCAACTCTATATAAAAAGGGAAACTAAAGCACTAAATATTTTAAGATGACACCAAAGTGATGGTGCTGATGATTATGAAAAATATGACATTTCTTCCTTTAAAGCAAAACAAAAGCTGAAAAGAATTTTATTTATAAGGTAAGTGACGGCTTTTATAAGCATAATCCTGTTTTAAAGTGTAGGTCTCTGTACCAGCTCCACATTTCGAGTACTGAGTAGGAGTCCCCATTGCCCAAGTTGTTTAAAAAGTGAAGGATACATCCATGCTGTGAATTTCCCATTCAACCACATCCAAAAGATGCTCTGATGGATTGACATCTGGTGTGCAGGCTATGTTCATGAAACCAGCTTGGGGTGACGTGCGCTGGGATATTTTGCATAAGTGCCTTCAAATTACAGGTAGATAGTACTGTATCTAAGTGATTCTGTGATTGCTTTCTGGTGACATATTGTTCTTTATGTTAGTCAAAAAATGTGGTCGATAAATTCAATATCTATGTGTAAAAACAACCAAAATGTAGAGAAAATTTGTAAAAATTAGCATTTTTATAAATTTAAATGTATCTCCTTTAAGACAGATAGTAATACCACACAAAACAGTTACTATTTCACATAGCCCATATGTCTACCTTATGTTTGCATCATTTTTTGAACTCCCTTTTATTTTTCTAGGATGTTACAACGTTTAGAACTTTAGCAGCAATTTCTCATATTTTCAAGAAAATGTCAAAAGGTTATTTTTTCAGGGACCAGTTCAGTTGTGAAGTGGCTTTGAGGGCCTTATATATTAGAAAGTCCCCATAAATCACCCCATTCTGAAAACGGCATCCCTCAAAGTATCCAAAACAGCATTAAGGCCTCATTTACACGAACGTAATATACGCGCGTGCGACGCGCGTGCTTTGCACGCATGTCGTACGCACCTATATTAGTCAATGGGGCAGTTTAGACGATGCGTGAATTGCGCTCAGCGCGTGTGCGCAGAAAAAAACTCACGACATGTTCTATAATCGTGCGTTTTTCGCGCACTCACGCACCCATTGAAGTCAATGGGTGCGTGAAAACCACGCATGCCGCACGGAAGCACTTCCGTGCGAACTGCGTGATTCGCGCAAGAGCTGTCAAACTCCTGAATGTAAACAGAAAAGCACCACGTGCTTTTCTGTTTACAAACATCCAAACGGAGTGTCAAATTCGAGATGAGCGCACCGAACTTCACCGGGTTCGGCCAAACTCGTTTTGACCGAAAGCGGTAAAAAATGTTCGGGTACGCGACGTCAGGAGACAGTCACTGTCCACGGTGCTGAAAGCGTTAAACTGGTTCAGCACCATGGACAGTGACTTCCGCTCCGAAAATCCATGAACCTGTAAAAAAAAAATAAAGTTCTGACTTACCGATAACTCCGGTCCGACCTCCCGGGATGACAGTTAAGTCCAAGTGACAGCTGCAGCCAATCACAGGCCAAGCCCAGGCTGCAGCCAATCACAGGCTGCAGCGGTCTCATGGACTGCGGCGTCATCCTGGGAGGTGGGGCCGGATGACAAGAGTGGGACGCGTCACCAAGGCAACGGCCGGGAGCCCGGACTGGGGGAAGCAGGAAGTTCTTGGTAAGTATGAAAGTCTTTTTTTATTCACAGGTTGGTGTATATTGTGTTCGGCATTCACTGTCGAGGGTGCTGAAAGAGTTACTGCCGATCAGTTAGCTCTTTCAGCACCTTGGACAGTGGCGGGCGTCGACTAGCCTCATCTCTATGATGGCGGCTGCGCGAAAATCACGCAGCCGCGCATCATACACGGATGACACACGGAGCTGCCAAATGCCTTTTGCGCGCGCAAAACGCAGCGTTTTTTGCGCGCGCAAAACGCACACGCTCGTGTAAATGAGGCCTAAGAAAGTGTTTTAACCATTTAGGCATTTCTCAGGAATTAAAGCAAACTAGAGGTAAAATGTACAAATTTCATTATTTTTTTTGCCAAAATTCATTTATAATACAGTTTTTGCTGTAACACAGAAGGATTTACCTGAGAATTGCAACTTAATATTTATTGCCCAGATTCTGCAGTTTTAGGAATATCTCACATGTGGCCCTAGTGTGCTAATGGACTGAAGCACCGGCCTCAGAAGAAAAGGAGCACCTAGTGGATTTTGGGGCCTCCTTTTTATTAGAATATATTTTAGGCACCATGTCAGGTAAGAAGAGGTCTAATGGTGCCAAAACAGTAAAAAACAAAAATCAACAGTGACCCCATTTCGTAAACTACACCCGTGAAGGAATTTATCTAGGGGTATAGTTAGCATTTTGACTCCACAGTGTTTTTGCTGAATCCATTGGAATTAGTCTGTGAAGAAGAAAATCTACTTTTTTACTGAAGAAATGTATACATTTTAAATTTTTACAAGGAATAAAGGAGAAAAAAAACCAACATTTTTAAAGCAATTTCTCCCGATTACGGAAATACCCCATATGTGGTAATAAACTGCTGTTTGGACACACGACTGGGCTCAGAAGAGAAGGAGAACCATTTGAATTTTGGAACGCTGATTTTGCTGGAATAGTTTTTAGTGCCATGTCGCATTTGCAATGCACTGGAGGGGCCAAAACAGTGGAGACCCACCAGAAGTGACCCCATTTTGGAAACTGCACCTCTCAAGGAGTTTTTTTAGGGGTATAGTTAGCATTTTGACCCTACAGTTTTTTTTTTGCTGAATTCATTGGAATTAGTCTGTGAAGATGAAAATCTACTTTTTTTCTGAAAAAACGTAGACATTTTTATTTTTTTACAAGGAATAAAGGAGAAAAAGCACACGAACATTTGTAAAGCAATTTCTTTCAATTACGGCAATATGCCATTTGTGGTAATAAACTGCTGTTTGGACCCACAGCGGGGCTTAGAAGGGAAGGAGCGCTATTTGGATTTTGGAGCTCAAATTTAGCTAGAATGGTTTTTCGGGTGCAATGTCGGAGTTGCAAAGCCCCTGAGGGACCAAAACCGTAAAAACGCCCCAAAAGTGACCCCATTTGGGAAACGACGCCACTTAAGGAATCTATCTAGGGGTATAGTGAGAATTTAGACCCCACAGGTCTTTGGCAGAATTTATTATAATTAGGCTGTGAAAATGAATATCAACATTATTTTCAATAAAATGTTGCATTTTTTCATTTTCACAAAGAATAAGGGCATGACCACACGTGGCGGATTTCCTCCGCAACTATCCGCATCAATGCCGCACAGAATCTGCGTTGCAGATTCTGCTGCGGATCTGCACAAAATGTGCAGTAAATTGATGCGGACTAGCTGCTGCGGACTGCGGTAAAAGTACTTCCCTTCTCCCTATCAGTGCAGGATAGAGAGAAGGGACAGCACTTTCCCTTGTGAAAGTCAAAGAAATTCATACTTACCGCCCGTTGTCTTGGTGACGCGTCCCTCCTTCGGCATCCAGCCCGATCTCCCTGGATGATGCGGCAGTCCATGTGACCGCTGCAGCCTGTTATTAGCCTGTGATTGGCTGTAGCCGTCACTTAGACTGAAACGTCATCCTGGGAGGCCGGACTGGAGACAGAAGCAGGGAGTTCTCGGTAAGTATGAACTTCATTTTTTTTTACAGATACATGTATATTGGGATTGGTAGTCACTGTCCCGGGTGCAGAAACAGTTACTGCCGATCGCTTAACTCTTTCAGCACCCTGGACAGTGACTATTTACTGACGTCTCCTAGCAACGCTCCCGTCATTACGGGAGCCCCATTGACTTCCTCAGTCTGGCTGTAGACCTAGAAATACATAGGTCCAGCCAGAATGAAGAAATGTCAAGTTAAAAAAGCAAGACGGATCCGCAGCACACATAACATGTGCATGACAGCTGCGGACTTCATTGCGGAAATTAGAATCTCCATTGAAGTCAATGGAGAAATTCCGCCATGAGTCCGCCACTGCTCCGCAACAGACAGAGCATGCTGCGGACACCAAATTCCGCTCCGCAGCCTATGCTCCGCAGCGGAATTTTACGCCTCGTCTAAACGAACACTGCTAAATTAAAGTGTAAGTCAATGGACAAACGGCTCCGCTGCGGATTAACGCTGCGGAGTGTCCGCAGCGGAATTTAAGTGAAATTCCGCCACGTGTGAACCCAGCCTAAAGGAGGAAAAAGCACCCCAACATTTGTAAAGCGATTTCTCCCAAGTATGACAATACCCCACATGTGGTCATAAATGTTTATTTTTTATTAGAAATTAATTAACCCTTTCCAGACTGATCCATTTTTTGCTTTTTCTTTTTCGTTTTTCCCTCCCCGCTTTCCAAGAGCCATATTTTTTATTATTTTTTGGTCGATTGAGATGTGTGAGGGCTTATTTTTTGCAGGACGAGCTATAGTTTTTATTGGTATCATTTTTTGGTACATACAACATTTTGAGCACTTTTTATGACATTTTCTTTAGAGCTAAGGTGACCAAAAAACAGCGATTTTGGCGTTTTAAATACTTTACTTTTTACGGCGTTCACCGTGAGTTAAATAATGGTATATTGTAATAGTTCGGACTTTTACGGACGCAGCAATAGCAATTTTGTGTATTTTTTACATTACTTTAGAGAAAAAATGGGAAAAGGGTTTGTTTTTTTTGGACTTTAAATATATATATATATTTTTTCACTAATAATAAAAAAGTTTTTTTTTTACACATTTTATTAGTCCTCCTAGGGGACTTGAACCAGTGATCATTAGATCGCTGCTACAATACACTGCAATACTGATGTATTGCAGTATATTGTCATTTTTACAGACTTCTGTAACATTCCGATCGCTGTTCCTGTCCGTTAGTCCCGGGTGTTTGCTGTAATACACAGCTGACACCCGCAGCGTATGGCATGTACTCAGAGCACGAGCCCGCTCCATATATCACCCCCCGCACCACGACATGCTATTAAGTTGTAGTGCGCGAAGGGGTTAATGTGCAGTGGATGGTGTGGAGTGAAAATTTTCATTTTCCACTGATATGCCATTTTAGTTCACAATATGTTGTGCCCAGTTTATGCCACTGAAGACAAATACCTCATAAAATATTAATCGGGTTCTCCCGGGTATGGCGATGCCATATCTGTGGACGTAAACTGCTGTTTGGGCACGCTGCAGGGTTGAGAAAGGATTTGGCTTTTGGAGTGTAGATTTTGCTTGGTAGTTGTTTTGTTTGGAATTTTACTGGTATTTCAGTTTATAATGTGGGGGCATATGTAATCTGTGCGGAGTACATCAGGGCATAATAAGAGGGTATAATAATGCGGTAAATAAATAATATTTCACAGATGTGTGCCCAGTGTCGCACTGATAAATGGTGCCTGATCTTATCTGCTTTTGGAACACTGCACATTTTGCATTGCCATATTTTGAGAGCCAGAACTTTTGAATTTTTTCTCCACCTTCTCTATGAAGGCTTTTTCAAGTCAGGTGTGTTAAAGCATACACGTGTATATATAGGGGGCAAAGCCCAGACAATCAGTGTTACAAATCAGTACATAATTAATAAAAAATATAAAAATACATAAATATTATAAATATAAAGTGACAAGTGAAACAAAATTCAGTGAACATAAGTTATGACATGATGCAATTATACAAACAGATGATGCAACATGTCTAACATATAAAAATTGATCTTTATAATTGATTAAACCAACACAGTGTAATTGATTAAAAATGAGATCAGCTGGCACTCACCGATCTATGAAAGGAAAAAAGGTAATCATGAGACTCATATGTAACGCACGTAATCGTCCATAGTCATCCAAACCGGCGTTAAACAAACCATACTGCGCATGCCCGCAGGGAGCGCATAGATTGGATAAACTGAACGTCAAATCAAATAACGTCAGGGCAACATGGAGCAGCAGAACCTCAAGTATGTCTCGCGAGATTCAACTATAGAGACGTCATCCCTTGTTTGGTATTCAAAACCGCCATCTTTAAAGAGGGAATATCGCAATCCCAGCCAGGTAAATCCATACTTTAACCATAACCTATTTTTGTTACATAAAAGAGGATAGTTATCTCAAAAAGGGAAATTTATAAGATCCAACATGTCATTCTAACTAGAAGGAAAACGGTCCGTTCGCATTTACGCAAACAACGTCATTTAGGCAATTTTCGTTCAGGCACTTACAAGGTATTCAACATCCCGGTACAGATTACATCTCTCATTATCCATAAGAGAGTAACCTGTCTCCAGTCACCACATAGACCTCCAGCGGATATATCATCCCCAAGAGGTTTTATAGTGGGTACTAGCCAAGAGGCGAATAAACCTAATTGACTCTATCAGAGCGTGTCATATTCTAATGACTATTATTATTAAAAGTCTATTAGTGCCATCACTGCTGCCAATCGAGACGCCACCGACCTCATAGTGGATACACATACAGGATCAGAATTAATAAGATTTAAGATATATAAAAAAATGGGCAGATTAATCCAAGGGTATTATTCATACTCATGCGGTACCGCTGCACCACATGACCAATAGAAAATTAAAAAAAAATTACATTCATTATATAATTTTATCAACATAAATGCAGTCTAGAAGAACAACAGTCACATATGAGTCCAACGATTCCTTCTTCAAGTCGTGTGATTCCAATAACAATTATGAAGTAGTCCTTAAAAAAGAAGAAAAAAGGAGAATGTCACTATACAGTCACCATGGCATATATAATCAAAATATTAACACACATATTATATTCCAAATACCAGCCATCTATGTGTCAACAGGATTTTTATATTTTTTATTAATTATGTACTGATTTGTAACACTGATTGTCTGGGCTTTGCCCCCTATATATACACGTGTATGCTTTAACACATCTGACTTGAAAAAGCCTTCAGAGAGAAGGTGAAACGTTGCAGTGGATGCTGGATGAATAAACCAGAGTTTTTTTGAGTGCTGCTTCTATCTCTCTTTTTTGGATATATATATATATATATATATATATATATATATATATATATATATATATATATATTATTTTTTTTTTCTATTTATTGAAAAGTTTTAACAAATAAAGCAGTGTAGATTTTACAAGGTATCCAATCTGCAAAAAAGACAATTTTCAGAGGTCAGGCCCTGTACAGTAATTTTCTAGGGTCAGTTCACACATTGCGTAAATACTGCAGTTTTTCTGCAACGGAATTTGTTGCAGAAAATCCAAAGCATAATACAGTAGTAACAGGGTGGATGAGATTTGAACAAATCTCCTCCACACGCTGCATAAATAAATAATAGAAAATCCGCTCAGAAATTGACATCTGGTGCAGAGTTTTATTCTGCAAAATGTTTATTGTATTTGCATAAACGCTGCTTATTTGTTGAATTCAATGTCAGGTAAAACTCTCAATAAATAGCAGTTGTTGTGTTTATTGCGGAGGAATAGCAGCAATTACACCGCAAAAAACGCAAATAAATAAATCTTATACTTACCCAGAAGTCTGTGTTTCTTCCTCCAGGCTGGCCTCCTGGTATGATGGTTTATCCCGTTTCATTCCATATGACCAATCACAGACTGCAGCGGTCTCCTGGGATGAAACATCAGCAAAGGAGGCCGGCCTACTAGCAAGCCGGCTAAATGCTGGAGTTTTCTGCAGCGGACATTCCGGCGAAAAACTGCACCACTATTTTCCACCCGGAATTCCCTGCGGCTACCGGGGTGGATACGCCGTGTAACTTTACACAGCGTATACGCTCCGTGTGAACTCAGCCATACAATTAGTGCTGATCAGGTTCGAATTAAATGATCATTTTATGAAAATTTTATGAAACTATTGGGGGCAGTATTTGGGGCAGTAGCAACACCTAGCGTCATACATAACTATGATGCTAGGAGCCCGGCTCCCTACACTGTGTTTGGCTAGGTAAATGCGGCCGACATGCGGTCCGTATATCACAGACTGAACACGCTCGTGTGAATTAGGCCTAATATTGCACCACTATAAATCCCTTGTAAGATCCCATCTCGAATATGATGAATCAAGGGCTGACAACAACACTTTTAGATGGGATGGGAGGTCCCTCTTACAATGAGAGACTAGAAAAAAAATCTCCATGGCTTAATTTGAGAGCCATATTTTTAGTTTGATAAAGGAGTTCTGATTGAGTCATGGTAAGGCCAGGATCACACAGGCAGTTTAATGCAATTTATTATGAGTTTCTTTTTAAAGGAACAGTGTCACGAAAAAAAAATGTTTTACATCAGTTTGATTTTAGTGCTTTATTAAAAACTTTTATATTTATTTGTGTGTTTGTGTTTTACTTTTTTTTATTTTTACACTTTTTCTTCCCTATGGGGGCTGACATTTTTTTTTCCATTTCTGTATGTGTCGATTAACGACACATACAGACATGGAATACGGAAGCTACAGTCCCATAGTGAATGCGAACGGGGCCCGTTCCATCCACTATGGTGTACGCCGTCTTTGTGGGAACGGCGCATGCGCCGCTCCCACACAGTCCAAGTTGAACTGTGCGCCGTCCGGCGCCATTTTCCTGTAGACCGGAAGTCGCGGCCGGACAGTAAGATTACTACTTCCGGTCGCGGCTTCCGGACTTGTGCACTTGGAGTGGCGGTAGCAGACGGAGCGGACGGACCGGAGGGAGCGGCGGCGACTGGAGCAGGTAAGTGATTTCTGTGTATGTAAGTGTTTTACTGTGTGTTTACTAGTGTATGTAAACCTACTACACTGTGTGTTAGCTCAAAAAATGGCGACATACAGTGTAGGAGGTTAGACCGTTCAATCCCCTTGTTTTTCCCGGCACTAGCCAGGATAAAGGAGGGGGGATTCTGAGAGCTCACTAGAGCGAGTGAGTTTTCCCAAATTTTGCAGCATAAAGCATTGTGGTTGCTTTACCACATGCAATGCTGCAATTTTGGGAATTGCTCCATCTAGTGACCAGCACTGGGAAATATTATAAATTAGAATCTAATTTATAATATTTCCTTACTCGTGAAAAAAATAAAAGAAATTAGAACAATGTTTAATCACCTATACACTAACTGTTTAACTAAAAAAAAAATACATTTTTTTTCTAGCAACACATTCCCTTTAACCAAAGACATGGATAAATCCTAATGGGAGGAAAAACAGTAAGATTTCAGAATCTGATTTCAAATTGCCAATTTACAGTTCAATACATGTTGATGGAGTTCTCAAAACCACATCCACATATCACAGGAATACTTTGAGTGTCTAGCTAACACCTTATTAAAAAGTAATTTCCCATTGATTCCTACAGGAGGCACTGTTACTTGTTTTTGCAAATATCTCCAAAGAGTAAAATGATGGAGCAGAACCAACTTTTGCATATGTCACAGTTGGACGCGTCACCTCTGGCATAGGCCTAAGAAAAGTCTTATACGTTTTCTCTTATTTTGTATTCACTCTGTGTTTTGGCTAAAAAAAAAAAAAAGAGACAGAAAACTGCACTGTGTGAATCTGGCCTAAAGCAAGAAAATATATCACAAATATTTTTGGGGGAAATGTTTTCCTGCTTTCTCATGATAGTATTCAATTTTGTATTCAGTGCTAAATATACAGCTTTCATATCAAGTCATAATGTGTGAATAAAGCCTAGGACAGCACTGACAGCCACAATAGACAATGGTTTCAGCCACTGAAAGAAAAAAGTGGGTGTAAAATGATTCCAATATTTCAACATTGGTTTGTACTGACTTTAAAATACTTTGAAACGCATTATGAAATATCAATTTTTGTTAACCTTCCTTGAAAATTCAAAGCAGCTGCTGGAAGTTTGTTCCAGGCACCTAATACTAGCCTTAAACTTAATCTTACTATATATCAGATTTAGACAGTGCCTACTTGTTCTGAGACTTAGTTTTTTTTTTGACAAATGCTTCCATTTTGAACTTTATTTAACCCCTTAAGTATTAAAGATTTCATTTATTATGTCACTGTTTTCTGTTATTTCTATAAGCTGTGTAATTATTTCCTGGCATATTTTGTACTTGAGGAATTACTTATACCAATAGCAAAATTGATGCTGTATCTGAACCATTTGGTGAAACATTGACAGCCATACACATAAGGTTGTCACCTCCTTTTGGACACACAACAGCAGCAGATCTTACTTTACTAATATTATCCCATTTTAAAAATACGTTCTTCTAAAATGCTGTCTCTAACAGGGAACATAATATTTGGATTTTAGAGAAATCATAAGATTTAAAAGTAAAGAGCATAATAGAAGTAACAATTTCCGTAAATGCAGATAAAACAGCAGAATAGAAGAATAACACTCAATGAGATGCTGTATGTCAAATATATGTAAAGTGTGCTCATATGCCATGTTGTCAGGTGTTGTTCAGGATATGATTTATTACTACTTGACCTTTAACTAGGGTGTCAACCCTTATTTTGACATCAAAATAAAGATGGAAATATGTCTTTCCTATGTCATAGTGTAGAATTGCACCAAGATTATATTAGCCATCTAAAATAGAATTTTATATTTCTTCATTGTTCTACACAAATAGATGCTATTAATTCTTTATTATAGGAATGAAGGATTCAAATACCTAATCTCCGCAAAGACAACATTAAATCTGAATGCTCTCTGGGAAATGTATTTATCTTTAAAGATAAACGCCTCCTTCAGTAAATATGGAAATATTATTCTCTTTTCACACCTCATTGAAGTCATACAGTTGAGGGGTATGTTTTTTTGTTTTATTTTTTATGCTATTTTTTTTAGAAGCAAAAAACCAAACAGTACTTCACACATCAAGATGGGGAAAAGGGGAATGCATTTTTAGTCAACTGGGTGTCCAAGGGCACATATCCTTTGCAGCAGAGCCGTTAATGAGAAATATGGAAACAACTGAGAAGGCTCACGCAGTTGCTTGCATATATTGAATACACTATAATAGAGTGACCACTCACATGCCACCTCTCCTTTGCAAACTGGGAACACAGAACATTGAATGTTATGAACTTAGATGTGATCGGTAACAGCTCGATCCTGCGAGACATGCAGGACCGCCTGACACTAAACCTATCAGTGCCACTGACCCGACGAATACAGGTTTCAGCGCTAGATAGAGCTGCTCTGTATACAGAATACAAAGCAGCTGTATCTCAAAAAGTAAAATAATTTTTCAGAAAAAGTATTTAGAAAGTTTCATAAAACACACTAATAGACATTTTTAAATGAAAAACCGATTTCAAAGGTGTACATAGCCTTACATTTATTTGAAACTATATATTTTTTTCAAAAAAATTTCCTCATATTTTGTATTTTTATGTCTAATTGGTGGTGCCCATTTTTGGCAGGCTTTCTCTTTTATAATCATTTCATCAGGAACCTAACCATTACCTTACCACGTTTTCACTGTAAATTTAGTATGCAAAAATATACGTTTTTGAATTAGAAATATATAGGTATAAATCTTTGCAACTAAAAAATAAGTACTAACAAAACACAAGCTGCAACTGTGCAACATTCATCCACATTGGAGACTAGCTATACATTTTTAGGGCATGTTCACACGTGGCTGAGTATTTCCGCTGCAAATGTTGGTGCAGATTTGGGGCAATTACGCAACGAATCTGCACCAACATTTGCATATTTGACAGGTAATTCAGACGTTGCATATATCACAGCGGACTTGCCACAGATTTCAGTTTTTGCATTGCAAAGGCTGAAATCCGCAGTGAAATTTCGCTTCTTCTCCGCAACAGACAGTGCATGCTGCGGAGGGAAAATTCTGTACCGCAGCCTATGGTCCGCAGCGGAGTTTTCCGCAATGTCTGAACTAACTTGCCTAAAAATGTATAGAAACAAATGTAAAAAACGTCCGCTGGAGAATTCCACTGCGGACTGTCCGCAGCGGAATTCCACAGCAATTCCGCCACATGTGAACATGCCCTTACTATATTAACCCCTTCCCGCGAAATCACGTACATGTACTGTACGTGAAGGAGATGGTGCTAGCTCAGGCGGCGGGGGGGTATAAAAGGCTTCCGGTACCATCGGCAAGATGGCGCCGGCTCAGCTTCCGGCTCAGAAGCTGAGCCGGCGTCATCAGCAGTTGGTGTCCGCTGTATGTTACAGCGGGCACCCCGATGAATCGGCAGGAACCGGAGCTAGCTCCGATTCCTGCCATTAACCGCTTCGATGCAGCGATCCAATGCGATCGCTGCATCTTAGCGGTGTATAGCAAATTGGCTGCCTGCCATGCAATGGCAAGGCTGGCGACTGCTTCTATGGCAACAGGAGGCCTAACAATGGCCTCCTGTCTGCCATTATGGAAGCCGATTAGGCCCCGCCTGGAGACGAAGCCTGATCGGCTTGCTGTCAGTGAACAACTGACAGTTCCAATACATTGCACTACATAGGTAGTGCAATGTATTAGAACATCAAACAAACAGTTGGATCTTCAAGTCCCCTAGTGGGACTAAAGAAAAGTGTAAAAAAAAAAAGTAAAAATACAATCAAAGTTTCAAGTAATAAAATAAAACACAATCTCCCCCTTTTTCCCTTATCAAGAAAAAAATAAATAAACCGTACATATTTGGTATCGCTGCGACTGTAACGACCTGAACTATAAAAAATATTATGTTATTTATCCCACGCAGTGAATGGCGTAAAAAAAAACTAAAAAATACTGCCATAATTGCTGTTTTTTTGGTCACTTTGTTTTACATAAATTGAAATAAAAAGTGATCAAAAAGTCGCATGTATCCAAAAATAGTACCTATAAAAACTATAGCTCGTCTCGCAAAAAACAAGCCATCATGCAGCTCCATCGATGAAAAAACGAAAAAGTTATGTCTCTCACAACATGGCGGCAGAAAAAATACATTCTCTTTGCAAAAGTAATTTTATTGTGCAAAAAGTTGTAAAACATACAAAAATGCTATAAATTTGGTATAGCCGGAATCGTACTGACCCGCAGAAAAAGTTAAGATGTAATATATTATGCGTGGTGAATGCTATATAAAAAGAACTAAAAAAAGATGCCAGAATTGCTGTTCTTTGTCACCTTGCCTCACCAAAAAAAAGGATAAAAAGTGATCAAAAAGTCGCATGTACCCCAAAATGGTATCAATAATAACTACAGCTCGTCCCGCAAAAAAACAGCCCTCATACCACTACGTCTATGAAAAAATAAAATAAGGCTCCAATAAGTCAGGAAAGAAAAATATCCAGTTGTGCAGCCCGAGGGGAACATTTCTTCTGTTACAAGAGGCGAATTAACAAGGCACTAAAATTAGGGAACCAGGAAGGGGAGGGCCCAAAGATATCTGCTGGAAGCGAGGGTGCCCGTATTATACCAGGACAATACTTTCACAGCAAAATTCCCCAAACTGCAAATGTGCGGAGTGTGGACCAAAAGGGGATAAGGAAGGACATTTATCAGTGCGACACCAGCCTGTGCAGAAAGGATTGCTCCATAGTATAACACACATCTATGGATTATTTTTTTTAATTTATTTTTACCTTATTATTATACCACCTGACTATGCCCCTGATGTACCCTGCCCAGCTCACATATGGCCCACATTATAAACGGAAACACCAATAGGACTCCAAACAAAACGACTACCAAGCAAAATCCATGCTCCAAAAGCCAAATGGTGCTACCTCCTTTCTGAACCCTACAGCGTGCCCAAACAGCAGTTTACATCCGTATATATGGCATCACCATGCCCGGGAGAACCCTTTCAAGAATTTTTGGTGTGTGTGTCCCCAGTGGCACAAACTGTACTCAACATATTTGCCACTGAAATGGCATATCTAGGGAAAAATTTACATTTTTACTTTGCACCTTCTGCAGCGCAATAATTTATGGAAAAGACCTGTGGGGTGAAAAATGCTCACTACACCCCTTAATAAATGCCTTGATGGGTGCAATTTCCAAAATGGGGTCACTTCTCAGTGGTTTATTTTATTATTTCACTCAGAGCCTCTGCATTTGTGAACCAATACTGTGTAAATTGCCAAATTAGGCCTCAATTTTACATGGTGCTCTTTCATTCCTGAGCCTGGTCGAATGTCCAGGCAAAAGATTAGGGCCACATGTAGGGTGATTCTAAAACCGGGAAACACAGCATAATAATTAGAGAGCTGTCTTGTTATGGTGGCACAAGCTGGGCACCACATATTGGCATATCTATGAAAAAAATCTAATTTTCACTCTGTCACATCGAGTGCACACCAATTTCTGCCAAACACTTGCGGGGTTAATATGCTCACTACACCCCTAGGTGAATACCTTGAGGGGTGTAGCTTCCAAAATGGGGTCACTTTGTTGGGTTTCCACAGTTTTGGTCTCTCAGGGACTTTGCAAATGCGACATAGTGCCCAGAAACCAAATGCAGCAAAATCTGTACTCCAAAAGCAAATGGCGCTCCTTCCCTTCTGAGCCCTATTCTGTGCCCAAACAGCAGTTTATAACCACGTGTGGGGTATTGCTGTACTCGGGAGAAATTGGTTTACAAGTCTTGGGGGTTCTTTTTTCCTTTATTTGTTGAGAAAATGAAAAATTTTGAGCTAAAACTACGTCTTATTAAAGAAAAATGATTTTTTTTCACTGCCCAATTCTAATCATATCTATGAAACACCAGTGGGGTCAAAATACTCACTACACACCCTAGATGGATTCTTCAAGGGGTGTAGTTTCCTTAATGGAGTTACTTTTTTGGCGTTTTCACTGTTTTGGTCTCTCAGGGGCTTTGCAAATGTGACATGGCCTCTGCAAACCATTCCTGCTAAATTTGAGCTCCAAAAGCCAAATGGCACTCTTTCCCTTCTAAGCCCTGCCATGTGTCCAAACAGCCGTTTATTAACACATGTGGGGTATTGTTTTACTCGGGAGAAACTGCTTTACAAATGTTGCAGTGCCTTTACTCCTTTAGTCCTTGTGAAAATTATAAAAAATTAGCTAAACCTACATTGTCTTTGAAAGAATGTAGATTTTCATTTTCACAGCCTACTTTCAATAATTTCTGAAAAAAACCTGTGGGGTTAAAATACTCACTGTACCCCTAGATAATTTCCTCTAGGGGTGTAGTTTCCAAAATGGAGTCACTTTTGGGGGATTTTCACTGTTTTGGCACCGCAAGGGCCCTATAAACCTGACATGGTGCCTGAAATATTTTCTAATAAAAAGGAGGCCCCAAAATCCTCTAGGTGCTCCTTTGATTCTGAGGCCTGTTCTTCAGTCCATTACCACACTAGGGACACATGTGGGATATTTCCTAAAACTGCAGAACCTGGGCAATAAATATTGAGTTGTGTTTCTCTGGTAAAACATTCTGTGTTACATAAAAAATAGATTATAATGAATTTCTGCAAAAAAAAAAATGAAATTTGAAAATTTCACCTCTACATTGCTTTAATTCCTGTGAAACGTCTAAAGGCAGTGGCGGATTATCATATGGGCGGTTCAGGTCGGCCGCCCGGGGCCCGAGGCTCCCAGGGGGCCCATGGCAGCCCGAACCGCACATCGTATTATAAACCTATTCAGCGCGTTAGCGCTGCTAACTGCTGAAGATGGGGAGGAGCAGGGAATTGGCTGGGATAGGGGTAGGACAAGCCTTCCTGACAGTGCGGGCGCCGCCATTGAGTAACAGAACAGCGACGGACAGCTGTTCTGTTACTCCAAAGCTGGAAGAGAAGAGCCGGGTGGGCGGGCGGTCACCGGCGCTGAGGTTAGTTGGCTTATCCTCCTTGCCAACTGGTTCCCGACCGCTGGCTGTATTTTTACCGCCAGCGGTCAGGGACGGGTCCTTAAAACCCGAGCCATAGACTTTCTACGGCTCGGGTTTTAACTTGCTGCCCGCACGATCGGGCAGCTGAATGTCGGGTCTCCGGTTGTCAGTGACTGCCGGGGACCCTGAGGAGAGGATAGGAGCAGCTTTTGCTGCTTCTGTCTTCTCTGATCTCTTTTACACAGCGCTCAATGAACGCTGTGTAAAGGAATAGAGACAGCAGCAGCGGCGCTGTCTCTATTCCTCCCGGTGATCATGTGACTGGTCACATGATCGCCGGGATGCTGTTAGTGGCAGACTGCTGCTGGGTCTTACTAGACCCAGCACAGCCCTATTAGTGACAATCGTCACTATGAGAGGGCTGATTTCCCCTGTAACTGGGGCTGCTGTGAAGCCCCAGTTACAGTGGAAAAACATGGTGTAAAAGAAAGAAAAAATATATATAAAGTTCCCCAAAGGTCTTTTTTGACCTTTGAGGAACAGACCATAGTAATAAAAAAATAGTAAAGTAAAGTGCAAAAAAAAATTAATAATAAATACACATAAAATACCCACCCCAAAAAAAACGTTCCCCCTGCCAATCATTGTTGTAATGCTAGCGCTGACCCAATTACCTTAATATAGACATGTAATATATTAAAATTTATGGTAAACAATGACGATTACAAATAAAAGGTCTATTTTAGGGTAAAACTATGTTATTACCAAAAAAAAATAGCTGAAATGTAAAAAAGTTTATTTTTTTACTATTATTTTCAAACTTTATGAATAAAAATTCTAAAATAGCAAAAAAGGTGTGTATAACAACGATAAAAAACGAAACCTGCATTGTCTACGGAAAAAACTTCAAAGAAATCACATCGTTTTTATTTATAATAAAAATGTGTGTTTGGTGCAACTTTGTAATCACGTTTTATTAAAAAATATTTTCACTTTTTGAGATACAGCTGCTTTGTATTCTGTATCTGTCAGGTCAGCAGGACTGACGGGATCAGTGAAACGAGCCCTGCGCTAAATTATAATCTTAGATGTGATAGATTTGAGGTGGATCCTGCGTGTCACTGATCCTGTCAATCCTGCTGACCTGACGGATACAGGATACAAAGCAGCTGTATCTCAAAAAGTACAAATATTTTTTAATAAAATCAATCAATCACACTGATACACACACATACCAATATATATATATATATATATATATATATATATATATATATATATATATATATATATATATAATTATAATATAAAGTTTTTAAATGTGTACATAACCTTGTGGCACTATATACAAGGGGGAGCGCTGTGAGGCACTATATACAAGGGGTAGCGCTGTGTGGCACTATATACAAGGGGGAGCGCTGTGTGGCACTATATACAAAGGGGGAGCGCTGTGTGGCACTATATACAAGGGGGAGCGCTGTGTGGCACTATATACAAAGGGGAGCGCTGTGTGGCACTATATACAAGGGGGAGCGCTGTGTGGCACTATATACAAGGGGGAGCGCTGTGTGTCACTATATACAAAGGGGGGCTGTGTAGTGCTATCCACAGTGGTATGTGTGTGGCGCTCTTTATAGGGGGCTTTTTGGTGCTATTTACAAGAGGGGGAGGGCTGTGTGGCGCTCTCTACAGGGGGGCTGTATGGCACTATCTATAGGGGGCTGTGTGTAACGCTCTCTACGGGGGGGATGTGTGATATATAGAGGGGGCTGTGTGTGGCACTATGTACAGGGGGCTGTGTGTATGTGGTGTTTTACAGTGTGTGGTATTATTATATTCAGGCGCGCAGTGTTTGGTGCTATTATATTTAGGGGTACAGTATGTGGCACCATGATAACTTTATTTTCGTTTATAGGTGTGGAAATGTTGGAAAAGTGAGGAGACGTCTGAGTGGCAAATTCTGCAGAAATGAGTCATCGCCGGGAAAAGTCGTCATGAGCTCTGGACCGGATGGAGAAGAAAAGAGGAAAAAAACTGTCACCTCTCCTGACATGTTTATTATAGGAAATCCTTGTATTTCACAAAAAGTCTTTCTGCAGTCCAGGACTGATAGACAATTCCCCTTGTCAGGAGGTTGTGTCCCTGCACAGTGTGATACTGTCAGTATGTAGGGACACCGCGCTGTGACAAGGGAAATCGTAACACTGTTAATGCTTGCCCAAAAAGGTAGTGTTAAAAATAGTTAGGAAGGGGGGCCCAAGTTTGGGTAACAGCCCAGGGCCCATGGTCTACTTAATCCGCCACTGTCTAAAGGGTTAAGAAACTATATCAATGCTGTTTTGAATACTTTGAGGGATGAAGTTTTTTAAAATGGGGTGACTTATTGGGGTTTCAAATATATAAGGCCCTAAAAGCCGCTTCACAACTGAACTGGCCCCTGTAAAAATAGCCTTTTGACATTTTCTTGAAAATGTGAGAAATTGCTGCTAAAGTTCTAAGCCTTGTAATATCCTAGAAAAATAAAAGAATGTTCAAAAAATTATGCAAACATAAAGTAGACATATGGGAAATGTTAATTAGCAACAATTTTGTGTGGTATTACTATCTGTCTTATAAGCAGATATATTTAAATTTAGAAAAATGCTAATTTTTGCCAAATTTTGGTGTTTTTCACAATTAAATACTGAATGTATTGAACAAATTTTGGCAGTAACATAAAGTCCAATGTGTCACGAGAAAACAATCTCTGAATCGCTTGGATAGGTAAAAAGCATTCTGAAGTTATTACCACATAAAGGGAAACATGTCAGATTTGAAAAATGAGGCTCTGTCCTGAAGGTCAAAAGTGGCTAAAGATGGAAGCGGTTAAAGGGGTTTTCCTACAATTAAATATAAAACTTTTTTGTTACATCACAAAAAAAATAAAACTTTTTTTATTGGAGTAATTGAAAAAACAAAAATATTCGTCTCTAGATATTGCTTTTACATACTTGTTTTAGCGCCCACTGGTGCTTTTTTTCCGCTCTCGGAACGTCCACCTAATGTGTTCAGTACTGGTGAGGAGAAGTAGCTTCTAATGTGCCCATTTTTATTTGCTGGCCTGTACAATAGCGGGAATCACTCAGCTGCCTGAGTGGTGAGGCTGAGCTGCTGTGTTATCACCAACAGAGCAGCAACTACAGAAATATCTAGGAGTATTATTTGTTTAAAACAATTCCAATTTAAAAACAATTTGCTTTCCATGATCTAAAAGAGAAATGTTATATTTAATCGTGGGACAACTCCTTTAATTTTGCTTCTAAACATTCTAAAATTCTGACAGAGTAATGCCTCATCCTGGTCTATTCAATCAATTTTCCAATTCAATGCCCATACTTACATTCTCATGAAACGGCACAATTTTTTTGTGAAGCCTTGGTCTTTTTACCCTCCACAGAAAAGGACTGCCACGGAGAATGTGGGCATATATGCTATAACATATTACATTCTGCTGTGTACAACCTAAAATATGTCCCCAATATATTAAAATGTTAGCTGAATATTCCTCTATATATAACTAAATCTATGATTATTACCTGCAATTATCTATAGAATAATCTATAATAGTACCATAAGAAATACTCAATAGAATACATCATAATACTTAATACATCATGTCACTAGTGTATATAGGAACATTCAAAATAAGAGAATATTTGAATACATATTTACCTCACTTAGAACCACTTATAGAATAGAATTACCAACCAGTGTGAGGCATCTTCTGAACTGGTAACACTAAGTGACCCAAGAACCCTTACAGATGTTTTGCACACTATTACATTAGGGCGACTGGGACAGTAGAATACAGACCAATATGTTACTACTATAGTGCCCATGAAGGTAAGGGGACCCAAGCAAAATTGCAGCCCTAATATTACCACCATTCCATCTTTGAGATACCATAAACACTGCTACTAATATTAAGTGGCAGCATAAGAAATATACAGGATCTCTCTATTTCAATCCTTATCCATCCGTATGTATGATTATTCAACAGTTAGACTTTAAAAACAGACCAAAAGCATTCATTATCTGCAGAGGAACAGATGATTTAGCACACAAAAATAAATATCTTCAGAAATCTTTACACACATAAATCTAAACACACCAACCATAAACAGGAATCTTACATTATTAATGATGTTGAAAAAAAGTAACATTCACCAAACAGATAATACGTAGTCAGATCTCTCTGATGGACTACTTCCAAGTGTTCATGTTTCATATAATAATATGAGAAAAACAAGAGAAAAACAAGAGAACAAAACAAGAGAAAAAAAATTAAAGCTTCATTAAAAAAAGAGCAATGCAAGTTGCATGGGACATTAACCTTAAGGACACAGTCAAATTTGTTTTCAGGTTTTGTTTTTTTTTTCCGTTTGGTATCCTGGCGCTGATAACATTTTTATTTTTTTGTTCGACGTAGCTGTGTGAGACTTTGATTTTTGAGGGAGAAGTTGTACTTTATGTAGGTAACATTTTTTTGGTACATTTACATTATCGTTTAATTTATTTATGTTTTTATTTTGGCATAAATTCTGGAAAAAAAACAGTTCTGCTGCTTTTTTCATTTCTTCTTTTTTTACAGCATTCACCAATCATCATAAATGACACTATACATTTTTTCCATAGGATAGGTGATAAGTGTTTGATTGCTGGGGGACCCACCGCTGGGACCCCCACCGATCAAGAGAACATCGGTCCCACATCCACTTTTGAACAGAGCGGCAGGTTACACAAGCGCCCTGCCGCTCCATTCATTCTCTATGGGACTGCTGAAGATAGCTGAGTAATGGGGACAACACATTCAATGCAATGAAGGGATTTTTCATTTGAATATTTTAGCTTTAATGTTCTCGCATATATCTATTTACCATTATATTAGCCTGTGTACTGATAGTACACAAGCAGTTGATAGTACCTAAGTATGCACTAACAACAGGAAATATGGTCAGACAGCCCTGGGGGTCCTTCAATGGACCCTGGGCTATCTGCCCATATAAAGTTTGTCCCTCGATCGTGTCACAGGGATTCCCTGCGACACAATCATAACGGGTCTCCATCTCATTTTCCCTTTAAAGAGGCTCTGTCACCAGATTATAAGTGCCCTATCTCCTACATAATCTGATCGGCGCTGTAATGTAGATTACAGCAGTGGTTTTTATTTTGAAAAGCGATAATTTTTGAGCAAGTTATGAGCTAGTTTAGATTTATGCTAATGAGTTTCTCAATGGACAACTGGGCGTGTTTTTACTTTTTACCAACTGGGCGTTGTACAGAGGAGTGTATGAGGCTGACCAATCAGTGACCAATCAGTGTTCTACACTTCTAATTGTTCCAGCCCAGCTTCTTTCACTGCACAATCACACTGGGCTGTGGATCATGCTGGGCTGGAACAATGAGAAGTGTATAATCTCTGACTGGTCACTGATTGGTCAGCGCCATACACTCCTCTGTACAACACCCAGTTGGTAAAAAGTAAAAACACACCCAGTTGTCCATTGAGAAACTCATTAGCATAAATCTAAACTAGCTCATAACTTGCTCAAAAATGATCGTTTTTCAAAATAAAAAACACTGCTGTTATCTACATTACAGTGCCGATCACATTATGTATTAGGTAGGGCACTTATAATCTGGTGACAGAGCCTCTATAAATGTTGCAATCAGCTTTGATCGTGGCATTCAAGGGGTTAACGTTGGAGATCAGAGGATTATCTTATTTCTGCTGTTAGCGTGGGGCTGCGTCAGTTTATTACAGCCATTGCCCCACTTCTGATCGCATGGGCACACTTGCTGTGCCCGCGCGATCAGCATGATGTTTCTGTTCGTCAATATGTGGTAACGTCCAGCCACTCATGAAGAGCATAGACGTCAAGCATCTTCAACCAGTTAAAGACCATCTAATTAAAAGCGTATTACAAAGGGTATCATAGCGATCTTTATCGTCAGAAAGAACATCACCAACATGCTCAAGTTTTATTCGGTTTATAGTGATTTAGCACCCCTCCTAATCAAATATATATCATCCTCCAACATTATCGATTTGAGTAAGTACCTAAGTTGAATCCCTGACATGAGTGTAGATTCTTTCCACTTGAGAATAGATTAAATAAATCAACATATCGGTTTACTTACATTCCCTTTGCATGAAACATGTGGTCTTTTGGGAGAAAATAAATATACAGTAGGTATGACCAGGATTTTGTTAACTCATCTCCTGGTTTGGCAGAGGTAAAGAAAACACATCCTGCCTAAATGCAATGCATCACCTGTAAAGTATGGTGTATAAAGAATAACAGCTTGGGGCTAGCTTTCCAATGTGCTTCCATCATGGACATATGTGGAATGGTGGGCTAGTGAAATGGGAACAGTTTAGGTCAGAGGCTGGACACAAGGTTGCAAGGTCTCTTAAAGTACTAGGACATGCCATCACTTGATGGTAGGTGGGGTTCGACTGCTGGCATCCCCACAGCCCTTAGAATAATGAGCCCGCAACGCCTAGCCACTGGCTGTGCAGGGAGCTACAACACAACCCCATTCACTTGAATGGGGCTGTATTGCAGTATCCTGTATAGCGGGTGTCAGGGGGTACCACTGTGCAGGAGAAAAAACTGAGAAATCTCGTTCCCTTAATTCTCCAGATCAGCAGGCATTCCAGAGGTCAGAACCCCTCCGATCATAATGTTATGGCATATCCTAGCGATATCCCATAACATTATATAATGGAAGTGCCCCTTTAAAGGGGCTGTTCTGGACATCTTTATGCAATCTGCTTGTTAAATGATTTCTTAGGAATAAGCACTTGAAAATTGCTCATGTGAGTAAATACAATTAGTGTTAATACTTTGTGAACTGAAAGGATTATACAACTGAACTAATTTTGTATGACATAATTCTGATTGGTCAGCAATTGTATTAGCTCATTGGACCCGGGAAAAGCTCATGTAAAGCCCTGCAAAAGCATGTATATTATCTCAGATAGCTCCTGGACAATTTGCTTCTATCTCAAACTATGCATGTTCTTTGCAATTATGTTTTCATTAGCCTTTGAAATAGTTCATATCATGAAAGGCCTTCACATTTGTGCTCTTATCCTAATTCTAATCCTTCCTACATCACCCGAAAAAAAAATGGACTCAGTCTGTGTGTAAAATGACATGCTGACAGGAAATTATTACACGTCATTACACTTCTTAAAACACAATTTACCCAGCCTTTGCAAATTATTCTCCAGTGAGGGTGAGGGGGTAATGGAAACTGTCTATTCCACTTACGGTTGTCACTCTTACTTTAGCCTATTCAATGAATGAACAATTTATGTTTTCTCTGCTGTGTCTCTGCTTTCCCTCATCGCATCTGCTTTTACATTTTAACATCTATCTATCTATCTATCTATCTATCTATCTATCTATCTATCTATCTATCTATCTATCTATCTATCTATCTATCTATCTATCTATCTATCTATCTATCTATCTATCTATCTATCTATCTATCTATCTATCTATCCATCTATCTACCATCAATCAATTATATATCCATCTATCTATTTATTTATCTACATGGCCGGCCTTAGATATGTTCGACCAATGCGGTCGCACAGGGCGCCAGCCGCCACACTGCAAGAGGGGTGCCAGCGAGCGTGTGTATCCCCTCGCCGTTGCAACTACCAGCGGGGATACACACACTAACTGCAGTCGCCTTTCCACCCAGGCGCTTCTTCACTTAGTGGCCGTCGCTACCGCTGTAGCAGCCATAGCGGCCGCTAGCGGTGACACCGGGCATGAGGGCGGTGGTGCCGCTAGCAGCTGCTGCGGCTGCTATAGCGGTAGCGACGGCACTATAGCAGAGCAGGGAGATATTTCCCTGCTCTGCTATCTACTAGCGCCACTTTAGCTCCCTGAAGTAGCGCAATCCCCGTGTGGCCGGGGATTCCGCTCCTGGAGCACTGCTTGATGTTTCTGTCCATATATGGACAGTGACATCAGGGAGGGGGGTTTGCTATCTACAGGGGGGCTGTGGGCTGTGTGGCACTACCTACAAAGGACAACTGTGCAGGAGCACACAAAATACCCAGCTTTCCCAGGTATCAAAAAAAAAGTGTGGAAATAAACTAAGATATAACTTTTATTTAATCTAGCTGAAAGGATTAATCCTTTATTCAGACAAAAATAAAAGTTATATCTTAGTTTATTTCCACACATTTATTTGATAGATGGGAAAGCTGGGTATTTTGTGTGCTCCTGCACAGTTGTCCTTTTTTGAATGTCTATTGCCTGCCAGCTATCAGGGTCATTTCGTAGTCCTTGCACTACCTACAAGGGGGCTATGGGCAGTGTGGCACTACTTACCAGGGGGCTGTAGGCTGTGTGGCACTACCAACCAGGGGGCTGTGGGCTGTGTGGCACTACCAACCAGGGGGCTGTGGGCTGTGTAGCACTACCAACCAGGGGGCTGTGTGGCACTACCCACCAGGGGGCTGTGGGCTGTGTGGCTCTACCAACCAGGGGGCTGTGGGCTGTGTGGCACTACCAACCAGGGGGCTGTTTGGCACAACCAAACAGGGGGCTGTGGGCTGCATGGCACTACCAACCAGAGGGCTTTGGGGCACTACCAACCAGGGGGCTGTGGGACGCTACCAACCAGGGGTTGTGGGGCACTACCAACCAGGGGGCTGTGAGGCACTACCAACAAGGGGGCTGTGTGGCACTCCCTACCAGGGGGCTGTGGGCTGTGTGGCATTCCCTACCAGGGGTCTTTGCGACACTTCCTACCAGGGGGCTGTGTGGAACTCCCTACAGGGGGCTGTGCGGCACTCCCTACAGGGGGCTGTGTGGCACTCCCTAAAGGGGGCTGTGTGGCGCACTCTACAGGGGGCTGTGTGGCACTATCTACAAGGGGGCTGTGTGGCGCTATCTACAAGGTAGCTGTGTGGTGCTACCCACAAGGGGGCTGTGTGGCGCTACCCATATGGGGGTGTGTGGCGCTACCTACAAGGGGGCTGTCTGGCACTACCCACAAGGGGCTGTGTGGTGCTACCCACAAGGGGCTGTGTGGTGCTACCCACAAGGGGCTGCGTGGCGCTACCTACATGGGGCTGTGTGGCGCTACCTACAAGGGGCTGTGAGGCGCTACCTACAGGGGGAATCGGTGAGCAGCGGGCTGATGGTCATTTTGCTGTGAGTGGGGGGCTGATGGTCATTTTACTGTGAGTGTTGGGCTGATGGTCATTTTACAGTGAGTGGGGGGCTGATGGTCATTTTACTGTGAGTGGGGGGCTGATAGTCTTCAAGTGGTTTCCACCTCTGAACTCCAATTGAAATTAATAGGAGGCTTAAAATACCTGTGGTGCCTGTTTGGAGCTTTTTTTCCTGCGTCTTTTGCATTCGCTTAAACAGCTTAAAGGGAATGTGTTGCCAGAAAAACATGTTTTTTTTTTTAATTAAACATTTAGTGTGTAGGTGATTAAACATTGTTCAAATTTTTTTATTTTTTTTCACGAGTCAGGAAATATTATAAATTAGATTCTAATTTATAATATTTCCCATTGCTGGTCACTAGATGGAGCTATTCCAAAAATTGCAGCATTGCAAAATTGGGTAAAAAGCCCTCGCTCTAGTGAGCTCTCAGCATCCCCCCCTCCTTTATCCTGGCTAGTGCCGGGATAAACGAGGGGTTTGAACGGTCTATCCTCCTACACTGTGTGTCGCCATTTTTTGAGCTAACACACAGTGTAGTAGGTTTACATACAGTAGTAAACGTACACAAACACAAACATACATTGAAATCTCTTACCTGCTCCTGCCGCCGCAGCTCCCTCCGGCCCGTCCGCTCTGTCTGCTGCCGCTGGTCCAAGTGCACAAGCCCGGAAGCCGCGACCGGAAGTAGTAATCTTACTGTCCGGCCGCGACTTCTGGTCCACAGGAAAATGGCGCCGGACGGCGCCAATTTCAAATTGGACTGTGTGGGAGCGGCGCATGCGCAGTTCCCACACAGACGGCGTACACAGAAGTGGATGGGACGGGAGCCGTTCGCAGTCCCTATGGGACTGTGGCTGCCGTATTCCATGTCTGTATGTGTCGTTAATCGACACATACAGAAATGGAACAAAAAATGGCAGCCCCCATAGGGAAGAAAAAGTGTAAAAATAAGAAAAAGTAAAACACAAACACACAAATAAATATAAACGTTTTTAATAAAGCACTAACATCTTTAACCCCTTCCCCCTGCTTGCATTCTGGGCCCTAATGTCCAAGCCATTTTTTACATTTTTACATTGTCACATTCAAAGAGCTGTAACTTTTTTATTTTTGCGTCGGCATAGCTGTATAAGGTCTTGTTTTTTGCGGGACGACTTGTAGTTTTTATTGGTACCATTTGAGAGTAGATGCGACTTTTTGATCACTTTTTATCACATTTTTTTAAAGTCAGGATTAACAGAAAACAGCAATTTTTCCATTGTTTTTTATTTTATTTTTTACGGCGTTCACAGTGCGGGTTAAATAATGTAACAGCCTTATAGTCGGGGTCGTTACGGACGCGGCGATACCAAATATGTGTAACTTTTTTGCTTTATTGTAGTTTTTTTTTAATAGTAAATCATTTTGTAAGGGGAAAAGCTGGGTTTTTCATTTTTTTTTTTTCACTTTTTTTTTTAATTAACTTTATTAAACTTTTTTTACTTTTTTACTAGTCCCATTAGGGGACTTCACTATCCTCCGATCGCTATTATAATACACTGCAATACTTCGTATTGCAGTGTATTATGCCTGTCCGTTTAAAACGGACAGGCATCTGCTAGGTCATGCCTGCGGCATGATCTAGCAGGCATTCGCTCCAGGCAGACCTGGGGGTCTTTATTAGACCCCCGGCTGCCATAGAAGACACAGACACTCGGCGATTTTATCGCCGGGTGTCAGTGAGATGAGAGGGAGCTCCCTCCCTCTCTCCAAAACCATTCAGATGCGGTGCTCGCTATTGTGCACCGCATCTGAAGGGTTAAACGGGTGAGATCGATACTAATATCAATCTCACCCGGCAGAGCAGGGACGCCCCCAGCCCTCAGCTGCCTCTGGCAGCTGAGAGCAGGGAGATTTCACGGCTCCCTGCTCTGTTTACTTTATTCTACAGCAGCGACGTAGAATAGCGGTGCTCTAGAATAAAGCCCACTAATGACCGCCGTAAAAACACGTATCGGCGGTCATTAAGGGGTTAACATATGAAAAAAATTTTTGTGATGACACTGTTCCTTTAAGAAAAAACACAAAAAAAAGGTCACACAACGCTGTCAGTTGCTGAAGGAATTTTGAGGCAGATTTTTTTTGCCTTACAAAAAACATGTGTGAACATGCCCTACGAGTGGAGTGCTTGTTCTTAGCCGTTTTCTGTCTTTCTCAAAACAATTTTTGGTAGGGGAGCCCTGAGTAAATTTTGTTTTTTTCCAGTGCTGCCTTGAGTCCGAAAAGGTTGGGAAACTCTGTACTAGGCTACAGGATCCCGTCATGGAGCAGCTCAGTTCGTCGCGGGATCGAGGCCTAGGTGAGTACAATTTTTGTTTTTGTTTGGGGGCACTGTCCACAAGGGGGAGGTGCGGGGACTGTATATCACGATCTACAAGGGGGAGGTGGGGGACTGTATGGCACTGTCTACAAGGGGGAGGTGAGGGACTGTATGGCACTGTCTACAAGGGGGAGGTGTCGGGTGATGTATAGCACGATCTACAAAATGGAGGTGGGGGATTATGGCACTGTCTACAGGGAGGCTGTATGGCAAAATCCACAGGGGGGCACTATACTGTGTTGGGGCCACTAAGCGGACATTATACTGTGTAGGGGTACTAGAGATGGCATAATACTGTGGGCACAATTAGAGGATAAAATACTGTGTCCTTGCAGGGGTTGTAATGTATTATATTATTAAATATTATTATTATTATACTGTATGGGGGCACTAAAGGGGCATTATACATTTTTTATGGGGCATTTTTTTAATGATGAGGTGGGGCGCCGAAAGATCATTTCGCACAGGGCACCATCTATCCTAGGGCCGGCTCTGTCTGTCTATCTATTTATCTATCTATCTATCTATCTATCTATCTATCTATCTATCTATCTATCTATCTATCTATCTATCTATCTATCTATCTATCTATCTATCTATCTATCTATCTATCTATCTTAGATTTAGCAGTAATGCATATTTATTTATATTTAGCAGTTTAGGTGGCATTAGTGTTCGGAGCGTGCTGTCGCCATTTTTTTTTTGTGCTGTATAAATTTGCAGTCACAGGCGATCTTGCACCTGTATACACGTTTTGTTTCATTTTGCTGGAATATGCTGTTCAAACTTTTGTGTTGTTTATTGGATAGATGATAGATAGATAGATAGATAGATAGATAGATAGATAGATAGATAGATAGATAGATAGATAGATAGATAGATAGATAGATAGATAGATAGATAGATAGATAGATAGATAGGAGATAGATAGATAGATAGATAGATAGATAGATAGATAGATAGATAGATAGATAGATAGATAGATAGATAGATAGATAGATAGATTAATATAGATACGTTTATCCATTCATTATAGACTAGATAGCTAAAAACTCCATTTCCTGAAAGGGTATGTTACCATGTGGTGGCAGATTTTGACTGATAATGTGGTCTATATACCTGAATGTTGTTGTTTCTGCAGCATGTGCATGGATTTTTGCAAACCCCATTCAAGTGAGAGGGACAGTCGCAAATTTTTCTGCAACACTCATTACCCTGGCATAAGTCATATTTATTCCAAAATAAATTCTGTACATTATTCATCCTCCTATGTCTCAAACACATTACCGAGAAATATCACATATGTACTAATGATTGTGATTCTTTCAATTAGACTTTAATCCCCTAAAATTCTCAATTTCCCTGAGAAATGGAGACTATTGATCACAAAATGTATGACATAAAGAGAATATTGGGGGTGTTCTACATGTCAATCAATAGAAAAACACATGAATGATTGTATTTATTTCTATTATTAGAAAAAGACAGGAAATAAAATGAATGATAGCTGTATATAAAACAAACAGAATATCCAAACTGTATTAGTTCCACAACATTGCATATCTTCAGTCACCCAGCTTTGTGCATCTGGGTGGAAACATGGATCAGCAAAATCTGGCTTGCTGATTCACATAGCATGCAGGCTATTTATTTACCTTGTAAGTTATTCCCTTTTCGCTGTTTGACTGTATTAGAGCAGCATTTGTCTTTTTATTAGAATGATGAGAAATTATTTGAACAACCCAATCTACAAGTGAATGGGTTTATTTAACGCAAGGGGATAAAGAACTGTTTGGAAATAATAAGGTGCCCCTTTCCTTAACATCTTACTTGCTCAGATTGTGTGTTTTCATGCATTCTCCTGCCAAATTCATTCTGCCTCAACAGGAGAAGGATGATAAATTATCTGGCTACCTAGGGGAGGGAGAAAAATCCTTAGCATGGTTCTGGGAATTTGTTAAGTACTTCTGTGGAGCTTCAACCTCATAATCGCTCACAGCAAGTTGGCCTTTATGCCTTATAAAGTGGGATGATGATTAATGATCTTTTAAGAGGACAAGGCAGGCCAAAAGACTCACATGCTGGACTACTGATACATGACTAGGACTTGTAGAAGAATAACATGTTTCTGTTAAAAGAGAGCACCAATTGTCATTAACCCATTGTTAAATTGTCACATTTATTTTAAATTAGGTTGTTTGCAGATAAGTACAATATACCGTAAACTCACATTAACCTATCCTACCATAGCATACAACATACTTCACTGTATCATATACTGTACTATTTATTTAAAAGAGAACTAAGTGATATCATATATGTGTGTGTATATATATATATAAAGTCAGACCTATAGAAGTTATACCACTATTACCAATATCCAGTATTATTTCTTCTTAAAAATATGTAAAAAATAAATGCAGGTTACTCCAGGGAATAAACTCAATTTCTGAGTCTAAGGCCTATTTGCAATTTTATGGTCAGTATTTTGCTTCATTATTTGGTAGCCAAAACCAGGAGTGGAACATACACAGACAAAAAGTGTAATGGAAAGTTTTCTACCTTTTTCGTGCTTTGTACCCTCTCCTGGTTAAATTGGAATATGTCAGCTGACAGCAGTATAAGGAGGGGTGGGGAATATAACGATGAAATAGCATAGTAGACTATGCTATTCCATTCTGAGGTATCCCGCAATAAAACGTTTTCCACGCTGTATACGTTTTTTTTACATGTGAGCCTATAGGTGATGGATACCAGTGTATGGCATCTCTCCAGGGCCGGAGTCCCTGGCCAGAGAGCTTTCAATGCTCTGACTGGAGACTCTGGCATTTTAAAGCTCCTGACATCACTATCCATATGGACAGTGAAATTAGGAGCTTCCCCGGGCACAGCGCTTCAGGTAGCGCTCTGTCTGATGGGTTTGGGTGACGTATCCCACTGTATGTCCATGAGGGATATGTTGCAACTTTCCATCGAAGATATACATTCTCTTAATGCATACCTTTAAAGGAACAGTGTCACCCCAAAAAAAATTTTCATGTCAGTTTTATGTTAGTGTTTTATTAAAAACGTTTATATTTATTTGTATGTTTGTGTGTTACTTTTTTCTATTTTTACACTTTTTCTTCCCTATGGGGGCTGCCATTTTTTTTTCCATTTCTGTATGTGTCGATTAACGACACATACAGACATGGAATACGGCAGCCACAGTCCCATAGGGACTGGGAACGGGGCCCGTTCGCAGTCACTATGGCGTACGCCGTCTGTGTGAACGGCGCATGCGCCGCTCCCACACAGTCCAAGTTGAAATGCGCGCCGTCCGGCGCCATTTTCCTGTGGACCGGAAGTCGCGGCCGGACAGTAAGATTACTACTTCCGGTCGCGGCTTCTGGACTTGTGCACATGGAGCAGCGGCAGCAGACGGAGCGGACGGACCGGAGGGAGCGGCGGCGACTGGAGCAGGTAAGTGATTTCTGTGTATGTACGTGTTTTAGTGTGTGTTTACTAGTGTATGTAAACCTACTACACTGTGTGTTAGCGCAAAAAATGGCGACACACAGTGTAGGACGTTAGACCGTTCAAACCCCTCGTTTATCCAGGCACTAGCCAGGATAAAGGAGAGGGGGATTCTCAGAGCTCAGTGAGTGAGTTTTTCCCAATTTTGCAGCAAAAAGCAATGTGGTTGCTTTACCACATGCAATGCTGCAATTTTGGGAATAGCTCCATCTAGTGACCAGCACTGGGAAATATTATAAATTAGAATCTAATTTATAATATTTCCTGACTCGTGAAAAAAATAAAAAAAATTAGAACAATGTTTAATCACCTATACACTAATTGTTTATCTAAAAAAAAAAATACATGTTTTGCTGGCAACACATTCCCTTTAATGGAAGTTAAAAGACATTGGATGAAGGGGGACTTATTAGAGAAAAGTGTCTAACATTTCTATCAAGATGCGCCAACTCTATCACACAGCGTGCACCACTGTGATCAATTTGGCAAAAAAAATTTCAGACAGTAATACTAAACCTGCCCCAGAACATAGTATATATATATATATATATATATATATATATATATATATATATATATATATAGTAAATCCTTTCAAAATACGAGACAGCACACCTTGATAGTGAAAAAAGTGGATTTATTCACCACATGCGACGTTTCAGCCCTACTACATGGGGCCTTTCTCAAGCAATATATATACATACATATATTTTCTATTCAAATACCAGTGCTGTATTTGTCGATGAGCACCCTGTTGGCAAAATAAAAAGCAGACTCCACATTATAGCCAGAAGGATAATCTCCTTGCAGGTGGACATTGTGTCTGAATTTGGCCAGTGAGAGCCCATTCCTTTCTTCCCCTTTGAAGATACATACATATATGTATATATATATATATATATATATATATATATATATATATGTATATATATATGTATATATATATATGTATATATATATATATATATATATATATATGTGTGTAAATACATATAAATGTCCACTTTATTAGAGACACCAATCTAGTAGTGCGTTGGATACCCTTTGCTCTTCAGAACTGCAGCAATTCATTGGGGCATAGGTTAAAGAGGCTCTGTCACTAGATTTTGCAACCCCTATCTCCTATTGCAGCAGATCGGCGCTGCAATGTAGATAAGAGTAAAGTTTTTTGTTTTTTTTTAAACAAGCATTTTTAGCCAAGTTATGACCATTTTTATATTTATGTAAATGAGGCATTGTAAAGTACAACTGGGCGTGTTTAAAGTAAAAGTACAACTGGGCGTGTATTGTGTTCGTTACATCTGGGCGTTTTTACTTCTTTTACTAGCTGGGCGTTGTGTATAGAAGTGTCATCCACTTCTCTTCACAACGCCCAGCTTCTGGCAGTGCAGACACAGCGTGTTCTCGAGAGATCACGCTGTGACGTCACTCACTTCCTGCCCCAGGTCCTGCATCGTGTTGGATGAGCGAGGACACATCGGCACCAGAGGCTACAGTGGATTCTGCAGCAGCATCAGCGTTTGCAGGTAAGTAGCTACATCGACTTACCTGCAAACGCCGATGCTGCTGCAGAATCAAATGTAGCCTCTGGTGCCGATGTGTCCTCGCTGGTCCGACACGATGCAGGACATGGGGCAGGAAGTGAGTGACGTCACAGCGTGATCTCTCGAGAACACGCTGAGTCTGTGCACTGCCAGAAGCTAGGCGTTGTGAAGAGAAGTGGATGACACTTCTATACACAACGCCCAGCTAGTAAAATAAGTAAAAACGCCCAGATGTAACGAACACAATACACGCCCATTTGTACTTTTACTTTAAACACGCCCAGTTGTACTTTAGAAAGCCTCATTTACATAAATATAAAAATGGTCATAACTTGGCCAAAAATGCTTGTTTTTAAATTCAAAAAACGTTACTCTTATCTACATTGCAGCGCCGATCTTCTGCAATAGGAGATAGGGGTTGCAAAATCTGGTGACAGAGCCTCTTTAACTAGGTGTTGAAGTTGTTTTGCAGTAATATTGGCCCATGCAGACAGGATAGATTCTTGCAGTTGCCACAAAAGTATTCTTCTGCCATAGGGTAAACAGCTGCCATGAAGGAGTGAACTTGGTCAACCACAATGATTAGGTAAGCCCTACTGTTCAAATGTCTCTCCACAGCTCCGAGGACCCGGGGTGTTCTGAGGAAACATTCCCCACACCATTACTCCACCTCCACCAGCCTGAACTGTTGTCACCTGACAGGAATTGTACATGCTGCTCGCTCTAAATTCTAACCCTCCCATCAGCAGAATGCAGCCAAAATCTGGATTCATCTGACCAGGCGATGTTTTACCATTGCTCGGTGATCCAGTTGAGACTACTCTGATTAAGGATGTCCATTATAAAGTTTAATACTTTAATTGCTGAAAATGGAAATTTAGCAGTATAAGGCCGGATTTACACGAGCGTGTGCGTTTTGCGCATGCAAAAAACACGTAGTTTTGTGTGCGCAAAAGGCACTTAACAGCTCCGTGTGTCAGCCCTGTATGATGTGCGGCTGCGTGATTTTCGCGCAGCCGCCATCATTATGACACTCCGTTTGGATGTTTGTAAACAGAAAAGCAGGTGGTGCTTTTCTGTTTACATTCATAGTTTAACAGCTGTTGCGCGAATCACGCTCGTCCCACGGAAGTGCTTCCGTGTGGCATGCATGATTTTCACGCACCCATTGACTTCAATGTGTGCGTGATGCGCGAACAACACAGAAATATAGGACATGTCGTGAGTTTTACGCAACGGACTCACGTTGCGCAAAAATCACGGACTGTCTGCACTGCCCTATAGACTAATATAGGTCCGTACGAAACGCGTGAAAATCACGCGCGTTGCACGGACGTATATCACGTTCATGGAAATAAGCCCTAAGGCATAGTAAATGTATTTGCAGGGTATAGAGATTTAGCTTCCAACGATTTCAAAGTTTCAGAAAATCCAGTCCCAAGTATGCCTGGTTATCATAATTTAACAAGTAATGCTCTATTTACAGCATGTTTGGGCTGTACATTTGGCATGTTTATATATTTCCCCGCTGTTTATATAGCACTAACATATTCTGCAGTTCTGTGCAGAGATTGGCATCACTCACATAGGTCTTTGTCCCCATTGGGGCTTCCAATCTATTTCCCTATCTCAAACACATGTACTGGGGCCAATTTCGTAGGATAACAACTAACCTACACATCAGTATGGTGTATGGGAAGAAACTGAAGTACCTGAAAGAAAACCAGGGCAGAATATTTGTTGGAAGATTCCCCACATATACCTAGAACATGCTCATAGAGTTCTACTGGCCACACATGCCAAAAGAGTGTCCTACCCTAACAAAATAACTGGATCTTGCAAAAAAAAAAAAAGTATACTGTGTGGTATTTTACAATGACAGCCAATGGCAGACCTATGCCGCGGTATAGGCTTACGTCTGGGGCATATTTTCGTTGGCATTGTTCGAACATGTACATCAAATATATATAGACTAAACTTAGTAAATAAAGCCCAAATTATGCTTGGAATATATTTTTTCAAACCTGTATAAATTTGATTGCAAATAATTAATAACTGCTTCAAGAAATAAAATATGCTTCACTTTAATTTGTACATTGTAGACAATGAATGAAAATAAATCAGTTTTAAATAGGATTTAATGCATTTGGACTTGTAGACATCTGCTTACTGTATAGGACAAATACAGGGTCGTTTTCACAGTATGGACAGATAAAAACTGCCTGTTCTAAATTATTATTCATTTTTTATATTATTGTTTTACTTGTAGTGAACATGAATTATTCTACTAAGATCACTTGTCTGAGTAATGAGGAGACACCAACATAAATGTAATCCAAGGCATTACTTTAATTGATTTTAAAATAAGTATGATTGAAGAAAATGTAATTAACATTGCCAGATTAAAGATTTAATTACAATTCATTAAGACCTACATAGATCAATACAGTTCCCAGTTTGAATTTACAGATCTGAAAATCAAAGTTTAGCAGGTGATACATAAAGATGAATGAATATCCTAAACCCTGCCAACTACATTTGAAATTATTTTAATAATAAATAAATTTTATTTCTTACTAAAAAGAAATAATACAGACATTTTCTAGAATTACCGACTTTTCCTTCAGTTTTATTTTCATTATACTGTTACTTCAAATATTTGGAAACTTGATAATTATAATTAGCGTCCAGAAAAATAACAAGTTTTATTGAAACAAACAATATAAATTAAACTTCAATTATATTTACTGTTATTTTGCAAAATGTAAATAGAATAATATTTTTGTATTTAATATAAGACTTTTTTTTAATAATAATTATGATGAACATTAATTTTGTTATGTTACATAAGATTAGATTACATTTTCCTCAAAATGTAGTTCACATAGTTTTTAACAAAAATTGTTCAGCAGTCAATAGTGATCTGACTGGTATAAAGTCTGGTGTCCCCGCTATACTAGTCTATAAAGCAGAGAAATGGGGGTTGTATTACCCAACACTGCATATACATGGTGAAGAATATAACTATCACTTCTGAACAACCCTAGATTTTTCCCACTTTTCTAAGAAGAAACCAAATACCAATGATTAAATATAAACTGCAGTAGAAATGATGAGTAACTAATACAACTAAAAAGTAAAAAATATAACTTTGATTTGATTCATAGCACTTAATTAATACAAATAAATAATTTATTATACCCACATGACTCGGTTTATTCTTTTTCAGTTTAACCTATGTTGCTCTCCTTTCAATATGTTTCTCCTTCACATCAAACCTCTTAACATTTATTCCTCTTTACTAAGCTATGTCCACATCCTCCTCCTCTATCAATAATAGAAACACTTCCTCCCCCATTTGCCCTCTGTACAAATTATTTGCTTTTCCACGTACTCTTTGTCTTTCATCCTTTACTTTTCTCTAGTTCCACAATTTTTATCATGCTTTTGTGATCTTTTTGGTCTGTCTAATAATTTCCTTATCCAGCATTGGAAATCACGTTATATTAACATAATTATTCTAAATATAATTATATTAATATATACAATAATCTATTAAAGTGTATGTAATAAGAACAAAAAATTAATTAAAACAAAAAAATATACATCTATCATAATTTTTTGGAACCTTACTTACATAATTTCCCATAACACTTCAAAGCTGTAGAACAATCACAAACTTTGTACCAGTAATAAGACTGAAATCATATGTTACGTCTGTTCATAAAGTGGGATGCCGACTATGGAGATTTATTTTAGGGCGATTATGTGACATATATTTCTATGGACATTGGAGTCAATATTGCCAAACTGGAAAGAATTACTTAAAAATGCACAATGCAAATCTCTGCTTCCTTTTAAGGGATTTCACAGGATAAAAGAAAGGCGTAAATGTGTCATTTTTTTCCCTATAAACCATTGGAGGAGGAAATGCTAGTGTCATGTGTTTCCAGCCCCACTGTACTATACCAAGTGATATACCGCGGATACCCACAGGAGAATGGAGTAGCAAACATACTGGCCCAGCCAGTGTCATCTCCTAGGCTTATAAGAGTGTGGGAGAGAATTCCCAACTTTTAAAGAGGACTTCTATGCACATGTTGTATATTTGTAGAAATGGCAAAACTATGGTCCTCCCTAACAGCGCCAGGATGTTACAGCGTGGCAACTTTGTATATAGATGCTGGGAATGGCGCCTTTTGTATAAAATGGTAGTGTTTCCGCCAACCCGTGTTCAGCTGGAAGAGGAGGAACCTGGCTAAGAGTGAGAGAGCTGCTGCAAGAAAGTGCTACGTGTTAGGAGGGCTGCTGAGGTGGTGGAAATGACAGGCACTGCTGTTGGGCCTGATTCTGTGGTCCTGGAAAGTTCTCCGGACCAAGACAGAACACTCCCCATGAGGGTGAAAGTGTCTTGTGAGCTGCGGTGGGTACGGGCAGGAGCCTCCTGACAAGTGTGGCAAGAAAGCTAGTAAGTACAGTACAGTCAGTTAGTTGCGGCCTAATAGACCTGAAATTCGTGTACCATCCCCTGCATCAGAGGTGAGCGCCCTCTATATGCGACATAGTAAGCCAGCCGTGAATAGCCAGCCTGAACCGCTACATGTGAAAGACTGTGCCTCTCATATATTGAGATATGGTTATTTTCTGATGTGACCAGGTGTCTTGCTAACACCGGTTAAGTGAAATTCAGTTGCCACAAAATCTCCTGCTATCCATTAAATTTATTTCCATGAAAAATCTGCATTGGCCCTTACACAACTTCGGGGACTCACCTTAAAGCGGCATCTATAGGATTCGCAATCTTGTCACAGTTTGTGGCAAGAATATCTCCCCTCCGTTCAATATGACACTGCGGCAGCCAAATACTAATGTCATATTGCACGCCGACGAGACACTATAGCATGAAAACTGTGCTGACCGGCAAATAACTTTAATAAAAGTATGACCCCCTAAGGACACATACCATAACATGTGCGGGTGCAGAAACGCATACGGACACTTACAAATATTTATGTCAGCTGATCAGAGTATTATCTGTTTTTGGATAGAAGGGGTGTCTGTGAATGTTTAGAAGTAATAGCAACAATACTCTCTCCTGACACCCCATTTCTATCATCTGATCTTAAAGAGGCTCTGTCACCACATTATAAGTGGCCTATATTGTACATGATGTGATTGTGCTGTAATGTAGATTACAGCAGTTTTTTTTATTTAGAAAAACAATAATTTTTGACGGAGTTATGACCTATATTAGCTTTATGCTAATGAGTTTCTCAATGAACAACTAGGCGTGTTTTACTATATGACCAAGTGGGCGTTGTACAGAGGAGTGTATGACGCTGACCACTTCTGTAGCATCTGTGTGGGACTACAGCAAGGCACAGCGAGATCTGGGTGTAAATGACCCGTTACAGCTTAATCTCGCAAGACTACGCCTGCTATGCTGTAAATCACAGAGAAGTACTGGGAAGTGGTCAGGATTCTGAATACACATCACGTCCTGGCTGGAGGTAATGTATATTTATTGTCATGACTCTGCAGTAACGTTATAGTGTGTTTATGTGGCTGCACATAGCAATATAGCTATATCGCTATGTGCTGTATAAATGAATGGAGAGAAGTGTATGACGCTGACCAATCAGTGACTAATCAGCGTTATACACTTCTCTCCACGTGATGTGTATTCAGAATCCTGACCACTTCCCAGTACTTCTCTGTGATTTACAGCATAGCAGGCGTAGTCTTGCGAGATTAAGCTGTAACGGGTCATTTACACCCAGATCTCGCTGTGCCTTGCTGTAGTCCCACACAGATGCTACAGAAGTGGTCAGCGTCATACACTCCTCTCCACAACGCCCACTTGGCCATATAGTAAAACACGCCTAGTTGTCCATTGAGAAACTCATTAGCATAAAGCTAATATAGGTCATAACTCCGTCAAAAATTATCGTTTTCTAATTAAAAACCACTGCTGTAATCTACATTACAGCGCCGATCACATCATGTACAATATAGGCCATTTATAATGTGGTGACAGAGCCTGTTTAAGCCTACAAAAGGAAATTGACTACAGTGCCCAATTTTTAGATACAATATACTAATAAAGAAATTGTAATCATTCATGCAGGCAGTGACACATCAGACATGTTAACGTACACACACTTGGCATTAGACAGTGATATTGAAAACCTGAGCAGGAAGCAAATCCGTGATGAAATCCATAGAGACCTTTGTCTAAGGCTTGGCTGGGATTGGTAATGACTGGAGGAGACCCAAGGGTGCCTGTCTGGAGTGTTTATGACGAGCACATGCTGTGCAAGAGGAGACAAATTTCTGGACGACCTTAATAGAAGCAAGCGAGTAGTTTTCAGGTAGACTTGACTCCGGGATAACCAGATAACTGGGATAAATGTGCCCAGTATAATACCTTTGCTACAGGAATTAGGTGACACAAACAAACATCCCCTGGGAGGAACTTCAGGGAATATGTCCATAACGGCCAGAATTGGCCAGAATCGATGATGTGCGATGAGGAGTCTGAAACATGAGAAAGAGGAATTTTTCTGTGAATAAGTTAAATTATAAATTATCTTTGCTTGTACGATTGATTTATGGGAAATCATTAAACATTATTTACTGTTTAAACTTAACTTTTCTTCATCCTATATAGAGAACAAGAGCAGTTTATATGGATCTATGTCTCTGCCAACCAAGACAACTGGTCTCAATTATTACCCTGGGTTGTATTTGCCCATAAATACCTACCTGACGGTTCATCTGGGAAATCTTGTTTCTTCACTGTCTATGGGCAATACCCCAGGACCCTGAATTCTTCCACTGCACCATACTCTGAGCTCCCAGCTGAAAATTCCTCGGTTGAGAATTGTTCTCATATATGGAACCAAAACAAGTCAGATCTGCTCTACTCAAGGCTCAAGACAGCCCACGTTTCTCTGCTTACAAAAAAAAATCAAGAAAACTCCCATTCTCCTTCCTGGAGATAAAGCATGGTTTTCAACCAAAGACATCCAACATAGGGTCCCACCCATGATATGTGCTATTAGATTCATCAGTCCCTTCTCTAAGCAGGTAAATCCTGTGTTCTTTTGTCTTCGTTTACCTTCTTCCTGCAGAATATCAATTGTTTCTCATGCCTTTCTCCTAAAACTCCTTAATATTTTTCAATTCCTTCTATTCCCTGCCCTTCTATTCCTTCCAACAAATCCAATATTTATAAGATTTAAGAATTTTCTTAAATCTAGAGGATCTAAAGGAGGCAGTTGGTATCTGATCTACTTGAAAAGTTACTGTCCTGAAGAGAGATGTTGGATTAAATCTTCAGAGATCCAAGCTCCATTTTTACTAAAGAAATTCTACAAGAAATTCCCTAACAAAATGTCCGAAGTCCAATTTTAAGAGGAGGAGTACTGTAACAGCTTACCTGTTTGGACCATAGCGATTTATAACCTTCAAATCTTAAATTTTTATAACATTCTTGGTGTTAATTCAACTGTTTAGAAATTATTTGTACATAACTGAATAGAAATTTCCACATTTCTAATAACCATTAACTTTATTGTATTTGACTTATATATGTCATGACTTGATCTTGCCTAGGTCTAATTAGGTTTAAACCAGAAGGAGTCAAAATCCATCTTGTGAGTTTGTGTCATCTTGTAATTTTGTATTATAACCTTTCATAGTTACTCTGCTGGCGCTATCCTCTCTGGAAAATGAGTAAATGCTCCATCAGCAGCTATGAGGATCTGGTTGCAGGCTTTTAATCAATTATATAATCAATACAAAGCAGTAAGCAACTATTCTCCTAGACTTTAAAACCTTAAATCAGCAATGTTTTAACCTGTAATTACACTGCTGTTAGATTGTTGGACTTCACTTGCTCAAGCTCAATATATGTACAATAAATTGTTGTTACTCACAAAATCAGGTTGTATTGACTACAAACTTTGTATTTTCCTAAATGGACATGTGTAGGATACAGCATGTTTCCTTCAATGTAATTTTATTTATCAGTAGACAAAGAAAGGAACAATGGGAAGGCAAAATTTTTATAACATTTACCTTTATTGTGAAATTAAAAAATAAATAAAAATTGAGGATTAATTTTAGATCTATTTCAGCATTCTTTACATAATTTTTATCAGTAATTGGATAAATATAATGCCACATAATTGCTGGGAATTTATTTTAACCTGCTCAGGCTCAGACCAGATAATAAATATTTCTTTAGGTGTGAATTTTTCTAAGGAGCAGCTTGAATATGTTTAACATAAGCTGTGCATAGCTCTCGGAGGAGTCACTCAAATGTATTATTTATTTATTTTTTATTAGAAAAATAAAAATTCTTCTGGGGATGGGGCAACTAGCAGGAAATGTTGTGTCTCCAGTATGAAGTTCTTTAAAGCGTACCTTCAATTTTAAAACAACTTTCCATAAATCAATAATACAAGCAAATATAAGACATTTTGTAATATATCTTATTAGAGAAAAATACCTCTTTCTCCACTTATCCGGCTCCTTTCCTTGTTTTCCTAATTGTTCACTCACTCTGAATTCACATATATAAGCTTCACTGAGAGATCAGGTTACAACTGCCTATATAAGTCAATGGAGAGGGGAGAGAAGGCGAAAACAGGAGTCATGTTAATGCTGGGTTTTCATGTCGCAGCCATTTTTTCGATGATTTGCTTCAACATGGTGTGGTTTTGCCATGATTTGCAGCAAAAGATGCATTTTAACCGTGATGTAAAAACCCAGTCCAACGGTGTCATATACACAACATACAGACAAGATCCATCATGCAACAGTAAGGAGCATTATAGCTCAGAATCCATCACTAGAGCGTGAGGGTAACATTCACTCATCGCCTCTCCATTGACTTCTAGGGGCAGCAGCGTCTGTGTCTTTCTCTCCCTTCTTTTTCCTCCAGTTTCCCGCCTCCCCATTCCTTAGACTTCTACGGACAGCATGTCCGTCTCTCTCTCTCTCCACTCTTGCTCCCTCCCTCTGCTCCCCTCCCCTCTCTATAGACTTGAACTGGCAGCTGTAACCTGATTTTTTTTTGTAAAGCCCAGCATCGGGACCCGCACCGATCAAAACATCCGACATGTTACTATGACATGTCAAACGTTTTATAAAACGACAGTTACTCTTTAACTAAAAAAGCAAGGATGAACTTCCAGATTAGCATTGTCCGTATGTCGAATGTGTCAAACAGTATAGAATTCTTAAAAAGCAAAAAAAATTAAATCAAGATGTTACAAAAATATTACACAAATAGAACCATAATATTCTTCCAACAATGTAAAGCTCTTCCTGCCCTAATAATACAAAGAAAGCTAACAGAAAATCTCTTTCTTTTGTCCTTTACTAGAAACAATTGTATCTGGTCTGCTATAAGTTAGAAAAAGGCTCAATTTGCACAAAAATGAACAATACATGCTGACTCTTTCATTAACTGACAGTGCTCATCATCTTTCTAAATGTGAAGCATGTTTCATGGTTGTGCAGGTTGCATAATCTATTTAATGCCCTCATTTTCTGCTTCAGTGGAGTCACAGGCACAAAGAAATAAGAAAATGAAACCCTAAAGAAAGTTGTTTTTAGCTACAATTCTTTCATTGATTTTTTTTTTCTTTTTGGCATTAGCATTCAGAGAAAGACATTACATTACACAAATTCTGTTTAATAAAAATGTTTTAGAAATCAAGATAGAATCCCTTACATTGCATTATAGAATATAAGCCATCCAGTCACATTAAGCAGGTTTAGATTGAAGTATGCACATGTTTGATAATCACAGAACAATGGTTTCACCGATTGAGCAGCTGGATGAGAATAGAATGGATCTTGTATGGTTGTAATAACCTTTCCACGCTCCTCTGATCTTGCATCCACAATTCAACATTGGCCTCAGATTGCCTCAACACTAACATTTAAAATATGTCATTAAGATCAAAACTAAAATCAAGACTACATCTGGGGTATTTCATGAGCTAATAAATTATTTATCACTAACCGCTAAGAAAATGTAAACATTTTTGTCTAAGAAAATTTATGATCCCAGCTTTAATCTCAGAAAAAAAATATTCCTAGGAATATAGACTTTTGCAAGTTCTAGAATTTACACATTATGTGGATACTGCACTGAAAATCCACTAAATCCAAATGCAAAAATTAACACTGTGACTTAAATAATGTTTGTCATGGTTTGAATCATTAGCAGAGAGCAGGGTCTATGGATCAACAACTAGGTGCAATGAGGTATGCCCTTGAGGCCTCTTGCCCATGGCTGTATTCGGAATCTGTTTTCCCTTGGTTGCTCAATATGGTGCCCATAGCCTGTTTTTTCTTATCGATTTCAAAGCATGAAGTATAACTGCGACACATGGAGTGCATAACAGGTCTATTCTGCAAACTCCAGGTGCACCTCATACATTGCTGTATTCTTCTGTGAACACCGAATTGAAATTTACTTTGGTTTTACACTGGGTTCCTATTTGACTCTTATACCTCATTGACTTGGATCGAATAAAATAATTGGACTATTCCAATACACTAATTAAAAGAAAAATTAAAATGCTCCAAATATATTATTGGGACAATTAAAAAAGTACCATATTTGTCAGACTTTAAGATGCCAAATCACGTCCCCCGAATTAGAAGCATAAAAGAGGGAATATTTTTTTTCTTTCCTATAGGTAATATTTAGGTGACATGGTACAGATACAGTACCACAGTGCCCCACCACAATGCCAGCCACAATGCCATACTATAATGCCAGCTTCAGTGCCATTCTACAATGACAGCCACTGTGTCTAATCACATTACTAGCCACAGTGCCCCGCACTAAAATGCCAGCCACAGTGCCCCCTACATTGCCAGGTACAGTACCCTTTCATATTGCTAGCCACAGTACCCTATCATATTGACAGCCATAGTGCCCTCACCCTTCCCTGAGATCACCAGACAGCAGAGGTGTGGAGATGCAGGGGTTAATGGGGATGAATCTTTTTCCTGCCCAGATGCATAAGTTATAGCTCCTGGGATGCTAAATCTGTACCAGGGCCCCCCACCTACCATGTGCCATTTATAACACTGGTATCTTCCTATGTGATAGAGGGGACATTGGGCCCCTTAGACAACAGGGCCCGAGTGTAACTGCTAGCTCTGCATTCCCCATAACTACGACCCATCTCTGTCAGTGTCATTGCCAAAGAGTTATTGCTGCTGTTTATACAGGTGACGCATGGCTAGATGATCCTTGCAGAGCAGAAACTACTCAGATTTAGGGCCCTTTTACATCGTCAAACGAGCGTTCACAAAATGGCAATTATCGGGCAAACGAGCGTTCACATTTTGGCCAGTGTAAAAAGGTGCGCCAATCAACGAGACAGCTCGTTGATCGGCACTCGTTTGCTCCTTTCACAAGGAGCTATGTATGGGGACAAGCGCTAGTTACTACGATTGCTTGTCCCCATGCATTTCTATCATGTTGGCAGTACGTTACCCTGTTTACACAGGAAGATGTGCTGCCAAAACGATAATATCTTAGGCTGCCAAAATGATATAATCAGCCGATAAATGAGCGTTTGCTCTTGCACCCGCTGATCGTTGCCCTGTTTAGACAGTGCAATGATCTGGAAAGAGCGTTCCGTGAACGCTCATTTTCCCGATAATTACCCTGTGTACAAGGGCCGTTACTGTGCTGTGTGTACAAATGTCTATGTTATCTGCTCACTAAAAATGTCATTGGCCTGATTGTAAGATCTAACTGTGGAGTTAGAAGATAAAACAGAGATTATGTACACACAGCACAGTGCATTCTGCTCCAACATACTGCACTGCTCTGATTCTGTACTCTGACAGTTGCATACATTCGGACAGGGGTGGGATGTGGTGAACCGGTTGTTACAATGACGTCCGGTTCACATGTCCCACTTGCACTTAATTGTATCTGTGCTTATAGCTCTAACTAGCGCTGGTAAGGTAAGGGAACCATTAGTTCCCTTCCCCATCATTTGGCACTTTTTCTGTGATGCAGGCTGCGCAATGACATCATATTCGTTGTTCCTCAGTATCAAACCAGGTCAGAAGAGGCCAGACCTACATAGCTGGATGACAGCGTGGGAATGGATACAGATGAGTACTGTGTTTATTTGATTTAGGGGGCACTGTGGTGCTTCATTTTCAGAGAGCACATACTTTTCAGGCACCCTTTACAGGTGGCCCTGTCTGTGATACTATCTACAGGGGGCACATCATGTAACACTTTCTACAAAGGGCACAGCATGTTAAACTATCTAAAGTGGGAACTGCATGTGACGCTATCTGCATGGGGCACTGCATGTGGTGCAATATTTTCAGGGGTCACTGTGTGTGGCACTGTTTTCCTTAGGCTCTGTGTGTGTGGCACTTTATTTTCAGGGATCACAGTGTGTGACACAATTATACATAGAGGCACAGTGTATGGTACTATTATATTCAGGGGCACAGCGTGTGACACCAAAAGGATTTTGTATTAGTACAGAGGTGTGGATATGTTGGAAAAGCGAGCAGCCGAAGACATCTGAGTAGCAAACTTTGCAGGGGCAAGTCATGGCCATAAAAGTCATCATGGGGTCCATTGAACGACACCATATTTCTATTCTCCCTCTGACGGATCAAAACAAATTCACTATATGCTCTGAAGTGAGATGATGGATGGTACCATTTGTTTTTTTGCGAAACATAAATTCCCAACATACGTTTACACATGTTCAGGTCATACTGGGAGATGTAGTTTCATGCTTTACAAGTTTATATGGCAGGGGCTAAACTAAACTTGCAAATGATCTCTGCACTTAACTGTATATCTGCTGGTGTTTTATAAATGTACTGAGCTTGGTTCTGGTGCTGTATTTACGGTATGTACTGAACTTGGTTCTGCTACATTTATGTTATGAGCTTGGCTCTTGTGCTGTATTTATATACTGAGCTGGGATCTGGTACTGTATTTATATTATGAGCTTTTTTCTGGAGCTGTATTTATGTTATGAGATTTTTTCTTGTGCTATATTTATGTTATGAGTTTGGTTCTGGTGCCGTATTTATGTACTGATCTTGGTTCTGGTGAGTATATATGTACTGAGCTTAGTTCTGGTGCTGTATTTATGTACTGAGCTGGGTTCTGGTACTGAATTTATGTACTGAGCTTAGTTGTGGTGCTGTATTTATGTTACAAGTTTTTTTCTGGTGCTGTATTTATGTTATGAGTTTGGTACTGGTGCTGTATATATGTACTGAGCTTGGTTCTGGTGCTGTTTTTATGTACTGAGCTTGGTTCTGATAATGAATTTATGTACTGAGCTTAGTTCTGGTGCTGTATTTATGTTATAAGCTTTTTTCTGGTGCTGTATTCACATTACAAGTTTTGCTCTGGTGCTGTATTTATGTATTGAGCTTGGTTATAGAACTTTATTTATGTACATAGTGTTATGCCGATGGTCGCCGACCGCCGACATATCCCAACAACCGGCAGCCACGACCACAGGCCTCTGTATACTGGCCGGCGTCTCCTCCCACAGAGGTACACACTGCTGTCTCCTCCTGCTGTTGCCTGTAGGGTGCGCGCACTCATCCCTGGTCATAAATGGCCAGTACGCACACCAGGAAATTCACCCTAAGCCGACCCCAGCATACCCGGGACTTTAAAAGGAACCCTGCCCGCTTCCATTTTGCCTGAGCAATGTTGTGTTTTCCCAGTGTTCGTCATGCAAATGGTTCCTTAGCTGTAACCTGGATCCCGTATCCTGGATCCTGTATCTCGTATCCAGCATCTGAGTCCATTGTTCGAGACGACTTCTGTGCTCAAGTCAATTGTCCGAGACGACTTCTGTGCTCAAGTCAAGTGTCCGAGATGACTTCACCATTTGTGTCCGATGTCCTTGCCAAGTCCGTTGTCCGAGAGACGACGTCTGTGTTCAAATCCACTGTCCGAGATGACTTCTGTGTTCAAGTCGAGTATCCGAAACAAGTTCTGATAGTCCGGCACTAGTCAGATTACGATAGTCCAGCACCAGCCTGCTTCTGATTATCCGGCACAAGCCAGCAACCCAGGTACTTTCTCCCTAGTGACTGTCATTGACATTTTGTTTGATCAGCTGCTACTCCCCTACAGTGGAGCGGCCCAGTGGCTCCACATACCCCACAGCTATGACAGATTTCTCAGGCCATGGACCCTGCTGGTCAATCCAAGACGCCGGTCCAAGCAATGCAAGCAGATATGCGTTATCTCCGGCCAGATTCAGCTTCTGCTAGCTGTCAATGCTATTGCCACACGCTTGGATCTTGCTTCGGTTGCTGCCCCAACTACTCCACTGCCTGCCAGCACTCCACTCAGTTCTGGGCCCGGAATTTTGCTGCCACTTCCACCTCCTTACAATGGAGATGCAACAACCTGTAGGGGCTTTCTCAATCAGTGCAAGATCCACTTCCAGTTGCATGCACACCTCTTCCCTTCTGATCTTACCAAGGTTGCCTTTATTGTCTCCCTCCTCTCTGGCAAAGCTCTGGCATGGGCAAACCCTGTCTGGGAATGTAAGTGGCTGGAATCATCCATTCTACAGCTATCCCTGGAATATTTTTGCACTGTGTTTGAAGAACCGGGCCGAACGTCTTCTGCAGCTGCTTCACTTCTAACTCTCTCAAGGGGAGTCGACGGTAGGAGAATACGATATCCAGTTCCGTACTTTGGCAGCAGAGCTTGCCTGAAATAATGAGGCCTTGGTGGCAACGTTCTGGCAAGGATTAGCTCCTCAAATCAAAGATGAGCTGGCGGCCCGAGATCTTCCATCTTCCTTGGACCACACGGATCGACATGAGGTTACAATAATCTGTCCTTTCGGGAGCTAAGCGGAGGCAGGTGTGGCTGCTTATTCCCACCTTTCAAGGACAAGAAAAATCACTGGATTTTTTTCTGGTTAGTGCAGGTATATGGGATTTTAGAGCTACATACCAGGAGAAGAGCTCTGACCCTTAGTAATAAAAGCTAAATAATCAGCTCTTTACACATATCAACATACAAATGATTATATATTGTTGGAGGTATGCTATAAAACTTTTTCCATGTCTTGTTACTGAGACTGTCTGGGAGGAGCTGGTGTGAACTGTGTGATGGAGGCCCCTATGTCCTCTAAGCGGCGGAGGCCCTGGTACTGCAAATTAGTGTTGTATGCATTTGTGGCAGAGTGGACTTGTCACATGTGAGGAAAACAAATTACATTTTTTTCTTCTTCCTCCTTTACCTGGGCGGTGCTGATACATTTAGGCTAGGTTCACACATCGCTTAAAAATTACGCTGGGGAACTGGCCTAAACATCCATATTAAAATCTGCAGTGAAATACACTTGTATTTTATTTTTGATTTTTGTACGGAAGATAACAGATGATTTTTATTCCTTGTATTCCACAACCTATAGGGCATGTTGTGGATTTGAAAATTCGCAGCATGCCTTCAATCCACAGGAGGTTTTTTACGCTGTGAGTTAATTATGTTTGTTAAAACCCCATTCACCAATTCACTAACATTGTACTGTATTTTGTTTCAGAATTTTGGTGCAGATTCCACAACCAAAATTCTGCAACAAGAACTCGATGTGCGAATCCACCCTTTGGCCTCTTTCACATGGCAGTATTTTGGTAAGTATTTTGCATCAGCATTTGTGAGTCAAAACCAGGAGGGTATCCAAAACATGGCAGAGTTACAATTCTTTCCATTACACTTTTCTCTGTGTTTAAGTTCCACTCCTGGTTTTGACTTACAAATACTGATGGAAAATATTGACCAAAATACTGCCATGTCAAAGTGGCTTTATAAGGATGTACAGTCCATTCTACTACATAAATAATAGGAAGAAAGAAACAGTTTTTGGTGTCTTTGGAAATTCTCCATGCTTGTGAAATATCCCCAGGTCTGCACAGCCTTAGGGTATGTGCACACGGTAGCAGGCTTTTACGTCTGAAAAGACAGACTGTTTTCAGGAGAAAACAGCTGCCTCGTTTCAGACGTAAATGCTGCTCCTCGCATTTTGCGAGGCTTCTCTGACAGCCATAAATTTTGAGCTGTGCTTCATTGAGTTCAATGAAGAACGGCTCAAATTACGTCTGAAAGAAGTGCCCTGCATATAATGTATATAAGTGTCCTGCACTTCTTTTGACGAGGCTGTATTTTTACACGTCGTCGTTTGACAGCTGTCAAACGACGACGCGTAAATTACAGGTTGTCTGCACAGTACGTCGGCAAACCCATTCAAATGAATGGGCAGATGTTTGCCGACGTATTGTAGCCCTATTTTCAGATGTAAAACGAGGCATAAAACACCTCGTTTACGTCTGAAAATAGGTCGTGTGAACCCAGCCTAACAGTTGACCATATGAATAAAGGCATTGCATGTCTTTTACTTGATGGCATTCTATATCACTGTTGCTATTTTGCTACTTGCCATATTTTTGCAAAAAATAAGTACGTATTAACAAATTGTGACTTGATGCAGCCTGCTACAAGTTGGCGACAGAAGTAGGATCGAGTCTTATTCTGGTTACAAGGACATATTGTCTTGCAGCAAATCACAAATCTCTGACTTGCAGCTATAAAGTGTATGGTATGGCAAGTAGAGAACCTACTTCAATGCTTCAGGAACAGATTGCTGCACACCTGGAAGAGATGTTACAATTTAAAGACTATATACAGTACACCTTTGAACTGAATTTTTTTTTATTGCTCATTTGCCTTCATTAGAAAAATTTGCAAATTCGAACTCAAATCCGTCAGTCCACTGCTTCTGATGGCTGATTCATCTGCTCTCCCCCATCCTTCTCTCACTGTTACAGATAGCAGCAGAGAGGGAAAGGAAGTCGTACACAGCAGATCAATGTGTGGAGAGGGGGGAACGCTTCCAAGTGTTCAGGTAGGGCAGCTTAGAAAAGCTGTTAGCATCAAAGTGTAGATAGAGAGGCTATCACAGGCTTCAAGTTGCTTTATTTAAACTCTGACCTGCTGTGTACAACCCCCCTCCCTGTTTCTATCTCTAACACTGGGATTAGAGAGGGGGAGAGCCATATTGTCAGCCATCAGTAGCAGTGGACTGACGGATTTGAGTTAGAATTTGCAGGAGACCAGCTGTCTACAGGATTAATACAGACTCTACAGCAGCCAAATGTGAGGACATTTTTAATGAAGACTATTTAGGAACTAGTTTATTAGTCTTCTGTAGGAAGCAAATAAACGGTGTTGCGCCTGCGAGATCATCACAAGACCAGGACATTTTATTCCAACAAATAAATTAAATGCAGAGACTTCCTTCATATGGTCAGCAGTAAGTCTCTGCAGGTCTAGTGATGTTTCTCAATACTGGAGGAGATCCAGAGAAACCATCAGTTGTGACAATTTCCCAATAACTGACATATTATATTATGTACTCATTTAGAATTAACCCCTTAACGACCAAGGACGAAAATGAACGTCATGGTCGGCTGCTAGTTCCCGCACCATGACGTTCATTTTCGTCCGCATTTCAAACTGTCACTCTGTGACAGACCCGCGCTGACAGCTGTCCTAGACAGCTGAGACATCAGTCTCGCCGGACAGCGGACCATCGCCGCTGCTTTCGGCAGTTAACCCCTTAAGTGCGGCGACGGATTGCCGTCGCCGCATTTAAGTGGTTTGAAGCACATCAGCAGCCCCCACGAAGTGATCGTGGGGGTTACCGATGCTTGTCACGGCAATCGGAGGTCAGATAATTACCTCCGGGTTGCCATGTACGGAAGCCTCGGAGGAACAGCCTCCGGCCGTTCCTCCTCTGCTTCCTGTCAGTGTGACAGTCACGTCACAATGACAGTTAGAGTACATTACACTACGTGTGTAGTGTAATGTACTCTAGCAGCGATCAAAGCTGCAAGTCTAAATGTCACCTAGTGGGACAAGTTAAAAAAGTAAAAAAAAGTAATAAAAATGTTTTAAAAAAAGTGTTAAAAAATAAAAGTTATAAGTTATATAAACACAAAATGCTTTTTTCCCTATAAGACCTTTATTATAGAAAAAAAATGAACACGTTAAAAAAGTACACATATGTGGTATCACCGCGTTCGTAACGACCCCAACTATAAAACTATAATGTTATTTTTCCCGCACGATGAACACCCCAAAAAAAATCAATAAAAAACTACGACAGAATCGCAATTTTTTTGGTCACCACCGCTCCCTAAATAAAGAATAAAAAGTGATCAAAAAGTCGCATGTACCCGAAAATAGTACCAATAAAAACTTCTATCCGTCCCGCAAAAAACAAGCCCTTACACAGCTTTTTTGACTAAAAAATTAAAAAATTACGGCTCTCAGAATATGGTCACACAGAATTTTTTTTTTTAATAAATAAGTCATTTTATTGTGCAAACGCTAAAAAAAAGGACCAAACCTATATACATATGGTATCGCCGTAACCGTACCAACCCGCAGAATAAAGTAAAAATGTCATTTATAGCGTACGGTGAGCGCCGCAAAAAGAAAACCTAAAAAACGGTGTCAGAATTCCTGTTTTTTGCTCAGGATTGCAAAAAAATGTAATAAAAAGTGATCAAAAAAAAAATCGCATCTACCCCAAAATGGTACCAATGAAAACGACAGATTGTCCCGCAACAAATAAGTCCTCACACAGCTCCGGTGGTGAAAAAATAAAGAAGTTCTGGCTTTCAGAATATGGCGATGCAAAATGTGCAGAGCTCCAAAAGGGGATAAGATCGGGCGCCATTTATCAGTGCGACACCGGCCACATATCTATGAAATATTATTTATTTACCCCATTATTATACCCTCTTATTATACCCTGATGTACCCCGCACAGATTACATATACCCTGATGTACTCCGCACAGATTACATATACCCCCACATTATAAACTGAAATACCAGCAAAACCCCAAACAAAACTACTACCAAGCAAAATCTGCGCTCCAAAAGCAAAATGGCGTCCCTCCCTTCTGAGCCCTGCAGCGTGCCCAAGCAGCAGTTTGCGCCCACACATATGGCGTCGCCATACCTGAGAGAACCCGCTTAACGTTTTATGAGGTATTTGTCTTCTGTGGCACAAACTGGGCACAACATATTATGCACTAAAATGGCGTATCAGTGGAAAATTGCAATTTTCACATTGAACCATCCGCTGTGCATTAACCCCTTTGCGCACTATGACTTAATTGCCGGTCATGGTGCGGCGGTTGATGTATGGAGCGGGCTCACGTGCTGAGCCCGCTCCATACGCTGCGGGTGTCGGCTGTGTATTACAGCAGGTCCCCTCGGTACTAACGGACAGGTACAGCGATCGCTCTGTTACAGAAGCCTGTAAGAATAACAATATACTGCAATACATTAGTATTGCAGTATATTGTACCAGTGATCCAATGATCGCTGGATCAAGTCCCCTAAGGGGGTTGATTAATAAAATGTGTAGAAGAATTATAGTTATTAGTAGTGAGAATTTTTTTTTTTAAAGTTAAAAAAACAAAACACCTTTTCGCATTTTTCTTCTAAAGTAATGTAAAAAAAATGAACAAAATTGGTATCGCTACGTCCGTAAAAGTCCGAACTATTACAATATACCAATATTTAATTTGCACAGTGAACACCTTAAAAAAATGTAATAATTGAAACCGCCAAAATCGCTATTTTTTTTTTTTTGTCACCTTCGCTCTAAAAAAAAAATGTAATACAACTTTTGAATCACTTTTTATGTACCAAAAAATGGCACCAATAAAAACTGCAGCTCCTCCCACAAGAAATAAGCCCTCACACCACTCTATTGATGGAAAAATAAAAAAGTTATGGCTCTTGGAAGGCGGGGAGTGAAAATCTAAAATATGAAAGCAAAAAATGGATCAGTCCTGAAAGGGTTAATTCATTTCTAATGAAAAAACTTTTGACCACATGTGGGGTATTTCCGTACTCGGAAGAAATTGCTTTATAAAAAATAGTTGTTTTTTTCCTCCTTTATCCCTCGTGAAAATGAGAAAATGCAACATTTTAGTGGAAAAAATGTTGATATTAATTTTCGCGCCCTAATTCCAATAAACTCTGCAAAACACCCGTGGGGTGTAAATGCTCACTATACCCCTAGAAAAATTCCTTGAAGGTTTTTCCAAAATGGGGTCACTTTTGGTGGGTTTCCACTGTTTTGGTCCCTCCAGTGCATTGCAAATGCGACATGGCACCGAAAACCATTCCAGCAAAATCATAAATCCAAATGGCGCTCCTTCCCTTCTGAGCCCTGTTGTGGGTCCAAACAGCAGTTTATTACCACATATGGGGTATTGTCGTAATCGGGAGACATTGCTTTACAAATGTTGGGGTGCATTTTCTTCGTTATTCCTTGTAAATAATAAAAATGTCTATGTTGTTTCAGAAAAAAAGTACATTTTAATTTTTACAGACTAATTCCAATATATTTAGCGAAAAACCTGTGTGGTCAAAATGCTAACTATACCCCTAGATAAATACCTTAAGGGGTCTAGTTTTCGAAATGGGGTCGTTTATGGGGAGTTTCTATCGTTCTGGCAGCTCAAAGCCTCTCCAAATGTACAGTGGGGCCTAAAACATTTTCAAGCAAAATATGAGTCCTGAAAGCCTCCGGGTGTTCCCTTCCTTTGGGGCCCTGCCGTGTGTCCAAACAACGCATTAGGGCCACAATGTGGGTATTTTTGAAAACAGGAGTAAGAGGGTGATAGATTTTGGGGTGTGTTTCTTCATTTTCATGTTCGCTTTACAAAGAAATCGGTCTTCAAACAAATACTTTTATGAAAAAAGTGAAATTATTATTTTTTTCACCTGATATGCATTAAATTTAGCAAAGAACTGTGGGGTCAAAATAATTACTATACACCTAAATAATTACGTTATGGGGTCTACTTTTCTAAATGGGGTCGTTTATGGGGAGTTTCTATCGTTCTGGCAGCTCAAAGCCTCTCCAAATGTACAGTGGGGCCTAAAACATTTTCAAGCAAAATATGAGTCCTGAAAGCCTCCGGGTGCTCCCTTCCTTTTGGGTCCTGACGTGTGTCCAGGCAGCGCATTAGGGCCACAATGTTGGTATTTTTGAAAACAGGAGAAACAGGGTGATAGATTTTGTGGTGTGTTTCTTCATTCTCATGGTCGCTTTACAAAGAAATTGGTCTTCAAACTGATACTTTTATGAAAAAAAGTGAATTTTTTTTTTTTTCACCTGCTATGTATTAAATTTAGCAAAAAACTGTGGGGTCAAAATACTTACTATACCCCTAGGTAAATACCTTAAGGGGTCTAGTTTTCTAAATGGGGTCATTTGTGGGGGTTTCCATCACTCTGAGACCTATGAGCCTCTGAAAACCTGGCTTGGTGCAGGAAAACAAAATGTACTTCAAAATGTATAAAATTATTATTCAATTTGTAAGTCCTCTAAATTGCTGAAAAATTTTATTTTTTTTTCAAAAGTGCTGCCAAAATAGAGTAAAGAGATAGAAATATATATTTAATTAAAAAAATTGTACAGTATGTGTGTACATATGTGACATATAACAGTTAAAAATAGGGGAAAATTGTAATTTTTACAAAATTTCTTCCATTTTTCTATTTTTTAATTAATTTCCGCAAATCGTATCAGTCTACTTTTACCACTAAAATAAAGTACAACATGTGACGAAAAAACAATGTCAGAATTACTTGGATATTCAAAACTTTCACAGAGTTATTCTCTGATAAAGTCACACATACCAGATTTGACAAATCTGACTTGGTCATTAAGGTACAAACATGCCCGGTCATTAAGGGGTTAAAGTACTTTTATCAGCGTTGCAAATATATAGAATCCATAAAGAATTGATACAGAGCATCTAATGGAAAATTGTATAACTTTTTATTTCACAATGAATAAACTTTATTTACTGAAACCGTTCCAATCTTTAACCCTCTCAAGACACAGCCTGTTTTGACCTGAAAGACTAAGCCGATTTTTTCAAATCTGACATGTGTCACTTTATGTGGTAATAACTTTGGAATGCTTTTACCTATCCAAACGATTCTTAGGCTGGGTTCACACAAAGTTTTTTGCAGGCGGAAAATCTGCCTCAAAATGCCGTTTGGAAGTTTGTATCAAGTTTCTATCAAATTTTTTTCCCACTAAAAAGTAGAATTTTTTAATTTCATTTTCACAAGGGATAAAGGAGAAAAAGCAGCGCAACTTTTCTAAAGAAATTTCTTCCGAATACGGCAATTCCCCTCATGTGGTCATAAACTGCTGTTTGGGCACACTGTCAGGCTCAGAAGGACCGCTATTTGGCTTTTGGAGTGTAGATTTTGCTGGGTAGTAGTTTTGTTTAGGGTTTTACTGGGATTTCAGCTTATAATGTGGGAGCATATGTAAGCTGTGCGGAATGCATCGGGGTATATGTAATCTGTGCAGAGTACATCAGGGTATATATAAACTGGGTGGAGAAAATCAGGATATATGTAAGCTGTACAAACTACATCAGGGTATATGTAAGCTGTGCAGAGTACATCAGGGTATATGTAAGCTGTGTGGAGTACATCAGGGCATATGTAAGCTGTGCAGAGTACCACAGGGTATATGTAAGTTGTGCGGAGTACATCAGGGTATATGTAAGCTGTGCAGAGTACATCAGGGTATATGTAAGCTGTGTGGAGTACATCAGGGCATATGTAAGCTGTGCAGAGTACATCAGGGTATATGTAAGCTGTGTGGAGTACATCAGGGCATATGTAAGCTGTGCAGAGTACCATAGGGTATATGTAAGTTGTGCAGAGTACATCCGGGTATATGTAAGCTGGACAGAGTGCATCAGGGTATATGTAAGTTGTGCAGAGTACATCAGGGTATATGTAAGCTGTGCAGAGTTCATCAGGGTATATATAAGCTGTGCGGAGTACAACAAGGCATATGTAAGCTGTGCGGAGTGCATCAGGGTATATGTAAGCTGTGCAGAGTACATCAGGGTATATATAAGCTGTGCGGAGTACAACAAGGCATATGTAAGCTGTGCGGAGTGCATTAGGGTATATGTATTCTGGGTGGAGTACCTCAGGGCATAATAGGATGATGTAATAATAAAATGAATAATCCATGGAATGGTGTGGTATGCTTTGAACCAATTATTTATGCACAGGTTTTTTGGGTATTATACATAATATCTGCACTCCAGTATTGCCTAATCTTTGACTTCTTCACTATCCCTATAAGCAGCATAAGGCCCTAAAGTTTCCTCATCTCCGCTGCATCTACTGGGGGCCACCTGAGGGGTCTAGCAAATATTGATGTGGGGTTTTTATGTGAAAAACGATTGCACCTATATAATTTGTCTGGGCCGTCATTTAGCATAATTTTGCTTGATTGCGTTCTGAGAGTCATAACATTTTATTTTGCCATTGACGAAGCTGTGGAAGGGCTTGGTTTTTGTGGATCAAGCTATAAGGGTATGTGCACACACACTAATTACGTCCGTAATTGACGGACGTATTTCTGCCGCAAGTACCGGACCGAACACAGTGCAGGGAGCCGGGCTCCTAGCATCATACTTATGTACGATGCTAGGAGTCCCTGCCTCGCTGCAGGACAACTGTCTCGTACTGAAAACATGATTACAGTACGGGACAGTAGTTCCACGGAGAGGCAGGGACTTCTAGCGTCGTACATAAGTATGATGCTATGAGCCCGGCTCCCTGCACTGTGTTCGGTCCGGTACTTGCGGCCGAAATACGTCCGTCAATTACGGATGTAATTAATGTGTGTGCACATACCCTAATTGTTATTGGTTTCATTTTGGGGTACATGCAATTTTCACAATTATCACAATTTATTCCATTTGTTTGGGAGACGAGGAAACCAAAAAAGAGCCATTCTAGCATTGTTTTGTTTCTTCTTTTTTGCAGTGTTCAAAGTGCAGTATAAACAACATAATAACTTTATTCTGTTAGTCGATACGATTACAGCGATACCAAATTTATATAGTTTTTTTTTAAGTTTTACTACTTTCCCACATTAAAAATACTCTTTTCTAAAAAAAAATCATGTCTTAGTATCGCCATGTTCTCACAGACATAACTTTTTTTATTTTTCATTTGACATCCCTGTGGGAGGGCTTTATTTTTTGTGTGACAAACTGTAGTTTTTGTGGGTACCATTTTGGAGTCCTTGCGACTTTTTGATCACTTTTTATAAAAAAAAATTTGAGACAGGGTGACCAAAAATTTTTATTCTGTCATGGTTTTTTATTACATTTTTTGACTGTGTTCACTGTGCGGTAAAAATAATGTGACATTCTTATAGTTAAGACTGTTCCGAACGCAGCGATACCTATTATGTATAATTGTTTTCATTTTTTTATTTTTTTAGAATTATAAAGGACTTGATCAGCGAAACAGGGCAATTGTTGTTTTTATTACTTAAAATTTAGATTTATGAAATGTAAGCTTACTTGGGGACTTGAAGATCGGATCTTCTGATCCCCTGTACTTATGTAGTGCTGTGTATTATAACTGTCATTTTCCAACTGACGGTTGGGCAGGACCTAATAGGCTTCCATACATGGCCACCTGGAAGCCGTTGCTATGCTTCCTGGTTGCCATAGCAACCATCAGTGCACGCAATCGCTTGTGGGTGGTGCGGTGGGGTACAGAGGGAGGCTCCTCCCCCAGTCAACCACTTCAATGTAGCGGACGCCATTGACCGCCACATTGAAGGGGTTAAACGGCGGTCACTATGACATGTCAAAAGATTTTTAAAAGTTTATTTACCCTTGAAAGACGCACTGCAGTTGGATAAATACTATCTCTAAATCTACCTGTACGTGACCTAATTATACGATATATTCAGCCTGATGGTAACTATTCTAACAGACCGTAAGATGGGTGTGACTGGTCCTTCAAAATTCTGTTCACTATACTTACACATTTTTCTCAAAAATACCTGACAGCTCATGAACATCGCAAGCAATTATGGACCAGGCTGTGTTAACTACTCTACACAACAAATGTCGTTCCTTCATTGTCGCCGCACCGAACTATACAATAATTTCATAGTTTAAAATACTCTCAATTGTTGCCTGATAAAAACTCAGCATAATCTCAATGCTAAACCACATTTTTTTTAAAGTTGCAAAAAAATTAATATGATGCTGGGCTGGCCTAAAGTGTAATCGTTGTTTCACTGTTTCCCATAAATCAATAGTACAAGTGATGAAAAGAAACTTTGCCTCTTTCCCCACTTATCAGAATCCTCTCCTCCTCCTCCCCCTACCTCCTACCCTGATCACTTCCTCTCAATTCACTGGTTAAATCCGAATTCAGTGAGCCATAGAAGGGGATAGATTATCAGCTCATGGAGATATCAGGTTACAGCTGCTGCCCATAGTGGTCTATAGAGAGGGGAGGAAGAGGAGGGGGAGGAAGCTGCTGGAGGGAGACAGAGAGAGAGAGACACATAGACAGATGCTGCTGAAGCTTCTAATAGGTGTTTTGCTAGAATCTAGCTCTGGGATGAGACAGTAAAACAAATACTAGGGCGCTCATTCACATCCTGGGTCACATTGACAGTCTCCTAAACATGGGTAAGTGCATCAGCTAGGTTTAACCTGGATCTATGCTATATATCTTAATGCACTAGTCACTTTAAGCAAATACAAGCATTTACATTGAGCTGTTTACAGTTTACTTTTTTGCACTATTCCTATCTTTACCCACTATTATAGATGCATCCTATGTTGGAGTTACATTGATCCAATAATCTCTCCATACTATATATAAAATGTATGCAAATACCTTGATTAATGTATGTATTGATGACCCAGACAAGGACTTATTTTAGATTCTCTGCTTTTGTTTTTTGTTTTTGTTTTTGATGCTATTAATAAAGATTGTCAACTTTTTCATATTTTGATATATACGGACTCTTTTGTTCTCTAGTTTATACTATAAAATACTAGAAGCAGTAGCAACATGAAGGACATTATATAGCAGTATTGGGCAGTGTAGCTGTGGATCCAGCGCTGAAGTAAGACAGAACACTTACTAGTAGCAGCAGCAGCCTCTCGGTAAGTCTGTGTCTTTCTCCGCAGCTGCTCCCTCCCTCCTCCTTTGCCCCGGTTGAAAAATAAGCCTAGCTTCGCCTCTGCTAATAACAGAGCGGTGTCTCAGTAGTAGAAAGTGATTAATTACAGCACTACCGTAAACCTTGTAAAAGATTTGCATGTAGGCAGCTGTAAATAGAGGCAATGTCTGTGAGAGTAGAGAGGTGGCATTGGAACTGTAGTTTTTCACATGATAATCCCGCCCGCAGTAAACCCTAGCAAAATTAAAACAACAGTGCTGTACAGCGCTGGGCAACATAATGAAAACAGAAAATAAGTACTTCTGAGCTGTGGTGGCATCATCTGGTGACCATTCCTACAAAAATAGGTGCTTTTCTGTGTTATACAAAAGCTCAGAACAACTATTTAAACACGTTTTCTTCTGCTACCTTCAATTTTTGTGAAATTGAATCTTTACCTATTATAAAAAGTACATTTACCACCTAGATAAGTATCATGGTTTTATACAATAATAATTGTAATACGTGTAAATAATAAGTGTGTATGGTTTAATTTTATTTCAACAAATTACTAGTGAAATAATAAAAAGTAGCTGTCATGACTATTTAAAACACTGTCACTTTATCAAGACATATTGGTAGCAATTTAGTTGATTCAGTTAATGCAGTCTATAAAATTCCCTCTTTAGCCTGAGGAAGGGTATAATTTCATATACTCCTGCTGTATGATATTTCCATATCATATTTATTTTCGTTTCAAAATAAAATGATGGCTAATGGAGTATATTTTTAACATGAGTGTTACATGTAATAAAAATTCCCTTTTTAGCAACAGGTGCATTATATTTTTACTGGTACATACAAAGCACACAAAAATGCATTGTCAATTAAGGATCACTTTCAATTTCCTCTTCTTTCTGTTTCCTAACCATGTCAATATATTTACCCTCCTACCTTGTCTCAAGGAAGATTGATGATGCATGTCATATTCAATATGAAGACATTTAAATGAAAATCATATATCCATGGTTGCATCAAATTGCTTTCCAACAAACAATGGAGAATAAAGGTTCATCTTTGCATTTGTGAGCATGACTCCTGGTAATTAATGGGAAGAGTGTATTAGAAGAATTTTTGAATATATGTATTTTATTAATTTGACATTGCAAACACTGCCAATAATCATCATATTTCCATAATGTTTCCTTTGAAAAAAAATTATCTAGAAAAATTAACAAAAGGTAAATTAAGAAAGGGAAATCTAATATTATTAAAGAGAACAAAAGAAAAATGGTGTATTTTCTATATAATGTCTCATGCACACGGCCATATTACGGATCCAAATAATGTAGAGAGAAAACGATGGACTGCACTCCTGAAATGCACTGTTCAGGTGCTATAAGGGTTAAAGTTTGGATACCCCACAACTTGTGTAGAAAATTCAGAGCGTCTGGCAGACGCCGTTTCGCTAAGCTTGATACCCCTTTCATTCAGTTAAGCGATTGTGACAAAGGTCTGGGATAGGCCGAAATGTAAAGAAAAAAATCGTCTATTGCAAATGAATCATCCATACTATGGTAATTCATATCCTGGAAATAATTTTTTGGGGGACAATTCTATATTGATTTCTATATTCATCTCTGCGCTTGAGTGCTTGGGTTGTTTTTTCTACATATATTACGGATCCGAGCAGTACAGATCCTGAACACAGGTCCCATTGAAATGTAGAGGACCATTCAGAACCCCTATTTGACTATTTTATGCCTTCCATAACAATAGGTAATTAAAAAAATGGGTCATTTTCTATTGCACGCCATGTTACAAACGTATTCTCAATACTGCTATTAGAATATGGGGTCTCATGGAGTCTTCATAATATGGCATCCCCACCCAATGCCATGATAGAACAGTAAGCAGGTCATTCCCGCAAATAGGCTGTGCCCACACTATCAACAGCAGGTGCCAGCTGTGATTGCCATCCAACATACTGCTGTAATGGTCAGGATCAGAAATAATGTTGATCCCAGCCATTTAACGCCTTGGATTCCACAGTCAATAGCAACGGTCGCCCCTACGGACCCATTCACTTTCATTGAACGCGGACACCTTTCCGCGGAAATGTTCCGGGAATTATGGAACATGTCCGTTCTTTCGCATTTTGCGGGCCATGCTCCCATACTTTGTATGGGAGCACGGCCCGAAAATGCGGATGTCAGTCGGCGGCCGGCCGTGCCCGCAATCGCGGGCCGTGATTGCGGGCACGGTCGTGTGCATGGGGCCTTAGGGTGTCAACAAAGAGAAGGGGCTCCTTTTGTCAACCCATCAGTGGCCCCAGATGTGCCGATTGTAACGGCAGGGGGTAGGGAGACGGACAAGTGAGCCCTAATCTACCCGCCACTCTGTCCCTGCCTACTTGCAACGACCCGCCCTAGGCGACGGGGTACAACTGGGCGGCGGTCCCTGCGCTCAGTAAGTGCACGACAAACACGACAAACATACAAGGAACACAAGCAAGGAAAAGGGGCCGTTGCCCACGGCAACACCGTGAGCAACCAGAGTGGTGAACGAGCCGAGTCAAGCCAGGAGTGTGCGAGGTACAAAACGAAAAGCAGAAGAGTAGTCGGTAAGCCAGGGTCGGTATGGAGCAGGATCAAAAATAGCAGGAGCTGTAGCTGGGCCAGGAACCACAAGGAAGGAAACAAAAGCAATAACAAGCACCGAGGGACAGGAAGTGCAGGCTAAAATAGACCGAGGGCGGGAGCTAGCTGAGTCTGGCCAGGTTACGATAGGCTCTCCCACTCCTAAGCCTGCCAGCCTGAATGGTGGAAGCAGGAGTCAGTCTCAGGGATGTATTCTCAGGTGCTGACTGATTAGTTCTGGGAGTTAACCCCGCAGTGCCTGGCAGATCCTTTACAGTACCCCCCTTTTATGAGGGGCCACCGGACCCTTTCTAAGTGGACCTGGCTTACTGGGGAAACGCAGGTGGAACCTCCTGACCAATACCCCAGCGTGAACATCCCGGGCGGGTACCCAAGTCCTCTCCTCGGGCCCGTATCCTCTCCAATGGACCAGGTACTGGAGGGAGCCTTGGACCATCTTGCTGTCCACAATCCTGGCCACCTCGAATTCCACCCCCTCCGGGGTGAGGATGGGAACAGGAGGTCTCCTCGAGGGAGCCAAGGACGGGGAGCAGCGTTTGAGGAGGGAGGCATGAAACACGTCGTGTATCCGAAAAGACGGGGGTAACTCCAGCCGGAAGGAGACAGGATTGAGGACCTCAATGACCTTATACGGCCCAATAAACCGGGGAGCAAACTTCTTGGACGGAACCTTGAGATGCAAGTTCCTAGACGACAACCACACCAGATCCCCGACCATAAACAGGGGGTTAGCAGAACGTTTTTTATCAGCCTGAGTTTTTTGTACGCTCTGGGACACCTCTAGGTTTTTCTGAACCTGGGCCCAGACTGTGCACAGTTCCCGATGAACAACCTCTACCTCAGGATTGTTGGAACTACCAGGTGAAACGGAGGAGAACCGTGGATTAAACCCAAAATTACAAAAAAAAGGAGAGACCCCAGACGAGTTACTGACCCGGTTATTAAGGGAAAATTCGGCGAGGGGAATGAAAGAGACCCAATCAAATTGACAGTCAGAGACAAAACACCTTAAGTATTGTTCTAGAGACTGATTAGTCCTCTCCGTTTGGCCATTGGTTTCAGGATGGAAGGCAGAGGAGAAGGACAGATCAATCCCCAACTTCATACAGAAGGCTCTCCAAAACAATGAAACAAATTGTACCCCTCTGTCCGAAACAATATTGACAGGGACCCCATGGAGACGCAGGATGTGTTTGACAAACAAGGTAGCCAACGTTTTGGCGTTGGGTAGTTTCTTGAGGGGCACAAAGTGGCACATCTTACTGAAGCGGTCCACCACCACCCACACCACCGACTTGCCTTGGGATGGAGGCAAATCGGTGATAAAATCCATGGAGATATGTGTCCAAGGTCTCTGGGGAATGGGCAACGAACGCAGTAAGCCCGCTGGTCGGGACCTGGGAGTCTTGGACCTAGCACAAACCTCACAAGCGGCGACGTAGGCCTTAACGTCTTTAGGCAACCCAGGCCACCAATAATTTCTGGTAATGAGGTGTTTGGTACCCAGGATGCCTGGATGGCCAGATAGTGCGGAGTCATGATTTTCCCTAAGTACCCTTAGCCGGAATTGCAGGGGAACAAACAGCTTGTTCTCAGGAAGGTTCCCGGGAGCTGCACCTTGATCAGCAGCAATTTCAGAGACTAAATCAGAATCGATCGAGGAAATGATTATACCTGGAGGCAAAATACAAGCAGGATCTTCCTCCGAAGGAGGGCTGGCCATGAAGCTACGCGACAGTGCATCAGCCTTAATATTTTTAGACCCAGCCCTATAGGTAACCAAAAAATTGAATCTGGTAAAAAATAACGCCCATCGAGCTTGTCTCGGGTTTAGCCTCCGGGCAGATTCTAGGAACACCAGATTCTTGTGGTCGGTAAGGACCGTTACCTGGTGCCTAGCCCCCTCCAGGAAGTGGCGCCACTCTTCAAATGCCCATTTAATGGCTAAGAGTTCGCGGTTGCCAATATCATAGTTACTTTCAGTTGGCGAAAACTTCCTGGAGAAGTAGGCACAGGGGCGGAGATGGGTGAGGGAACTGGTACCCTGGGACAAGACAGCCCCCACTCCCACCTCAGATGCGTCAACTTCCACGATAAATGGCTCCATTTGGTTGGGCTGAACCAGCACCGGGGCCGAGACAAAGCACTTCTTAAGGACCTCAAAAGCCTGGACAGCCTCAGGAGGCCAGTGGAGGAGATCAGCACCTTTGCGAGTGAGGTCCGTAAGGGGCTTAGCGATGACCGAGAAGTTAGCAATAAATCTCCTGTAATAATTAGCAAACCCCAAAAAACACTGTAACGCCTTCAGGGAGGCAGGTTGGACCCATTCCGCCACAGCCTGAACCTTGGCGGGGTCCATGCGGAATTCATGAGGAGTGAGGATTTGACCCAAAAATGGAATCTCCTGTACCCCAAACACACATTTTTCGGTTTTGGCAAACAGTTTATTTTCCCGAAGGACCTGGAGCACCTTCCTGACATGCTCCATGTGGGAGGACCAGTCCTTGGAGAACACCAGTATGTCATCAAGGTACACTACCAGAAAAATCCCCAGGTAATTTCTCAAAATCTCATTTATGAAATTCTGGAAGACCGCAGGGGCATTACACAACCCAAAGGGCATGACGAGGTATTCGAAATGGCCTTCGGGCGTGTTAAACGCAGTCTTCCACTCATCCCCCTCTTTGATGCGAATAAGGTTATACGCCCCCCGTAGATCCAATTTAGAAAACCATTGGGCCCCCTGAACCTGATTAAAGAGATCAGGAATCAAAGGAAGGGGATACTGGTTCCTTACCGTGACCTTATTCAGGCTACGGTAGTCAATGCATGGCCTAAGACCACCATCCTTCTTCCCCACGAAGAAGAAGCCAGCACCTACCGGAGAAGAAGAGGGACGAATGTAACCCTTGGCCAGGGATTCCTGGATATACACTCTCATAGCTTCACGTTCGGGACAAGAAAGATTAAATATCCTACCCTTAGGAAGCTTAGCTCCTGGTACCAATTCGATAGCGCAATCGTATTCTCTATGAGGAGGTAACACTTCGGAGGCCTCCCTAGAGAAAACATCAGCGAAGTCCTGAACAAACTCGGGTAGCGTATTCGCCTCCTTAGGAGGAGAAATAGAATTAACAGAAAAACATGACGTACAACATTCATTACCCCATTTGGTTAGCTCCCCAGTATTCCAGTCAAACGTAGGATTATGCAACTGCAACCAGGGAAGACCTAGCACCAAATCGTACGATAATCCCTGCATCAACAGTACAGAGCATTGCTCCAAATGCATGGAGCCAACAAGGAGTTCAAAAACAGGGGTATGCTGTGTAAAATAACCATTAGCAAGAGGAGTGGCGTCGATACCCACTACCGGGACAGGTTTAGGCAAATCAATAAGAGGCATAGCAAGGGACATAGCAAATTCCACAGACATGATATTAGTAGAGGACCCTGAATCCACGAAAGCACTGCCGGTAGCAGACCTACCACCAAAAGAGACCTGAAAGGGAAGCAAGATCTTAGTACGTTTCATATTTACGGGAAATACCTGTGCGCCCAAGTGACCTCCCCGATGATTACTTAGACGCGGAAGTTCTCTGGCTGCAACCTTACGCTTAGGACAGTTGTTCACTTGATGCTTGTCGTCCCCACAGTAGAAGCAGAGACCATTCTTCCTGCGGAATTCTCTACGTTGTTGGGGGGACACGGAGGCCCTGAGTTGCATAGGTATCTCTGAATCTTTCGGGGAGGAACGAAGCAACGGAGCTTCGGGAGGCATCATGGGGGAGTCGGAGGAGAAAACACATAAACGTTCACGTTGTCGTTCCCTGAGACGTCGGTCAAGTCGTATCGCTAAAGCCATAACCTGGTCTAGGGAGTCAGAAGAGGGATAGCTAACTAGCAGGTCTTTCAGGGCATTCGACAGACCCAACCTAAACTGGCACCTTAAGGCAGGGTCATTCCACCGAGAAGCTACGCACCACTTCCGAAAGTCAGAGCAATACTCCTCAACAGGTCTCTTACCCTGACTTAAGGTCACCAGCTGACTCTCGGCAAAGGCAGTCCTGTCAGTCTCGTCATAAATAAGTCCGAGAGCAGAAAATAAACAATCAACGGAGGAAAGTTCAGGGGCGTCAGGAGCCAAGGAGAAGGCCCACTCTTGGGGCCCTTCCTGGAGCCGGGACATAATTATACCCACCCGCTGGCTCTCAGAACCTGAGGAATGAGGCTTTAAACGAAAGTAAAGCCTACAACTCTCCCGAAAGGAGAGAAAAGTCCTCCGGTCCCCTGAGAACCGGTCGGGCAACTTGAGGTGGGGTTCAAGAGGTGCGGTGCGGGGAACTACCAGGGTAGCATCAGGCTGGTTGACCCTCTGAGCCAGGGCCTGGACCTGTAGGCAGAGACCCTGCATTTGCTGAGCCAGGGTCTCACGGGGATCCATAGTGGTGTCAGGGACCAGGGGTAGACTAGGTATGGGCTTGTTATTATGTAACGGCAGGGGGTAGGGAGACGGACAAGTGAGCCCTAATCTACCCGCCACTCTGTCCCTGCCTACTTGCAACGACCCGCCCTAGGCGACGGGGTACAACTGGGCGGCGGTCCCTGCGCTCAGTAAGTGCACGACAAACACGACAAACATACAAGGAACACAAGCAAGGAAAAGGGGCCGTTGCCCACGGCAACACCGTGAGCAACCAGAGTGGTGAACGAGCCGAGTCAAGCCAGGAGTGTGCGAGGTACAAAACGAAAAGCAGAAGAGTAGTCGGTAAGCCAGGGTCGGTATGGAGCAGGATCAAAAATAGCAGGAGCTGTAGCTGGGCCAGGAACCACAAGGAAGGAAACAAAAGCAATAACAAGCACCGAGGGACAGGAAGTGCAGGCTAAAATAGACTGAGGGCGGGAGCTAGCTGAGTCTGGCCAGGTTACGATAGGCTCTCCCACTCCTAAGCCTGCCAGCCTGAATGGTGGAAGCAGGAGTCAGTCTCAGGGATGTATTCTCAGGTGCTGACTGATTAGTTCTGGGAGTTAACCCCGCAGTGCCTGGCAGATCCTTTACACCGATAAGTTGCTATAACATAGTTGCCATTACACCATGCCTTGGGCATGGCCTAACAAGTGGCTGTCAGTTTTACAGTTTATACAGAGGTATTCCAATACATTATGATTTGTGAAAAAAAAAAAAAAGACTGAATATTCTTTTTTTTGTACCTTGGGAAAAATAAAATACAAGTTAAATGCTAAGTTGCATTACCCAGAATAGTGGCATTAAATTTATATATTTTGCTAAAAACATGCCCTCATAGGGTTATATCAAGTTATGGGTGTCTGAATGCGATGAAGCAAAAATTATTTGCTGCACTTGAGTAAAAAAATAGTTGCACCCTTATAGAAGCACTCCAGCAAAAAAAAAAATGTGCACATATGCTAACTCACCAGCAATATTCTTGTAGCGTCATTTGTTTCTTCCCATCTCAGATGCATCTATACATTTTGAGCCCTTTTATTATGGGAAGCTGTGTCATGTGATCTCAGTCTGACTACCAGAATAGTCCATGCTCTAATATGTAGACTGGAGGTTAGAGTGTCCAGTGTATTTGTATGCTCCTCATTGTCTTTTGCTTGTAAGGACTAACATGCATAGTTGCTAACAGTCAGTTTTCAGGGACTGTCCCGAAGTTACAGAGACAAACCTGGCAAATTACTGTCCTGGATGTGTCCCAGCAAACCCTGCCCCCTGCGACCAGGGCCGGAAGGCCCTTACATACTAAAGGTGTCGCTAGCACCGGATACTGTTCCGGTGTCCTGAGCAACTGCCATATTCAATTTTGTCTGCGTCCTCAGAAAGCAGATACAAATGACGGAGTAGAAAACTATGCGCGCCCTCCTCTGCAATTCACTAGGCTACAGGCCACATTATGCCTGCAGCCTATAAGACGCTGGGACAGAATCCATGCACATGCCAGAGCAATGATATCACCGGATGGCGCAAGCCTTTTCAAGGATCCTGGCTCGGCGCCTCATAGGCTACAGGACTGAGGAGGCTGTGGAGCTCCATTCTTCATCGAAACAAAGCTGGGTGAGTATAAGTTTTTTTTTATTTGTTTGAGGGGCACCCGGGTACTACAGGGGGGTGTTACTATCCACAGGGGGCTGTGTGGCACTATCTACAAAGGGAAATTGTGGCACTATCTACAGGGTGTGTGTGTGGCACTATCTACAGGGGGTGTGAACCTATCTACAAGTGTCTGTGTGGAACTGTCTACAAAGGGGGGAGTATAGCACTATCTATAAAGGGCGGAGTGTGGCACCATATATATAGGAGGGAGTGTATGGCACTTTCTACAAGGGAAGAGTGTGGCACTATCTAAATAGGGGGGAATGTAACATTATCTATGGGGGTGGCACTATCTACAGGGGGGCTGTGGCACTATCTACAGGGGGCTGTGTGTGGCACTATTCACAGGGGGTACTGTGGCATTATCTACAGGAGGCAGTGTCTGGCAGTATCTTCAGGGAGCAGTGTGTGGCACTATCTACTGGGGGCACTGAGTGTGGCACTATTTACACTGTTTTTTTACGCTACGAGTTGTGGTTAGCACATATCGCCTAGCATTTTTTATATTAGAGCTTGTAATATAAAGAGCTCAGCTGGTGTATACGTTCAGACCAATACTCGTAGCGTAGAAACCACAGGGAGTGTGGCGAAAATAACTTGGTTTGGAAACCCCCCTTTAAAAACCTGGAACAGTTGCAGACTAGAGTGACGATTCTTTCGGCGTAACGGACGCTCGAGGGTGGGGTAAAATAGACTGCTGTGTTCTCCAGTGTACAATTTGCCACCTGTAAGGAGACAGCAGCGGAAGGTATGGAGGTGAGGAAGTCCCACGATATGCCGACTAGTAAATATAAACATATTGAGTAATTTACCCAACCAAACGGTGTTCTTCTCGGTATGGGGTAATTGTGAGAAATGCCGTGAAGTAAGTGTCTCATCACAGATGGAACCTTTCATTCTTATCATGTGTGTCATAACTAGTAATTGATATTTGTTCCTATTTATTACTCATTTTATCCTTGGCCGCAGTTTTTCAAGAGTTAACCGTCTTTCCTTTGCCCCAATGTTGAATTTGTATATCTTTCTCCAGACAGGCTTCAAGCAATGAAGTATACTACTCACATAGAATATCTTTCAAATATTACTGTTAATATGTTTAATTGAGTGTTGTATTCATTGTAAACACTTCAACTAAAACTTGAATCCATTGGTGTCAACTAATTTCTGAGTCTAATAATAAACAGCAAACATGTTATCTCAAAGCTTAAATATTTAAGATGACTAGTTTTAAGCTGGTTCTCTGGTCTAAATCTTTCTGATGCTTAGGATTTAATCCTATTCAATAGTAATAGAAAACCTGTGGCTTAATTCTTTCACCCATATGTCACCCTATCGCCCCCCTCCCCGGGACACAAACAGGGAGTGCCAATGGATTGTCATGACAGCCGGAACCTAATGAGAGCCTCCAGGTCTGCTGTTTTAGTACTGTTATTAGGCCCTTATAGGTATTGCAGTGTATTTTACAATTATTTTCAGTAGTAGAACAAGTTTGCTTTTGCTTTCTTGGTTCAGTAGAATCAATGGCCTTAAGATGGACATACTACCAAATATAAATATATATATATATATATATATATATATATATATATATATATATATATATATAGATATATATAGATATATATCCCAAGTCTACCTCCGCAGTTCCATTTCACTCTTAAAACCTTGACAAGATGTTTTGTCTGGAAAAGTGCCTTGCCTAGGCTGTACTATCATACTCTGACTAAAAAGAAGGAAAAGGGAGGCGCGGGATTATCCGATTTTCACTTTATCATAAATTTACACTATTAAGGTGTATACCAAATTTGTATAGCGGTAATAAAGAGAAACTCTGGTTGGCACTAAAACTGTCGATGTCACTAACTCCCTTTGACGTTATGATGTGGATACATTGTATAAATAGACCTTCTTCCGTGCATATGACTACTTTTCTCCAAGCCCTATAAGGTCCATTTTCTGTAACCCGCTTTTTCTAATGTGTAACTCCAGACATACTTTTTTGGGATTTAATTATTCAACCAAACCACAAGTATGTGAGACTTTAAGTCATCAAATCCCGAAAACAGTTAAACTAAATTATAGTGGATCTATGCCACTCAGGGATGTTTGGTAAGCATATAGAAGAATGAAAAGCTTTTTATCTTCAATTTATATGCTTCCAAACCCTAGGTTTTATGCTTCCAACCCCTTTTGAAACCATCTGCATTCAAAAAAGAACCAGTACATGCAATATCCTTATGTGCGGATTGCTGCAGGGGTCTAGAACCTACTTATCCACCCTAACTTATACTGTGGAATGGGAGAGGGAACTAGGTATACAATTCCCAATCAGTGAATGGGAAAAGCCTTCTTCCTAACACACACGTTTCCGATAAGGAACATGGCTCAGCACTCCACAGTTCTGACAGCTAGAAGGGATGATATTATTGGTTTATATAACCAAACAATGACAAAGAAACAAAAAAGATCTCAGAATAGGTTTCAGAATGTGGCGACACAAAAGTAACAGTAAAACAGAAAAAAAAAACTATATAAATGTGATATTGCATTTGGTATTGCATAGTGAATGTTCTAACTATGGCAGAATTACTGGTTTTTTTTTCAGTCCACGCCACAAATTTTTATTTTCAATACATTATATGGGGCAACTTGTCCTGCAAAAAAACAAGTCCTCAAATGGCAATGTTGACGGAAAAACAAAGTTATGGCACTTGGAAGTTGGGAATGAAAAAACAAAAAAATGTTCTTGGCGGGAAGGGGTTAATATTGATTTGGTTAAATAGTTTGATATTTGTTTTTTATATGAGTAACATAAATTCGTTTCTAGCCTCCAATGGATAGTCTAAATGTTTTTTTTAAAGAGGAAAGAGCATAATAGATAGTTTTATCAAAACTAGTGCAAGCAAAATGTGGAGTGTCGCGACTGTGGGGTATGTGCCTCCACTAGGCCGTTCCGCCATAGCGGCTGGCCAAACAAATAGTCAATGATAGTCTCTAGGACAAGAGTACCTGGATAGTAGACTTGACAGACACTTTATCGTGTCAGATATTTGGCTTGGTAAAAACTTGGCGTGGTAGAAAGTTGGCGTGGCAGACACTTGCCCAGATGACAGTTGGCACAAATGACACTCTCAACTCCAACACTAGACTTCACATTGGAACAAACACAATTACTGGATACGGGATACAGGATACGGGAACACGGGATACAGAATACAACTAGAGGACCATTTGCAATAATGAACAAGGGCAGACAAAACAATGCTCAGGCAAGTCGGAATAGGGCAGATCCCTTTTTATAATCCAGGGTTGGTCCGGGATTGGGTAGGGAAAATTTTACTGGTGCGAGTGCACCCTAGGATATGCAATAGAGCAGTGCAGCTGCGTGTGCAAGCGTCTCCGGGGAGGGAGACGCGGGCAGGAGCTCAAAGGTCTGCGGTCGCGGCAGCTGAAAGGTAGGAGAATCCGGCGGTCTGCGACCGCGGCCATAACATAGAGAAGTTATCCATAGTAACCAATCAAATTCCAGCTCTCTTTCAGGGTAACTTTAGAAATTGATGCATCAATCCATTGGCGAAAACAAATATTACTTGGAAAGTATTCTAACATTAGTGAAAGTTATGTCCAGATAACATCAATTTTATTCACAAATAAAACCTTAATAATACCACCTGTGTGCGTAGGGTGTGCCCCGAACCCACTTATGTATATATGTTAAGCACCTAATGTTATGTTATGTAATGCAACTGTATTTGAATTAGGAGAAAAGGTTATTTTCCATAGAGCACTATATATTTTGTACAGGTGGGACTCTGTGAAGGCACATTAGCATCAGAGGTCAGTTGTGGCGTGCGACCCCTTTAAAAAAATGTGAGCAGCTTAGTCTTTAATAAAAAAAAACTATATAGATTTTTTTTATAGTGACAGTTGGTGAGTGATGGAGTAGAGAAACAGAGTTATGTGTGTGGGATAAGCAGAAGGAGAAAGAAGTGAGTACAAAGTGGGTGGATTTGCTGAGTGAGGCGTGAGCTGCTGTTGAATAGCTAGGCAGGACGAGAGCTGCCAGATTGGATTTGCCGAGCGGAGCATGAGTCGCTAGATTGGATAGCAGGGCAGGGCGAGAGCTGCCAGTTGAGATTGTCAGGTAGGGCGCAAGCTACCAAGTGATTGATCCACCAAAAAGACTTTGTATTAGGAGGCTGAATGGCGTATCGCCAGCTCAGCACTCCTTATGAGAACAGAGATCTACACCACAAGTTTAACTTGAGACTGAACCATTAGCCAACACGATGTCCCATTCTCACCAGTTAAATCAGAAACTGCCAAGTATAGAGCCTACATATTAGTGAAACCGTCAAGCTTATAAATATTATAACCGTGAAGATTGTGCCTCTTTTGGAGTAAAGTTCTGTTCAGCATCTTATACCTGTGTCGTCTGAAGTTCTTGCTGTGCCATTTCCTCTGCGGGACAGTAACCATAACTAAACCCTCTCCCACCTGTTATATTTGCACAAAGATAACAACAAAGTTTAGAATAGGGATCACAAGATGTGCGTGTGATAGATAGATGATAGATAGATAGATAGATAGATAGATAGATAGATAGATAGATAGATAGATAGATAGATAGATAGATAGATAGATAGATAGATAGATAGATAGATAGATAGATAGATGCTAGATAGATAGATAGATAGATAGATAGATAGATAGATAGATAGATAGATAGATAGATAGATAGATAGATAGATAGATAGATAGATAGATAGATAGATAGATAGGTAGATAGATAGCTCTTAAAGTTGATGTGTTGGAAGCAGAAAAATGGGCAAGCGTAAGGATCTAAGCTACTGACAAGAACCAAAAATTATTGTGTGATGTCTAGACCATCCCCAAAATGGCAGGTCTTGTTGGGTGTTCCCGGTATGCAGTGGTTAGTATCTACTATAGTGGTCCAAGGAAGTCAATTGAAGAACTGGCACTAGAATCATGGGCGCCCAAGGCTCATTGATTCGCATAAAGAGCAAAGGCTAACGTCTGGTCCGATCCCACAGAAGAGTTACTGTAGCACAAGTTGCTAAAAAGTTAATGCTGGCTATGATAGAAAAGTGTCAGGACACACAGTGCATCACAGCATGGGATTAAGAATACAATATGTAGGTGCTCCATATAAAGTGTGCTTTTCTTTGTACTGGGAATTTAGTTGTCACTGAAATAAATATATTAGGAAAGTGCGTGATACGTTATTTTACAAAGGTTATTTGAACATAAAGAAATAAATGTGTTGATAATTGAATTAACTGAGTGAGATTGCTGGGTCTGCATCTACCTCTTATGACTCTTTTAGAATCAAGGGCAAGCGATGAAAATGAATAGTTACATATAATGTTAGCGTTACTGAACAATCCGATACAGTATAACAGCATAATAAAGTCTTCACAGCAGTTTTCGCTTACATATCTAAAAATACCCACCTTTTCATTCATTAGTTTATGAGAACAAAGAGGAAAAGATGAAGTCTTAATTCAGATTTTTGCATAAACACAGGAATGCTGACATTGTATTAATGTAATAGTTTTTACCTTTGTTAGATGCCATGTAAAATTAATTACGCAGTAAAGGACAAAAAAGTATTTGATTTCTCTGTGAACTCTTTTGTTGTAAAACCCATGATAATGGGAATGTTTCCTGAAGCACAAGGGTCTTTTGCTTACATACACGATACACTATCTAATTACCAGCCATTTTAAGTATTCACCTTTTAACTGCTGAATATAAAATTTCATAGCAACGCTGACAGTGATAATACTAAAAGTAGAGGTGGAATAATACATCTCAGTTGTCCAACTTTTTAAAGGGCATTTTTTTTCCTTTTTATCCAGGTACCTTTGTTCCCCCATTTCGCCTACATTTTCTTATTATGGCAGAGGCTACATGTACCACACAATCTTCAATGCACTGTATAACATACTATAGGGCACAAAACATAGCATTGCAGCAAACAATACAGCAGCAATTTGTAAGGAGTTTCGGTTTTCTTTAAATCCCCCAAAAAGTTGCAGCCAAAACACCAAGCATTGATGGCCAGTCATATAATTGCTGTATCATTGTAAGCTACCAGGGCTGGTCTTAGGTTGGAGGGTGCCTTGTGTTGGACTCTCTATTGCTGCCCTCCACAAATAAAAATAGCCACATTTATAGACACGCACATAGTGGAACATATATACTGTACATACATAAAGACATATTTAGACATACAGGTAAATATATATACACACATACATAATCATAGGTAAATATATAGACATACAGACACATATACACACAGGAGGCATGTATACACACACACACACACACACACACACACACATATATATATATATATATATATATGTATATATATATATATATATATATATATATATATATATACACAAACACACTTATATATACACACACACACGAGGCACTTATATATACACACAGGCATATATATACAGACATATTGGAACATATACAAATACATAAATGCACATATATAGACATACAGGAAAGTATATACACTAAAACATATACACATATGCACAAAGACACATATACACACACAGACCAATATATACCCACACAGGCACACATATACACAGTACTGATAATGTAGTAGATGTTACCTGCAGTCCTATGTAACACCACAGATAATACACAGTGATAACCCTACGTGATAGTCGACTATGCCATTGATTCCGTCAAAACGACGGAACCCTTGCATAATTTAGACAAACGGAAACCATTGGCAATGGATCCGTCACCATTGAAATCCTCTGTTCCGACGGAACGTCGGAACGGAGCCCTAGTGCAGCTGTGAACGAAGCCTAGGTTGCAAGGTGGGTCCTCTATGGAGGGGAGTTAAAATGATGAAATTGAGATCTGGGGAATTTGGGGGCCAAGTCAACACCTTGAACTCTTTGTCCTGAAGGGGTGTACTTGGTCTGCAAGAATGTTTAGGTTGGCGGTAACATCCACATGAATGCAAGGACCCAGGGTTTCCAAGCAGAACATTGCCCAGAGCATCACACTGCCTTTGCTGGCTTGCCTTTTTCCAATAGTGCATCCTGGTTCCATCTCTTGCCCAGGTAAGTGATGCACATGTACCCCAGGCCGTCCACATGATGTGAAAGAAAACGTGTTTCATCAGACCAAGTCACCTTCTTCCGTTGTTCCATGGTTCAGCGCTGATGTTCACGTGCCCATTGTATGTGCTTTAACAGTGGACAGGTGTCAGCATGGCCAATCTGACAAGTTTACGCAGACCCAAATGCAGCAAGCTGCGATGCACTTTCTATCACAGCCAGCATTAACATTTGAGCAGTTTCTGCTACATTAGCCCCCCTGTGGGATCGGTCCCACGCGCTTGTATTACAGCATGAGAATTTAATATAAACACAGCTTTTTTTTTCCTTGGCATTCTCTAAATAAAACAAAAAAAATCCTGAAATCTTGCAGTTTTCAATCTGGCCACTGAGCCTCACAATAGACTGGCACTTCCTGTTCTGTAGAGATCACTTCTCAGCAGTCATCTCATTATCATCACAGGCAGGAGTACAATGAAAGGTAACACCTCTATACAGATAAGACTGGATCCATCATTCACAATAGGTGATGGACACAGCTTCCCTCCTTTCCCTCCCTGTACAGTATGGTATTTGACTTCTGCACAGGTTAAATTAATAGGAGGCAGAAAATACCTGCGGCGCTCGTTTGGAGCTGTTTTTCCTGCGTCTTTTGCATTC